>NC_085137.1:184068494-184668494 GCF_035046485.1 Aedes albopictus
CCAAAGTTGCGTGGTGACGCATATTCTTTCTTCTAATTTTTGAAGTATTTCAGAAGTGTTTCTTGCGTTTAAACACAAATACCCAAAGCTGGTTCACCAAGTTCTCCAAAGTTGCGTGGTGACGCATATTCTTTCTTCTAATCTTTGAAGTATTTCAGAAGTGTTTCTTGCGTTTAAACACAAATACCCAAAGCTGGTTCACCAAGTTCTCCAAAGTTGCGTGGTGACGCATATTCTTTCTTCTAATCTTTGAAGTATTTCAGAAGTGTTTCTTGCGTTTAAACACAAATACCCAAAGCTGGTTCACCAAGTTCTCCAAAGTTGCGTGGTGACGCATATTCTTTCTTCTAATTTTTGAAGTATTTCAGAAGTGTTTCTTGCGTTTAAACACAAATACCCAAAGCTGGTTCAC
This sequence comes from Aedes albopictus, assembly GCF_035046485.1. NCBI lineage: Eukaryota > Metazoa > Arthropoda > Insecta > Diptera > Culicidae > Aedes > Aedes albopictus. The sequence continues at coordinate 184,068,907 of NC_085137.1, forward strand.
CAAGTTCTCCAAAGTTGCATGGTGACACATATTCTATACCCAAAGCTGGTTCACCAAGTTCTCCCAAATGGCGAGGTGACGCCCTAAGTGTCTTTTAAAACCATATTCTTTCTCCTGAAACTTCAAAATTTTTTTAAAGTAACTTTTGTATTAAATTTCATATACATAAAAGTGGTTCTTCAACTTTCTCCCAAGTGGCGAGGTGACGCCCTAAATGTATTTTAAAACCATATTCTTTCTCCTGAAACTTCAAAATTGTTTTAAAGTAACTTTTGTATTAAATTTCATATATATAAAAGTGGTTCACCAAGTTCTCCCAAGTGGCGAGGTGACGCCCTAAATGTCTTTTAAAACCGTATTCTTTCTCCTGAAACTTCGAAATAGTTTTAAAGTAACTTTTGTATTCAACTTCAAATATTTTAAACTGGTTCACCAAGTTCTCTCAAGTGGCGAGGTGACGCCCTAAGTTTCTTTTAAAACCATATTCTTTCTCCTGAAACTTCAAAATTTTTTTAAAGTAATTTTTGTATTAAATTTCATATATATAAAAGTGGTTCATCAAGTTCTTCCAAGTGGCGAGGTGACGCCCTAAATGTATTTTAAAACCATATTCTTTCTCCTGAAACTTCAAAATTGTTTTAAAGTAACTTTTGTATTCAACTTCAAATATTTTAAACTGGTTCACCAAGTTCTCCCAAGTGGCGAGGTGACGCCCTAAATGTCTTTTAAAACCATATTCTTTCTCCTGAAACTTTGAAATAGTTTTAAAATAACTTTTGTATTCAACTTCAAATATTTTTAACTGGTTCACCAAGTTCTCCCAAGTGGCGAGGTGACGCCCTAAATGTCTTTTAAAACCGTATTCTTTCTCCTGAAACTTCGAAATAGTTTTAAAGTAACTTTTGTATTCAACTTCAAATATTTTAAACTGGTTCACCAAGTTCTCCCAAATGGCGAGGTGACACCCTAAGTGTCTTTTAAAACCATATTCTTTCTCCTGAAACTTCAAAATTGTTTTAAAGTAACTTTTGTATTAAATTTCATATATATAAAAGTGGTTCATCAAGTTCTCCCAAGTGGCGAGGTGACGCCCTAAATGTATTTTAAAACCATATTCTTTCTCCTGAAACTTCAAAATTGTTTTAAAGTAACTTTTGTATTCAACTTCAAATATTTTAAACTGGTTCACCAAGTTCTCCCAAGTGGCGAGGTGACGCCCTAAATGTCTTTTAAAACCATATTCTTTCTCCTGAAACTTTGAAATAGTTTTAAAGTAACTTTTGTATTCAACTTCAAATATTTTAAACTGGTTCACCAAGTTCTCCCAAGTGGCGAGGTGACGCCCTAAATGTCTTTTAAAACCATATTCTTTCTCCTGAAACTTTGAAATAGTTTTAAAATAACTTTTGTATTCAACTTCAAATATTTTAAACTGGTTCACCAAGTTCTCCCAAGTGGCGAGGTGACGCCCTAAATGTCTTTTAAAACCATATTCTTTCTTCAGTAATTTCTATATTCAATTTGAAACATTTTCTTAATATTTTGTGCCGAAATAGCAAATTGAATGATATAGATGTCTTCAAACATTTGTGCTTATTCTGCGAATGGAGTGACGTGAGAAATGTCGGAGTCGTATATCGAGATGAGGAATCCACTCTCGAATGAAGTGACTCGCCGTGTAAATCAAATGGAGAGTCACCTCATTCGAGTCGAGATTTCTCACCTCGATATACGACTCCGACTTTTCTCACGTCACTCCATTCGCAGAATGAGCACAATTAGGTTGGATCCATGCAGAGGGTCTAAGAACTTTTCGTAAAGCATGTTCGTGCCTGCGATATACACATGACAAATGTTCATTCAGCAGAGGGAGCGCTTTCAGAACACATGTTGAGGAATAGGCTTTGTCCCAGTTGGGACGTTACGCCAAGAAGAAATTTCTAACTGCAATATATTAGCATACTTTTGATTTGCAAATTGTCAGTGATTGCACACCTTTAATTTAGACAGGAAATGTTTGTAATGGCTTCTAGCCTTTGCCCACAAATCGTTAATTTAATTTGATAAATAGGGTCTGGGACCATTTGGGCAGGAGCCCCTTTTTTGAGCACTTGCTGCTATATCTCAGTCAATTTCAAACCGATTGACTTGAATTTGGAAAAACATGGCTAGCTACTGTGCCAGCTGATCATGTCTCAAAAATCAAGCCAATCGGTTCAAAATTGACTGAGTTATAGCAGCAAGTGCCTAAAATAGGTGCTCCTACCCAAATGGTCCCAGACCCTTTTGACTTCTATTGCTAGGTATGAAAATCCAAAACCAATCCTGAAAAATGGGAAACAAATGTAGAAAATTTGGTGGATCAAGTCGATAAGTTTGATCCCAATTTGCTGCATTTTCTTAGTCCCTTCAATTTCCCGTCCCGCCCGAAACTGGATACGTCTATAAACGAGAATGAGAATCCACCGAAAGAAAACAAATTTGCTTAAAACATTTATTAAAAAATGCACATACAATTTCTCTTCAATCGTCTTGTATGAGGCGGCACTATCCCTCTTTCATCTTTCGCTCCACACCCGTAACATTCTTGGATCGGAACCGGCTCTCGGTTCGTCATCTTCATTTTGCACATCGAACATTGCTGCTCCAGCTCCACAATCTCTGGGGGTCAATCCGTTCCGCAATGTGTCACGATGGCCGACCTGATCGTATCTGGCGATTTCGGCATTAAAATAATTTTCTTTGACATGGTGGTTACTTCTCCGCGGTGGGATGTGCTTCTGCCGGATGTTCACCCCGGGGGTTTCATGCATGCTCGCTGGCCATCAACACCTTCTTCTTTGCAGCCAGGTAATCCAGTATCTCCTCAGTTCCTTCCTAATGTCCATTCAATGGAAATCTGAAGTGTAAATCCGACCGGGAGCTTTCCCGTTTCGTTTGGAGTAGCTGGTTGTTGTCTCCCTTGAAATTTAGACGGGAAAGCGTTCTTATTGTCACGACACTGTCACTCCGGCCCTTATTATGAGTGTCACTTCACGGTGAGAATCGATCACGGTGACACATTGCGAATCCACGGTGAAAAAGTTGTGGGTTAATCAAAGGGGAATCACTTTCACCGTCCTTATTACCGGTGTCACTTTTTGGTTTTCACCGTGAAGTGACACTCGTAATCAGGCCCTCCGTAGTTTTCACTCGCGTAAATAACTTATTCGGCTGATTCATTATATTTTTCACTGAAATATACAATTCCGCGAACAATTCTTCCGCGAAAATCAATCGGAATTCCAACGTTTTGATTTTTTGTTTGTTTTTGTTGTCGTCACGCTCGCAACGTTTTACACAAATCATCTGTCAAAACGATCCTGTTGCAGCTTTACCGTACTGCACCAAATTATGGCACCACATAAAATAAACATACATTTGAAATATTCATATTAAATGAAAATGCTTGCATGTGCATTGTTTTATGAAAATTACAATGGAAATTTAAAACAATGCACTTAAAAGCATTTCAAATATACCATTGATCGCGTAGCCAGAAACAAAAAAAATATAAAATACGGCATTCCATAGTTTGGTACAATCACTGTAAAATGGTATACTCTATAGAGTCACCATCTGTTGGAATTTGGTGGAACTTCTGACAGTTTCCATTAGTTTCCGATAGAGCTCAAGAAAACTTGAAGCGCCTCTCGCGGTGGAATGTGTCGGAAACCGGTGCAGGTAGTTCAATGGATTACCAGCTTTTGCGAAAATTGCAACAGATGGCGCTAGTGAGCAGGAGTTTTTCACTTTTAAAATGTATGGAGAAAATAATAAAAATTCGTTTTTTGACTAATTAAACATTTTATCAGAAAAAATATTTGGTACAGGTTGTAGGCCATTATGATAGCAATCTACTGTACCAAATATTTTTTATCAAAATTTCGAAATATTCAAAATATTTGGAAAAATGTTCAAATTTCCATACATTATTTCCACCGATAACTTCTGCACACTTCTGCCTCGATATTGGTTGATCTTCGTTTTCCTATACATGGCAAAGCGAATATACATGGATTCGTATTTACCCTTATTTACCTATCTGTCAATTCGTAAGCAAAAAAATAAAAAAAAAGTTCGAAGCTGTTTGGAGTTAGAAGCGGCAAAGAGGAAGCAAAAATCTGCGGTAAAAAATCAATTTAGTTATATAAATAACATTATATTTCATTATATAGACCATTTCAGGTGTAATAGCTTTCCCCACCACCGCAGCAGTCAGCAAGCAGCCGTCCTCCGGGTGAAAAATAGCAGCGACGAGTGGCTCGGCAGCCAAGATGGTTTGTTTTGTTTTTCCCGTTCTTCCGTACCAAAAAGCGACATCCCGATTTAATTAGGTTCTCTATTATTTAGGTGGACATTCATCGAGGAACCACACGCCAGCCGGCGGAAGATCATTCTCAAATCGGAAACGGATCGAGCATGGCCTGTTCAAGTTGATTGCCGGTTCCATGGTGCTGATGCAGTTTGGGAAGCTGTTCGTGATGGAGGACTGAAGGACCAGTCGTGGAAGGTGATTTTCCTAGTGACGTACATTTTTGGCGATGTCATCAAGATCTCATCTCGCTGGAGGTGGTGTGTCACGAGAACACTCATAATCTGGCCTTCGTTGGACACTATCTACATGTTCCGGATTAAAAACATGCTCCTACTACGGATTCGAAACTCTTGTTACGACCCTTTGAACTGGATTACTACAATGAGTATCACGATTTCCCGGCCGTTCTCGGCTGCTACCTCCCCGGAATTATAAGGATCGCACCGGAAGATACCATCGCGCAGTTTACCAGCTGGATCAGGGTGTAGTACGACTTTACCACGGATCCGGCCATCGGACCGATCGTACGCCCGGATCAAACGGGGCGGGGGGACTGGATTTCTGAAACGCTTCTTCACCAGGGGACTTGAGGCGCGTCGAGGTAAGTCAATTTAGATTGATAAACTTCGTTTCCCATAACTGCCATTATCGGATTCGGCGGGTGGAATCCGACCAGTGATTTGTTTGTCTCCCGGCTTTGTTGGACTTTTCATATGTTACGCTAGATCGATTGCGCGAATCCACCCCTGCAGAGAAAAACAACACACACATACATGAAGTAGTAGTTTACTTTCCCTTATTTGTTGTGACAAATCATTAATAAAAACAAGTTGTTCGAATCAAGTCGGTCGCGTTTGTGCTCTGTATTTTTGCCCAAATTCCGAAGTATTACCTGGTCTGGTCCGTAATTGGATTGTCCGTCCGACAGGTAATGGGCCCAGCCAGCCGCGCATCGCGGAAGTGAGACAGTTTTCGCGTGGGAGGTCACGGAACGGGTTGATTTTTCGGTCGTTTGATTGTGCATCGGCTCGAGGATTCCTGCAAGCGGCGAAATGGCAGACCCACAGCGTTTTGCAGTGCAGAAGTTGAATAACCACAACTACCAGTCATGGCGTTTCAAGATGGAGATGCTGATGATTCGGGAGGAGACCTGGTATGTCATCAGTGAAGCGGCACCAAACCCCGTGACAGACGCGTGGAAGAAAGCGGATGCTAAAGCTCGGGCGACAATCGGGCTCTGCATTGAAGATGATCAGACTGGATTGGTAAGAAGTTGCGCAACGGCGAAAGCGGCCTGGGATTCTTTGAAGACATACCACGACCAGTGTTCGGAGGTATACTTGCTGAAGAAGCTGACGCACCTGGAGTTAGAAGAAGGAGGAAACATGGAGCAGCACTTGCAGACGTTTTCCGATTTGCTGCAACGGATTGCGGATGTTGGCGATCCGATTCCGGAGAAGCTGCAAGTAGCTATGTTGTTGTGCTCGCTTCCGGACTCGTACGACTATCTAGCGACAGCTCTGGAGCAGCGGCCGCGGGATGAGTTGAAATTGCAACTGGTGAAATCGAAATTGCTGGCGGAAGCGGAAAAGCGCCGGGAACGCGGTGAAGGTACTGTATCGAACAAAGCGCTGCGAGTGGAACACCGCTGTCGATGTGGTGGAAGCAAAGCTGTAAATTGTGAAGGTAAGCAAACGGAAATGCGATCATGTTACCTGTGTAAGCAGCCGGGACATTTGAGGAGAGATTGTCCACAAAATGCAACTGGAGTATCAGCAACCAAACCGGAAGAACCTAAGGCCAAGCAAGTTCAAGATGTTACTGAGTATCCGTTGGCCTGGATGGTGGGACAGGCCGATCCAACAAGCTGGTTTATTGACAGTGGCGCTTCTCGGCACATGACGGGAAACCGGCAGTTTTTCACGGTGCTAGAGAAAACTGGAGGAACGAGTGTGATGTTGGCAGATGGTGAGAAGAGAGCGGAAGTGGCTGGAGTCGGCCGCGGAATCATCGTCGGTGTGACCGATACTGGAGAACTGATCGACATCGAGCTGAGTGAGGTATTGTATGTGCCGAAATTGACTACCGGTCTTGTGTCAGTAGGTGTTCTTGCTCAGAAGGGTTTTGATGTAGCGTTTAATGCAAGTGGGTGCGAAGTTCGTAAGCGCAATAGAAAGGTGTGTGCAATGGGAGAGCGGCACAATGGCTTGTATCGTTTGTGTGTTCCGGATCAAGCATTGATGAGTGCCCATATGCAGACGTCGTTTTGCCGACAGCACACTTGCCAAGGAAACAGGATGCTGGATGTGATGCCGAATAAGAAGACAGAGGCAAAGAAATACTCGAAGAAAAAGCCAGAAGTCATTGGTACGATTATTGAATGGGAGGAGCTTCTACCAGTACCAGAAATGCCGTTGGAACCTGAGCTACCGGCCGAACCTCAACCCCCACTGGAAGTGCAGTCCGCATCGGCGATGGAACCTGAACAGTCACCGGAAGAGGAACTCGAGTCCGAAGATATTGATGATGAAGAATGGAAAGGATATGAATCGGCAGAAGATGCATTTTACGGAGAAGATGATACTATTGTTCCGGACGATGGGAACCGAGAGAGAAGACCTACCCGTTCCACAGGAGGAGTTTTACCGAAGCGATTTGGAGACTATTTTGTCGGCATGGTAACGGTGAACCAGGGAGCTGCCATTGTTTGACGTCATGGTGAAGCATCAGCCTATGGTATTCGGAAGCAAGATATAGGAGGAGCTAGCCGATCGAGGAGGAGTTCGTGCAGGAGACTAGGGGATAGATTCGCGAGGAGGAGTGTTGGACTTTTCATATGTTACGCTAGATCGATTGCGCGAATCCACCCCTGCAGAGAAAAACAACACACACATACATGAAGTAGTAGTTTACTTTCCCTTATTTGTTGTGACAAACGAGGGGGGCGACACATCCAGATCATCCTATTTTTACTAAAAATCTCACTCATCTATCACACTGTGTATTATCCTTTTCAATCTCTCTATCTGTTCCCATCCATAATCCATCTCAAATCTTTTTTCCCATCTCCTCACATCTCTCACCATCTAATGCGATCGACGTAAACAAAGTGAACGATTTTGTTGTCATCGCTGTGGGAATCGTTTTAGGTTTTGTGCGGAGTTTTCCAATAAAATTATAGTATTTACACCGAATACAACAAATTGCAGTTCTATGAAACACGAAAACTTTTAAATATTCTTCCGGTAAGTGCGTGCTGTATATTAGAATTCTTGAAATGTGTTAAAAATTGCCGCTTTTCCCTTAGGGAACTGTACAGCTCAAGTAGATCATCGGGTGGCGGCAAGGAGTACCATCTGCCGCATGCGGAAGAGGAGCAAAACAGTGGCCATGCCGGAGCTCGGATGAAAGCGCGAGGGGACATCCTGCTCAAAGCCCCCATTATCGACAACGACGAGGACTTGTTGGCATAGTTGCACAACGAGGACGGCGGGATTGTGACTGCTCCAATCACCGGTAGCGAGTCTGAATTCAGTAGAGAAACTGGAACGGCAGAAGTAGGAATGTCGACTGTCGCAGGTGCAGCTTCACCGACGGAGGCAGTGAGCAAGAACTAGTCAACAAGCTGGAAGAGCTGGAAAATGTCCCAAATCCGAAACCTCTATGTAAGAAAACAACGCATTTATGTAAGGCTTAAATTTTAATCAATAAAATGTTTTCAGATTGTTCGGCAGCAGTGATCTTGATCTTAGGAACCTGGCGGGACAGATGAATCCTATAAAACCGACTACGTCTCCATCACCATCGCCGTCGTAACGTATGATTATAGAGGATCCGGGTGAACGTCAATATTCGCTGAACAATCACAAACTCATGGTTTTGCTTTAACGTCCAGCACTTTCTTCCTCCGGTTTGGCTTGGCGACGGAAGCTGTAAGGATGCGATAAACGCCAAAATCGAAAAAATGGTCCCTTTAGACCAGGAAACGATGAAGAACATAGACGAGATCTAAAACATACTGACGAACCTACATTTTCAAGTCGGATTTGAATCGCTTCCTGAACACTGACAAGAGAACCAATTCAATTATTATATGATTTAATGAAACTTAATAAACGCTCCACTGATTGTTTTATTGTTTTCCTAAAGATGGAAAATAGAATAAAATCTTATATGCAATTACAAATAAAATAAAAAAGAATAAAGATTCATTTTGATACACAACAACAAGGAATAACGTTTAACTTGGCACCGCCGAGTCTATCGCAATATATGAAAAGAGCCCAACTGTGGTTTTTGGAACCAGTCTACATTTCGCTCCATTAGAGGGTTTTATAAGCAGAAAATAAGTAGATGCTTGGGAACATCCTTAATCCTTCTGTTTATGATCTTATAGTTTGCATAGATAAGACCAAAGCATGTTAATGAAACTTATGTATTTGTTGGTAAAAGATCAGTTACACCTTTTTCATATTCTATACTGGACAGCTTTCGCATATCTACGTTTTATCCATTCACATCTCCTTCTATCTCAAGCAGCGGTCGGCAGGATTTGAAAGTGGGTGCAGCGAAAATTATCCAGCAAGAGATAGAGAAATCTGGCAGTTGCTCACTGATCTGAAAAAGCAGGTGCAATCTCCATCGACATCTTATTTACGATTTAGATGTGTCGCCCCCCTCGGTGACAAATCATTAATAAAAACAAGTTGTTCGAATCAAGTCGGTCGCGTTTGTGCTCTGTATTTTTGCCCAAATTCCGAAGTATTACCTGGTCTGGTCCGTAATTGGATTGTCCGTCCGACAGGCTTCGCCAGTCAATAGTTTATTGCTGGTTCCTATGGGGATTCCACCAAGAGTTCTTTCGGTGGATTCTGCTGAAGTTTTTCCATGCATGGATTCCTCCAGGTTCACCATTAAGGTTCAATCCATGAGTTCATTCAGGGATGTCTCATGGAGTTTCATTTGGCATCCTTCCAGGAAATCCTCTAGAAGTTCCTTCAAGGTTTAATGCCTTTAGGGATTTCTGGTAGAGTTCCATTTGAAAACCCAATTGGGATCCTTCCAGGAATTCCTTCAGGGATATACCTAAGAGTTCCTGCAAGAGTTTCTCAAAGAGTCCCATTAGGGATCCTTCCAGGAGTTCTTTTGGGAATTCCTCCAGGAGTTTCCTCAAGGATTAATCCAGGAGCTCATTCAGGGAATTCTCAAGGCGCTCCATTAGTTATTTCACAGAATTCCCCACGTTTTCTTTCAGGGGTTTCTTCAGGAATTTCATCAGTGAATCCTCTTTGAGTTCTTCCAGGAATTCCTTCAGGGGTTTTTTTTTCAGGAATTCCTTTGGAGATTTCTCCAGGAGTTCCATAAGGAATCCTTCCAGTAGTTCTTTCATGAAGTACTTTCATGTTTTTTTATCTAGTTCGTTCATTTAAAGGCTCATTTGTCGATAACAGCTTTACAGAGCCGAAATTCAAACTTTCATGGTTTCTTTCAACACTCCCTTCAGGCATTCCTCTAAAAGTTTCTTCAGTAAATCCTTCCCGAGTCTTACGGGAATTTCTCCAGATGTTCCAATAAGGATTTTTCAAAGAATCCCATTAGAGATCCTGCCAAAAGTTCATTTGGGGATTCCTCGATGAGTTCCTTCCATGAATCGTGCTGGATTGCTTCCAAGGATTCCTCCAGGAGTTCCTTCAAGGTTTATGGGCTATATATGTGTTTTTTGACGTTTCAAGTTGCTAGCCAAGACAAAGTCCACGGTCAAAATGTATGGATGATCGATTTTCAAAAACTTGTACATGTATTTTGCCTCATAAACCTTTCTTGGGTGAGAACTAACAGAACAAAACTAAGACGACCAAAATCGGACCATTCGTTCTCATGTTATGCGCGGTCCCACGTATACCACTGCATTTTTATATATATAGAAGATATATATTTCAGAAGTTATTTCAAAGAATTCTCCAGGTTTTCGTTAAGGAATTTCTTCAGTGAATCCACTTTGAGTTCTTCCAGTGATTCCTTCGAAAGTTTTAAGGTTTAATACACGAGTTCCTTCAGGGATTTCTCAAGTAGTCTCATTAGGAATCCTTCCAGGAGTTCTTTCATGGAGTCCTCCTGAAGTTCTCTCTTGGTTTCCTTACTTCTAGAGTTTTAAGGTTTAATACACGAGTTCCTTCAGGGATTTCTCAAGTAGTCTCATTAGGAATCCTTCCAGGAATTCCTTCATGGAGTCCTCCTGAAGTTCTCTCTTGGTTTTCCTTTCTTCTAGAGAAGTTCTTCCCAGAGTGCTTAGGCGATTCCTCCAGGAGTTCCGTCAAGGATTTTTCATGGAGATGGATTTGGTATCCTTCCAGGAATTCCCGCAGAAGTCCATTCAAGGTTTAATCCAGGAGTTTCTTTGGGGATTTCTCTTGGAGTTCTATTGGGATCCTTCCAGGAATTCCTTCTAAGATATTATTCATTATCTTTATTAACGAGATTTTCAGCCCAGGGCTGGTTCAACTAAATTAGGAGGGACTTCAGGGATTTCTCAAGGAGTTCCATTTGAGATCCTTCCAGGAGTTCCCGAAAAGAATCCTTGCAGATTCTTTACTACAGGAGTTCCTGCAAGGTTAAATCTTGGAGTTACTTCAAGGATTTCTAAATGAGCTTCATTAGCTATTCTTCCAGGAGTTTTTTTAAAGTATTTTGCAGAATTTATTTTGGGAATTCCTTATGTGAATCCTCATGCAGTTCTTCCACGGAATTGATTTAGGAGATCTTTCAAGGTTTGATTCAAGAGTTCTTTCAAGGATTTCTTTAGGAGTTCCATTAGGAATCCTTCCAGAAGTTCCGCCTGGAATATTTTCATGGCTTCTTTCAGTATTTCTTCCAGGGATTTCTCCAGGAGTTTATTTAGGAATTCCTTCAGAACTTGTTTTTAGAAATACATGATTCAATCCATGATTTCATTCAAGAATATCTCATGAAGTTCCATCTGGCATCCTTCCAGGTGTTTCATCAAGGTTAATTCCAGGAGTTCTTTCAGGGATTTCCCAATGAATTTAAACTGTGATTCTTCCAGAAGTTCCTTTGTGGAATCTTCCTGGAATTTTTCATATTTTTCTTCATTATTTACTTTAAGGATTCCTTCAAAAGGTTTCTCAGTGTATCCTTCCGCAGTTTTCCAGGGGTTCCTAGGAGATCCTGCAAGATTTATTCCAAGAGTTCCCGAATAGATTTCTTAAGAAATCCTTCTAGGAGTTTCTCCAGGAGTTCTTTCAGGGATTCTTTCAGATGTTTATTCAAGGTTTAATTCAGTTCCATTAGGGATCTTTCCTAGAGTACCTTCAAGAAATCCTCAAGGAATGCCTATAGGAATTCATTGAGGAGTTCCTTCAGAGGTTCCTCCAGGAGTTTCTTGAAGGTTTTATCAAGCAGTTCCTTCAGAGATTCCCAGAGAGTTACAATAATAATGCTTCCAGGATTTTTTTCATTTAAGCCTTCTAGAGTTCGTCCATGGTTTTCTTTAAGAATTTCATTTAGGGATTTCTCCAATAGATCTTGCAGTGAATCTGTCCAGTGGTCTCCTATAGATTCTTTCATGAGTTCTTTTAGGGATTCCTTCAAGAGATCCTGCTGGGATTCATCCAGGTGTTCCTTTAAGCCTTATTCCAGAAGTTCCTTCAGACATTTCTCAAGAAGTTCCATTCGGAATTCTTCCACGAGTACCTGTATGGAATTCTTCCAGGATTCGTTCCGTGAATTCTCCAGAAGTTCTTCCAGGAATTCATTCAGGACTTCCTCTAGGAATCCCTTTGGGGATTCCTCCAGGTGTTCCTGCAGAGATTTATTCGAAAGTTTCTTCAGGTATTTATCCAGAAATTTATTTTGAGATGCTTCCAGGATTTCCGCTGTATTTTTTTATGTGCTCTCTAGGTAGCAGTAGTGGACTTCCTTCAGAAGTTCTCTCAAGGATTTTTGCAGGAATTCCTATCAGTGATTTCTTCAGGAATCCCTCCAGAGATCTATCACGAATCCTTCCAGAAGTTCCTTCAGGGATTCCTTTCGAGTAGTTCTTGCAGGAATTCTTTTAGGGATTTTACTAGAAATTCCATCCAGGGTTCCCCCAGGAGTCCAAGGGTTCTTCCTGCAGGAACCCTTGAAGGAATTCCTAGGGTAATCCCTAAAGGAATTCGTATAAGAAACCCTGCAGTAACTCCTGCAAGGAATCCCTAAAGAATCCATGAAGGATTTCTAAAAGATCTCTGAAAGGACCGCTGGAAAATATCTCGAAAAAAATCAGAATGAACTTTTGAAGGAATCTGAAACAAAGCCCTGTTGGAAACCCAGAAGAGATCCCTGATAGAACTCCTGAAGGATTCTTTGAAGCAATTTCTGAAGGAACTCCTGAAGAAACTCCTTAATGAATCTCTGAACAAACTCCTGGAGGAACCCTTGAAGGAATTCTTGGGAAATCTTGGGATTTCTGTCAGGAGTTCCTACAGGGTTTTCTTAAGGAGTTCGTTCAGGTTTTTATCCAGGAGTTCCTCCAAGATTTTATCCAGAACGTCCTTCAAGGACTTGAGTTTCAAGAGTTACTCCATGGATTCGATAAGGAATCTTCCCAGGATTTCCTGCAAGGACTCCTCGAGAATTTGATTTTAAGATTGTTCCTGGATTTTTTCAAAGACTCCTTCAAGAGTTCCATCTGAGAGTTCTTTGGAAGTTCCTTTGAAGTACAGAAATTCCTTGAAGGATTCTTTCTGAACTTATTTATAAGATTTCTGAGGGAGTTTCTCAAGGATTTCTTCGGTGGTGCCATCGTGTGATCCTTCCAGGAGTTCCTTAAGCGATTCCTTCAGGGTTTTATTCAGAAGTTCCTTCTAGGATTCCTTCCAGAAGTTTCATCAAGGACTCGTTCAGGATTTTTTATGGATTCTTACAGGAATTCCTTTAGGAATTTATCCTGTAGTTCATTCAACGAGTCCTTCAAGGTTCCTTCAGGAACTCTTCCATAAATTCCTTTCCTCTAGGAATTCCTTCAGGAGTTCTTTCAGGAAAGTTTCCTTTTCTTTGAGGATTTCTTCAAGGGATGTTACGAGATTCCTTTGGGAGTTTCAGAGATTCCTGCAAGTTTTTTTTTCTTGTTGTTTCTTCAGGGATGCTTTCCGGGATTCCTTCGAAATTTCCTCTCCCAGGAATTTCTTCAATTCGTACGATAATTTCTTCAGTGATTTCAGCAGCCGTTCCTTTCGACTAAAAATTCCAACAGGGGTTCCTCCTGAACTGATTTAAGATATTCCTCAAGGGATTCCTTCAGAGATTTCTCCAGAACTTCCTCCAAAGTTTCATCTAGAAAATCCCTCAAAAACTTTTGCAGGGGTTTCTTTCTTCAGGAATTAATCCAGATGTTGCGATACGTGATATGCTTATGGGCGCGACTCGCATTAACGGGTTAAAACATAACTTTATTAAATAAAACAATTTACTATGGGGCTGTCCATAAACCACGTGGTAGGGGGGGGGGGGGGGGTTTGAAAAGTCCCAAAAAATGACCACGTGGTTTATGGACAGCCCCTATGTAAAACGTGTATGCACGCGAGCCGGCGATCGCAATTATAATAATGACGGTCAACGTAGAACGATGCACACCGAAACTCGATGACATCTGTCACAAGCTGACGGCTGTCAGCGGAAGAGCCCCGAAGGATGTTTCGGCTGCGTTCGTAGTGGGATAGGATGGTCCTCCCAACACCAGGAGTTTATTTAGATATTTCATCAAAGATCTTTGCTGTGTTTCGTTAAATGCTCACAAGGTAGCGGTAGTGGTCTTCAAACACGAGTAAAAATGATGGAAACTCCGCGATTGACAAACTAAACCATTGAAACGCTAAACTAAAAGGTTTTCTAACAATATGAATAGAAAATGCAAACTATATTTGGCTAAAACCATTTGAAAGTTGAGAATTCACTCCCGTTTTAATTATTGTTATTTATTTTTTACTATTTCTTGCAGTGTCCTCTGGAAATCATGGCTGTTCAATATTTATCTTACCGGTTACCAATCGCACATGGTAGACAAATCAAAGACATCCTATCCTGGCCACCTAAAGTTTTGAACAAGTTCGACAGTATTCTTATTTTACCATAATATTTATTTATAAGTAATAAAAACAACCTTTGGGGGAAGGAGGGGGGGGGGGGTGGTTGAGGTTTCTATAAAAAAATCCGAAAATTCACCATACTCTCCAAAATTGAAACATTCAAATAACTTATCCTTGCATTGATTTCAAAGCAGCTGCGAGGTGAATTAAAAGCCGGTTTACCAAGCTCTCCCACGTTGCGAGTTAACGCATATTCTTTCATATAAAATTTTGAAGAAGTTCAAATGTAAATCTTGCGTTTAATCACAAATACCCAAAGCTGGTTCACCAAGTTCTCCAACGTTGCGTGGTGACGCATATTCTTTCTTCTAATCTTTGAAGTATTTCAGAAGTGTTTCTTGCGTTTAAACACAAATACCCAAAGCTGGTTCACCAAGTTCTCCAAAGTTGCATGGTGGCACATATTCTTTCTTTTAATCCTTTAAGTATTTCAGAAGTGTTTCTTGCGTTTAAACACAAATACCCAAAGCTGGTTCACCAAGTTCTCCAAAGTTGCGTGGTGACGCATATTCTTTCTTCTAATCTTTGAAGTATTTCAGAAGTGTTTCTTGCGTTTAAACACAAATACCCAAAGCTGGTTCACCAAGTTCTCCAAAGTTGCATGGTGACACATCCTATTCTTTCTTCTTATCTTTGAAGTATTTCAGAAGTGTTTCTTGCGTTTAAACACAAATACCCAAAGCTGGTTCACCAAGTTCTCCAAAGTTGCGTGGTGACGCATATTCTTTTTTCTAATCTTTGAAGTATTTCAGAAGTGTTTCTTGCGTTTAAACACAAATACCCAAAGCTGGTTCACCAAGTTCTCCAAAGTTGCATGGTGACACATCCTATTCTTTCTTCTTATCTTTGAAGTATTTCAGAAGTGTTTCTTGCGTTTAACCCTTTATAAGGCAGAGAAAACTAGAAGAGTTGTCAACGCATACTATTATGGAAATGATTATATACATGATTACATGTACAAAACAATTTTTGTTTGAAAGAAACTCTCAAAAATCTAGGTGGCAATATAGTTGCCACTGCCCGTTAAGCCCAAAATTGAGCTTTTGAGGTGGCAATATAGTTGCCACTGCCCGTTTAGGCCACCAGCGCTGGTGGCAATATACTTGCCACTGCCCGTTTGGGGTACTTTTCTTCTTTTGACTTCGACAAAAAGCCGGTAAAGAGATTTTAGAGGGGATCAGGGCTTAACCCATAATATAAACTGTGTAGGTAAGCTCATGTCAACCCATAATTTGATTATTTCTTAAAATATTTACAAAATCTATAATTTTACAATAAGTTTGAGCTAATTTTCTTCACGCGGTCAAATTTAGCCATTTTTGAGACTACAAATGGCTCCCAAATTGTTGTTTAAGCATTGTTTGGTACTAAAAAAATACCAGGCGTTGTTAGTAATCTCAATTTTGCGTAAACAAAAAAAAAGTTTGAAATATATCGTTATAAAACAGAAAAAAATACAAACAGTAGGTGGCAATATAGTTGCCACTGCCTTATAAAGGGTTAAACACAAATACCCAAAGCTGGTTCACCAAGTTCTCCAAAGTTGCGTGGTGACGCATATTCTTTCTTCTAATCTTTGAAGTATTTCAGAAGTGTTTCTTGCGTTTAAACACAAATACCCAAAGCTGGTTCACCAAGTTCTCCAAAGTTGCATGGTGGCACATATTCTTTCTTTTAATCCTTTAAGTATTTCAGAAGTGTTTCTTGCGTTTAAACACAAATACCCAAAGCTGGTTCACCAAGTTCTCCAAAGTTGCATGGTGACACATCCTATTCTTTCTTCTTATCTTTGAAGTATTTCAGAAGTGTTTCTTGCGTTTAAACACAAATACCCAAAGCTGGTTCACCAAGCTCTCCAAAGTTGCATGGTGGCACATATTCTTTCTTTTAATCCTTTAAGTATTTCAGAAGTGTTTCTTGCGTTTAAACACAAATACCCAAAGCTGGTTCACCAAGTTCTCCAAAGTTGCGTGGTGACGCATATTCTTTCTTCTAATCTTTGAAGTATTTCAGAAGTGTTTCTTGCGTTTAAACACAAATACCCAAAACTGGTTCACCAAGTTATCCAAAGTTGCATGGTGACACATATTCTTTCTTTTCATCCTTGAAGTATTTCAGAAGTGTTTCTTGTGTTTAAACACAAATACCCAAAACTGGTTCACCAAGTTCTCCAAAGTTGCGTGGTGGCACATATTCTTTCTTTTCATCCTTTAAGTATTTCAGAAGTGTTTCTTGCGTTTAAACACAAATACCCAAAGCTGGTTCACCAAGTTCTCCAAAGTTGCATGGTGACACATCCTATTCTTTCTTCTTATCTTTGAAGTATTTCAGAAGTGTTTCTTGCGTTTAAACACAAATACCCAAAGCTGGTTCACCAAGTTCTCCAAAGTTGCGTGGTGACGCATATTCTTTCTTCTAATCTTTGAAGTATTTCAGAAGTGTTTCTTGCGTTTAAACACAAATACCCAAAGCTGGTTCACCAAGTTCTCCAAAGTTGCATGGTGGCACATATTCTTTCTTTTAATCCTTTAAGTATTTCAGAAGTGTTTCTTGCGTTTAAACACAAATACCCAAAGCTGGTTCACCAAGTTCTCCAAAGTTGCATGGTGACACATCCTATTCTTTCTTCTTATCTTTGAAGTATTTCAGAAGTGTTTCTTGCGTTTAAACACAAATACCCAAAGCTGGTTCACCAAGCTCTCCAAAGTTGCATGGTGGCACATATTCTTTCTTTTAATCCTTTAAGTATTTCAGAAGTGTTTCTTGCGTTTAAACACAAATACCCAAAGCTGGTTCACCAAGTTCTCCAAAGTTGCGTGGTGACGCATATTCTTTCTTCTAATCTTTGAAGTATTTCAGAAGTGTTTCTTGCGTTTAAACACAAATACCCAAAACTGGTTCACCAAGTTATCCAAAGTTGCATGGTGACACATATTCTTTCTTTTCATCCTTGAAGTATTTCAGAAGTGTTTCTTGTGTTTAAACACAAATACCCAAAACTGGTTCACCAAGTTCTCCAAAGTTGCGTGGTGGCACATATTCTTTCTTTTAATCCTTTAAGTATTTCAGAAGTGTTTCTTGCGTTTAAACACAAATACCCAAAGCTGATTCACCAAGTTCTCCAAAGTTGCATGGTGACACATATTCTATACCCAAAGCTGGTTCACCAAGTTCTCCAAAGTTGCATGGTGACACATCCTATTCTTTCTTCTAATCTTTGAAGTATTTCAGAAGTGTTTCTTGCGTTTAAACACAAATACCCAAAGCTGGTTCACCAAGTTCTCCAAAGTTGCATGGTGGCACATATTATTTCTTTGAATCCTTTAAGTATTTCAGAAGTGTTTCTTGCGTTTAAACACAAATACCCAAAGCTGATTCACCAAGTTCTCCAAAGTTGCATGGTGATACATATTCTATACCCAAAGCTGGTTCACCAAGTTCTCCAAAGTTGCATGGTGACACATCCTATTCTTTCTTCTAATCTTTGAAGTATTTCAGAAGTGTTTCTTGCGTTTAAACACAAATACCCAAAGCTGGTTCACCAAGTTCTCCAAAGTTGCGTGGTGACGCATATTCTTTCTTCTAATTTTTGAAGTATTTCAGAAGTGTTTCTTGCGTTTAAACACAAATACCCAAAGCTGGTTCACCAAGTTCTCCAAAGTTGCGTGGTGACGCATATTCTTTCTTCTAATCTTTGAAGTATTTCAGAAGTGTTTCTTGCGTTTAAACACAAATACCCAAAGCTGGTTCACCAAGTTCTCCAAAGTTGCGTGGTGACGCATATTCTTTCTTCTAATCTTTGAAGTATTTCAGAAGTGTTTCTTGCGTTTAAACACAAATACCCAAAGCTGGTTCACCAAGCTCTCCAAAGTTGCGTGGTGACGCATATTCTTTCTTCTAATCTTTGAAGTATTTCAGAAGTGTTTCTTGCGTTTAAACACAAATACCCAAAGCTGGTTCACCAAGTTCTCCAAAGTTGCGTGGTGACGCATATTCTTTCTTCTAATTTTTGAAGTATTTCAGAAGTGTTTCTTGCGTTTAAACACAAATACCCAAAACTGGTTCACCAAGTTCTCCAAAGTTGCATGGTGACACATCCTATTCTTTTTTCTAATCTTTGAAGTATTTCAGAAGTGTTTCTTGCGTTTAAACACAAATACCCAAAGCTGGTTCACCAAGTTCTCCAAAGTTGCGTGGTGACGCATATTCTTTTTTCTAATCTTTGAAGTATTTCAGAAGTGTTTCTTGCGTTTAAACACAAATACCCAAAACTGGTTCACCAAGTTCTCCAAAGTTGCATGGTGACACATCCTATTCTTTTTTCTAATCTTTGAAGTATTTCAGAAGTGTTTCTTGCGTTTAAACACAAATACCCAAAGCTGGTTCACCAAGTTCTCCAAAGTTGCATGGTGGCACATATTATTTCTTTGAATCCTTTAAGTATTTCAGAAGTGTTTCTTGCGTTTAAACACAAATACCCAAAGCTGGTTCACCAAGTTCTCCAAAGTTGCGTGGTGACACATATTCTTTCTTCTAATCCTTTAAGTATTTCAGAAGTGTTTCTTGCGTTTAAACACAAATACCCAAAGCTGGTTCACCAAGTTCTCCAAAGTTGCGTGGTGACGCATATTCTTTCTTCTAATCTTTGAAGTATTTCAGAAGTGTTTCTTGCGTTTAAACACAAATACCCAAAGCTGGTTCACCAAGCTCTCCAAAGTTGCGTGGTGACGCATATTCTTTCTTCTAATCTTTGAAGTATTTCAGAAGTGTTTCTTGCGTTTAAACACAAATACCCAAAGCTGGTTCACCAAGTTCTCCAAAGTTGCGTGGTGACGCATATTCTTTCTTCTAATTTTTGAAGTATTTCAGAAGTGTTTCTTGCGTTTAAACACAAATACCCAAAACTGGTTCACCAAGTTCTCCAAAGTTGCATGGTGACACATCCTATTCTTTTTTCTAATCTTTGAAGTATTTCAGAAGTGTTTCTTGCGTTTAAACACAAATACCCAAAGCTGGTTCACCAAGTTCTCCAAAGTTGCGTGGTGACGCATATTCTTTTTTCTAATCTTTGAAGTATTTCAGAAGTGTTTCTTGCGTTTAAACACAAATACCCAAAGCTGGTTCACCAAGTTATCCAAAGTTGCATGGTGACACATATTCTTTCTTTTCATCCTTGAAGTATTTCAGAAGTGTTTCTTGTGTTTAAACACAAATACCCAAAACTGGTTCACCAAGTTCTCCAAAGTTGCGTGGTGGCACATATTCTTTCTTTTCATCCTTTAAGTATTTCAGAAGTGTTTCTTGCGTTTAAACACAAATACCCAAAGCTGGTTCACCAAGTTCTCCAAAGTTGCATGGTGACACATCCTATTCTTTTTTCTAATCTTTGAAGTATTTCAGAAGTGTTTCTTGCGTTTAAACACAAATACCCAAAGCTGGTTCACCAAGTTCTCCAAAGTTGCATGGTGGCACATATTATTTTATTGAATCCTTTAAGTATTTCAGAAGTGTTTCTTGCGTTTAAACACAAATACCCAAAGCTGGTTCACCAAGTTCTCCAAAGTTGCGTGGTGACACATATTCTTTCTTTTAATCCTTTAAGTATTTCAGAAGTGTTTCTTGCGTTTAAACACAAATACCCAAAGCTGATTCACCAAGTTCTCCAAAGTTGCATGGTGACACATATTCTATACCCAAAGCTGGTTCACCAAGTTCTCCAAAGTTGCGTGGTGACGCATATTCTTTCTTCTAATTTTTGAAGTATTTCAGAAGTGTTTCTTGCGTTTAAACACAAATACCCAAAGCTGGTTCACCAAGTTCTCCAAAGTTGCGTGGTGACGCATATTCTTTCTTCTAATCTTTGAAGTATTTCAGAAGTGTTTCTTGCGTTTAAACACAAATACCCAAAGCTGGTTCACCAAGTTCTCCAAAGTTGCGTGGTGACGCATATTCTTTCTTCTAATCTTTGAAGTATTTCAGAAGTGTTTCTTGCGTTTAAACACAAATACCCAAAGCTGGTTCACCAAGCTCTCCAAAGTTGCGTGGTGACGCATATTCTTTCTTCTAATCTTTGAAGTATTTCAGAAGTGTTTCTTGCGTTTAAACACAAATACCCAAAGCTGGTTCACCAAGTTCTCCAAAGTTGCGTGGTGACGCATATTCTTTCTTCTAATTTTTGAAGTATTTCAGAAGTGTTTCTTGCGTTTAAACACAAATACCCAAAGCTGGTTCACCAAGTTCTCCAAAGTTGCGTGGTGACGCATATTCTTTCTTCTAATCTTTGAAGTATTTCAGAAGTGTTTCTTGCGTTTAAACACAAATACCCAAAGCTGGTTCACCAAGTTCTCCAAAGTTGCGTGGTGACGCATATTCTTTCTTCTAATCTTTGAAGTATTTCAGAAGTGTTTCTTGCGTTTAAACACAAATACCCAAAGCTGGTTCACCAAGTTCTCCAAAGTTGCGTGGTGACGCATATTCTTTCTTCTAATTTTTGAAGTATTTCAGAAGTGTTTCTTGCGTTTAAACACAAATACCCAAAGCTGGTTCACCAAGTTCTCCAAAGTTGCATGGTGACACATATTCTATACCCAAAGCTGGTTCACCAAGTTCTCCCAAATGGCGAGGTGACGCCCTAAGTGTCTTTTAAAACCATATTCTTTCTCCTGAAACTTCAAAATTTTTTTAAAGTAACTTTTGTATTAAATTTCATATACATAAAAGTGGTTCTTCAACTTTCTCCCAAGTGGCGAGGTGACGCCCTAAATGTATTTTAAAACCATATTCTTTCTCCTGAAACTTCAAAATTGTTTTAAAGTAACTTTTGTATTAAATTTCATATATATAAAAGTGGTTCACCAAGTTCTCCCAAGTGGCGAGGTGACGCCCTAAATGTCTTTTAAAACCGTATTCTTTCTCCTGAAACTTCGAAATAGTTTTAAAGTAACTTTTGTATTCAACTTCAAATATTTTAAACTGGTTCACCAAGTTCTCTCAAGTGGCGAGGTGACGCCCTAAGTTTCTTTTAAAACCATATTCTTTCTCCTGAAACTTCAAAATTTTTTTAAAGTAATTTTTGTATTAAATTTCATATATATAAAAGTGGTTCATCAAGTTCTTCCAAGTGGCGAGGTGACGCCCTAAATGTATTTTAAAACCATATTCTTTCTCCTGAAACTTCAAAATTGTTTTAAAGTAACTTTTGTATTCAACTTCAAATATTTTAAACTGGTTCACCAAGTTCTCCCAAGTGGCGAGGTGACGCCCTAAATGTCTTTTAAAACCATATTCTTTCTCCTGAAACTTTGAAATAGTTTTAAAATAACTTTTGTATTCAACTTCAAATATTTTTAACTGGTTCACCAAGTTCTCCCAAGTGGCGAGGTGACGCCCTAAATGTCTTTTAAAACCGTATTCTTTCTCCTGAAACTTCGAAATAGTTTTAAAGTAACTTTTGTATTCAACTTCAAATATTTTAAACTGGTTCACCAAGTTCTCCCAAATGGCGAGGTGACACCCTAAGTGTCTTTTAAAACCATATTCTTTCTCCTGAAACTTCAAAATTGTTTTAAAGTAACTTTTGTATTAAATTTCATATATATAAAAGTGGTTCATCAAGTTCTCCCAAGTGGCGAGGTGACGCCCTAAATGTATTTTAAAACCATATTCTTTCTCCTGAAACTTCAAAATTGTTTTAAAGTAACTTTTGTATTCAACTTCAAATATTTTAAACTGGTTCACCAAGTTCTCCCAAGTGGCGAGGTGACGCCCTAAATGTCTTTTAAAACCATATTCTTTCTCCTGAAACTTTGAAATAGTTTTAAAGTAACTTTTGTATTCAACTTCAAATATTTTAAACTGGTTCACCAAGTTCTCCCAAGTGGCGAGGTGACGCCCTAAATGTCTTTTAAAACCATATTCTTTCTCCTGAAACTTTGAAATAGTTTTAAAATAACTTTTGTATTCAACTTCAAATATTTTAAACTGGTTCACCAAGTTCTCCCAAGTGGCGAGGTGACGCCCTAAATGTCTTTTAAAACCATATTCTTTCTTCAGTAATTTCTATATTCAATTTGAAACATTTTCTTAATATTTTGTGCCGAAATAGCAAATTGAATGATATAGATGTCTTCAAACATTTGTGCTTATTCTGCGAATGGAGTGACGTGAGAAATGTCGGAGTCGTATATCGAGATGAGGAATCCACTCTCGAATGAAGTGACTCGCCGTGTAAATCAAATGGAGAGTCACCTCATTCGAGTCGAGATTTCTCACCTCGATATACGACTCCGACTTTTCTCACGTCACTCCATTCGCAGAATGAGCACAATTAGGTTGGATCCATGCAGAGGGTCTAAGAACTTTTCGTAAAGCATGTTCGTGCCTGCGATATACACATGACAAATGTTCATTCAGCAGAGGGAGCGCTTTCAGAACACATGTTGAGGAATAGGCTTTGTCCCAGTTGGGACGTTACGCCAAGAAGAAATTTCTAACTGCAATATATTAGCATACTTTTGATTTGCAAATTGTCAGTGATTGCACACCTTTAATTTAGACAGGAAATGTTTGTAATGGCTTCTAGCCTTTGCCCACAAATCGTTAATTTAATTTGATAAATAGGGTCTGGGACCATTTGGGCAGGAGCCCCTTTTTTGAGCACTTGCTGCTATATCTCAGTCAATTTCAAACCGATTGACTTGAATTTGGAAAAACATGGCTAGCTACTGTGCCAGCTGATCATGTCTCAAAAATCAAGCCAATCGGTTCAAAATTGACTGAGTTATAGCAGCAAGTGCCTAAAATAGGTGCTCCTACCCAAATGGTCCCAGACCCTTTTGACTTCTATTGCTAGGTATGAAAATCCAAAACCAATCCTGAAAAATGGGAAACAAATGTAGAAAATTTGGTGGATCAAGTCGATAAGTTTGATCCCAATTTGCTGCATTTTCTTAGTCCCTTCAATTTCCCGTCCCGCCCGAAACTGGATACGTCTATAAACGAGAATGAGAATCCACCGAAAGAAAACAAATTTGCTTAAAACATTTATTAAAAAATGCACATACAATTTCTCTTCAATCGTCTTGTATGAGGCGGCACTATCCCTCTTTCATCTTTCGCTCCACACCCGTAACATTCTTGGATCGGAACCGGCTCTCGGTTCGTCATCTTCATTTTGCACATCGAACATTGCTGCTCCAGCTCCACAATCTCTGGGGGTCAATCCGTTCCGCAATGTGTCACGATGGCCGACCTGATCGTATCTGGCGATTTCGGCATTAAAATAATTTTCTTTGACATGGTGGTTACTTCTCCGCGGTGGGATGTGCTTCTGCCGGATGTTCACCCCGGGGGTTTCATGCATGCTCGCTGGCCATCAACACCTTCTTCTTTGCAGCCAGGTAATCCAGTATCTCCTCAGTTCCTTCCTAATGTCCATTCAATGGAAATCTGAAGTGTAAATCCGACCGGGAGCTTTCCCGTTTCGTTTGGAGTAGCTGGTTGTTGTCTCCCTTGAAATTTAGACGGGAAAGCGTTCTTATTGTCACGACACTGTCACTCCGGCCCTTATTATGAGTGTCACTTCACGGTGAGAATCGATCACGGTGACACATTGCGAATCCACGGTGAAAAAGTTGTGGGTTAATCAAAGGGGAATCACTTTCACCGTCCTTATTACCGGTGTCACTTTTTGGTTTTCACCGTGAAGTGACACTCGTAATCAGGCCCTCCGTAGTTTTCACTCGCGTAAATAACTTATTCGGCTGATTCATTATATTTTTCACTGAAATATACAATTCCGCGAACAATTCTTCCGCGAAAATCAATCGGAATTCCAACGTTTTGATTTTTTGTTTGTTTTTGTTGTCGTCACGCTCGCAACGTTTTACACAAATCATCTGTCAAAACGATCCTGTTGCAGCTTTACCGTACTGCACCAAATTATGGCACCACATAAAATAAACATACATTTGAAATATTCATATTAAATGAAAATGCTTGCATGTGCATTGTTTTATGAAAATTACAATGGAAATTTAAAACAATGCACTTAAAAGCATTTCAAATATACCATTGATCGCGTAGCCAGAAACAAAAAAAATATAAAATACGGCATTCCATAGTTTGGTACAATCACTGTAAAATGGTATACTCTATAGAGTCACCATCTGTTGGAATTTGGTGGAACTTCTGACAGTTTCCATTAGTTTCCGATAGAGCTCAAGAAAACTTGAAGCGCCTCTCGCGGTGGAATGTGTCGGAAACCGGTGCAGGTAGTTCAATGGATTACCAGCTTTTGCGAAAATTGCAACAGATGGCGCTAGTGAGCAGGAGTTTTTCACTTTTAAAATGTATGGAGAAAATAATAAAAATTCGTTTTTTGACTAATTAAACATTTTATCAGAAAAAATATTTGGTACAGGTTGTAGGCCATTATGATAGCAATCTACTGTACCAAATATTTTTTATCAAAATTTCGAAATATTCAAAATATTTGGAAAAATGTTCAAATTTCCATACATTATTTCCACCGATAACTTCTGCACACTTCTGCCTCGATATTGGTTGATCTTCGTTTTCCTATACATGGCAAAGCGAATATACATGGATTCGTATTTACCCTTATTTACCTATCTGTCAATTCGTAAGCAAAAAAATAAAAAAAAAGTTCGAAGCTGTTTGGAGTTAGAAGCGGCAAAGAGGAAGCAAAAATCTGCGGTAAAAAATCAATTTAGTTATATAAATAACATTATATTTCATTATATAGACCATTTCAGGTGTAATAGCTTTCCCCACCACCGCAGCAGTCAGCAAGCAGCCGTCCTCCGGGTGAAAAATAGCAGCGACGAGTGGCTCGGCAGCCAAGATGGTTTGTTTTGTTTTTCCCGTTCTTCCGTACCAAAAAGCGACATCCCGATTTAATTAGGTTCTCTATTATTTAGGTGGACATTCATCGAGGAACCACACGCCAGCCGGCGGAAGATCATTCTCAAATCGGAAACGGATCGAGCATGGCCTGTTCAAGTTGATTGCCGGTTCCATGGTGCTGATGCAGTTTGGGAAGCTGTTCGTGATGGAGGACTGAAGGACCAGTCGTGGAAGGTGATTTTCCTAGTGACGTACATTTTTGGCGATGTCATCAAGATCTCATCTCGCTGGAGGTGGTGTGTCACGAGAACACTCATAATCTGGCCTTCGTTGGACACTATCTACATGTTCCGGATTAAAAACATGCTCCTACTACGGATTCGAAACTCTTGTTACGACCCTTTGAACTGGATT
Source organism: Aedes albopictus (assembly GCF_035046485.1). Taxonomy (NCBI): domain Eukaryota; kingdom Metazoa; phylum Arthropoda; class Insecta; order Diptera; family Culicidae; genus Aedes; species Aedes albopictus. The sequence goes on from NC_085137.1 coordinate 184,094,689, forward strand.
ACTACAATGAGTATCACGATTTCCCGGCCGTTCTCGGCTGCTACCTCCCCGGAATTATAAGGATCGCACCGGAAGATACCATCGCGCAGTTTACCAGCTGGATCAGGGTGTAGTACGACTTTACCACGGATCCGGCCATCGGACCGATCGTACGCCCGGATCAAACGGGGCGGGGGGACTGGATTTCTGAAACGCTTCTTCACCAGGGGACTTGAGGCGCGTCGAGGTAAGTCAATTTAGATTGATAAACTTCGTTTCCCATAACTGCCATTATCGGATTCGGCGGGTGGAATCCGACCAGTGATTTGTTTGTCTCCCGGCTTTGTTGGACTTTTCATATGTTACGCTAGATCGATTGCGCGAATCCACCCCTGCAGAGAAAAACAACACACACATACATGAAGTAGTAGTTTACTTTCCCTTATTTGTTGTGACAAATCATTAATAAAAACAAGTTGTTCGAATCAAGTCGGTCGCGTTTGTGCTCTGTATTTTTGCCCAAATTCCGAAGTATTACCTGGTCTGGTCCGTAATTGGATTGTCCGTCCGACAGGTAATGGGCCCAGCTAGCCGCGCATCGCGGAAGTGAGACAGTTTTCGCGTGGGAGGTCACGGAACGGGTTGATTTTTCGGTCGTTTGATTGTGCATCGGCTCGAGGATTCCTGCAAGCGGCGAAATGGCAGACCCACAGCGTTTTGCAGTGCAGAAGTTGAATAACCACAACTACCAGTCATGGCGTTTCAAGATGGAGATGCTGATGATTCGGGAGGAGACCTGGTATGTCATCAGTGAAGCGGCACCAAACCCCGTGACAGACGCGTGGAAGAAAGCGGATGCTAAAGCTCGGGCGACAATCGGGCTCTGCATTGAAGATGATCAGACTGGATTGGTAAGAAGTTGCGCAACGGCGAAAGCGGCCTGGGATTCTTTGAAGACATACCACGACCAGTGTTCGGAGGTATACTTGCTGAAGAAGCTGACGCACCTGGAGTTAGAAGAAGGAGGAAACATGGAGCAGCACTTGCAGACGTTTTCCGATTTGCTGCAACGGATTGCGGATGTTGGCGATCCGATTCCGGAGAAGCTGCAAGTAGCTATGTTGTTGTGCTCGCTTCCGGACTCGTACGACTATCTAGCGACAGCTCTGGAGCAGCGGCCGCGGGATGAGTTGAAATTGCAACTGGTGAAATCGAAATTGCTGGCGGAAGCGGAAAAGCGCCGGGAACGCGGTGAAGGTACTGTATCGAACAAAGCGCTGCGAGTGGAACACCGCTGTCGATGTGGTGGAAGCAAAGCTGTAAATTGTGAAGGTAAGCAAACGGAAATGCGATCATGTTACCTGTGTAAGCAGCCGGGACATTTGAGGAGAGATTGTCCACAAAATGCAACTGGAGTATCAGCAACCAAACCGGAAGAACCTAAGGCCAAGCAAGTTCAAGATGTTACTGAGTATCCGTTGGCCTGGATGGTGGGACAGGCCGATCCAACAAGCTGGTTTATTGACAGTGGCGCTTCTCGGCACATGACGGGAAACCGGCAGTTTTTCACGGTGCTAGAGAAAACTGGAGGAACGAGTGTGATGTTGGCAGATGGTGAGAAGAGAGCGGAAGTGGCTGGAGTCGGCCGCGGAATCATCGTCGGTGTGACCGATACTGGAGAACTGATCGACATCGAGCTGAGTGAGGTATTGTATGTGCCGAAATTGACTACCGGTCTTGTGTCAGTAGGTGTTCTTGCTCAGAAGGGTTTTGATGTAGCGTTTAATGCAAGTGGGTGCGAAGTTCGTAAGCGCAATAGAAAGGTGTGTGCAATGGGAGAGCGGCACAATGGCTTGTATCGTTTGTGTGTTCCGGATCAAGCATTGATGAGTGCCCATATGCAGACGTCGTTTTGCCGACAGCACACTTGCCAAGGAAACAGGATGCTGGATGTGATGCCGAATAAGAAGACAGAGGCAAAGAAATACTCGAAGAAAAAGCCAGAAGTCATTGGTACGATTATTGAATGGGAGGAGCTTCTACCAGTACCAGAAATGCCGTTGGAACCTGAGCTACCGGCCGAACCTCAACCCCCACTGGAAGTGCAGTCCGCATCGGCGATGGAACCTGAACAGTCACCGGAAGAGGAACTCGAGTCCGAAGATATTGATGATGAAGAATGGAAAGGATATGAATCGGCAGAAGATGCATTTTACGGAGAAGATGATACTATTGTTCCGGACGATGGGAACCGAGAGAGAAGACCTACCCGTTCCACAGGAGGAGTTTTACCGAAGCGATTTGGAGACTATTTTGTCGGCATGGTAACGGTGAACCAGGGAGCTGCCATTGTTTGACGTCATGGTGAAGCATCAGCCTATGGTATTCGGAAGCAAGATATAGGAGGAGCTAGCCGATCGAGGAGGAGTTCGTGCAGGAGACTAGGGGATAGATTCGCGAGGAGGAGTGTTGGACTTTTCATATGTTACGCTAGATCGATTGCGCGAATCCACCCCTGCAGAGAAAAACAACACACACATACATGAAGTAGTAGTTTACTTTCCCTTATTTGTTGTGACAAACGAGGGGGGCGACACATCCAGATCATCCTATTTTTACTAAAAATCTCACTCATCTATCACACTGTGTATTATCCTTTTCAATCTCTCTATCTGTTCCCATCCATAATCCATCTCAAATCTTTTTTCCCATCTCCTCACATCTCTCACCATCTAATGCGATCGACGTAAACAAAGTGAACGATTTTGTTGTCATCGCTGTGGGAATCGTTTTAGGTTTTGTGCGGAGTTTTCCAATAAAATTATAGTATTTACACCGAATACAACAAATTGCAGTTCTATGAAACACGAAAACTTTTAAATATTCTTCCGGTAAGTGCGTGCTGTATATTAGAATTCTTGAAATGTGTTAAAAATTGCCGCTTTTCCCTTAGGGAACTGTACAGCTCAAGTAGATCATCGGGTGGCGGCAAGGAGTACCATCTGCCGCATGCGGAAGAGGAGCAAAACAGTGGCCATGCCGGAGCTCGGATGAAAGCGCGAGGGGACATCCTGCTCAAAGCCCCCATTATCGACAACGACGAGGACTTGTTGGCATAGTTGCACAACGAGGACGGCGGGATTGTGACTGCTCCAATCACCGGTAGCGAGTCTGAATTCAGTAGAGAAACTGGAACGGCAGAAGTAGGAATGTCGACTGTCGCAGGTGCAGCTTCACCGACGGAGGCAGTGAGCAAGAACTAGTCAACAAGCTGGAAGAGCTGGAAAATGTCCCAAATCCGAAACCTCTATGTAAGAAAACAACGCATTTATGTAAGGCTTAAATTTTAATCAATAAAATGTTTTCAGATTGTTCGGCAGCAGTGATCTTGATCTTAGGAACCTGGCGGGACAGATGAATCCTATAAAACCGACTACGTCTCCATCACCATCGCCGTCGTAACGTATGATTATAGAGGATCCGGGTGAACGTCAATATTCGCTGAACAATCACAAACTCATGGTTTTGCTTTAACGTCCAGCACTTTCTTCCTCCGGTTTGGCTTGGCGACGGAAGCTGTAAGGATGCGATAAACGCCAAAATCGAAAAAATGGTCCCTTTAGACCAGGAAACGATGAAGAACATAGACGAGATCTAAAACATACTGACGAACCTACATTTTCAAGTCGGATTTGAATCGCTTCCTGAACACTGACAAGAGAACCAATTCAATTATTATATGATTTAATGAAACTTAATAAACGCTCCACTGATTGTTTTATTGTTTTCCTAAAGATGGAAAATAGAATAAAATCTTATATGCAATTACAAATAAAATAAAAAAGAATAAAGATTCATTTTGATACACAACAACAAGGAATAACGTTTAACTTGGCACCGCCGAGTCTATCGCAATATATGAAAAGAGCCCAACTGTGGTTTTTGGAACCAGTCTACATTTCGCTCCATTAGAGGGTTTTATAAGCAGAAAATAAGTAGATGCTTGGGAACATCCTTAATCCTTCTGTTTATGATCTTATAGTTTGCATAGATAAGACCAAAGCATGTTAATGAAACTTATGTATTTGTTGGTAAAAGATCAGTTACACCTTTTTCATATTCTATACTGGACAGCTTTCGCATATCTACGTTTTATCCATTCACATCTCCTTCTATCTCAAGCAGCGGTCGGCAGGATTTGAAAGTGGGTGCAGCGAAAATTATCCAGCAAGAGATAGAGAAATCTGGCAGTTGCTCACTGATCTGAAAAAGCAGGTGCAATCTCCATCGACATCTTATTTACGATTTAGATGTGTCGCCCCCCTCGGTGACAAATCATTAATAAAAACAAGTTGTTCGAATCAAGTCGGTCGCGTTTGTGCTCTGTATTTTTGCCCAAATTCCGAAGTATTACCTGGTCTGGTCCGTAATTGGATTGTCCGTCCGACAGGCTTCGCCAGTCAATAGTTTATTGCTGGTTCCTATGGGGATTCCACCAAGAGTTCTTTCGGTGGATTCTGCTGAAGTTTTTCCATGCATGGATTCCTCCAGGTTCACCATTAAGGTTCAATCCATGAGTTCATTCAGGGATGTCTCATGGAGTTTCATTTGGCATCCTTCCAGGAAATCCTCTAGAAGTTCCTTCAAGGTTTAATGCCTTTAGGGATTTCTGGTAGAGTTCCATTTGAAAACCCAATTGGGATCCTTCCAGGAATTCCTTCAGGGATATACCTAAGAGTTCCTGCAAGAGTTTCTCAAAGAGTCCCATTAGGGATCCTTCCAGGAGTTCTTTTGGGAATTCCTCCAGGAGTTTCCTCAAGGATTAATCCAGGAGCTCATTCAGGGAATTCTCAAGGCGCTCCATTAGTTATTTCACAGAATTCCCCACGTTTTCTTTCAGGGGTTTCTTCAGGAATTTCATCAGTGAATCCTCTTTGAGTTCTTCCAGGAATTCCTTCAGGGGTTTTTTTTTCAGGAATTCCTTTGGAGATTTCTCCAGGAGTTCCATAAGGAATCCTTCCAGTAGTTCTTTCATGAAGTACTTTCATGTTTTTTTATCTAGTTCGTTCATTTAAAGGCTCATTTGTCGATAACAGCTTTACAGAGCCGAAATTCAAACTTTCATGGTTTCTTTCAACACTCCCTTCAGGCATTCCTCTAAAAGTTTCTTCAGTAAATCCTTCCCGAGTCTTACGGGAATTTCTCCAGATGTTCCAATAAGGATTTTTCAAAGAATCCCATTAGAGATCCTGCCAAAAGTTCATTTGGGGATTCCTCGATGAGTTCCTTCCATGAATCGTGCTGGATTGCTTCCAAGGATTCCTCCAGGAGTTCCTTCAAGGTTTATGGGCTATATATGTGTTTTTTGACGTTTCAAGTTGCTAGCCAAGACAAAGTCCACGGTCAAAATGTATGGATGATCGATTTTCAAAAACTTGTACATGTATTTTGCCTCATAAACCTTTCTTGGGTGAGAACTAACAGAACAAAACTAAGACGACCAAAATCGGACCATTCGTTCTCATGTTATGCGCGGTCCCACGTATACCACTGCATTTTTATATATATAGAAGATATATATTTCAGAAGTTATTTCAAAGAATTCTCCAGGTTTTCGTTAAGGAATTTCTTCAGTGAATCCACTTTGAGTTCTTCCAGTGATTCCTTCGAAAGTTTTAAGGTTTAATACACGAGTTCCTTCAGGGATTTCTCAAGTAGTCTCATTAGGAATCCTTCCAGGAGTTCTTTCATGGAGTCCTCCTGAAGTTCTCTCTTGGTTTCCTTACTTCTAGAGTTTTAAGGTTTAATACACGAGTTCCTTCAGGGATTTCTCAAGTAGTCTCATTAGGAATCCTTCCAGGAATTCCTTCATGGAGTCCTCCTGAAGTTCTCTCTTGGTTTTCCTTTCTTCTAGAGAAGTTCTTCCCAGAGTGCTTAGGCGATTCCTCCAGGAGTTCCGTCAAGGATTTTTCATGGAGATGGATTTGGTATCCTTCCAGGAATTCCCGCAGAAGTCCATTCAAGGTTTAATCCAGGAGTTTCTTTGGGGATTTCTCTTGGAGTTCTATTGGGATCCTTCCAGGAATTCCTTCTAAGATATTATTCATTATCTTTATTAACGAGATTTTCAGCCCAGGGCTGGTTCAACTAAATTAGGAGGGACTTCAGGGATTTCTCAAGGAGTTCCATTTGAGATCCTTCCAGGAGTTCCCGAAAAGAATCCTTGCAGATTCTTTACTACAGGAGTTCCTGCAAGGTTAAATCTTGGAGTTACTTCAAGGATTTCTAAATGAGCTTCATTAGCTATTCTTCCAGGAGTTTTTTTAAAGTATTTTGCAGAATTTATTTTGGGAATTCCTTATGTGAATCCTCATGCAGTTCTTCCACGGAATTGATTTAGGAGATCTTTCAAGGTTTGATTCAAGAGTTCTTTCAAGGATTTCTTTAGGAGTTCCATTAGGAATCCTTCCAGAAGTTCCGCCTGGAATATTTTCATGGCTTCTTTCAGTATTTCTTCCAGGGATTTCTCCAGGAGTTTATTTAGGAATTCCTTCAGAACTTGTTTTTAGAAATACATGATTCAATCCATGATTTCATTCAAGAATATCTCATGAAGTTCCATCTGGCATCCTTCCAGGTGTTTCATCAAGGTTAATTCCAGGAGTTCTTTCAGGGATTTCCCAATGAATTTAAACTGTGATTCTTCCAGAAGTTCCTTTGTGGAATCTTCCTGGAATTTTTCATATTTTTCTTCATTATTTACTTTAAGGATTCCTTCAAAAGGTTTCTCAGTGTATCCTTCCGCAGTTTTCCAGGGGTTCCTAGGAGATCCTGCAAGATTTATTCCAAGAGTTCCCGAATAGATTTCTTAAGAAATCCTTCTAGGAGTTTCTCCAGGAGTTCTTTCAGGGATTCTTTCAGATGTTTATTCAAGGTTTAATTCAGTTCCATTAGGGATCTTTCCTAGAGTACCTTCAAGAAATCCTCAAGGAATGCCTATAGGAATTCATTGAGGAGTTCCTTCAGAGGTTCCTCCAGGAGTTTCTTGAAGGTTTTATCAAGCAGTTCCTTCAGAGATTCCCAGAGAGTTACAATAATAATGCTTCCAGGATTTTTTTCATTTAAGCCTTCTAGAGTTCGTCCATGGTTTTCTTTAAGAATTTCATTTAGGGATTTCTCCAATAGATCTTGCAGTGAATCTGTCCAGTGGTCTCCTATAGATTCTTTCATGAGTTCTTTTAGGGATTCCTTCAAGAGATCCTGCTGGGATTCATCCAGGTGTTCCTTTAAGCCTTATTCCAGAAGTTCCTTCAGACATTTCTCAAGAAGTTCCATTCGGAATTCTTCCACGAGTACCTGTATGGAATTCTTCCAGGATTCGTTCCGTGAATTCTCCAGAAGTTCTTCCAGGAATTCATTCAGGACTTCCTCTAGGAATCCCTTTGGGGATTCCTCCAGGTGTTCCTGCAGAGATTTATTCGAAAGTTTCTTCAGGTATTTATCCAGAAATTTATTTTGAGATGCTTCCAGGATTTCCGCTGTATTTTTTTATGTGCTCTCTAGGTAGCAGTAGTGGACTTCCTTCAGAAGTTCTCTCAAGGATTTTTGCAGGAATTCCTATCAGTGATTTCTTCAGGAATCCCTCCAGAGATCTATCACGAATCCTTCCAGAAGTTCCTTCAGGGATTCCTTTCGAGTAGTTCTTGCAGGAATTCTTTTAGGGATTTTACTAGAAATTCCATCCAGGGTTCCCCCAGGAGTCCAAGGGTTCTTCCTGCAGGAACCCTTGAAGGAATTCCTAGGGTAATCCCTAAAGGAATTCGTATAAGAAACCCTGCAGTAACTCCTGCAAGGAATCCCTAAAGAATCCATGAAGGATTTCTAAAAGATCTCTGAAAGGACCGCTGGAAAATATCTCGAAAAAAATCAGAATGAACTTTTGAAGGAATCTGAAACAAAGCCCTGTTGGAAACCCAGAAGAGATCCCTGATAGAACTCCTGAAGGATTCTTTGAAGCAATTTCTGAAGGAACTCCTGAAGAAACTCCTTAATGAATCTCTGAACAAACTCCTGGAGGAACCCTTGAAGGAATTCTTGGGAAATCTTGGGATTTCTGTCAGGAGTTCCTACAGGGTTTTCTTAAGGAGTTCGTTCAGGTTTTTATCCAGGAGTTCCTCCAAGATTTTATCCAGAACGTCCTTCAAGGACTTGAGTTTCAAGAGTTACTCCATGGATTCGATAAGGAATCTTCCCAGGATTTCCTGCAAGGACTCCTCGAGAATTTGATTTTAAGATTGTTCCTGGATTTTTTCAAAGACTCCTTCAAGAGTTCCATCTGAGAGTTCTTTGGAAGTTCCTTTGAAGTACAGAAATTCCTTGAAGGATTCTTTCTGAACTTATTTATAAGATTTCTGAGGGAGTTTCTCAAGGATTTCTTCGGTGGTGCCATCGTGTGATCCTTCCAGGAGTTCCTTAAGCGATTCCTTCAGGGTTTTATTCAGAAGTTCCTTCTAGGATTCCTTCCAGAAGTTTCATCAAGGACTCGTTCAGGATTTTTTATGGATTCTTACAGGAATTCCTTTAGGAATTTATCCTGTAGTTCATTCAACGAGTCCTTCAAGGTTCCTTCAGGAACTCTTCCATAAATTCCTTTCCTCTAGGAATTCCTTCAGGAGTTCTTTCAGGAAAGTTTCCTTTTCTTTGAGGATTTCTTCAAGGGATGTTACGAGATTCCTTTGGGAGTTTCAGAGATTCCTGCAAGTTTTTTTTTCTTGTTGTTTCTTCAGGGATGCTTTCCGGGATTCCTTCGAAATTTCCTCTCCCAGGAATTTCTTCAATTCGTACGATAATTTCTTCAGTGATTTCAGCAGCCGTTCCTTTCGACTAAAAATTCCAACAGGGGTTCCTCCTGAACTGATTTAAGATATTCCTCAAGGGATTCCTTCAGAGATTTCTCCAGAACTTCCTCCAAAGTTTCATCTAGAAAATCCCTCAAAAACTTTTGCAGGGGTTTCTTTCTTCAGGAATTAATCCAGATGTTGCGATACGTGATATGCTTATGGGCGCGACTCGCATTAACGGGTTAAAACATAACTTTATTAAATAAAACAATTTACTATGGGGCTGTCCATAAACCACGTGGTAGGGGGGGGGGGGGGGGTTTGAAAAGTCCCAAAAAATGACCACGTGGTTTATGGACAGCCCCTATGTAAAACGTGTATGCACGCGAGCCGGCGATCGCAATTATAATAATGACGGTCAACGTAGAACGATGCACACCGAAACTCGATGACATCTGTCACAAGCTGACGGCTGTCAGCGGAAGAGCCCCGAAGGATGTTTCGGCTGCGTTCGTAGTGGGATAGGATGGTCCTCCCAACACCAGGAGTTTATTTAGATATTTCATCAAAGATCTTTGCTGTGTTTCGTTAAATGCTCACAAGGTAGCGGTAGTGGTCTTCAAACACGAGTAAAAATGATGGAAACTCCGCGATTGACAAACTAAACCATTGAAACGCTAAACTAAAAGGTTTTCTAACAATATGAATAGAAAATGCAAACTATATTTGGCTAAAACCATTTGAAAGTTGAGAATTCACTCCCGTTTTAATTATTGTTATTTATTTTTTACTATTTCTTGCAGTGTCCTCTGGAAATCATGGCTGTTCAATATTTATCTTACCGGTTACCAATCGCACATGGTAGACAAATCAAAGACATCCTATCCTGGCCACCTAAAGTTTTGAACAAGTTCGACAGTATTCTTATTTTACCATAATATTTATTTATAAGTAATAAAAACAACCTTTGGGGGAAGGAGGGGGGGGGGGTGGTTGAGGTTTCTATAAAAAAATCCGAAAATTCACCATACTCTCCAAAATTGAAACATTCAAATAACTTATCCTTGCATTGATTTCAAAGCAGCTGCGAGGTGAATTAAAAGCCGGTTTACCAAGCTCTCCCACGTTGCGAGTTAACGCATATTCTTTCATATAAAATTTTGAAGAAGTTCAAATGTAAATCTTGCGTTTAATCACAAATACCCAAAGCTGGTTCACCAAGTTCTCCAACGTTGCGTGGTGACGCATATTCTTTCTTCTAATCTTTGAAGTATTTCAGAAGTGTTTCTTGCGTTTAAACACAAATACCCAAAGCTGGTTCACCAAGTTCTCCAAAGTTGCATGGTGGCACATATTCTTTCTTTTAATCCTTTAAGTATTTCAGAAGTGTTTCTTGCGTTTAAACACAAATACCCAAAGCTGGTTCACCAAGTTCTCCAAAGTTGCGTGGTGACGCATATTCTTTCTTCTAATCTTTGAAGTATTTCAGAAGTGTTTCTTGCGTTTAAACACAAATACCCAAAGCTGGTTCACCAAGTTCTCCAAAGTTGCATGGTGACACATCCTATTCTTTCTTCTTATCTTTGAAGTATTTCAGAAGTGTTTCTTGCGTTTAAACACAAATACCCAAAGCTGGTTCACCAAGTTCTCCAAAGTTGCGTGGTGACGCATATTCTTTTTTCTAATCTTTGAAGTATTTCAGAAGTGTTTCTTGCGTTTAAACACAAATACCCAAAGCTGGTTCACCAAGTTCTCCAAAGTTGCATGGTGACACATCCTATTCTTTCTTCTTATCTTTGAAGTATTTCAGAAGTGTTTCTTGCGTTTAACCCTTTATAAGGCAGAGAAAACTAGAAGAGTTGTCAACGCATACTATTATGGAAATGATTATATACATGATTACATGTACAAAACAATTTTTGTTTGAAAGAAACTCTCAAAAATCTAGGTGGCAATATAGTTGCCACTGCCCGTTAAGCCCAAAATTGAGCTTTTGAGGTGGCAATATAGTTGCCACTGCCCGTTTAGGCCACCAGCGCTGGTGGCAATATACTTGCCACTGCCCGTTTGGGGTACTTTTCTTCTTTTGACTTCGACAAAAAGCCGGTAAAGAGATTTTAGAGGGGATCAGGGCTTAACCCATAATATAAACTGTGTAGGTAAGCTCATGTCAACCCATAATTTGATTATTTCTTAAAATATTTACAAAATCTATAATTTTACAATAAGTTTGAGCTAATTTTCTTCACGCGGTCAAATTTAGCCATTTTTGAGACTACAAATGGCTCCCAAATTGTTGTTTAAGCATTGTTTGGTACTAAAAAAATACCAGGCGTTGTTAGTAATCTCAATTTTGCGTAAACAAAAAAAAAGTTTGAAATATATCGTTATAAAACAGAAAAAAATACAAACAGTAGGTGGCAATATAGTTGCCACTGCCTTATAAAGGGTTAAACACAAATACCCAAAGCTGGTTCACCAAGTTCTCCAAAGTTGCGTGGTGACGCATATTCTTTCTTCTAATCTTTGAAGTATTTCAGAAGTGTTTCTTGCGTTTAAACACAAATACCCAAAGCTGGTTCACCAAGTTCTCCAAAGTTGCATGGTGGCACATATTCTTTCTTTTAATCCTTTAAGTATTTCAGAAGTGTTTCTTGCGTTTAAACACAAATACCCAAAGCTGGTTCACCAAGTTCTCCAAAGTTGCATGGTGACACATCCTATTCTTTCTTCTTATCTTTGAAGTATTTCAGAAGTGTTTCTTGCGTTTAAACACAAATACCCAAAGCTGGTTCACCAAGCTCTCCAAAGTTGCATGGTGGCACATATTCTTTCTTTTAATCCTTTAAGTATTTCAGAAGTGTTTCTTGCGTTTAAACACAAATACCCAAAGCTGGTTCACCAAGTTCTCCAAAGTTGCGTGGTGACGCATATTCTTTCTTCTAATCTTTGAAGTATTTCAGAAGTGTTTCTTGCGTTTAAACACAAATACCCAAAGCTGGTTCACCAAGTTCTCCAAAGTTGCATGGTGGCACATATTCTTTCTTTTAATCCTTTAAGTATTTGAGAAGTGTTTCTTGCGTTTAAACACAAATACCCAAAGCTGGTTCACCAAGTTCTCCAAAGTTGCGTGGTGACGCATATTCTTTCTTCTAATCTTTGAAGTATTTCAGAAGTGTTTCTTGTGTTTAAACACAAATACCCAAAACTGGTTCACCAAGTTCTCCAAAGATGCATGGTGACACATCCTATTCTTTTTTCTAATCTTTGAAGTATTTCAGAAGTGTTTCTTGCGTTTAAACACAAATACCCAAAGCTGGTTCACCAAGTTCTCCAAAGTTGCGTGGTGACGCATATTCTTTTTTCTAATCTTTGAAGTATTTCAGAAGTGTTTCTTGCGTTTAAACACAAATACCCAAAGCTGGTTCACCAAGTTATCCAAAGTTGCATGGTGACACATATTCTTTCTTTTCATCCTTGAAGTATTTCAGAAGTGTTTCTTGTGTTTAAACACAAATACCCAAAACTGGTTCACCAAGTTCTCCAAAGTTGCGTGGTGGCACATATTCTTTCTTTTCATCCTTTAAGTATTTCAGAAGTGTTTCTTGCGTTTAAACACAAATACCCAAAGCTGGTTCACCAAGTTCTCCAAAGTTGCATGGTGACACATCCTATTCTTTTTTCTAATCTTTGAAGTATTTCAGAAGTGTTTCTTGCGTTTAAACACAAATACCCAAAGCTGGTTCACCAAGTTCTCCAAATTTGCATGGTGGCACATATTATTTCTTTGAATCCTTTAAGTATTTCAGAAGTGTTTCTTGCGTTTAAACACAAATACCCAAAGCTGGTTCACCAAGTTCTCCAAAGTTGCGTGGTGACACATATTCTTTCTTTTAATCCTTTAAGTATTTCAGAAGTGTTTCTTGCGTTTAAACACAAATACCCAAAGCTGATTCACCAAGTTCTCCAAAGTTGCATGGTGACACATATTCTATACCCAAAGCTGGTTCACCAAGTTCTCCAAAGTTGCATGGTGACACATCCTATTCTTTCTTCTAATCTTTGAAGTATTTCAGAAGTGTTTCTTGCGTTTAAACACAAATACCCAAAGCTGGTTCACCAAGTTCTCCAAAGTTGCATGGTGGCACATATTATTTCTTTGAATCCTTTAAGTATTTCAGAAGTGTTTCTTGCGTTTAAACACAAATACCCAAAGCTGATTCACCAAGTTCTCCAAAGTTGCATGGTGACACATATTCTATACCCAAAGCTGGTTCACCAAGTTCTCCAAAGTTGCATGGTGACACATCCTATTCTTTCTTCTAATCTTTGAAGTATTTCAGAAGTGTTTCTTGCGTTTAAACACAAATACCCAAAGCTGGTTCACCAAGTTCTCCAAAGTTGCGTGGTGACGCATATTCTTTCTTCTAATTTTTGAAGTATTTCAGAAGTGTTTCTTGCGTTTAAACACAAATACCCAAAGCTGGTTCACCAAGTTCTCCAAAGTTGCGTGGTGACGCATATTCTTTCTTCTAATCTTTGAAGTATTTCAGAAGTGTTTCTTGCGTTTAAACACAAATACCCAAAGCTGGTTCACCAAGTTCTCCAAAGTTGCGTGGTGACGCATATTCTTTCTTCTAATCTTTGAAGTATTTCAGAAGTGTTTCTTGCGTTTAAACACAAATACCCAAAGCTGGTTCACCAAGCTCTCCAAAGTTGCGTGGTGACGCATATTCTTTCTTCTAATCTTTGAAGTATTTCAGAAGTGTTTCTTGCGTTTAAACACAAATACCCAAAGCTGGTTCACCAAGTTCTCCAAAGTTGCGTGGTGACGCATATTCTTTCTTCTAATTTTTGAAGTATTTCAGAAGTGTTTCTTGCGTTTAAACACAAATACCCAAAACTGGTTCACCAAGTTCTCCAAAGTTGCATGGTGACACATCCTATTCTTTTTTCTAATCTTTGAAGTATTTCAGAAGTGTTTCTTGCGTTTAAACACAAATACCCAAAGCTGGTTCACCAAGTTCTCCAAAGTTGCGTGGTGACGCATATTCTTTTTTCTAATCTTTGAAGTATTTCAGAAGTGTTTCTTGCGTTTAAACACAAATACCCAAAGCTGGTTCACCAAGTTCTCCAAAGTTGCATGGTGGCACATATTATTTCTTTGAATCCTTTAAGTATTTCAGAAGTGTTTCTTGCGTTTAAACACAAATACCCAAAGCTGGTTCACCAAGTTCTCCAAAGTTGCGTGGTGACACATATTCTTTCTTTTAATCCTTTAAGTATTTCAGAAGTGTTTCTTGCGTTTAAACACAAATACCCAAAGCTGGTTCACCAAGTTCTCCAAAGTTGCGTGGTGACGCATATTCTTTCTTCTAATCTTTGAAGTATTTCAGAAGTGTTTCTTGCGTTTAAACACAAATACCCAAAGCTGGTTCACCAAGCTCTCCAAAGTTGCGTGGTGACGCATATTCTTTCTTCTAATCTTTGAAGTATTTCAGAAGTGTTTCTTGCGTTTAAACACAAATACCCAAAGCTGGTTCACCAAGTTCTCCAAAGTTGCGTGGTGACGCATATTCTTTCTTCTAATTTTTGAAGTATTTCAGAAGTGTTTCTTGCGTTTAAACACAAATACCCAAAACTGGTTCACCAAGTTCTCCAAAGTTGCATGGTGACACATCCTATTCTTTTTTCTAATCTTTGAAGTATTTCAGAAGTGTTTCTTGCGTTTAAACACAAATACCCAAAGCTGGTTCACCAAGTTCTCCAAAGTTGCGTGGTGACGCATATTCTTTTTTCTAATCTTTGAAGTATTTCAGAAGTGTTTCTTGCGTTTAAACACAAATACCCAAAGCTGGTTCACCAAGTTATCCAAAGTTGCATGGTGACACATATTCTTTCTTTTCATCCTTGAAGTATTTCAGAAGTGTTTCTTGTGTTTAAACACAAATACCCAAAACTGGTTCACCAAGTTCTCCAAAGTTGCATGGTGACACATCCTATTCTTTTTTCTAATCTTTGAAGTATTTCAGAAGTGTTTCTTGCGTTTAAACACAAATACCCAAAGCTGGTTCACCAAGTTCTCCAAAGTTGCGTGGTGACGCATATTCTTTTTTCTAATCTTTGAAGTATTTCAGAAGTGTTTCTTGCGTTTAAACACAAATACCCAAAGCTGGTTCACCAAGTTATCCAAAGTTGCATGGTGACACATATTCTTTCTTTTCATCCTTGAAGTATTTCAGAAGTGTTTCTTGTGTTTAAACACAAATACCCAAAACTGGTTCACCAAGTTCTCCAAAGTTGCGTGGTGGCACATATTCTTTCTTTTCATCCTTTAAGTATTTCAGAAGTGTTTCTTGCGTTTAAACACAAATACCCAAAGCTGGTTCACCAAGTTCTCCAAAGTTGCATGGTGACACATCCTATTCTTTTTTCTAATCTTTGAAGTATTTCAGAAGTGTTTCTTGCGTTTAAACACAAATACCCAAAGCTGGTTCACCAAGTTCTCCAAAGTTGCATGGTGGCACATATTATTTTATTGAATCCTTTAAGTATTTCAGAAGTGTTTCTTGCGTTTAAACACAAATACCCAAAGCTGGTTCACCAAGTTCTCCAAAGTTGCGTGGTGACACATATTCTTTCTTTTAATCCTTTAAGTATTTCAGAAGTGTTTCTTGCGTTTAAACACAAATACCCAAAGCTGATTCACCAAGTTCTCCAAAGTTGCATGGTGACACATATTCTATACCCAAAGCTGGTTCACCAAGTTCTCCAAAGTTGCGTGGTGACGCATATTCTTTCTTCTAATCTTTGAAGTATTTCAGAAGTGTTTCTTGCGTTTAAACACAAATACCCAAAGCTGGTTCACCAAGTTCTCCAAAGTTGCGTGGTGACGCATATTCTTTCTTCTAATCTTTGAAGTATTTCAGAAGTGTTTCTTGCGTTTAAACACAAATACCCAAAGCTGGTTCACCAAGCTCTCCAAAGTTGCGTGGTGACGCATATTCTTTCTTCTAATCTTTGAAGTATTTCAGAAGTGTTTCTTGCGTTTAAACACAAATACCCAAAGCTGGTTCACCAAGTTCTCCAAAGTTGCGTGGTGACGCATATTCTTTCTTCTAATTTTTGAAGTATTTCAGAAGTGTTTCTTGCGTTTAAACACAAATACCCAAAGCTGGTTCACCAAGTTCTCCAAAGTTGCGTGGTGACGCATATTCTTTCTTCTAATCTTTGAAGTATTTCAGAAGTGTTTCTTGCGTTTAAACACAAATACCCAAAGCTGGTTCACCAAGTTCTCCAAAGTTGCGTGGTGACGCATATTCTTTCTTCTAATCTTTGAAGTATTTCAGAAGTGTTTCTTGCGTTTAAACACAAATACCCAAAGCTGGTTCACCAAGTTCTCCAAAGTTGCGTGGTGACGCATATTCTTTCTTCTAATTTTTGAAGTATTTCAGAAGTGTTTCTTGCGTTTAAACACAAATACCCAAAGCTGGTTCACCAAGTTCTCCAAAGTTGCATGGTGACACATATTCTATACCCAAAGCTGGTTCACCAAGTTCTCCCAAATGGCGAGGTGACGCCCTAAGTGTCTTTTAAAACCATATTCTTTCTCCTGAAACTTCAAAATTTTTTTAAAGTAACTTTTGTATTAAATTTCATATACATAAAAGTGGTTCTTCAACTTTCTCCCAAGTGGCGAGGTGACGCCCTAAATGTATTTTAAAACCATATTCTTTCTCCTGAAACTTCAAAATTGTTTTAAAGTAACTTTTGTATTAAATTTCATATATATAAAAGTGGTTCACCAAGTTCTCCCAAGTGGCGAGGTGACGCCCTAAATGTCTTTTAAAACCGTATTCTTTCTCCTGAAACTTCGAAATAGTTTTAAAGTAACTTTTGTATTCAACTTCAAATATTTTAAACTGGTTCACCAAGTTCTCTCAAGTGGCGAGGTGACGCCCTAAGTTTCTTTTAAAACGATATTCTTTCTCCTGAAACTTCAAAATTTTTTTAAAGTAATTTTTGTATTAAATTTCATATATATAAAAGTGGTTCATCAAGTTCTTCCAAGTGGCGAGGTGACGCCCTAAATGTATTTTAAAACCATATTCTTTCTCCTGAAACTTCAAAATTGTTTTAAAGTAACTTTTGTATTCAACTTCAAATATTTTAAACTGGTTCACCAAGTTCTCCCAAGTGGCGAGGTGACGCCCTAAATGTCTTTTAAAACCATATTCTTTCTCCTGAAACTTTGAAATAGTTTTAAAATAACTTTTGTATTCAACTTCAAATATTTTTAACTGGTTCACCAAGTTCTCCCAAGTGGCGAGGTGACGCCCTAAATGTCTTTTAAAACCGTATTCTTTCTCCTGAAACTTCGAAATAGTTTTAAAGTAACTTTTGTATTCAACTTCAAATATTTTAAACTGGTTCACCAAGTTCTCCCAAATGGCGAGGTGACACCCTAAGTGTCTTTTAAAACCATATTCTTTCTCCTGAAACTTCAAAATTGTTTTAAAGTAACTTTTGTATTAAATTTCATATATATAAAAGTGGTTCATCAAGTTCTCCCAAGTGGCGAGGTGACGCCCTAAATGTATTTTAAAACCATATTCTTTCTCCTGAAACTTCAAAATTGTTTTAAAGTAACTTTTGTATTCAACTTCAAATATTTTAAACTGGTTCACCAAGTTCTCCCAAGTGGCGAGGTGACGCCCTAAATGTCTTTTAAAACCATATTCTTTCTCCTGAAACTTTGAAATAGTTTTAAAGTAACTTTTGTATTCAACTTCAAATATTTTAAACTGGTTCACCAAGTTCTCCCAAGTGGCGAGGTGACGCCCTAAATGTCTTTTAAAACCATATTCTTTCTCCTGAAACTTTGAAATAGTTTTAAAATAACTTTTGTATTCAACTTCAAATATTTTAAACTGGTTCACCAAGTTCTCCCAAGTGGCGAGGTGACGCCCTAAATGTCTTTTAAAACCATATTCTTTCTTCAGTAATTTCTATATTCAATTTGAAACATTTTCTTAATATTTTGTGCCGAAATAGCAAATTGAATGATATAGATGTCTTCAAACATTTGTGCTTA
The DNA here is from genome assembly GCF_035046485.1 of Aedes albopictus. NCBI lineage: Eukaryota > Metazoa > Arthropoda > Insecta > Diptera > Culicidae > Aedes > Aedes albopictus. The sequence goes on from NC_085137.1 coordinate 184,112,602, forward strand.
TTCTGCGAATGGAGTGACGTGAGAAATGTCGGAGTCGTATATCGAGATGAGGAATCCACTCTCGAATGAAGTGACTCGCCGTGTAAATCAAATGGAGAGTCACCTCATTCGAGTCGAGATTTCTCACCTCGATATACGACTCCGACTTTTCTCACGTCACTCCATTCGCAGAATGAGCACAATTAGGTTGGATCCATGCAGAGGGTCTAAGAACTTTTCGTAAAGCATGTTCGTGCCTGCGATATACACATGACAAATGTTCATTCAGCAGAGGGAGCGCTTTCAGAACACATGTTGAGGAATAGGCTTTGTCCCAGTTGGGACGTTACGCCAAGAAGAAATTTCTAACTGCAATATATTAGCATACTTTTGATTTGCAAATTGTCAGTGATTGCACACCTTTAATTTAGACAGGAAATGTTTGTAATGGCTTCTAGCCTTTGCCCACAAATCGTTAATTTAATTTGATAAATAGGGTCTGGGACCATTTGGGCAGGAGCCCCTTTTTTGAGCACTTGCTGCTATATCTCAGTCAATTTCAAACCGATTGACTTGAATTTGGAAAAACATGGCTAGCTACTGTGCCAGCTGATCATGTCTCAAAAATCAAGCCAATCGGTTCAAAATTGACTGAGTTATAGCAGCAAGTGCCTAAAATAGGTGCTCCTACCCAAATGGTCCCAGACCCTTTTGACTTCTATTGCTAGGTATGAAAATCCAAAACCAATCCTGAAAAATGGGAAACAAATGTAGAAAATTTGGTGGATCAAGTCGATAAGTTTGATCCCAATTTGCTGCATTTTCTTAGTCCCTTCAATTTCCCGTCCCGCCCGAAACTGGATACGTCTATAAACGAGAATGAGAATCCACCGAAAGAAAACAAATTTGCTTAAAACATTTATTAAAAAATGCACATACAATTTCTCTTCAATCGTCTTGTATGAGGCGGCACTATCCCTCTTTCATCTTTCGCTCCACACCCGTAACATTCTTGGATCGGAACCGGCTCTCGGTTCGTCATCTTCATTTTGCACATCGAACATTGCTGCTCCAGCTCCACAATCTCTGGGGGTCAATCCGTTCCGCAATGTGTCACGATGGCCGACCTGATCGTATCTGGCGATTTCGGCATTAAAATAATTTTCTTTGACATGGTGGTTACTTCTCCGCGGTGGGATGTGCTTCTGCCGGATGTTCACCCCGGGGGTTTCATGCATGCTCGCTGGCCATCAACACCTTCTTCTTTGCAGCCAGGTAATCCAGTATCTCCTCAGTTCCTTCCTAATGTCCATTCAATGGAAATCTGAAGTGTAAATCCGACCGGGAGCTTTCCCGTTTCGTTTGGAGTAGCTGGTTGTTGTCTCCCTTGAAATTTAGACGGGAAAGCGTTCTTATTGTCACGACACTGTCACTCCGGCCCTTATTATGAGTGTCACTTCACGGTGAGAATCGATCACGGTGACACATTGCGAATCCACGGTGAAAAAGTTGTGGGTTAATCAAAGGGGAATCACTTTCACCGTCCTTATTACCGGTGTCACTTTTTGGTTTTCACCGTGAAGTGACACTCGTAATCAGGCCCTCCGTAGTTTTCACTCGCGTAAATAACTTATTCGGCTGATTCATTATATTTTTCACTGAAATATACAATTCCGCGAACAATTCTTCCGCGAAAATCAATCGGAATTCCAACGTTTTGATTTTTTGTTTGTTTTTGTTGTCGTCACGCTCGCAACGTTTTACACAAATCATCTGTCAAAACGATCCTGTTGCAGCTTTACCGTACTGCACCAAATTATGGCACCACATAAAATAAACATACATTTGAAATATTCATATTAAATGAAAATGCTTGCATGTGCATTGTTTTATGAAAATTACAATGGAAATTTAAAACAATGCACTTAAAAGCATTTCAAATATACCATTGATCGCGTAGCCAGAAACAAAAAAAATATAAAATACGGCATTCCATAGTTTGGTACAATCACTGTAAAATGGTATACTCTATAGAGTCACCATCTGTTGGAATTTGGTGGAACTTCTGACAGTTTCCATTAGTTTCCGATAGAGCTCAAGAAAACTTGAAGCGCCTCTCGCGGTGGAATGTGTCGGAAACCGGTGCAGGTAGTTCATTGAATAGAAGTATATGAATAATATTTGTAAACATCTTACCAAGTGCTAAATTGCTGAGCGTTTTTGGTGGGAACTGTAGCCAAAAACGCAGGTTATTATTAAGATGTTTCTCGATCGGCTTCATGTTCAATGACCACGGCATGACTGACTGACTATGTGAAGAGGAAGAGCGACAATGCCATTTTTGTTTTGAAATTCAGTGCAGAAATAATCAAATTCGTTCTGTTTTCTGTCAATGACTGTCATTATTTTGCACCCTGCTTCTGGCATCCTCTGAAATCCTCTGAAACGCACCTGAGAACCTTTGGAACTTCCATGCAACCCACTGAGACTCATCAAAGCGGAATCCTCTGAGACCTCTGAGCCTCCTCTGAGCCTTCTTGAAACGCCCCTGGGATTTCCTGGTACCCCTTTGGACCCCCGCAACCGATGGGTGGTAGGGATGGCATCGTTTGCTCTGGCTCCATCACCATAGTAGTTTGTTATGTTACAAATTTCCCAAAAAGAGGAGAACGTGCCTCTGGAGCCTGATAGTAGTTTACTAAGAATCGGCCTTGTTTGCACAAAGCCAATCGCAGCTGGTGTAGGATGATCCTCATTGAGGCATAAAAAGAGGGAATTTTGTGCATAAATAGGATCTATGTCAAAAGGTCGAAGGGTCAAAAGGTCGAAAGGTCGAAATAAAAAAATAACCAAGACAAAAGGTCGAAAGGTCGAAATGACGAGCGGTTAAAAGGTCGAAAGGTCGAAACAACAAAAAAATAACTAGGACAAAAGGTCGAAAGGTTGAAGGGTCAAAAGGTCGAAAGGTCGAAAGGTCAAAATAAAAAAAATAACAAGCCTAAATGTCGAGAGGAAGAAGGTTGGAAGGTCAAAGGCTCGAAGGCTGTAGTTAGTAATAAAACTGAAAGGCCAGGATTCGTTAGGTAAATTTATTCAAGAACCTGCAGCGCGATGATTTACGCCATAAATATTTCTCGCATTGCGTCACTCATACAATATGAGTTTTTGGATAAAATAAAAAGAAATGGTCAAAACGAATAGAAAAATTACGTAAACAGCATCAACAACGCAATGTTTAATAAGTACATTGAACTAGAGGTTATTAAAAAAATAAAACGTAACGTTGATCTTCACATCTTTCGATATTTAAGTAGATCTTTGTAGGAGATCTCTTTGGACATATTTAAAACCAAATTTAAAATAATCGCTGTGATAGTATATTTAGAAAGAACGAAAGAACTATTTTTAAAAGAAGGAAAAATATTATACAGAGTTATATTATTAGTAAGTACGCCAAAAATTATCAAAAAGCACTACTAGAAAGAACAGCCTATGTTTAAAGGAAAGCAAAATTCTATTAACAAATTTTTAGTGATAATTTCAACAACTGCCAAAAAACATTACTAGAAAGAACAGCTTATCTTAAAAAAAGGCTAAATTCTATAAAAGAAACTAATAGTAGTAACGGCAATAATTGTTCAAATGAATCATGCATTCTACAACAAACTAGTACTAGGAAAACACCAACTATTATAAAAACCCACTGTAATTAAAGGTTGGATTCCCGTTCCGGTCAGGAAATATTGTCGACTTCTTAAGAATAGTGTATGCTTGTCATATAATATAAAAATTCATACTATGACAGGCAAAGAAAGCCCTTCAATTAATAACTGCGAAAGTGCTAAAAGAACACTAAGTTGAAAAGATGCAGGCCTAGCTGCAGTGAGAATGTAAAGTAAGAAGGAAGAGGAAAGAAAATATTTATGGTTATTTTGATCTTCTGTATCATGATCCATTTTTCAATTCAACCTTTCGACCTTTTGTTCTAGTTTACTTTTTTTCAATTTCGACCTTTCGACCTTTTGACCCTTCGTCCTTTCGACCTTTTGTCCTTCGACCTTTTGTCCTAGGTATTATTTTTTATTTCGACCTTTCGACCTTTTGGCCCTTTGACCTTTTGACCTTAGACCTTTTGACCTTCGACCTTTTGACCTTCGACCTTTTGTCCTACAACCCGCCAATCTGGAGACGTCGGGTTCGATTCCCGTTGCGGTCGGGGAAAACCCTGGGCATAATGTTTCATTGTCCTTGCCTCACAATATACAAATTCATGCAATGTGTAACTCTCAGTGCTGTATGGGATCATGACAGTGATATGGAAGGTAGAACTTCACTCCCTTGAAGATGGTACTTGAATGCATTTATTTCCATATTGATATTGTGGATTTACCGGCTATTTGTATTCTACCGGTTTTACTTAAGTAGCCGTTACAATGTAGCCGTTTTCATATAAAAATCAACTTGATTGTCAAAAAATGAATGTCGCTGAATAGCTAGTGTCAACGAGGAATAGCGCATACAATAAAAATGTTTCAAATAATTTTTAAGTTGCTCTTTTTAACAAACGGCTACTTTGGAGGCCATACTGAAGCGACCGGTAGAATACAAGTAGCCGGTAAATCCACAATATAGTCCTGCAGAGTCCTGCTGGAGACACTTGAAGCACCGATACATGTAAATGTCATCGACAACGATCACCAATCAGCGATCGTTGTCCATGTGGAAAAGGGACAGATATATTTCTTGAAAGTCTAACGACTGTGCACTTGGTAACAGCGTGGTTCAATAAATTTGTAAAACGACACTCTTGTTTTTGTCGTCATAAACGCTGACGGAAAATGTCCCCCCACTCCAATGAAACGCCCCTGAGATCCCTGAAGCGCCCCTGAAACCCCTTGGCATCTCTCTGAAACCACGTGGAACTCCCTGAGACACACTGAAACACTTCTGAGAATCCCTAAAGTGTTCCTAAGGCCCCTGGGACCCCCTAAAAAACCCCTTGACGCGCCTGTGAGACCCACTGAAGCCCCTCTCAGTACACCTGAAACGCCTCTGAGACTCTCTGAAACACCATTGAAACCGTCTGGGACCCCCTGAAAAACAACTCTCTTTGCTCTTCCCTAGAAACACCCCCTGGCAGCCGTAGCCGTATAGTTATTGTCCTTGTTACATTTTCTTATGCACAATGTTGGTTTTGAATAGCTCTTCCTCTTTATTCAAGGCATAGTGTATAAATTAGAAGTGCAAACAATTACCTGAATAAAAAAAAGCTTTAGTGTGTATCGTATAAAATTGATTATTTTAAAATGGAATGAACTCACCGATGAATATCTATCCTTTTGTCGATTAATATTTATGTGTTCCAATCGATAATGTGATAAAAAAATAACCTAATTCATGTATCCTCTCTTACAGAAAAATGCTGGGCTGATCGAACCCAGACACTCTGACCAGGTGAATCGAAAAGTTTTATTTAGATCAAAAAAGAATGGGAGCGTAAAGGTCCCATTAGACATGACAAATATTTGGCCAAACAAGCCCGAGAAATGACCAACTCAACGTGAATAATAGCAACCTTGGATAAATGTCTGACTTCAATGGCTAACATTTGACATAATAACAAACAGTCTAATGGCACCTTAAGAGAAAAAATAAGATAGTTGTTTGAGGTGGATAGACACTTTTGTAAAAAGCCGTAATGACGTAATGTAATCTGACAGTATTTTTCTATGCTTTTTGAGAATCTAACATCTCTTTCAATAATTTAGAGTTGTCTTGTAACTATCAGAATATAGCGATAGTATAGAAGTATTGCTGAAGTAGAACTTGATAAAAATATCCGGTGTTGAGATCCTACGTTGAAGATTTTTTTTTTGAAACTACACCATAGACATGTTTAGTTGTTTGAAAATTGACTATTGATAACAAATTTATTTGAAGTTTCAAGTTATGATACACCTTGGGCGTTCACGGGTAAATGAGTTATACCCACCGAATAAAAAATCACTGCAGCAGTCTTGTCTTCATACATTTGAGTTGATCTAATTCGTGTTCTATCCTTGATCATGTTTTCTGCTAATGTACGTACTTGCGTGCTTGATAGCCAGCTAGATTCGTACCAATATCTTAAATATACGCACTACCTGAACGAAGGTTTCCATTGACGTCAGTGGGCTATTGTTTTAGCTGAGCTCCCGTCTCTGGTAGGCAGACTCAATAAAATTCAAATACTCCCCCAATTCTATCATTATATAATGATTTAGCCTATGTCTACCCCTCGTCGTAAGCATTAATAATTTGAAAATTGATCGATTGGCCTCGTATGTACCCCATATTAGACTCCACCATGCATTACAAGGCCTTCTATCCGTTCACCACACACATTGAACAATCACTTGCTCTGCTCTGACATGGTCTCGGATTTTCCTATTGGTCGGCCAATAGGAGGAACGAAAAACATTGATCAATTTGCGTCATGAAAACGTTTTACCTTCAATGTTGCAATGAAGGAAAAGGTCTTCCTCCTTCAAAGTCCAAAGATCAACGTGTTTAACCAATTCACCGTTAATTTAGCTCATTGCAAAACTTAATTGCACGGGGCACCCCTCTTGTGTGCATGACGCTCGAGCCACGCACCTATCGATTGGTTACAAAGCCAATTTGCAGTAGGTACCAAAAACGGGGGGTTCAAGTGACGCATTTACGTGAAACTTCACAATCGCCGTACAAATTCGGTAAAAGTAGTGCATTAAATAGCAAACCCCGTCGCCGGCCGTCGGAGCCAAGAGCCCGCCGCGGACGTCAGTGCGGACCTCTCTCAAGGCACTTCTCATGGCTCTAGGCGTAAGCAGGTTTCCGTTGCATCTATTATGAACGGGGTGTCTGCCGGCGCGTGTGTGTATGTGGGAATGTACGTACGTAGGTACGTCGGTATGGACGTACAAACTGACGTCAATATACTGGATCATCACTTCGGGGAGGTTGCATGCGCTTGGCCCAAAATCTTTGAATGCGTCGATGCGCCGTGAAGGCAAGCAAAATGGGTAAACCAGCGAGAAGAAGCGAGTGTAAATTCGATAATTGAACCTAGCCAGGTGATCGGAGGAGCGTTGGCCAGTAGGCCTATCTATTGCTGGGTCAATCGGCCTATCCATGCGTGTAAAAGAGCAATTCGTTTTGGATATGCAGCTTGGGATTGTGTTGCGAACAGCTGAGCTGATCAATCAGCTCAACATGAGATGTCGATTCATTTTTCATTTTATTCGTATAAATTTTACATTCTTTGTTGGTTGCGTTTAATCAGATCAAGGAATTTCAAGTTGCATTTGAAGTTTCAAGAAACCACTTACGGTTTCACACAACTGTGTAATATTTGGGCTGCAAAACGGCTCTGGTCCCCACAAGTTCCTACCTCATGCTTCCACGGGTCAAGCGATGACAAAGACCGCCAGTTAAGAGTTGTGTGCTTAGTTGGCAGTGCAGCCTGGCCTGGGCACTGTTGTCTTTCGGACTTCAGCTAGATTGAGTAGGTATGACCCGAGCGTCTGTTCACCAAGGAGGTGCGGCTCAAACAGCGTCTGTTCTTGCATCCAGCGGCTAGATCCAAGCTGGTAGCCTCATAAGCGTGGTCGTCCCAGTGTTAGTTAGGAGGTTGAACAGAACTGACACGATGGCTCTCCGGCGAGACAGAACTGTTGGTGTAGGCCCAATCAGACCTGCGTGCCACCGCGCCACACCACCGTCGACACTTTTTGTCTCACGCCAAACGAGGTATCGGCGAAACGCCATATGCTGCTGTTTGCCACGCCACCGATTTTCATTTTTCGCGCCGACGATCAGTGCGCGACCAATGGGTCAAATATCTCATCAAATATTGCGTATATCGAACCAAAAATTTTATGGTGTTATAGGGTAAGTGTACCAATTATGGCAATAGTACCAATTATTCGCCATAGTTAACTTTCACCCTTTAACGATGTAAATCAACAAGAAAAATTTTGTGAACAACATACCACGTTCACAAAAGATAGTCGCACTCATTGAAACTCCACATTTTCCTCAAATCTTGGTAGAAATAAATAATTTTCCTTGAAACTTCGGCTTCCTTGCACCCTTTATCGCCATAATGTACCAGTTATGGCTAACCCCATAAGGAATGCATGCAAATAGTGCGAAAAGGAACCGAAATTAAGAAATGTATCCATAACTGGTACCTCCCTCCCCTCACCATAGTCATCGAGAAGCGCGGAAGTTAGCGAACAATTTCTCAAAATTAGACTTGCTTACCTTCTCAAAAGGCACTCAGGTTGCTACTTGTGGTAGACAACTATATTTTTCATCCGTCAGGAAGTACTGCTTTGCAATTTTCACAATTTCGTGCCTAAATGTAGCACACACTGCACTTTTTTTTCTTCGACAAGCGCGTCACCCTTTTTTTTAATCATTTTTTAACAGTCTTCTACACAACAGAGCACTGTAATAAGTTGATCGATTACGTGAAATTGACCTCACTTTCGCCTGACTTACCGTTTATCGCGAAAAACTTACGCGTTTTCCACTTTTGTGGTCCAAAACCCGGATCAATTTACATCGCGGTTCGCTAAAACGGAAGAGCGTATCGTTAAACTGAGTGGTATTGTTCAACGTACACGCAGAAAAATTAGGCTTGTTTAAAACAATAAAACGCATGGTTGATTTTCAAACTGGCAATTTACTTATTCCAAAGTAATATTTCTTTGTTCTTACGTAGAGTTTATCGATCAAAACAACCAATTACCATCATTCCATATAACGTTAAAAACTTCATTTGTATCAACAAAATGAGGACCACAGACATGGCCCGGAAGCACTCACACATCTTTAAATTCTTACCCCAACATCGCCACAACGAAGAAAGTGTAGCAAATCCATCACTCCAACTTCCAAGTGCAGTTTTGGCCGTGATGGATAACGCGCAGGCACTCAAGACAACATCCACAAAAAGTTGGTCGGTTTCGCGTTTTTTGTCATTTTTTAATTCGTTCTTGATTCCATCCACTCGACGAGTGTCTAAACATAGATTTCCGAGCTGCCGCAGGAGCAGCCACCACCGACACAATCACATACCGGCTTTGTTAAAGGCAAAAGTGCAGTCGTTTAACCTTTTGGAGCCGATTTGTTTCGCCGCTGTCGACGCAACCTCGCTGGTGTCGAACACGTTTGTTATGCTCGGTTTCATCGCCGGGCTCATATCTCCGGCTCCAAAGGGTTAAAACAATCTGGTATTTTATGTTAAAACTACCAAATCTGTGTTTGCTCTAACAAACTGTCAAAAATTTCGACAAATGAAAATATTTGTATTATCAAACAATGGAGCAGCTTAATTTTAACTAGAAATCAGTTTGTCGCTATAGTAAACTGAAAAATTGGTTGATTTGAACTAGAATTTAATTGTGTTCACAATTTATTTTTTTGCGTGTACGGTGAAATTGATTAAACCGCAGTTCATGTTTATCACGAAGGCTGTTATTTTGTTAATCTTTTTAACTATTTTAAATATCATACTGCTAATGTGATTTCAATAGATAACAGAACAATCGTTCGCTGTTTATGAATTAAAATTACATCTATTAATGTCACCCCATAACACGGTAGTTTTCTACGGTCAGAGAGAAAAAGTACGAGAGAAGAGAGGAGAGTTGTCAACAAAAACGTAAATGAAGTGCTGCACAATGGGATAATTGGTGAAAATATTGGGCAAAGTAGGGATTTAAATAAATTTAAAAAAAATTTATAAGAACAAATTGTGTTGGTGGGCACATGTAATAAATATGTGTGCCAAAATTCAAAGGTACAACTGCTATTTTAATACAGCTCATTTTGGAAAGTTTTTGTTAGTTTATTTGACCAAGTCACACTACACTGTGCGCCGTCTGATTTGTTTGTTTTGAGTGGGCGGTTGAGAGGGTTATTAGAGCGGGAGCCAAACTTATTATTATGATCTCGAGCAACCTTCACCTTAATCAAATTGTGTATTAATTGTGGGCAGCCAATTAATCGTCCCATAATAAGTTAAAAATTTTCCATAAATAATTCGAAAATTGCCAATAAATAAATAGGGGTGGAAGCAATAATAAACTATAAAAGTTCCATAAACAATTCAAAAAGCGCATAAATAAATCAAAACTTCCCATAAATAATTGATTTTCGAGCAATAAAAAATGTCAGAATTTCCACAAATAAATCAACAATTGCAATAAAAAACTATATTTTTTCCAACAAAAAATTTCGAACATACTACATCTTAGAACTATGATAGAAAAACTGAAACTATTGTGTAAATTAACAGACAATCGCTTGCTGTCCGAACTCGCTAACGCTCGTCGGACTTTAAAAAAGGATAACATCTCTGTTAGCATTATACCAGGCAAATTCTTGGATCTGTGGATTGCCTAGAACCGAATCGACGCAGTTACGGCGCATCGGCTTTCGGAAACTTCGGCGGCCTTCTACCGCCACCGCACCTCAATCCTCTATGCGGCTTCGCCACATGACTCATCCGGTACTTTTACTTTGCTCATTATTTCGCATTTATTACTCAATTTTCAATTGCTTTTTAATGTTTTTCAATTAGGAATTTTTAAATTATTTATCTAAAAATCAGATTTATTTATGGAAAATTTAAACTTTTTTGTTGGAAAAAATATAGTTTTTTATTGCAATTGTTGATTTATTTGTGGAAATTCTGACATTTTTTATTGCTCGAAAATCAATTATTTATGGGAAGTTTAGAATTATTTATGCACTTTTTGATTTGTTTATGGAAATTTTATAGTTTATTATTGCTCCCACCCCTATTTTTTTATTGGCAATTTCTGATTGTGTTATGGAAAATGATCACTTTTTTATGAGTCGTTTATATTTTAGCCTAAATTGTGTATAAGGCGGGTACAAATTTCTTTTTGACTTTTTGTCTCCCCCCTTCAAAAATTTTTGGCTGGATTTTGCATTTTGAGGGGGCAGATAAAAAAATATTTATCAAAATATCGGGTCTTGTTAAAAATTCTTTACCAAATATTTTTATCCTGGGGGATAAAAAAATAAAGCATTTTATCTGAAAAATATTAAAAACTCATCAGGGGGGGTTGGCTTGACCAGCCAAAGAGTGGTGGCACAAAAAGTGAAAGACATACTTGTAACGGCCTAAATAAAATAAAAAACTTTCGTGAGCCTATTTTTACCATTAGCTGCGTCTATTTCCATCCAGAAGAGATGTGTAGGAATGTACAAATTAATCTATGGGAAAACTGCGAATTGAACTCGGACCTCCTGATTTATAGTAACTCTCCTTAGCACTTACACCACACACAATTTTATACATATCCTCGAAAACAATAGCATTACTTGTTGTGTCTGAATAGTCAAGAACATAAGTTGAACTAAGTCTGTATTGAGGCTGAAGAAGCGATGTGGACTTCACGAAAACCATGCTTGGGTCAGCTGCCAAAAAATATATGTTTAAAGGTTGAACAACAGATGATTAATTTTGCAAAGCTGGTTACGCAGATGAATATCATTCTATTCAACTTGATATTCAGCCATCTATGTATTGCTGATTAACAAGGTTGAACAAGCCATACTTCAAACCAATATTCAGCATTCATTGTGTTCAGCCATTGACACCATTAATCAGTAATTGTTTAGCTAATACTCTCACTGTTCAGCATTCATTGTTACATGAACATTACTTAAAATCACATTCCAATGATAAAATTATTCTTTCCTTGCAAGTTATTGAAAACTGAATTCGGGTGTATGCTTTTTTGACCCATTCGCACCCCCTACGACGTTATACAGTCGAGTCTCTTACTAAACGAATGCCTATTAAACGGATTCCTATTAAACGAACTCCTACTAGACGGGGTGAGCGTTATAGGAGACTAAGAGCTTATGGGATTTCGGCTTTTTGGGGGTGTGGCCTATTATCTCGGGTGTGTTGAGAGTTAGCGCAATACTTTCTTCGGCAAAGTTTTAGGACTTGATAAGATCTACCATTTACAACTTCGGTTCATATGATTAATTGGCAACTTGGCCGCTAGAGGGACCATCAACAGTTTGATACTAAATTGCACTAATGGAACCATATCAGGTTGTCAAGCAAACGTTACGATATGCGACAGCTCAAGACACTGATAATTTGGAAGGATAGTTTCTTCGGAAAAGTTGTTGGGTACGCCAATAACTAACTGACGATGAGTTGCGAAGTTCGAAATTCCTCCACTGGGCGGCGCTAGTGAGCAAATAAATTTTCAAAAACTCATATCTCAGAATACCGATAACTTAGAAAGTCGGTGTCTTCGGCAACATTAATATGACATAAACTTACATAAAAATATCTACTTGTTTCAAAATTCTGCCACTAGGAGGCGCTAGTAAACTAGCAAATTTTAGAAATCTCATAGCTCAGAATGCTGATAACTTAGAAAGTTGGTGTGTTTGGCAAAGTTGATTAGTATGACATAAACTTACATAAAAATAAGCACTTGTTTCGCAATTTTGCCACTAGGCGGCGCTAGTGAACATGCAAATTTTAGACATTTCATAGCTCAGAATGTTGATAGCTTAGAAAGTTGGTGTCTTCGGCAATGTTATACTGATCAACTTTGTATGAAAATCGGCGTTTGTCCGATTAATTGTGCACCACAGTGTAAGTTTTTGTCATTTTGATCAACTTTGCCAAAGACACCAACTTTCTAAGTTATCGGGATTCTGAGATATAAGATTTCTAAAATTTGCATGTTCACTAGCACCGCCTAGTGGCAGAATTGCGAAACAAGTGTTTATTTTATGAAAGTTCATATCATACTGATCAACTTTGCCAAAGACACCAACTTTCTAAGTTATCGGGATTCTGAGATATGAGGTTTTGAAAATTTACTTGCTCACTAGCGCCGCCCAGTGGAGGAATTTCGAACTTCGCAACTCATCGTCAGTAAGTTATTGGCTGTTGGGTACTTTTCCGAAGAAACTATCCTTCCGAATTATCAGTGTCTTGAGATGTCGCATATCGTGACGTTTGCTTGACAACCTGATATGGTTCCTGTAGCGGCCAAGTTGCCAACTAATCATACGAACCAAAGTTCTAAATGGTAGATCTTATCAAGCCCTATTGCGCTAACTCTTAACACACCCGAGATAATAGGCCACACCCCCAAAAAGCCGAAATCCCATAAGCTCTTAGTCTCCTATTAAGCGGATTCCTATTGCGCCCCCCGACCAGTGATCTTATAAGAGTCTCGACTGTACATAAAGTTCAGGGACCTTTTCAGGAGTTCCTTCTGGGGTCGCTCCCAAAAATTTCTTCAATAACCCCACCTGGAATTCCTCCTGGAATTTAATTTAATTTAAAAAATTCTTTCAGAAATTTATCCTGGAGCTCCTTCTGGGATCCCTGGTTGGGTTTCTTCACAGATCCTGATTATAATTTCTTCGAGGAGTTCTTTCGGGGATCTCTCCAGGAGTTGCTTCAGGGATCTCCCCAGTAGGATGATGATGAACCTGGGCGTGTTAGTGATGTTTTTTCTCTGTTCTGGACATAAAACACTGCGACCAATATTTGGTCTATTGTGGTATATTCCGTGTCCTTTGTATAGTGCATGTCGTATTACTTTATCACCATTGAGAAGTTATAAAGTATTCGGTTTTGTTATAGTAGTTATGTTCAACTTGATCGCAAGGAAAGATTCTTATTGATAGGTTCCGCTTTTAACGCGCACGGACACGTTCAAAGCTTCCTGTGAGTTATTCGCTCTTTGAAGAAAGCACGACACTAGACAACGAAGTAGCATGCTACGCCCAGAGACACAGACGAAAACTATTCCTGACAGCTGCGGCGGGAATCGAACCCGCACTTCCCAGCATGATGCCACTGAATGCATGGTGACACTAGCCGCACGGCCACGAAGTCACAGAGAGAGAGAGAGAGAAGTTCATTCAAAGATTAGTCCTGGAATTCCTTCTAAGATTCCTCGAGAAGTTCCTTAAGGGGTTCTTCCAGGGATCGGTCCTGGAGTTCTTTCAGAAACTCCTACAGGAGTTCCTTCGGGGATTTTTCTAGTAGTTTCTACAATAGTTTGCTTAGGATTATGGTCAGGCATATCTCCAGGATTTCTTTGAAGGATCTCCCATGGAGTTCCGACAAGAATTCCTTCATGATTTCTTTCAGAAAATCCTCCAGGATTTTCTACTGGAATCTCTTCAGGAATTCTTTCGGGGATTCCTTCTGAAAATTCTTCGGAGATTCGTTCTGGAAATCCTTCCTGCTTCCTGAAAACATTCCCCCTGAAAATCTATCAAGGGTTCCTACTGGTAGCTTGGAACGTGTTCTTCCGATGATTCTTCTTGAAAATCTTTCGAGAGCTCCGCCTGGAAATCATTCAGAAATTTCTCCTAGAATTCCTGCAGGGACTCCTCCTGGACATCCTTCGGGGATTCGTTCTAAACTTCCTTCAACAAATTCCTACTGGAATTCCTGCGGGTATTCTTACTAGCATTCCTTCGGAATTCTCCCTGGAATTTCTTCGGGAATTCTTCCTGGCATTCTTTCTGGTATTCTCCCTAGAATTGCTTCGTGGATTTTTCCTGGAATTCTTTCGAGGATTCCTTCTGAAATTCCTTCAGGAATTCTACTTGGACTTTCATCAGGGATTCCGTCTGGAATTTAAGGATTCCTCCTGGAATTCGCTCGAGGATTCTTCCTAGAATTCTTTTGGGGATTCTCCCTGAAATTCCTTCAGGGATTTCTCCTGGAATTACGTCAGAGATTCCTCCTGAAATTCTCCTGGGAATACCCCTATGTGATTCCCTCAAGGATTTTTTCTTGGAATTTTCCAAGAAATACTTCGGGATTCTCCTGCAATCGCTTAGGGGATTACTCCTGGAATTCCTTCGGGGATTTTTCCTGAAATTCTTTCGGGGATCCCTCCTGGAATTCTTCCGGAAATACCCCCCTGGGATCTCTCCTTGGCTTCCTTCGGGGATTCTTCCTGGAATTGCTTAGGGGTTCCTCCTGGAATTCCTTCGGGATTTCCTCCTGAAATTCCTTCGGAGATTCCTCCTGGAAGTCTTCTGGGAATACCCCCATGGGATTCCTTCGGGGATTCTTCCTAGAATTACCTCAGGGATTCTCCCTGGGATTCTTCTGGGATTCCTCCTGGAACTCCTCCTGAAATTCCTTCGGGGATTCCTCATGAAAATTCTTCGAGGGTTCCTCCTGAAATTCCTCCGAGGGTTCCTCTGGGAATTTCTTCGGGCATTCCTCTTAGAATTCCTTTGGGGATTCCTTCTGGTATTCCTCCTGGATTTCCTTCGGGAATTCCTCCTGGAATTCCTTCGGGGAGTTGTCCTGGAATTCTTTCGGAGATTTTTCCTAAAATTTCTCATAGAAGTCCCCCGAAGGTTCCTTCTGGAATTCTTTCGAGGGTTCCTCTTGGGATTTTATTAGGCATTCCTACTGAAATTCCTTCAGAGTTCTTCCTAGAATTCCTTCTGGGATTCCTCCTAAAATTCCTTTAGGGATTCCTCCTAGAATTCCTTCGGGTATTCCTCCTGAAATTCCTTCGGGGAGTTGCCTTGAAATTCTTTCGAAGATTTTCGTGGATTTTTTTTATTTTGGTCAGAAGTGAGCACGCATAAAAACAAATAGAACGGACTGGACCGGTGCTGTAATCGCTAGTTTTCTAAAAGATGATTTTGGATGTATTTGGGGGTGTGAGATGTTGGTATCGCGTTGTATCGTCACGTTTCTATAGACGGCACGGAGGGTCAAGTCACATATACCAATTAACTCAGTTTGACGAATCGAGGTGATGTCTGTATGAGTGCATGTCTGTGCACAAAAAGAGTTCACTCACTTTTAAGGCACTTCCCTTTGGCTGATTTTTCGGAGTTTAGCACGAACCGAACAAAAAATTTTATCGCATTGTTTGCTATTAAAAATGGTCCAGATCGGTCAAGGCGTTGCGGAGATATGGCCATTTCAGTGATCTGAATTAGCACCGGTAGATCTGGCCGTATACAAAACCACCAAGAACCAAGCCCCATCATGTGACACATCAAACTGCGACGATTTTTGTAATCTTGGTTGACGAATTTTATGTGGAGATCAACACTGGAGACCAGAAATTCCACGATGTTGGCCCAACATTCAAGATGGCAGCCATACATTCAAGATGGCGGCTTCAAATTCACAATGGTGACTGTTTGTTTAGAACTCTAAAACCATGTAATATTGGTACATTTCGTATGGGGAAGATGTCCGGAGTCCAAAAATGGCGTCCTAATATTCAAGATGGTGGCTGGTGTTTTAGGCTAATAAATCATTCAATGTGCATATATTTCGTATAAGGAGGATTGCTGGAGTCCAAAAATAGATACCAGAATAATCAAGGTGGCGGTATGGGGAAGAAGTTTGGCGTCCAAAATCCAAAATGGCGGCTTACAATTCAAGATTTCGGTTTACTAGCTTAAGGGTCAAACTTCAAAAGCCAAATAAACGATATGATTTTCTGGTGCCATGAAGTGGATTTTTATTTAACGTATGAAAGTGCGATATTCATCAACATGTTGCATGATTTTTGTTGAAATGGATTTTCGGAAGTACGAGTAAGGCGCCTTCACCAGTAGGTGATTGATTCGGTTCTTATGAGTTATGTTGGAAAATCTAATTATCAAGATGTTACGTCACGAAAGAATGTGTCTAAAACTTTTGATGCTACAAACGCAAAAATCAAAAATTTCGATGCTACTCACGCAATCTTATCGGAACTCAATGAATTAATCAAAACGTAACACGCATTGATTTTATAAGGTTAATGCAAACTGTATGGAGTACATTCATTGCAAGGTATACATTTTTATTTTTGCAACTACCATCGATAAATTACCATTTTATGGATGAACAATAATGCCAATGGTCTTTGGCAGAGGATGCTTTTAAACTATGTAGGGCTTATAGAACACTAAGCTGCATTGATTTTGTGACTCCTAGTATTTCACTTCCAGTTCATCAAATTGATTTTCCAAACGTAAATCCCTTGGCTCGTCAAAGTTTTCACCAATTTGCTTACCTTTCCTCAAAGTACCGTTTCTGCAATAATTGGAATTTTCCTTGAAAACCTAATAATTAATCTTTTGTTCATAGCAATAATTTCAAAAAAAACACCGTAATCTACTTTTGAACACGCACGCGATTGTTTCATGCGTCATCTCGCACGGCATCCATTAGGTTTCTTAATACAATTTGTAGAAAATTCAACTGACGGGTGGTTTTTCCTGTATGTACCTCTATCTCGACCACGCGAATCCCAATTCGTGGGCCCCGTAATTGTGGGCTTTTCGCCAATGAAATTCAAATTTCCACTTAGCTCACCTTACTTAAGACGGATTTTCCACCAATCATCGGCTCGATTGGATCTTAACTCCATTAGCACCGATGACGTGGACGTGGATTCACATCTAACGCGCCAAAAACGGTACCGTAAGGTCGTTATAATATCGCCCATACATGGATCCCCATCGAGGGGAGGAATCCCATTGCATCACATTGCGATATCGACGCGCCGTTGCCGCCACCGCTGATGCCGCGGATGCTTCTGAATCATCGCATCGGCAAGTGTGAGACAAACGCACAGAACCGACAATGCCGACCGACGATCATTACATCGCTGCAAGACGGCATCAGAATCAATTTGGAGTGGTGCAGCATGATTGTTTGGTCCTTAGAACGCACACAATGTTTAATGCTGTTTGAAAACCGATTTTTTTATGCTGAAAAGCTTGAGTTAATCCACCTAGCGATGATGGAGCTTTTGCCGTGCGTTAAAAATAACTTTCAGAAAGTGATTCATCGATCGGCTGTGTTCGGGCCCGTATGAAGTTGATCATCAATATTAACTTCTTTTCTCGATTAGCCTAGATAGCTGTGTAGTGTCGGTAACGATTGTCTCAATTGGCTAAGAATAACACTACGGACCGCCTGTTCCGGTGGTAAGAATCCACCAACAGGTGACCCCTAATTCATGGTGTGATGCGGCTTCATGCTTACCGTGCCTAGGAATGAATGGCTAGGGGGGTCTAATATAATCCTAACCGCAAACGGAGCCTGTGGAGTACCAGAGCGCCTTCCACAGTTTGTTGCCCTTACTGCGCTAACCGGAGCAATGGTGCAGTGGACCTTGTGTTTCTCCGAGACAATCAGCTGCCCTTCTTTAGTCTCACTAGAGGCTAAATAAGGGTGGGATTATGAAGATGTTGTTGATTAGTTTAAATTTTCACCTTTATGGTTTCGCATTATGCGATTTACACAGTGTATTCTGTGTATCCTCGCCTTTGGCGTTTTCCAATCAATACCGATTTGGTTTTGTTGATGCTGTTCTTTGTTGTGCTGTTGTTGCGAATAATTTAATCTTGCCTAGTTTGGGTAGTGGCTACGGTTAGGATAGCTCAGATCAATCTTCAGCATAAAAGAACAGCAACAATCAATCTTTGCAGACTTATGCAAAATGGTTCAGCCCAAGTGGCGTTAGTTCAAGAACATTACTTTCGTAAGGGGATTTTCTATCTAGGAAACCTTGTGAATCCGGTGTTTGCTACTTTCAGTAAAAATGGAATGGCAAACTCACGTGTCATGCCTCGAGCATGTGTGCTTGTCAACAACGCAATCGTTGCTACACTCATCTCTGAACTAACCACCAGAGATGTATGTGCTATCACAATTGATGTATCTGTTGGGAACCTCAACAGGAAATACGTCTATTGTTCGGTTTATTTACCGCATGATGAACCATCTCTTACGGATGCTATCAAATATGTCATCGCATACTGTACTTCAAAAGGCCTTCCGCTAATTGTTGGCAGTGATGCTAATGCTCACCATATCATCTGGGGCAGCTCAGACATTAACTTGAGGGGCTCCAGTTCGATGGAGTACTTAAGTAGTACAGATCTTGCATTTTTTAACATAGGAAACCGCCCAACCTTAATGGTATATGGTAGAGAGGAAGTGTTAGACATAACGCTTTGCTCTAGTAGAATCAGTCACGAGCTGACCAATTGGCATGTGTCAGATGAAGAATCTTTATCTGACCATCGCTACATCTTTTTTGAACATTTAAATGTTACTTCGCAAACATTGCGTTTCAGGGATCCCCGGTCAACAAACTGGGATTTTTTTTACTGATTTGGTTGCGGCCAAATTTCATGGATACTCACCATCCATTGACACTCCAAGTGATTTAGATGATGCCGTTAATACTACAACGACCTTTATCATGGAAGCTTTTGAAGGAAGCATGTCCTCTACGGTCTGTGAAGATCACAAGAGGAACCCCTTGGTGGAACTCTGATCTGGCGAAACTCAGGAAACAATGTAGAAAGAGTTGGAACAGACGACATTCGGCTGGTTCAGAGGCTTTCAGGTCGGCTCGCAAGGCCTACAGGAAAGCTCTCCGGTCTGCTGAACGATCCGGCTGGAAAAACACATTTGTACAAATGTTTCCAGTTTGAGTGAAGTCAGTCGGTTAAATAAAATCCTTGCGAAATCTAAGGATTTCCGAGTGAACGAACTTCGTTTGCCAAATGGCGATCTGACTTCCTCTGATGAGGAAGTTCTGGAATGCTTATTCAGCATACACTTCCCTGGATGTGTGGATATTACATCTTCGGATGAACCTGATATCTTTTCTTGTAGTTACGATTCCCTGGCTTCGGCTCGGAGTATTGTAACTATAGAATCGATTGAGTGGGCACTTAATAGCTTTGCTCCTTTCAAATCTCCTGGGGCAGATGGGATTTATCCTATTTTGCTGCAGAAGGGATTTGATCATTTCGAACATGTTTTGAAAAAAAATACTTGTTTGCAGTTTTGCTTCACGGGATATTACTGTGAAGTTTATTCCGAAAGTGGGTCATGCGTCGTATGAAGAAGCAAGGAGTTTCAGACCTATCAGTTTGACCTCTTTTCTTCTGAAATGCTTAGAACGCTTTGTGGATCATCACATCCGTGATGTTCATCTGGCCAACGTGCCTCTTCATGTGAACCAACATGCCTACCAATCTGGTAAGTCCACTGTGACTCTTTTACACAAGGTTGTTTACGATATCGAGAAAGCATTCGCTCAAAAGCAATCTTGTTTGGGTGTTTTCTTAGATATCGAGGGTGCCTTTGACAATGTGTCTTTCGATGCCATATTGGAAGCCGCACGTAGTCATGGCATATCTCCAATGATTTCCAATTGGATTCATCATATACTCAAAAACCAATACCTCTTCTCGACATTGCGTCTAGCAGGGATTAGGAAATTGAGTGTTTGTGGATGCCCCCAAGGGTGAGTCTTGTCACCGCTTTTGTGAAATCTCGTAGCAGATACGCTATTGAGGCAACTCAATAATAGCGGTTTTCCTACTTATGGTTTTGCTGACGACTACCTAGCATTGTTAGTTGATGTGTATCACCACCCTTTCCGACCTGATGCAAAGCGCCCTTCAGGTAGTTGAGGGTTGGTGTCGCCAATATGGCCTTTCGGTTAATCCGGGTAAAACATCTATTGTTCTTTTTACGAAAAGGCGAAACCGTAATGGCGTTCGACCTCTCCGTCTCTTTGATTCTGAAATCAATGTGACTGAACAGGTAAAGTACGTTGGAGTCATTCTTGATTCCAAGCTTTCCTGGACACCTCACATTGAGTTCAGAAAGCTTGTATGGCCTTCGGGCAATGCCGGCGAACCTTTGGTACAACTTGGAGTCTTAAACCCAAGTATATCAAATGGATCTACAGTGGAGCGGACTTGGTGTAATGGTTAGAACACTTGACTATCACGCCGAGGACCTGGGATCGAATCCCACTCCCGACAAACTCGCAAAATGTGAGTTCTTCCTTCGGAAGGGAAGTAAAGCGTGGGTCCCGAGATGAACTAGCCTAGGGCTAAAAATCTCGTTAATACAGATAAAAAAATGGATCTACACAACTGTTGTTCGGCCAATATTGGCCTATGGATGTCTTATGTGGTGGCAAAAGGGCGAAATGAGAACGATTCAATCAAAGTTAGGCCATCTGCAAAGGATGTGCTTAATGGCGATGTCTGGAGCGTTCTCTTCAACTCCCACGGCAGCGCTCGAAGTTCTCTTTAACGTTGCCCCACTACACATTCATCTCAAACAAGAAGCACTTTCTTGCACTTACCGCCTATGGGTACTCGATTTACTATAGGAAACTCCTGTGAACCGCAGTTCAACACACACCTCGTTGTTTCCACTTTTGGTGAATTGGGACAAAGTTGTCCTTGCTCCAAGTGATCTTACAATTGCTTGTAATTTTCCATATAGGACATTTTCCACGAAACTCCCTTCCCGGGTAGAGTGGACATCTGGATATCTGGAAAGAAGTATTTCAGACGGCATCGTATGTTACACTGATGGCTCCCTTCTCGAAGGTCGAGCAGGTGCTGGTGTTTATTCTCGTGAGCTAAGGCTGTATCAGTCTTACTCACTTGGTAGACACTGCACAGTTTTTTAGGCCGACATCTTTGCTCTTATGTGTGAAGTGCAATCGACACTCCAGCAGCACGTAATGGGCAAAGTAATATACTTCTGTTCAGATAGCCAGGCTGCTATTAAAGCACTTGCTTCGGCCAACTCCAGGTCGAAGATAGTTATCGCTTGTCGAACTTAAATCGAGGAGCTGAATTCAGCAAACGCAGTTCACCTTGTATGGGTACCAGGCCATTCTTCCATCGCTGGAAATGAATTGGCTGATAAGTTAGCTCGTACTGGAGCATCACATGACTTCATTGGCCCTGAGCCAGCTATTCCGATATCGAATTGTTGGGTAAAGCTTTAGATTCACACCTGGGCTGCTACTCAACCCAGCCAATACTGGAATAGTTTGGAGTCATGTCGTCAAACCAAATTGTATTGTACCGAGCCATCTCCAAGGGTGGCGAAGTATCTTACAAATCTGTCAAAGCAAAATTGCAGCATTCTGGTCAAAGCATTGACCGGCCACTCCTGACTCAGCTATCACATGGCGAATATTCAGCAAGCTGATTCATTTGCCTGTGATAGCTGTGAATCCGATTATGGAACGATACGAAGTTGATATGTAAGGTACCCCGGGGCAAGTGAGAATCCGGGGCAAGTGAGACCTACGGCTATAATTTTATCTATTTTTTGTTTTTAAGGCAAACATTCTTCATGGAAGACATAGGTATCACACCAACGGATACTTTGAATTCAAAAATTATTATTGTTCTTACCATAAAGAGACCATATATGTTATTGTTGTTCATATGTAATTTTCAATTCACTAAGTGAGATTAACGTGCTCTACTATATTCGTCGTTAAAAAATAGAATAGCAAATAAAGTCAAACTTTTTCGGTTTCAGGATAATATTTGGAGTGCTTGCAAATTATTTTAAGCGAAAAAGGTGTAATTTATTTTCATTTATTACCTTTAGTTAGCTGCTCCCACTTGACCCAGTGCATTTCAGCATCTGGGGCAAGTGAGACTTATGAGAGTAAACAAACACAATGCCATAGTTTGATCTCGCTATCTTCAACCTTAGCCGAAATTCACACAAAAGTGAAGTAAAAATCGGTGCCTTAGGTAATAAATCGTTAAATTATGTTTAACTACTACTATTCTGATGATGAAGCTATTGTTTAAAATGGTAAAGCCTTGGGTAGAACATATTTTTTCCAAAACCATCTATTTTTCATATTTTCATCTAAGCACATTCTATTTTTTTTCGTTTTCCGTTGCATAATGAGTTTTTCTGAGTATATAGAAACTGGCCATAAAGTTTGAAAAAATTGGAAAACGACTTAGGGAATCGCGCTACTTGGGCGGTGGCTTCTATATTCGTCTGTTTTCCACTATAACTCAGTCAATCTTGAACCAATTGACACAATTCTTGGAATGCGGTGAGATAGGTATAGTATCTACCCGTGTACAAAATTTCAAGTCAATCGGTTCAAAATTGGCCGAGTTACAGTGGAAAACAGACGAAGAAAACCACCGCCCAAGTAGCGCGATACCCTATTCAAATTCCACGATTTAAAAATCTTTATTTAATGAACGGAAAATTATGTAAGGGAAAACATAACATCTGTAAAACTTGAAAAATCTTTTGACGAGATTCATCAACCATGTAATATGAAAAGCAAGTTTGGAAACCTTCCGAAATTTAACTGTACAGCGCTTTTTGTATAGAAAAAATCAATTTGTTTTGCACAAGATGCTAATGTTAAATCAACTTTGTTGTCAGTGATGCGTTATTATGAGTGTTACGTAATTTATGCACGATACCACAAAACACTTCCAACATAAATCGCTAGACATAGTTATTCGTATGAGCTATTTATAAATCATACTACCTTACATATATGCAGCAACTATATTAAGCCATTTGTACAAACATTCCGAATGAGTCCCACTTGCCCCGTGATACGGAGTAAATGAAGATCTGCTCCACTTTTCATTATATGCATAATATAAAGAATGTAAAAATTTTGAAACAGTTTTAATGCCTGTTATTAAGGAGAAATATACCAACAATGTCTTTTAGAACCATTGGAATTATAAAACTAATTATCCCAAGTAACCACGGTGCTGAAGCCTTATTGCATGCAGATATACGGTGTACTTAGAGCAATCATTACTTTACATGCAAACTTAAAGTTGATTTAAAGTGGAAATGGGCAATTATGCGACTGCTTCACGATTATACCAGTATAATCTTAATTTGAATCTATAATTGCCCACTTCCACTTTAAATCAACCTTAAGTTTGCATGTAAAGTAATGATTGCACTAAATACACCGTATATCTGCATTCAATAAGGCTTCAGCACTGTGGTTACTTGGGATGTTTAGAATTTTTTGGCATGACAAAACCAAACTAGCCTTTTATTAGGCCCCACTTGCCCCGGGGTACCTTAACTGTCCAGTTTTTGCGCAACTGCGTTTCCGAGTATTCGGTAAACACTTATTAAGTGAAACTGACTTCAGAGACCTGAATATTCAGGATATTCTGTTGTTCTTAACCCGCTGTGGGAAAGAGCTATAGGCTCTCTTTCGCTTTATGCGTTATTACAGTGCCCTTTTCAGGGCGCTGTTTGAACCCATTGTGGTACGCTTATGCGTTAGTATCCTCTTCCATGGTACTTTTCCTATTTCCCTACCTGTCCTTATCCCCATCCTCATCCTTATTTCCTTCATTTTCCCTCAGGTAGATGATGAAATTGGCTATTATTTTGGCGATGGCACAAATGTCCCAAATGAAGGATAACGTGAACGTGCCTCTGGAGCCGGCCTTCTGATACCTTATACCTGATGGTTGCTGGTTCCTTAGAACGCACACAATGTTCAATGCTGTTTGAAAACTGATTTTTTCAAGCTGAAAAGCTTGAGTTAATCCACCTAGCGGTGATGGAGCCTTTGCTGGGCGTTGAAAATAACTTTCAGAAAGTGATTCATCGATAATTATATTTGTACCCTTTTCATGGCATAAAAAATCTATCGTTGCGTTGGAAAAGCTTTCGTTTTGATGTCACAAAAATTGGTGAGCTCGTTCCATGCTATTGTTTGATTGTTAAAGTTTAATAAATAGTAAATTTTACATTATGTATTTAGATAATATTACATTGTCATAATATTATCAACATTATCATTGACACATTTCTCGCGCAGTAGGTATCATACAGACCTACAGTACCTACAATGATCGATTTCTCTTCATCGATTTTCTCTTTGGTCAATAACTTGACCGGTGAATCATTTTCGGTTGTTCTTGTTGTTTTAGATGCTAGTCCTTGTCGTCCTTCACCGAAACACATCGATAGGTTATCCGAATATTGGTCGTATTTCCCGGTATAATCCGAAGAGAAAACCGATGAAGAGAAATCGATCATTTTAGATACGCATTCATATGGTTTCATTTTTATGCTTGCATTTTCTAAAATCTTTGAAAGGTCGTAAGGACGTGGCGGGCACCGTTATCGACATTGAAAAGCTTCGAACTCTTAAAGATGAACATTGAGCATAGTAAGCCAACCCCAGTCTTCGTTTGTTGATTCTATAGGCATTTTTTGAAGTCAATCACGCAATAGAAATTATTAATTCAGTTATGCTCATTTTTAGTTGTATAGCTTTTAATATAATTTATAAACTACACGCTAAGAAAATGTTACTCTAAAATGAGTAAGATTCACACAAAACTGAGCTAAACTGGAACAGCTCAAAAAATGAGTAAATTGCGTTTCCAGCGATAGCGCTGGCCCAAGTGCAAAAATCCAACTGGATTAAGCCGTATAATATTCTTCGCATCATCAAGAATATTATACGGCTTAAACTGATGGGATTTTCGCACTTGGGCCAGCGCTATCGCTGGAAAAAAAATTTACTCAATTTTGAGTTGTCCCACTTTAGCTCGAAAATGAGTGAATTTTCTGACCGTGTATGATTTATTTTATAGTAAATCCTTCTTTAACTGGTTAAGTCTTTCAATCGTCGCAAAAACCATTTTCCATCTAGATTATCAAAGCAAATTCAGCCGATTGACCACCAGTAGCGAGCCTACTTCAACAGCACCGCCGGCCGCCGTCAGACGTCGGCAATTGGGTTGTTTAGTGAATTAAATATTGCCATTTTCTTTAGCCAAATCGAAAGAGCCCATTTTTCTGAGTATATGGTGATTTTATTGCGTCCCGATTCATTTGTTTTGATGGTTAAATAAACAAAACAGTTTTAATTTCCGTGGCTAGAATGACAGTTCAATCGATAAAGTGACAGTTCGCTCCGAACCAAAAATTTTCCCCATACAAACTTTAAATGCATTTTAAAAATAGTTCCCGGCCACCGAAAATGATGAAATTTTGGATTTCGACTAATTTTTGGACGGAGATTCCAATTATGCAATAATCAGGATACCCCTAAAGAACCCAATTGTTGGTCGGTCAGTAGCCAGCCAGCCAGCCAGTCAGCCAGGGAACTGGGTATATGCACTGTTGTTGTTGTTGGAATGCCAATTTCTGCATTGACGTCATTCGCTCTGAGAAGCTCCCCAGTCAAGGATCTCACGATCGTACGTACGTACAAACGTACGTACGCACGCAAGTACGGTGGAGGGCTGGAGCCACACCGGTGCGGCGATGGTAGGTGACTCTTTGATTGTCTTCTGGGAAAATATGCGATCCAATGAAAACGATCTGCCAGCTGATGCATAAACGTCTGCAGCTGCTTCTTTTTGGCTTTTTTTGTGTGGATTTTGAGCTGAGTACTCAATGGGTTCATTCGTACCGGTTTCACTTCAGCTCAAGCTCAAGCACCTTATAAAATATGCTTGATTGATATCATTCAGCGTTCAAAAGCCTAGTCATCGACGCGATTACATAACCAATCGATAAAGCGTTAAAACAAAAGGTCATTATAATGCTAAGCATGCACGGAATTTAATCTACAATTATTCGCTTTGGAAGAAACCGTGCCACAGAACAGACTTACCAGCATACGTAATTTAGATCCCTGGTCCTGCTCAGTAAAAGCTGCATAATGTGTACGTGAAGACTAGGCCGTCCCTTATTTTGCAAAATTTAGAAATGTTATAAGTTCGTTAGTGGAAAATGATCGTTTTAGCTAAAAAATGATCGGGTCAAAATTTGAAGTCCGTATCTCAAGGCTAAGTGGTCCCTCAAGGGGCCTAAAGTTGTCAAAAAAATGTATGGGACCAAAAAAACATGAAATTTTTTTCGACAAAACAAATACGCTATTCCACTAAAACCGGTGATTTTAGGACCCTAAAGGGCCAAAAATGTGCTTAGATTTGCGATATCTTTACTCGTTTCTAAGATATTGACAAAAAACAACTGAAAAATCAGCATTTTTGACCATTTTTTTTAGATTCCGAAGGAAACTTACCCTATTTTGTTCAATAACTCAAAAACGAGTAGAGATATCGCAAATCTAAGCACATTTTTGGCCCTTTAGGGTCCTAAAATCACCGGTTTTAGTAGAATAGCGTATTTTTTCGTCGAAAAAATTTCATGTTTTTTTGGTCCCATACAATTTTTGACAACTTTAGGCCCCTTGAGGGACCACTTAGCCTTGAGATACGGACTTCAAATTTTGACACGATCATTTTTTAGCTAAAACGATCATTTTCCACTAACGAACTTATAACATTTCTAAATTTTGCAAAATAAGGGACGGCCTAGTGAAGACACAAAATTAACACTATAGGGCATGTCTGATGAAGTACTAGATTTCAAGTAATGAAATGAATTTTTGCATGATAAGATGATAAATTTTTCGTTTCTGACATTATGAAGATCATCACAGCATACGAAATCCCAAATCGATCACGTCCTGATTGACAGACATTTCCATCGTCAGGACTTTTTATCGAATCGTATCCTTCCGGCTTTGGCCACCTTCTGGATGCTGGGTTCACCGTAAAGTGCAGCGAGCTCGTGGTTCATCCTTCTCCGCCACACACCGTTCTCCTGCACACCGCCGAAGATCGTCCTTAGCATGCGTCGCTCGAAAACTCCGAGTGCTTGCAGGTCCTCCTCGAGCATGGTCCATGTCTCGTACCCGTAGAGGACCACCGGTCTTCGACTTTGTACATTTGGTGCGTGGGTGAATCTTTTTCGACCGCAGTTTCTTCTGTAGCCCGTAGTAGGCCCGACTTCCGCTGATGATGCGCCTCCGAATTTCACGGCTCACGTTGTTGTCAGCCGTCAGTAAGGATCCGAGGAAGACGAATTCCTCCACCACCTCGAAAGTATCCACGTCTATTGTAACATTACTACCCAGACGGATCCGGTCGTGTTCGGTTCCGCCTACCAGCATGTACTTTGTTTTTGAGGCATTCACCACCAGTTCGACCTTTGCTGCTTCGCGTTTCAGGCGGGTGGACAGCTCTGCCACCGTTCCAAATGTGCTGGCAATAATGTCCATGTCGTCCGCAAAGCACACAATTTCTCCGGATTTTGTGTTCCCCGGCAGTTAAGCGCGGCTCGTCGCATCACACCTTCCAGAGCGATGTTGAAGAGTAGGCATGAGAGTCCATCACCTTGTCGCAGTCCCCGGCGAGATTTGAATGAACTGGATAGTTCACCCGAAACCCTTACGCAGTTTTGCACACCGTCCATCGTTGCTTTAGTCAGTCTAATCAGCTTCCCAGGAAAGCCGTTTTCGTCCATGATTCTCCATAGCTCTGTGCGGTCGATACTGTCGTATGCCGATTTGAAGTCGCTGAACAGGTGATGCGTTGGGACCTGGTATTCACGGCATTTCTGGAGGATTTGCCGTACGGTAAAGATCTGGTCCGTTGTCGACCGGCCATCGATGAAGCCGGCTTGATAACTTCCCACGAACTCATTTGTTTTAGGTGACAGGCGACGGAAGATGATCTGGGATAGCACTTTGTAGGCAGCATTCAAAATAGTGATCGCCCTGAAGTTCTCACATTCCAAATGGTCGCCTTTCTTGTGAATGGGGCAGATTACCCCTTCCTTCCACTCCTCCGGTAGCTGTTCGGTTTCCCAGATCCTGACTATCAGCCGATGCAGACAGTTTGGCCAACTTTTCTGGGCCCATCTTGATGAGTTCGGCTGCGATACCATCCTTACCAGCTGCTTTGTTGGTTTTAAGCTGGTGAATGGCATCCTTAACTTCCCTCAGCGTGGGAGTTGGTTCATTCTGCACTCTTCGTCGAACCTTTCGTTCCGTGGACTCCGTTCTACGTACCCGATGGTGCTCTCGACTGCATCGTTGATGGCTGCTTTCACTGTACTCCAGCAGTCCTGTAGAAGGGCCTCATCGAGCTTGCTCTCGTCTGGCAACGCGGCCTCGTTGAGACGACATCCGGCTGTTTTAGTCGCTCTAGGTTATACCATGGCGGTCGTCGGTACCGTACATTGTTGATGACGGAGAGTTTTGGGCGCAGATTGACCATCACCAGATAGTGGTCGGAGTCGATGTTGGCGCCACGATAGGTCCAGACGTCGATAATGTCGGAGAAGTGCCGTCCGTCAATCAGAACGTGGTCGATTTGAGATTCCGCCTGCTGGGGTGATCTCCAGGCATAACGATAAGGGAGGCTGTGTTGGAAAAAGGTGCTACGTATGGCCATATTTTTGGTGGCGGCGAAATCAATGAGTCGTAGGCCGTTTTCGTTCGTTTGCTGGTGGGCGCTGAACTTACCAATCGTCGGTCTGAATACCTCATCCTGGCCTACCTGAGCGTTTAAATCTCCTATGATGATCTTGACGTCGTGGCTTGGGCAGCGATCGTACTCGCGTTCGAGCTGCGCGTAAAATGCGTCCTTGTCATCATCAGTGCTTCCGGAGTGTGGGTTGTGCACGTTTATTATGCTGAAGTTGAAGAATCGGCCCTTGATCCTCAACCTGCACATTCTTTCGTCGATCGGCCACCAACCGATCACGCGCCTCTGCATATCACCCATCACGATGAAAGCTGTTCCCAGCTCGCGTGTGTTGCCGCAGCTCTGGTAGATGGTATGATTATCTCTAAACGTTCGCACCATGGACCCTGTCCAACACACCTCCTGCAGCGCTACGATGCCGAACCCGCGGTCCTTCAGTAGATCGGCGAGTATGCGGGTGCTCCCAATGAAGTTGAGCGACCGGCAGTTCCACGTACCGAGTTTTCAATCGCAAGTCCTTTTTGTTCGCTGGGGTCGTTGCCGTTGGTCTCGGTTCGTATTATTCTGTTGCTGATTTTCCGTTACAATGGTTTTTTTACGGCTGGCTCGTAGGGCCTGACACCAACCCCCTACTTTCCGGAGGACCATAGTGCACAGTTGAGCTTAGAGTCCTTCCCTGGCACTCGGACGTAGATCAGCCACACCTAACATGGGGATCAGACGCTGTTGGGAGCCGCTCCTCCTGGAGAACATACGCTCAGGTTTGCCGAAGCAAACCCCCCCTTCCCTGTCAGCCTACGACCAAAGTTCCCACCGGGGTTGGTTACCCGATCTTCCCTATGAGCAACCTTATAGTTTCCGGCCGGTACCGCGAGGAGGAAGGGATAGGAGTTGCTGGGCAGAGGTTAGTGGATCACAATAGGATCTGAATAGCGCAGCATACCCAGCCTTTACCGTGCCTCCATTCGATGCTACGGAAGTTTTTGCACAAACACGATTTAAATAAACCATTTATTTTGTACTTCAGGAATTTTCGAAAAAAAGTGAAAAAGTGAGAGAGTGGGGCAAAACGAGCTAAATACATTGACTTCCAGCATCGTGCGGCTAATGACACTCTCCTTATCTGCAACTATAGAGAATTTAACAGTTTTTGTCAAACATTCATTCAAATACATTCACTCCGAGCAGAGATATTGAATTTATTCGCGTTTTATACCTATTTTTTCCCATTGTGCGATGGGAGAGGGGGGAGTAAAAAATCGGTCAAAAAATGCTACGTCATTTGTGGACGCTCCCTAATATTATTTAAATGTACTACTACGACCGACCATGCGTTTCCTTTAATATTTCTCAAACCCTTGATGGATTGAATCCGTAAATATCACACATAGTTCGCTAATCCTTTTTTCAGCAATTGGGAGTCCCCATGTGAGTACAAAATATCATGCAATCGGATGGATGGAGCGGATTGGTGTGATTGCTGTATAAGTGTATCAGTAGGATTGTTTTCTTTTGCAAAGTTTTTTTTTCTTAATTGCCCGATTGAAATCCCAATCATAACAACCATTTCACTGCAATCTATTATTTTTGCCCTCCCCGGGGTATTGGCAGGGTATGCGTTGTTGACTCCTAAGAACATGAATACATAATGAAGAAAGCAAAAATCGCACGAGATTGACGTCAATGAAGTGAAATGATGAGGGAAGGAAGGCTCGCCTGGGTAAGCAATATTTTATGAGATTAGCTGCTGGAATTATTATGGGAAAAAGATCACTGACGTAGTTCGCGTGTAGTTTGATGGGAAGAGCAAAATCGGATTATCGCTGCAGCCATTTGAGCTGATTCGAAACCGATGTGAGCGCAATACGTGGTGAAACTGGAATAATGTTGAATTGCGTATTTAAACTTAGTATTTGTAAACTCACTATAAATATCTGGGGTTTACATATATAATTGCGAAATACCCATCGATTGCGTTGTGACAACGGATGCCATGAAAATGTAGGACAAGTCGGGCGATATTGCATCAGCATTTCAGGTCCAATCACGTTTGTGATGACAAACTATCAAAAATTTGTTATGTTTCTTTTTCTTGCCATAATATCATGACTGGAACGGAGCCTGCTTCTCAACTTGCCTAGGAAAAGTTCCCGAACCGTAAAGCCACAGACAAACAGACGTAACACTTGTGAAATTTCCATCGACCACGCTTTTAACGATCATTTTAAATTTTCATAGTTGTGGCTTTCACAACCAGAGGCGCATCGTTTTTCTATGCGTTTGACGTTTCACACTAGCGCCTTCTGTTAACGATATTGCACAACACAGTGATTCGTGCAACTTTTCCACCAGGTGATGGTAGTGTGAGCTGGGCGATGGATTTCCATGAAAATCGTTCAAGGTGTTACGTCTGTTTGTCTGTGTTAAAGCTATCCTAAACATCAACGAGATCTTTCTGAATATTCGAGCGTTTAGTGCTTAGGTTATAAGGTAAGGAAGTGAAACCATTTCGGCAGGCAGCGCGTTCAATTCAAATCACAAATTTTTGTTTAAAAATAGTGATTCATCGAGCTTTTTATCAATATACAGTAAACGTTTTGAAAAATTTGCTTTCGCGTCCTTCCAGATCCTAAGTTCTCCGTAGAGTGCAGCGAGCTCGTAGTTCATTCTTTGCCGCCACACACAGTTCTCCTGCACACCACAAAAGATAAGGACCATCTTGCAAACACTTGAGTGTTTGCATATCCTTCTATAGCATGGCCCAGGTCTCGTACCAGTAGAGAACTACCGGTCTTATCGGCACCTGGTGCATTTTGTGCGTGGTGAAACTTTTTCGACCGCAGGTTCTTACGGAGTACTTTGTAGGCCAGACTTCTACTGCACCTTCGTGTTTCACAGCTCATGTTGTTGTATGCCGTTAAAGATCTGAGGTAGACGAAGTATTTCACCACCTTGAAAGTGTCCCCGACTCTCCCCGGGCAGAAAAGAATTACAAAACAATTGCAAGTTTTACCATTCAAAAAGAATTACTGAATGGTAAAATTTGTCATTGGTTTGTTTGAAATAAGTGACAAAAGGGTAAAAATAATAACTGACATTGTTCGACAAAATAATTAAAGAATGTCAAATTTTAACATTACAATGGCAAACCAAAAACAAAAAAAAAATAAGATAGAGAATTGCAAAATATACCATTATTGAGTTATTGAAAATAGAACCTATTTAGGGCACTTTTCTGCTATCACTCAGTCAATTCTGAACCAATTGACACAATTTTTGGAACGCGATGAGATAATTATAGTATCTAACCGTGTACAAAATTTCAAGTCAATTGGTTTGGAATTGACTAAGTTATAGCGAAGAGTGTCCAAAATACCGGCCGCTGTCCAAGTGGTTCGCTACCCTACATCCATGACAACTGCAAAACAGGCGAATTTCGTGAAAATCATGCCTTGGCTTTAGAGCGCGGCTCGTCGTATTACGCTTTCCAGGCCGATGTTGAAGGATAGGAACAAGAGTGAATCACTTTCCCAGACAACCAATTTGCACGTATAATGAAATTTATGTTCATGATATACGTACTTTTATGCGGTAAAGTTACATCGCATGCGATGCAGTAAAAGTGCCTTATGCGTACAAAAGTGGAGGCACTGCGCTATACGTGCATTGACGGAAAAATAATGACGCTATATGATTTGAAGCGATATTTTATGCGATGCTCGGTATGCTCTATTGCGACGTAATATAGCATTTTATGCGACTTAATAATATTAGAAATAAAAAAGCTTGTCACCTAAGTATCGAACTAATAACCTTTGGATTATCGAGCCGCACTTCACACTTAACACCAAACACTACTTATATGAAACACACTAATTAATTGTCAATCTAGAGCTCAAAATGAAGTAACATGATTTCCCGCACAGTTATCACTATTCCTCCCTTGGTAGCCCCACCCATTGTTAATTATCAGGTCAACAAAACAAAAATGATGACTTTGTTACTTGTTATGTAGGTAACCATAATGATGTCTTTTCACTTTCTTGTAGCTTTTTGGAACTCCGACAGCACGTCTTTCATTTTTTTTTTTTTTTAAATAATCTTTATTAGTATCTCAATCAATTTTTACATTCTTCAACTTAATCTAGGTGTTCTGTGTATTATAACACACTATCATCCTA
This sequence comes from Aedes albopictus, assembly GCF_035046485.1. NCBI lineage: Eukaryota > Metazoa > Arthropoda > Insecta > Diptera > Culicidae > Aedes > Aedes albopictus. Next base: position 184,145,964 of record NC_085137.1, read on the forward strand.
ATTTGGTGAAATAAATTTAAGCTATTATCAATACTAATTAATAACATATTACATTTCATTTGCTGTAGCAGTTAAGATTTTTTGCAGGCTTTATTTTTCACCTGCATGTCAGAAATACATTTTTTTCAACTTATCCTAACCCTAACCCACCTTAAATTAATTATACAAAGAGCTAATCGTAGCAATAGAAGACTGCAACGATTTTTGACGAAAGTTGGCAATGATTTTAGTTGACATCTGTTCCAATGTTTCAATATTAGAAATTTGATGCAACTCATTAGTGCTATACCAGGGAGACAACTTCAGAATCATTTTCAAAATTTTATTTTGAATCCTCTGAAGTTGCTTCTTTCTGGTATTGCAACAGCTCGACCATATTGGGACAGCGTACAACATGGCCGGTCTGAAAATTTGTTTATAAATCAAAAATTTGTTTTTGCGACAAAGTTTTGATTTTCTATTAATAAGTGGGTATAAACACTTAATGTATTTATTGCACTTAGTTTGAATGCTTTCTATGTGGTTTTTAAAAGTTAAGTTTTTATCTAGTAAGAGCCCTAGATACTTAACTTCTTCCGACCAATTTATTGGAGTTCCCCTCATAGTGACAACATGTCTACTTGAGGGTTTCAAATAAAGAGCTCTTGGCTTATGTGGGAATATGATAAGTTGAGTTTTGGAAGCATTTGGAGAAATCTTCCATTTTTGCAAATAAGAAGAAAAAATATCTGAACTTTTTTGCAATCTACTACAAATGACACGCAAACTTCGCCCCTTGGCTGAGATTCCTGTGTCATCTGCAAATAACGATTTTTGACATCCCTGTGGCAAATCAGGTAAGTCGGAGGTAAAAATATTGTATAAGATTGGTCCCAGTATGCTGCCTTGTGGAACACCAGCTCTTACAGGTAATCTATCTGACTTGGAATTTTGATAATTTACCTGAAGTGTTCGATCCGATAAATAATTTTGAATAATTTTAATAATATATAGTGGAAAATTAAAATGTTTCAATTTTACAATCAAGCCTTCGTGCCAAACACTATCGAATGCTTTTTCTATGTCAAGAAGTGCTACACCAGTGGAGTAACCTTCAGATTTATTGGAACGAATGAAATTCGTTACCCGTAAAAGTTGATGAGTAGTCGAATGACCATGGCGGAATCCGAACTGCTCATTGGCAAAAATAGAATTTTCATCAATATGAATCATCATTCTATTTAAAATAAGTTTTTCAAAAAGTTTACTGATAGATGACAGTAAGCTAATTGGACGATAACTAGAAGCTTCGGCAGGATTTTTGTCAGGCTTCAAAATTGGAACAACTTTAGCATTTTTCCATTTTTCAGGAAAATATGCTAACTGAAAACATTTGTTAAATATATTAACCAAAAATGATAAGCAACTTTCTGGAAGTTTTTTGATGAGAATATAGAAAATTCCGTCATCACCCGGAGCTTTCATATTCTTAAACTTCTTTATAATAGATCTCACTTCGTCCAAATCAGTGCCCAATGAATTGTCGAAAATGTTCTCATGATTGAGAATGTTTTCGAATTCGCGGGCAACCTGATGTTCTATTGGACTAGTGAGACCTATACTGAAATTATGCGCACTTTCAAACTGTTTGGCAAGTTTTTGTGCTTTTTCAGAATTAGTTAATAATATTTTGTTATCCTCTTTCAGCGCAGGAATAGGCTTCTGAGGTTTTTTCAAAATTTTTGTCAATTTCCAAAACGGCTTAGAGCCGGGGTTTAATTGAGAAACTTTATTTGCAAAATTTTTGTTTCTCAATTCGGTGAAACGTTTTTTAATTTCCTTCTGAAGATCCTGCCAGATTACTTTCAAAGCAGGATCTCGAGTTCGTTGGAATTGTCTTCTTCTCACGCTTTTAAGACGGATCAGAAGTTTCAGATCGTCGTCAATAATAACTGAGTCGAATTTGACTTCACACTTTGGTATTGATGCGCTTCTAGCTTCGACTATAGTACTAGTCAAAGTTTCGAGGGCATTGTCAATATCAAAATGTGTTTCCAATGAAACATTAACATCTAAATGGCTATCGATGTATGTTTTATATGTATCCCAGTCAGCTCTGTGATAATTGAAAGTAGAGCTGATGGGATTAAAAATCGCTTCATGGGAAATTTGAAATGTTACAGGAAGATGATCAGAATCAAAGTCAGCATGAGTAATCAATTGGCTACAATGCTGACTTGAGTCAGTTAAGACCAAATCAATTGTTGAGGGATTTCTAGCAGAAGAAAAACAAGTGGGGCTATCGGGATATAGAATAGAAAAATATCCTGAAGAGCACTGATCAAATAAAATCCTGCCGTTTGAATTGGACTGAAGATTATTCCACGAGCGGTGTTTCGCATTAAAATCACCAATTATGAAAAATTTTGACCTGTTGCGAGTTAATTTTCGCAAATCAGATTTAAGAAAATCTATTTGCTGGCCAGTGCATTGAAAAGGCAAGTAGGCCGCAATGAAAGTATGTTTACCAAAGTTTGTTTCAACAGAAACACCCAAAGTTTCAAAAACTTTGGTTTCGAATGATGAAAAAATTTGGTGCTTGATGCGCCTGTCGACGATGATAGCAACTCCACCACATGCTCCATCTAGGCAATCATTTCTATAAATAAAATAGTTTGGGTTTCGTTTGATTGAAGACCCAGGTTTTAGATAAGTTTCAGTAATAACTGCAATATGCACATTATTAACTGTTAAAAAATGGAATAGCTCATCCTCTTTACCATTTAGAGAACGAGCATTCCAGTTTAAAATGTTCAAAAATTTATTTGGATCCATTACCAAAACGTAATCCAATTACTATTTTATTTGTAAATTTAACTCCAACTTGGACTGCTTCAGCCATAGTTTGAGTTTTGAACATTGCATCAATCATTTGTTGCAATTGTTCAGATAAAAAGTCAAAATCGGAAGCAGACATGCCTGAATCACGTGCATTTTCCGAATTTGATGTTTGGTGATAGGAATTATTTGAATTTTGCTTACCCGCAGCCACATGGGCATAGGTAGCTCGATTCGATTGAACAAAATTAGAAATATTACTCACTTCACTGCTGGAGGGTAGATTATTTGCTCGAAGATTTGTTTGGTGGTTAACTACCTCCGGCGAATAGGTACGAGCGGTATGAAAATTATTCAACCGATCGTTGATGGAAGAATTTGTGTTGTTAGAAATTCTACCTGCAGAGTTTCGGGTACGACTAGCGTTTCCATTCATCTGCCGGGCACGTGATTCGACAACTTTTTTGCGAATAGGGCAATCCCAAAAGTTTGACTTATGGTTGCCACCGCAATTCGTACATTTAAACTTCCTGGTATCTTCCCTTACCGGACAGTTGTCCTTGGCGTGAGAAGAACCTCCACAAATCATGCATTTAGCATCCATGTGGCAATGTTTCGTTCCGTGCCCCCAACCTTGGCACTGACGGCACTGAGTTGGGTTCTGGAAATTTCCCCCAGGCTTACGAAAATGTTCCCATGTCACTTGGACAAGAAACATTTTCTTCGCCTTTTCCAAATATTTCAAGTTATTTAGATCACTTTTGTTGAAGTGAACTAAATAAAATTCTTGAGAGATACCCTGCCGAGGATTCTCAGACCGGGTTCTCTTTTTCATTTTTATTACTTGAACTGGAGTGAATCCAAGTAATAAGTTGAGTTCAGTTTTGATCTCATCAGGTGATTTGTCATCACTAGAGAGACCTTTTAATACGACTTTGAACAAGCGTGCAGACCTGTCGTCGTATGTGAAAAATTTATGCTTCTTCTCAGTAAGGTACTTGAGAAGAAGATCCCGATCTTTCAGGGTTTCCGGCAATACGCGGCAGTCTCCTTTCCTGGCAATTTGGAAGGAAACCTTGATTCCCCTTATGGAGTTCAAGATCTCCTGCCTAAAACCAGCAAATTCACAGACGCTGGCCACGATTGGCGGCACCCGTTGTTTTTTAGCAGAAATTGAAGTACCTGGGCTAGAGGCATCCTCAATTTGCTGTTCCGAAAAATTGTTCAGCGTTTCATAAGGATTACTCATTTCAACGAAATTTTCATCCGAAACAATTGTTTTAGTAGAAGGAAGCGGAGAAGCTGAAAGTTCTCCTTTCCTTCTAACTTTGCCGCGTTTAGCGACAGTTTTGAAACCGACTTTTTTGGACGGAAGCGGTGAATTCAAGGATTCACCCTTCCTTTTGTTTGATGATGCAACCATGATTTAATTTGAAGCGACCTTCCAGGAGGTTTTTTCCCTAATCGGTGTCCAAGTAGGATTACCACCGTTTCACGGAATTTGACTTCCGTAAACGGGTCCAACGAATAATCGAAGGCACGGGTCCAGGCAAGGATCGAAAAGGAATCAGTAGGTATAAATTTAGCGCTGAAAAGTGCTATTGTGGGTAGTACTGAGAAGTACTGTTGAATTGCTTTAGGTAGTAAAACTTCCTGCAGCAGAGAGAGCTTACGTCCGCACAGCACAAGAGTACGATGCGAACTGGGGAGCACGTCTTTCATTGTAATCACATATCACACTGCAATATGCCAACGTTAACGATTCTAGCTTATGCGAGTTTAAATGTACATTTGAACGAGTTTATTTTCGCTTTTAAGCGATTTAGTTTGTACACCAGTTTGTGGGTTAAACTAACATAATAAGAAAAGTAACAAGCGAAGTAGTATAATCATCGCAGTGCGCAATTATGCGAATTCAATTGCATACTTTTAGGCGTAACTTGATTGCATTTAGCACATTAAATGATTTTTCATAAGTGCTTAACTGACTTGATCGATTTCTCCTCTGTTTCGTCTTCTTCGCATTTCAACCAAAAATCTTTGGAAAATTCAATACACATTCTGTAATAACACAAAGAGAGGATCGATGAAGAGAAATTGGAAATGTCAGTTAGGCCCTAATGAAAAATCAGTGTCGATTCAATCATTCGAAAAGCGCTCAATCACTGATTAATAATTGATTAAACTATTTCTTATGATTAAACGCCTATAAAGTATGCATGTATCACCTGTAAGTATGCAATGAATGAATTACATAGTAAAACATGATGCCTAGTTTATGTGATTAAAATAAAATAATCAAAAAGTTTACTGTATATCAATGATACGTTCGATTAATCACTAGGGGGATTCACTTAACAGCGTAAACTGATTAAACTGATTAAACGTCGTTCATTCTTTTTGTTTTATACGTGCTCACTTCTAACAAAAAAATATAAAAATAATAAAAAAAAGCAAAGAGCACTTCAATCCTTTGTTTTTCGTATGACAAAAATGAAAGCCACATGCTTAATAAGGAAACCAACACCCTATGAGTCCTTATTTTGTCCAAACATACATACCTATACCTCGCGCTCAGTAGCATACGGGCGTATCTACAATGATCGATTTCTCTTCATCGATTTTCTCTTCGGCTAGTAACTTGGCTTGCAAATGATTTTTGGTTGTTTTTGTTGTTTTAGGTGCTAGTCCTAGTCGTCATTCACCAAAATACACCGAGAGATCATCCGAATATTGGTCGTATTTTCCGGAATAATCCGAAGAGAAAATCGACGAAGAGAAATCGGTCATTGTAGATACGCCTGTATGATACTAAACGCGAGAATACTATTTGGGCATGGGGTCCTATTTTAGGCTCTTCATGCTGTTGCCATTCAATATCATACCTATTGAACTGATTCGAAGGGAAACCTTCCATCAGTTCCAAAAAGGGGCCCAATTTCATTTTACTCAATACCTCTCAATACGATTAGTTAGGTTTCTATTGTTGATAAAAATCAATCACGAATTAGCCAGTTTCCAGCTGATCAGAGTATAGAGTACTAATCGGTGGAGGAGAACGTGCCTCTGGAGCCGATCAGTTCGATGTTTCCGTCAATAATTCAAACGAGATTCAAGCGAATGAAAATCGATCAACCTAAGCCAGCATGAGCCATGCGACTGATAGCATAACGAAAGGCGCTTCACTGGGTAGGATTCGATGAGATAGCTTTGGAACGAAAATATCGCAAGTCTTATCGGAAATGAAAAAAAAGGATTTCTTTCTGTCACTTAACCCATATCCGCCCAGCGTCCTATTTATAGGACAGATGCCCCGAACGCCCAGCGTCCTATAAATAGGACAGTCCTTTGGATGTGAATATCTCCAGAATTATGCAAAATTTTAGAATACTTTCTTCAGAGAAGATGTTCCCCACACCCATACCTTGCTCATAGTGGACAATATAGTATGTGACTGGTTCACTAGGTGGCGTAAACGATGCTGCAAAGAATGCATATTGTCACGATCTGTGAGCATCATTTCCAATGCGAAAAAAAAGTTATTTCCCTGACAATGGTTAATAATTTACAGTTCATTTCTTCGGCAGAGTTGTTAATCAATACATACAAAAGTCGATATATGTATGATTGTATGTTTATATGCTTGTATGTTTATATGTTTGTATGTTTGTCTATTTGTATGTTTATATTTATGTATGTATGTATATATGTATGCCGGAACATAGGCATAACTCTGAAATGCGTCAAGAAATTTCAATCAAATTTGGTATACACATTCCTTAGGATGTGGAGGTGGTAGCAAGGATGTTTAAATTCAAGATGGCGGCTTAGGTTCCAAGATGGCGGTCAAAACTCCAGAACATATGCTTTTTAACGACAATGCTGCTTCGGATACTATGCAATATGGGTATCTATCGATCGGGCTTCACAAGTAGAACTCAAAAATGAATATCCGACGCCATTTTGAAATCAAAGATGGCGGACCATATTCAATATGGCGGCCATGAAATGGCAGTTTGATCTATAATACCATGCAATATGGGTATCTATCTATAGGGCTTGTTGAGTAGAAGTCATAAATCGATATTTTACGCTATTTTGAAATCCAAGATGGCGGACCATATCCAAGATGGCGGCCACGGAATGGTAGTTTGAGCTATGATACCATGATATATGGGTATCGATCGATCGGGCATGATGAGTAGAAGTAAAAAATCAATATTCAACGCCATTTTGAAATACAAGATGGCGGACCATATCCAAGATGGCGGACACAGAATGAGAGTTTGAGCTATGAAACCATGCAATATGGGTATCTATCGATCGAACTTCATGAGTAGAACTCAAAAATGAATATCCGACGCCATTTTGAAACCCAAGATGGCGGACCATACCCAAATTAGTAGTTCCACGGAATGGTAGTTTGAGCTACAATACCATGCAATATGCCTATCTAAAGGGTAGATGGTATGGTAGCGGGTAGGATGAAAGGTGGAGCAGACGGTCGGGTAGAGGGTTTGGGTGAATGATAGAGTAGAGGGAGTGGAGTAGAAGGTTAGGGTAGAGGATGGGGTAGACGGTAGGGAGAAGGGTAGAATAGAGAGTATAGAGAGCATTATAAATAAAAAAAAGGTTTGAGGGTAGGAAAAATGTTAGGGTAGAGAGTAGAGTAGACGGTACGATTAAGTACAATATAGACTAGAAGGTACGGTATAGGATAGGGCAGTGGTTATAGTAGAGGATAGTTTAGAGGGTAGGGCAGATGGTAGGGTTGAAGATTATGATAGAGCGTAGAATAGAGGGTTGGAATAGAGGGCAAAGAAGACAGTAAGGTAGAGGCTAGAGAATAGGGTGAAGAATTGAGATGAGATTAGATGTGCTGAGGTTCTTTTTTAAGATACCTTGAGGAATTCTTTCCAGGATTTCTTCATGCATTCCTTTCGAGAATCTTCTCAGGTTTATTCCCAAGATTCCTTCAGATATTGCTTCCGAGATTGCTGTATGGATTGCTCCGGAGTTCTCTCCAGGGATTTTTGCAAGCGTTGTTTTGGAAAATCCTGAAAGGATTCTGTTAGTTATTCTTTTCTGCATTCTTTCAGGGATTTGTGCTGGAATTCCTTCAATGATTCTTTCCATGATTCCTGCTGTTATTCCTTAAAGGATCCCTCCCGAAAAAAAAAATGAAAAAATATATGTTTCTTCCGAGATTGTTTTCAGGCAACCCTAGGTCATAGAGATACTTCCTATGGTTCTTGCAGGAATGCCTGCTCAGCTTCTGGCCGGAATTCCTGTCATGATCTCTCTAAGGAATACATCAGGTTTTCTTTACGGGATTCCTTCAGGAATAACTTCAGGGATTTCTGCCAGAATTGCTTTAGAAAATCCTGAAAGGATTCTTTCAGAAATTTTACCCAGCATTCTATCATGGATTTCTTCTGGAATTACTTCACAGATTCACTTTAGTATGCTTTCAAAGTGTTCTGTCGAAGCGAATTCAGAGAATCCTAATGGAATTCTTTCTATGAGCCGGGATCCTCGCTCGGGATTTATACAGCAATTCCTCGCGGGATTTCTTCTGTGATTGTTTCAGGGATTTCTACCAAGCTTTTAGTTGAGATTCCCTCAGAACTCTACCAGATATGACTCTCAGAATTCCTTCTGTATATCCTCCCGGGATTCATTCGGAGATTTCACATTATCTTTTCAATGTAACTTTGATAGTGCCCAGAGTAACACCATAAAGTTTACATATTGATCGCGAATAAACAATCATAGAGTAGTACAAACAAAAGTGGAAAAGCCGTGTGAAGTATATCTAGTTGAAATTTTATATCAACACATGGAATGATGATGAACCTGGGCGTGTTAGTAGAATACCTGTAAATACGAGACACCGAAGACGACCATATAGTTGAGGTCGAAATACGTATCTGTCAAAGGAAACAAATTAAATGGAACAGTACTTAACACGATTTTCTCTTTTTAATAAAAAAAAACTTCTGAAAAGTTTACGTATGGTGAGTACGTAAAGAGAATTTGTGGGGTGCTGAAGGAAAAACTCAATTTACTTTATTAGAAATAATTATCTGTGTAAAATCTAACTCCTAAAGCATTTTAACGTTTGCTTATGCCACACATAGTGAGCTCTCTTTATTTGATTTGTTAAAAAAATGAGAAATGTTGAACACTGCAGTCGAAACTACATGAAATTACAAGAACCATGCATTGCATACTTTTAGGCGTTTATCGGGTTATATTTCTGCCCCAATTTATCATTTTTTTTCTATTCTTTTTGAGTGGTTATCATCTCTCTCACTTGTTTAGAGCTGCATTTTATCTATACGGATCAGAATATAACGATAGCGTAGAAGTTGTGCTGAAGTAGAACTCGAGAAAATTATCAGATATTGAGGACCTACAATGAAGAATTTTTTTGGAACTACACCATAGACTTCCATTTTTTTCATCAAATCATGCTTATTTCATTGGAACTTGACTTTTGATAACAAATTTATTTGAAGATTTAAATTGTGAGACACCTTGGGCGTTAACGGGTTAATAAAACTCTCGCATAATTACCGTTAAATTCGACAATGATTTTTCATAAGGGCCTAACTGACTTGATCGATTTCTCTTCATCGACTCTCTTTTTCGCTAATAACTTGATAAAAACAAACAAAATCATTATTCTTTCTATATTTGCTATGCAACATGTAGTTCTATAGCAACATGTAGTCGTCTTCTACGCATTTCAACCAGAGCTGCGCAAAATCAGTCATGTCAGTTGACCACTGATTTTGCGCCACCGTCACTATCACTGTAGGCCGATCAATATCAAGACGGTAGTGATCGGCAACGACTTGATACTGACCTGCACTCCAGAGCACTATCATTGCAACTGAACTGATATTTTGGCGATTTTAGTCAAAATTTAAAATTTTTACTGACTAACATGCAAAACTTGTTATTTTGTACCACATATCCAAATTTCATCACGGTAAGGGTTTATTTTGATTTTAAATTTTTTTTTAAAGATGGCCTATCAGTGATATCTACCCGCCATCGCAGTCAGTCCAGTTTTGATGGGAAAAGGAAAGTGACAGTGACTCAACAGAGCACACGCTGACTTGAATCGCAGTCAGCCTATCAAAATCTGTAGTTTGCCTACCATTGATAGTGACAGAGAGCAACTCTGATTTCAACCAAAAAATCTTTGGAAAACTCAATACACATTCTGTGATAACACAAAGAGAGGATCGATGAAGAGAACTCGAAAATGTCAGTTAGGCCCAAATGAAAAATCAGTGTCGAATCTATCTGTTAGCTTGTGATTAATTTTCAAAGAATTTGTGCAATCTCTTAACTGGAATTTGAATTGATTTCGTATTTGGGATGCCATGTTGATCAAATTCCGTACCAGCGTGGTCAGTAACGCAGAGTCCTAGCTCTGAAGAATTGCGTTATTCCTTGCTATGAATGCATCGCTCCAGCATTGGTTGAGCAACGCAGCAGAATCGATCGCGTTCGCCGTGGAGTCCGTTCGTCTCACGATATGAAACTTGGTGAGATCTTTCCAATTTATTTTTTGTACATTATATTGTTGTTTTATCAACACCGCTAGCCATGATGGTCTCCCTTAGCGGAAGGTCCGAAAGAGCGTGAAACTATTGAGAAATCATCATGTCTACAGGTCGCGGAAACGTACATCCGAATAAAGAGTGAAGCCAGGCGAATCGGATTAGTCATTAATGTGTCGGAGACAAAGTACATGATGGCAAAGGGCTCCAGGGAGGAATCACCGCACCCGCCACCCCGAATTCATATCGACGGTGATGAAATCGAGGCGGTTGAAGAATTCGTGTACTTGGGCTCACTAGTGACCGCCGACAACGACACCAGCAGAGAAATTCAGAGGCGCATTGTGGCAGGAAATCGTTCTTACTTTGGACTCCGCAGAACTCTACGATCGAATAAAGTTCGCCGTAACAAGAAGTTAACCATCTACAAAACGCTGATTAGACCGGTCGTCCTCTATGGGCACGAAACATGGACCCTACGTGCAGAGGACCAACGCGCCCTTGGAGTTTTCGAACGGAAGGTGTTGCGTACCATCTACGGCGGAGTGCAGATGGAAGACGGGACTTGGAGAAGGCGAATGAACCACGAGCTGCATCAGCTGCTGAGAGAACCAACCATCGTCCATACCGCGAAAATCGGGAGGCTGCGGTGGGCGGGTCACATCATCAGGATGTCAGATAGCAACCCGACTAAAATGGTTCTCGAGAATCATTCGACCGGTACAAGAAGACGTGGAGCGCAGCGGACCCTACGCAGAGTGCGGAACTGGAGACAAACAGCCATGGACCGAGTGGAATGGAGACGGCTACTATGTACAGCAGAGGCCACCCCGGCCTTAGCCTGACCGGTAAGGTAAGTATGTCTACAGGTCGTAAGCCCTGATAAAGTGTGGAACGTTTTGATGTCTGTGATCCCTGATCATCATGTCAAAAACCCAGGGATACCCAAGTGACCATACTGTTAGGGTGTAGGGGCGTGTGGGGTGTGAGGCGCATATATTGACAGGCATTGCATTGCTATGGACCGTTAGGGCTGAGTAGGGTCGGGGAATGGATCTACGATTGCTGAATTATACTGAAAAAGTCGTGATTCAGCAGTGGTGGCACCGCTTTCCGCTTTTGTTCGGCCTTGGTGGTTTGTGTGGGGTGGTGCGTGTCGGTGTGTATGTGTGATCTGTGCGTGCGGTGCATACGGCTTCAGCAGGGTGGTTACTTGGGTAGTGTGGGATAATTGGGTTTGGGACTGAGGGGGTCGTCATTGATAAGGCCGACATCATTGAGTGCTCAGTGGCGGTTGTATTGGTGACGATTTCTTCAGCCTTAAGATCTCATTTATACCACGCACAGACTTTTGGGAAGAGGGAGTACTTTGTAATGCAAGAGAGGGATTTTAACTGTGTTACGGGTTGGGTGAGGTCATGCAGATAGACTCAACCCAGGTGACCGTGTGGCTCGGACAATGATGCATGAATGAGTGCGGTGTTGGTGAGGTGCGCTGCCCTGTGGGTGCAGTTGATTCCGGGTTGGAGTGGAAAGAGACCCTTTTCTACTCTATTTCGGTTTCAGTTGTACGGGCGGGGTAGTGTTTGTCTTATTTGTGCCGTGTTGTGCGTGATTTGTGGCTCGAGCTGCGTGGTTACTTGGGAAGTATTGTGCTCTGTAATCTAGATTTTGGTTTTAAGGTGAAGCTATGGCTGGGCTGTGTCTCGGATTTGCTGGGCGCAGGTCGGGAGAGCTGGTGGCGGTTTGTGCTGGAGGGTTTGCTCAATTGGTTATTCACTGGTGGTGGCCAGTCGATCAACTGTTCGCGCAGCCTGTCATTTTGTTCTTGGGGTTTGTGCTCTCTAGGTTCGGGGCGTTGTATCATTGTATCTTCGCTTTAATACTAATATTCCTTGTTTGATTAACTGACTTATGTACAGGCGCTTAACTCATTCTATTTCATAGATTGCCAGATTTAAGGGTAATGGTTCAATAAGGACTGTTCATTTTATAAAGAGGACAACTTTGCAAGGCTATAAAAAGAAAATGTGTAGTTCAAATTTGAGCAGCCTTGGTTGGTTGTTCAGTACATTATATTAGCAGATAATAACTATAATTAAAGTGGGTTAAAATTGTTGGACTTCATAGAAATGTGGCAGTGTTAGAAGAGGTCAATTTTTCGATCCCCAAAAACTAAAGATAAACACAAAATTACTGTAAAACATCGGTGTATCGTTTTTAATTTCATAAAAGTGTTTGCCATACTGCAGCAGTATGAGTGATACATATTCTGGCAAAATATAGACCTAATCGGAATATTAGTTGTTGAGATATTAAAGTTACAAGTTGGTCTCGATTTTCAGAACAAAATTTATTTGTTAAACAAAAAATATGAGAATATTAAATTTTGAATGTTTTCAATGGATCTAGCCGAAAGTACTAATAATGCAATTTTAAATGCAGAAAACCGCTTCTTGATAGCATTGTTGGCTTGGTTACTGCGCTTCATGGCAGTTACCGGAGGAAAAACAGCTTCGTTCTTTGAAGGTTCTTCAAAATAACGATGTAACCCATTGCAAATACAACATAACAATGATGTCGAAAATAAAACTTTACATGTAGTTATTTTCAAATAAGCTATATAGTCACATAGGATCAAGCCTTGCTGAAAATAAATAATAATAAGCTTCTCTAGAATCGAAAACTTGCATTTATGGGGCAAAAAATGTGAAATTTTTCACTATGGCCATAATGAAGGATTAAATTTATGATGAAGAATATACTTTAAAGCATATTTTTCTTCGGTATAATTTAGAATGCGATTCTCTTCTATACTGGACAAATTTTGAACTGAATTCGTAGTGTTATTGCATCACTGGACTTAAATAAGTATGTTTTATCAATTTCATTGATAACAAGGCAACTTACTATATCAAGCTGTATAATGCTTGGTGCATTATTATTGACCAACTATTACGTTCTACCTTTAGTAGAATAGTATTAGATCCCAACACATTGAAAAGTTCATAAAAATTCAAAAGTTATGTATGTGGAAAGTTATGTTGAATTTTGAGAAATTGTTTTTTACTGAGTTTTAACGAAAACCGCTCCAGTTCCATCACTAAGGACAATTTGTATAATGTTATATTTTTCCTACACTGTAGAATAGCTATGGAAGTTTATGCAAAAAACTGGTAATGATTTTATTGAAAAATAAAAAAGATATCACACAAATAAGGTGTCCTCTTTATAAAATGAACAGTCCTTAGGGTGTTAGCAATCAGAGTGGATTAGAACGAGTTGGCGCCTGCAATACACCAACACTAACACACTTACACCAACACTTACACTAGGGCAGTTCAGACTTTAGACATGTCAAAAATTCAAAGCTCCCATATGTTCATTACAATCCTTGGTGCAAAACTAGAGCCCTGTAAAATATTTAGCCATTTCGGTGGTGATTTAATGGTGGCCCAAAAGCGAAATAGGTTTATATGGGAATTACTATGGAGAATTTTCGAAAAAGGTTCTCCGCGTCAAAGCCGAATTAAATTCTTCAGACCTCAGTGGTGAATGTTGCCGAAAACCGGAAGTTATTTCGACAATCGGGTAAAAAGTTATTAAACAAATTCTCACTCGCATGCGCATCTTTGTACTTGATGTCCTGCAAGGTATGCAAGAAGGTAACACGCATACTATGATTACGTGTCAAGCGTGTCGATCGAGCTGTGGTCTTCTGTTCAAGCATACACGGATGAATATTGATTAATAACTTCTGTCTCGTAGGTCGAAACGAGTTGCAGTCTTCGGCAACATTCATCATTGAGGTCTGAAGAATTCAATTTGACTTTGACCCTATGACTTCATCCATGTGGTAATGGTCTACAGCGCGGAGAGCCTTTTTCGAAAATTCGCCATAGTAATTCCCATATAAACATATTTTGCTTTTGGGCCATCATTAAATCACCACCGAAACGGCTGAAAATTTTACAGGGATCTAGTTTTGCACCAAGGATTGTAATGAACATATGGGAGCTCTGAATTTTTAACATGTTAAAAGTCTTACACGCACACATGCACCTACAACTAGCTGTAAAAGACCAGTGGGCGGGACAATGGTGCCTACCCAACAGTTGTAGGTAGGGTGTTTGGCTTAGCTACATGACTTGGTCCGGCAAGCCCATAAACATCAATTTGGTAGACGTATTGCCTAGTGAAAAGACAACGCAGATGGGCGAAAGCCAGGGGATGCGTTGATAATAGCAGAAAAGCAGAATAGCAGAATTATATTGTTGTTTTATCATATTTCTTCATTCGCTATTTTCACCATCCTATCAGTTCTGGACGCTTTCTAAGTTGATAATAAGAATTATAAAATGCATGCAAGGACTTGGCCAGGTGTGTAGAGATGAGTGGGTCCATGTTATTGTAGATAGTAGCGAAATCTATAATAGCAATGAATATGCTCATCTTTGCAACTCCATCCACGATTTTTGCAAGTATTCGTGCTATGCTAATGTTAAGCACTGATCATTCAACCTCGAATGAGTTTTGACCAATAAGCTGGTTTAATTATGTTGTGGAAGAAAATTTTATCCGATATACAACAATCGGTCGTAGGAAAAAAAAATGAAAGACCATATCTGTTTTATAAAAATTAAAACACAGAAATATGTATTGAGTTC
This sequence comes from Aedes albopictus, assembly GCF_035046485.1. Lineage (NCBI taxonomy): Eukaryota > Metazoa > Arthropoda > Insecta > Diptera > Culicidae > Aedes > Aedes albopictus. The sequence continues at coordinate 184,161,025 of NC_085137.1, forward strand.
GCTTCAGGTGCCGTAGTGATTAGATACCGGAGGTGGGTGCCGTTGCGCAGTCGAGCGGCTCGGTTCGGTTCGAGCGGTTCCAGGTCGGTTCGGATGCTGTGGTATGAGTCGAGGCAGTTCAGTGTGATTTGTTGTGGCGATGCCATTCGGTGGCAAGATGCCGCTTTTAGCTTCGTCGATTAACAGCATATTATCACTGGACACTTGGATTAGTAGTTATCGGGGAGTTCGTTCCATATTATTAAAATAACTATCACTATATTATATAAACATTGAAAGTTGCAAAAAGTTGATTTTTTAGCACGAGTCGTACATTTATTCAACAAGGTTTGCCAAGTTGGATATATACGAAGAGTGCTGAAAAAAATGAGTTTCGCAGCGAGTTACATACAAAATTTTATGCAATGTTTTTTTCCATTCATTTATAATGAACATTATGCAACTATTTTTCATTATGCATCTCTTTCAGTTGCATAATGAACCCGTGCGGAAAAGATGGCTATTAAGATACCAAAATGAGTTATTTAAAATTGAAATTATGATATTGAATCGCATAAAATATTTTTCATTTATTAACCCAACAAATCAAGAATGATTTTTCATTTGGGCCTGGCTGACTTGATCGATTTCTCTTCGTTGACTCTCTCTTTCGCTAATAACTTGATCAACACACTCTAAATAATTATTCTTCTTGTTTCTATAGCAACATGTTGTCGTCCCCTTCGAAGTATTAGCATTAGCATTAGCATTAGCATTAAGCAAGTCGCACAAATTCGTAGGTGGTACAGCCCTGGATCGCTGTTATGAGGGTTGCAGCCTTCTTGTCCGTTACCATAGCACAAAGATTTGGGACTAATCTCCGACTCTTAGACAAGATTGACGCAATCCTCCAACGGTCGAGTACTGTCCTGGCCACGTCCTTGCGACAGCTGAGGGATGGGAAAGGAAGCTTAGTTGGACACCTATGAAAGTACATAGAGACCTCTACATTCTTTCAGGCCTAGGCGTCACGGGAATTTGGGTATTAGTGGGAGGGTAAAAATCAAAGGAAACGTTTGGTCAACGTTCAGGTGCACAAAACATGTTTGGTTGGTGCCTGGTTCCTTTCATAACTTGATCTTTGTTGGGTGTTTGATTTCAAATCTGAAATAGAAAAGGAAAATTATAGATATACCTGAATCCTCCTATATGAAATGGTAGATTTACCTGAATCCTCCTGGAATAAAACGTTTATAAGTAGTAACAATAAAACAGAACGCAAAAATAGAGCAAATTATATCAAATATTGATCCTGCTTTGATCAAATATTTCTTTTTGGAAACAGCCAGATTAAAATTTAAGTTTGATGCTATGTTTTCCATAAACTACATAAAACATTCTGAAGGTTTTAAATTAATAAATAAGTTATTGTTGATATTGCTTTTCAAGTACAATAAACCTGTAAATATACTAATTTGAATTGTTATGAAGTTTGCTTCTACCATTTTTGACGTATTATAGTGTATGAGTTTAATTATAAAAGTGAATTAATCGGATATTTTTAGAAGGTACTTGAATGCAAGACTATTTGCTTGAAAACGGACATATGCGTTTAAGCTATTGATTTTTGTTTGCTAGGAGGAGTCGTACCAACATGCAGAGTACAATATCAACAATATTGTTTTTTCTTAAAAGGGCTTGTTTCCAAAAAATATTGTAAAAACCAAAATAAATATAAAATATGCTTCTGTGAATCGCATGTTTGTCCCACTTGCATACTGAGAGACGAACCAGCCAAGGGCTGAAAGTCTCTTTAATAAAGACAAATCAATCAATCAACCATTTGCATAGGAAATCCAGCAAATGTGGCAGTATACAACAAAATAATGTTAATACAAAGTGTGCTTCATGGTATGTGGCAGTGTTGTTGCTTTTACACCCGATTCTTTTTTTGCACGGGTCGTTATTTTGCTATAACTTAGTCAACTTTGAACCGATTCTTATGAAATTTTGTACACTGATAGTACTAATCGTGTTTACATGTGTACAAAATTTCATGAGAATCGGTTGAAAATTGACTGAGCTATAGCAAAAACCAGACCCGTGCCAAAAAAATGGGTGTAGTAATTAAAGAAATAATTACTTATGAATTGAACTAAATAAATCAGAGTGATAATCTTGGAGACGTTTTACACAGGAACAACAATATCAATGATAACAAACTACTTTTACAACTTGAAACGGGCTCACCGGTAAATCCTTTGGCATTCTTGTTGCATCCGGCGTGCGGTTGGTTCTCGTGCCTGGTCCACCGTCAAGGTTGAAAGCACACATTCACACACATGCACATAACTTGAATGCTTGCGGGCCACTGAATTTTCGTTTCGGATCACTTCGGCCCATGTTTTTCAGTTATTCGCTATAATTCTTTTCATTTGTTTGAAATGAGATACAATTATTCACACAATAAACACCACATTCCGAACCGATCCGCTTTAAATGGTTTTACTCAGGTTCCAATCAAACCAGCCTGACGCTCGTGGGATATAACTTTTTGACATTTCTGTTAAAAATAAATTGAAGTTATGGAAAAAACACTACCGGCATAGCTTTTATTTCTTAATTTGATTGAAATAACCCCTAATCACTGCACAGTTTCCCGGAAGTACGGGGCACGGTGGCCACTTGCTTGTGGGCAATGCTTCAACCAACACAAGTACTTCTCACCGTTGCTTCGACACAAACTGAGATTCGGAGGACATTCCGCATCTTTCACTTAAAATCACTTCTCTTTTTTATAAACGGCATTTTTAAGAATAACAAAACTCAATTCCTCTGTAGGACACTCATGCAGAACACGCATGCTGCAACCACTCCTCCACCGCTCATCAAACCGTTTTTTTCACTTTTCCGGCTGTATTCCGTAAGGATCACTTCATCAAAAAACACTCTGAAAACCACATCAGGACGATTTAGTATGACTACGCTGCCACTAAGCACTATTCGGATTTGATGGCTAAGCCGTGTCAGCCATTTCTTAGCCAAATCGGCCGAATCGAACTTTACGCGGAGGCGAAAAAACGTGACGCGAAAATTTTGAAGCAACCGCTCGCACGCACGGACTACTGCGATTCTTTTTTCTGTTGTCGTCCCCTTCGAAGTAGGGTATCGCGCTGCTTGGGCGGTGGTTTTCTTCGTCTGTTATTTTCGTCTGTTTTCCACTGTAACTCGGTCAATTTTGAACCGATTGACTTGACATTTTGTACACGGGTAGATACTATACCTATCTCACCGCATTCCAAGAATTGTGTCAATTGGTTCAAGATTGACTGAGTTATAGTGGAAAACAGACGAATATAGAAGCCACCGCCCAAGTAGCGCGATTCCCTATAACCAAAAATTCTTTGGAAAACTCGATACACATTCTGTAATAACACAGGCCCAAGTTTCCATGTCACTTTTTGTTAATTACACATACTTTCTAATATTATTCTTTCCATTCTCTCAATTTGTTTTTTTTTCATTTACGATACATTTTGAACGGTTCGTCATCTTTAGTTGGTGTCGATATGTGTTATATATTAATCATAAAAAAACCGTTCCAATTTGAAAAGAGGTTGCATGAATCACATCGCTTACCCAATTAAATCCAAAGCATGCGACTTTTCCCCCTCCTCACTAACAAAAACTCCTTCCCGTGACAGTCGTGGAGAAGACGAGGTGATCTCGGTCTCTAGTAACAACGCACGTCATACTAACATTTCTTCCTTTCCTCGATGACCGTAAGGACGTGGCCGGTGCCGTTATTGACTTAATATTGTTTGGAATTCTCGAAGGTGCACATTGCGAGTGGCAAGCTAGTCCCATGCTCCATTTGTTGGTTCCTTGTGCAATTTCGATTATTCTAGCCTATCACGGAGTAGCAACTTCGAATTGTACGGTCATCTCTGCTCATGCTCAGTTAAAATACAGAAATATGTATTTGTGTTGGGGGTCGTTGCCGTTGGTTACGAACCGTTCTGTTGCTGATTTTCCGTTACAATGGTTTTTTACGGCTGGCTCGTAGGGCCTGACACCAACCCCCTACTTTCCGGAGGACCATAGTGCACAGTTGAACTTAGAGTCCTTCCCTGGCACTCGGAGGTAGATCAGCCGCCCCTAACATGGGGATCAGACGCTGTTGTGAGCAGCTGCTCCTGGAGAACAGACGTTCAGGTTCACCGAAGCAATCTCCCCCTTCCCTGTCAGCCTACGACCAAAGTTCCCACCGGGGTTGGTTACCCGATCTTCCCTAAGGTTGCTCATAGTTTCCGGCCGGTACTACGAGGAGGTAGGGATAGGAGTTGCTGGGCAGAGGCTAGTGGATCACAATGGGATCTGAATTGCGCAGCATACCCAGCCTTTACCGTGCCTTTACGAGCTCGCTGCAGTCTACGGTGAACTCAGCATCCAGAAGGTGGCCAAAGCCGGAAGGATACGGTGGGCAGGGCATGTTGCAAGAATGCCGGACAACAACCCTGCAAAGCTGGTGTTTGCAACTGATCCGGTTGGCACAAGAAGGCGTGGAGCGCAGAGAGCACGATGGGCGGACCAGGTGGAGCGTAACCTGGCGAGCATTGGGCACGACCGAGGATGGAGAGCGGCAGCCACAAGCCGAGTATTGTGGGGTACTATTGTTGATTATGTCTTGTCTTAAATGTGATGTTGAACAAATAAATGTATGTATGTATTTGTGTTCTCAAATGTCAAATTCTTACATGAACTAAAACTCCTTGAAACAGTTTCAAGCGATTTTTCTAGATATAGTTTGAGGGCCTTTCCTTGCTGAATTTTGGAGAAGTTTTCAAATCACCTCATAAAGAAGTTCAGAATTCAACTAGGAAGCTTCTTCTTAAAAACCGACTAAAATTGTGTTGAACGTATACCTAACTCATCAAAAATGTCTTCAGAAATGTTATCACTTATCCTACAAGAGATGTGTTCAGATTCATTCCGCCGTCGTTTTTACTAAAATCTCCATCAAGAAAGCTTTTAAGAAATTGCCTTATCAAGAGCTTTTATCCGTTTTTTAAATTCTTAATTAAAGTGGAAAAGCTTCCTATAAGTTTGCCAAAATATTCTTAACAATCGTTTCCAAACGTTCTTGAAACAATAAGGTAAATTACTTTTTCTTCCATTTTTTTAATCAACGGTTGGTTTTTATAGCTGGGCTGCAAAACAATGAGTTGATAAGGAGAGCGTCCAACATAGTTCTGGTCCTCACAAGTTCCTAGCTCATACTTCCACGGGTCAAGAGATGACAAAGACCGCCAGGTAAGATTTGTGTGCTTAGTTGATAGTGCAGCCTGGTCTGGGCACTGTTGTCCTTCTGACATAAACTAGATTAAGAAGTTACAACGACCCTAGCGTCTGTTCACCAAGAAGGTGCGACTCAAACAGCGTTTGTTCTGGCATCCAGCGGCTCTTTCTAAGTTGATGATTGGACTAAAACAAAAATGATTGCAAGGACTTGACCAGGTGTGTGGAGCTGAGTGGGTCTATGACATTATAGATAGTAGCGACATCAGCAATATTAATTGGTATATTCAACTTTGCAACTCCATTCAAGATTTGTGCAATAGTATTCATCCCAAATTCATCCTATGCATAGCATAGCTATGCTATGCTATTAGCCTTCTGCAGCTTTTACTCTATTCCCTTGTTCTTTTAGCAGAAAATGACAGATAAAGCCATAAATCTCCAATCGTAAAATTTCTCTATTTTTTAGTGTTGTGAAATAAAGTCGTTTACTCTAGTTATCAATATTTAATTGTATTTACAAAATTTCAGTACTGTTTTTCGCATTTTTTAAACTTTTCAGTTTTTAAAATACCCTCTGCCATTCGATTCCTCTAGCAGCGTAACCAACGAATCCAAAGTCTCCTCTCCAGTTGGGATAATTTGCTTTGGTGGAAGCACGAATCCATCCCACGACTCCTGTCCGGGTCGTAGCTCGTAGGTGTAGGAGATTTTCACGTCCAGCGTTCCGTAGGCCCAATCCATACTGGCTCCACTGGCCGGGTAGATGGCATCGAAGGTGTTCCCGAACGTATAGTAGGTACCGTAGCGTTTCGCGAGGGATTTGATCGTTGCGTTGGCAATGTCGTACAGATCGTTGTGATTCGGGGTGTGCTCATGGGTGTGTCCGTAAGGGAACAGCAGTAGCTGGGAGTATGAGTGGAATGAGATGTACGCTTGGATTTTGCTCTTCAGCGAGGCAATGAACTGGGACAAGGTTTTCGTTTCTACTTCGGAAAAGGGGTGAGGTCCACCGTAAGTATCGGATACGCACTTATTGCTGGTTCCTTGCTCAGCCCAATGGAAGTCCCAGTTACGATTCGGGTCAGCGCCAAAGCATCCTCCAGAGTAGGGTGTACGGGTCTTCCTCCAGAGTCGGTCTTTCTTATGAGTGTAGACGTATCCATCAGGATTCACACTAGGGAACATGTACCAGTCGTAGTTTTCAGCGATGTTTCGTACTTTAGGATCGGTATTGGTGAGTAATTCGTTGAGAATGTAAGCGACAGTTGCCGGAGAGATCCATTCGCGAGCGTGAATACCTCCTTCTACGAACACACCCGGATTTCCTGATTTGTAAGACACTTTCACACCCTTGATTGATCGGTTTTCGTAGGAATGACCGCCCTCAAGAAGTTCTACTTGATCATATTGATTTGCCAACTTATCCAACCAGGCATGGATGTCCTCTAACTCGTAATAGTCGTTGAAATCGAAAGAACCTCCGGCACGCTTGGACAGCATTCGTTGGTTTTCTTCGTCAATTGACTTTTGCATATTCGTCTCCAGTAATCGAGCATGAATCCCTTCGTTGAGGAGGGCTTCCGTGAAGTCAGCCAACTTGTGGGGTGCCACAACTACATTAAACTTTGTTCCAACTTGGTCACCACTTTTCAGGAAAATCAAACTATCACTCGACCCTTCCAGATCTTTAAGCAGGTTCAGCTGATTCGTAGACGAGGGAATCACTTCGTACACCCTGTAGTTATCATAGCGAGCAACTTCGCTTCCAAAAGCCGTTCCGAAGCACAAACAAATCCCCACAGCAGTAACTGCTACCGAAAGACCCATTTTCTTGAGTTACCCAACTACAAACTAACTGTTTCAAGGTTGATCAGGTGCCATTTATAGTCCATTTCATGTTCCTCGTTAAATGGAAACTCCTATTCGTGGCATTCGAAACGACACTTCAAGGGGATTTAGCTACCGATGGAAATAGTTCGGTAGGTACTTGAATTTGAATGCCATGCTCTGTGTAGTTTTGCGGTAGTATGGACGTTATCACTCTGTAAGGCCATAAAACAGTCAGTGGTCTTTTGGATAGGTTTTTTTTTCTGAATTGCTGCGTACAGTGCTACGTTATTCACGTGCACTTGAAGAACTCCGGAAACATTTGCACTGAAATGTTGATTCTTCAATGTCAAGTTTAGCTCACCCCAAGCAAAGTACTGTTTACCAATCATTCATACACTGATTGACAAGCTTGATCAAATTAATCCGTTTTTTTGCAGTCGGTTGTGGTGCATCTCAATTATTAATATTGTTCAACTGTATTGACGTCTCTATTATGTTGTCATATTTTCCTTGATTTGCGTTTGCTACTTGCGTATAAATGCATCCATAATACACCCTAAGGCACGATTCGATTCTTTCATTTTATTCGGTCAAAATGGCCGAAACAGCGATTGTGAGTCAACTACTGCTTAGTTATTTCTCTGCTGTGAATCTCAGTTATCTTACACTTTTCAACTGTTGGAATTCAAAAGGTGAGAATTACAACTAGTATAGTGCCGTGGAAACTAACTATAGTAATGATCCCACATTTGTTGCAGAAAGCTACGAATTTGTACGGAGTTTCTCAAATCAGGCTATGTTTGTTGATATGGTCAACCTAAATAAGGGCGTATTTGATTCTGCAGAACAAGCCGAACGTATTACCAACAGATTTCGAACCAACGTCGGTGTGGTTTTGGATCACGCCTGTAATGGGAGGGATGAAATTATACAGAAGGTCAGTTAGAATGTAAACAGTAGTCAAGACACATTTTAAAAATAATGTAGCCAGAAATTAATGACCATAATTACATAAAGGGTGAGTCGATAATTATTGTGCCACTTTCAAACTGGTAACGTAACTTTTTTTCCTACTTTCACTGAACAGTCTATTGTTCACATTTGTGTAATTGTGCAGTGCAGTTGTCAGTGAGATCCCGGTCGATGTAGAATAAACTTAGTTTACAGTTCGCAAAAAGATGTTGTACAATCACATGCTAAAATCTAAAATGATGGTATAGCGCCTTGGAAAAATGAATAATTATACATTATCGGACCATCTTAATGTTTGTCAATAGATTCTAGGAACGGTTGTCAGGGATACATCAGCTAAGAGCTGAGTGTAAATCAGAAATCTAGAAAAGTCACAGAGTTTTTCAGAATTTTCTCCAATTTAAAAAAAAATATTTCTAAGTGAGGGGTTTAGAAGCAAAGGGGTGTAAGTGACAAAAACCTACTTTCGAGTAAATGAGGTTTAAAGTTTTGGATCATTTTTTCATCCCATACAAAATGTATAGAGTTTCAAAATCAACTCAATTTTCTCTGATTTATTGTAATTTTTCTAATCATCGTAGAAACAATCTTAAAAAAGTTCCTAAAAGCTTGAAACCTGAAGAATTTTATGATATGCTCAGCTCAAAATTGACAAAATGGTCACTTACACCCCTTTGATTGTGGGCCCCTCAAGTGAATTCTTCAGAAATATTCCAAATATTTTACAGAAATATGTCCAGGGATTCTTTAGAAAATCCTTCAGAGATTCCTTAAAAAAATGTTCTTGAAATGCATTCGGAAATTTCTTCATGGTTTCATTCAGAAAATCTCCCATCAGAGTTTCTTCAGAGATTGTTGCAGACATTACATTAGGGATTCCTTAAGAAATCTCTCAAAAAACTAATTAGGTAAATCTTGCACGAATTGGTTCCTTTGGGAAATTCCTAAGAGTTTTACCTGAGATTCAGGATTTTTTCCAGGTAATTCATCCAGGAATTAATTCGGAAATGTTCTCCAGAGATTTTTTAGTGAATCGTGACAAATTTCTCTGGGGGTTTCTTTAGAAATTTCTTGAGGAATTATTTTAGAAAATGTTTCGTCCCAAGTAACATTTTATAGTCAAATGGACTTGAAGTGGTTCTTAGAATAATCATAAAACCAAAAAGGTGTATGGTTTTATGACGGTTCTGAAAACGTCTACAATTGGCCATCAAGTTCAATTTTCTTCAGAAATTGCTCTAGAGATTTCACTTACAATTTCTCCAAAGAATCCTTGAGAAAACTTTTCATAAGTAATCCCTCCGATGATTCATTGCGAAAATCTACCAGGGCCTCCTTTAGAAATGCCTTCTCTGGTTCTTTTGGTAAATGTTTCATGGATCCTTCAAAAAGTTCTACTAGAATCCTTGAAAAATCTTCAGCAAACTTAAAAAAAACTTCCAGAAATTATCCAAGGAACTTCTTCACGAACTTCTCTTGCAAAGATTCTTCCAAGATTTATTTGACAAAATATTCCACAGCTTAAAGACCGGTCCAGAAAGTATGGACGCAGTAAGAAAATACTGGCATTTCATAACTATTGATGACTAGTTCTTTGTGAAAGCTACATCCTGTTGGTCAACCTATTTTCTCGGCATTTGTATAACGGTTTTTGCGGTTCCAACAGTGTATTTCAAAATACATGAGCTTTCAACGAAACATCATTGAAAAAATGTGCACAAACGATGAACAGAGTTTGAAAGGTCACTTAGGAAAAGAACAAAATATGGTGGGAGTAAGTTAGAAAATTGTGCAACCAGCAATTAGCAATTACAATGGGAATAACACGTTAAAGCATAGGCAAAAATTGGGTAAAAAATACAGATCCTGCTATCCCTCGATTAAATAAACAAATAATGAAGGTGTTTGAGCACAACAAAAAACCTTCTAACTAACACAGAGCGGGGTATGGCCAAAAAAGTTACCATTTCGAATTCCAATGTTCATCGTGGCAACAAACGTTTGAATTTTCGGTCCTATAGTAAACAGAAACAGACAAAACGGAGCCCGAAACAAGAACCATCGATCAGGCCCAGACAACTGAAGACTAGGTGCGTCCATACTTTCTGGGGCAGTCTTTACATGAGAAATTCTCGCAAAGCTTACTCCAGATGTCTTGAGAAAATACTCTAGGCATTCTATATATATAAAAATAAATTTCTGTCTGTCTGTCTGACCGTTATGGATTCGAAAACTACTGGACCGATCGGTATGAAATTTTATATTTGAGTATTTTTGGGGCCGGGGAAGGTTCTTAGCTTGGTGCGGGACCTCTCCGGTCTCTGGAACGGGGGGCTCCCATACAGGGACTTTGCGGGGGACGTCCCTACCTATGGAGCTACGTAAAAAAACACATAAGTCAGGCAGTACGACGTTTGCCGGGACAGCTAGTATTACATAAAAATTTCTAAGGATTCCGTGATAAAGTTTCTCTAAGAATTCCATCTGTAATACCTCTAGAGATTCCTCTTAAACTTTTTCTACCAATCTTCCATTAATTGCTTTAAAAAAACCTGTATAAAACCCACAGAAGTTTCCATTCCATCTCTGAAAATTTTCCACGGATTCTTTCATAAACTTAGCAAGGGATTTTTTTTTAAATCTTGCATGAATTCCTTCAGAAATTCTTCCGTGAATTTGTTCACCAGAGTTATGTTTTAAAACTCCTCTAGACATTCCCTCCTGATATTTTAAAAAGACACGGACACGTTCAATGCTTCCAGTGAGCTTTTTGCTCTTTGAAGGAAGCACGACACTAGACAACGGACTAGCATGCAACGCCCAGTGGCACAGCCGAAAACTTTTCCTGACAGCTGCGGCGGGAATCGAACCCGCGCTCCTCAGCACGATGCGACTAAGAGCTTGGTGACCCTAGCCGCACGACCACGGAGCCGCACATATTTCTCTTTCATATTTCTCCAAGTACATAAAAATATTCCTTGTACTTTCTCAGGAAATCCTTTCAGAAATCCCTCCGCTGATTCTCTCATAAAAACGTTCCCTTCAGGAGTTCTTCCAGCGATTCCTTCCGGAAATCAAAAATTCAGAATTTCTTAAGAATCTTCTTTCAGGGATTAATTTCCAAAATTCCCAAGGTTTGCTTCTGAAATTCCTTCAAAAACTTATTTTTTCAAAAAAATCTATGATTTGCTTCAAATATTGCTTCATTGCTTTTAAAGTTCCCTCATTATTGTTCTTAGAAATCTCTATTCTCTACTTCTAAGATTATTTTATACATCCAGGGATACCTTCAACACACATATTTACAAGGATTCCTTTAAAAAGTGTTCAATAAATTTCCTCAAAAACTTCTCCAGGAATTTGTTTATTTTTTTTTGTTTCAGAGAACTTTTTAAGGATTCTTATAAAAATTCCTCTGGCGATTGCTTCGGTTATCATAGAAATTCTTCCAGAGCTTCCATAAGGAATTCATACAGTTATACTATCACTAACCCCTCTAGGAACTTCTTCTGGAAATTTTCTAGGAATTACATCTATTATTCCATTCGAATTTAATATTGGTAAGGGTCTCCAGAATTTGTTTTCAAGCATTCCTCCAGAGCTACTTGCATGATATCTTTCAGTGATATAACCACGGTTTTCTTTCGAAAGAATCATCCACATGCGACCTCCCGATTTCGTCTATGTATTTCATCAGAAAATCCACCAGGATTTCCTTCAAGGATACCTGTTGCAATTTTTCCTCAGATTCCTTCAGGGATTTATCAGTAAATGTCTCCGCAAATGTTTCCTAGGAGTTTATACATAAGGCTGCTGCTTATTTTTCAAAAGTTATTGAAACCTGCAATTCGTAAGCTCTTCTGCATCCAAATGACACAAAAAGAGAAACCTCTAAGTTTAATCCAAAAATATTGAGATTTAGAGGTCGCGCAATCGCTTCAAAGTTGAATTTTCGAGCAATAAAAAGGTGTTTGCACTTCAAGTGCCATAACTTTCCAAATTTTCGACCGGTTTTTAATCTTTTTTTTTTAATTTTTCACAAATTAAGTTTCGAATAAACTCGTACAACATTATTTTTTTCCAAAGTCACGTTAAATATGAGTTTTTAAAAATTTAATATATTTTTTCCTTCTTTTTACAATTTTTTAAACTATAGAATCTTCGAATCTTTTTAACCGTTTGACCAATTTCAATTTTTTTAAGCTTGCTTTTGTAGATGTTTTTGTTGCATTCTTAGGCTGTGAATAAACTGTACCTTTAAAAAATTGTTTTAAAATGGATAAATACCAAAAACCGTTCAAAAACACGTATTTTATAGGAAAAATCAGAATTTTGGCAAAATTTTAATTGTTTTCTTGCTTAGTTTCGGGTTTAAAGTGAAAATTTCTTTCTAAATAATCATATGGAAGCCTTAAACTTCAGTTTTTGGAGTGTTCTGAAGCAAAACAATATTTTCATGTTCTAAATGCAAGGAAAAAAAAAATGAAAAAAAAAACCTCTTATGTGTTCCATATCCCTAAATATGATGCTAAGAATCTGGTTTGGAGTAAAAAAATGAAAATAATCGTCAAAAACTTCAATTTTGCATGAAAAAATAAAGTTTTAGGGCATGTTTCGACAGTTTTTGATGAAAAGTTTGATAAAAATGACTACTTTGATGAAAAGTTTGTTTGGGACAAAGATAGGCAACAGAAATATCTACAAAAGCAAGCTAAAAAAATTAAAATTGGTCAACCGGTTGAAAAGTTATCGGATGCTAAAGGTGAATTTTTTTGTAAAAAGGAGAAAAAAATAAATTAAATCCTTAAAAACTCATATTTTGCGTGACTTTGGGAAAATTTAATATTCTACGAGTTTATTCAAGGGCCCATATAGCCGAGGCGGTAAACGAACGGGTATTCAGCATGACCATGCTGAGGGTGACGGGTTCGATTCCCGGTCGGTCCAGGATCTTTTCGTAAAGGAAATTTCCCTGACTTCCTTGGGCATAGAGTATCTGTTAGATTTTGCAACACAGCAGAAACCTCACAACAGCGGGACGAGAAAGGAAATCACTGAACGGAGAAGAACAAAACACCTGCGTACTGTTTCACTGTACACGAACGAATGGACTTTTATTTACATTCAACATTTTACAACTATAAACAATAACAATCGATAACACACATATCCATGGTGTATCCATATTTCATAAATGTTGTCTCGATTACGAGGGGTGCTCGAATGCATCTCTCAACACCCCTCCTCAAGTCGACAACCCGAGTACAACGATCAAATTTATAATATAACCACAGATCTATCATTCGATATTCTAAATTGATAACATAATCAAACACTTCAGCTGTGCCTCACGCTTCCTCAATAAAATAAACATTTATCTTTCGACTCGTCATATTTAATACATACGCACTAATTCACGTAAACTCTTTCGCTAAATCACTAAAAATCCTATGGTCTTACTGACCCCTCCTAGACTGAAATCCCGTATTTTGCTGTTTTTTTTTTTCTGATCTTCAAAACTTTATCGGCAAGCTAGCCGCTTCTCCTTCTTCACGTCGCATGCTCTTACACAACATGTTAATTCCATACTGTTTACCTGTGTGATGCCCGACAACCAACACTTCACCACCTTTTACCAATTCCACTTTGTCACAAGTAAAGCTGACCTGCATCCCAGACCTCGCCAATCGATTCACAGATAACACATTCTTCTTCAATCCTGGGAGGTAGAGTACATTCTTTGCTTCACACATATTTCTCTGGCCGTCGACAACCGCATACAGAACCACATCGCCGCAATATTCCGCCAGCTGTTTCTCTCCATTCGCCATCTCCACTGCCACCGGTTGTTCCAAGCGTCGCATTTTGTCAAAATAACTTGCATCCTTCACTATGTGGTCCGTCACTCCAGAGTCTAAAAACCACTGCACTTTCTCCAGTTGTTCTTTTTCTCTCGACACTAAGAAAGCAACATCTGCGCAATTCGAGGTACCATCTTCTTCAATTACTAAATCTCTCTCACCGTTTCGAAGTTTCACTCTTCCGTACCGACTCCGCTTGGGAACCACTGACACATAACAGTCTGCTCGCTTGTGACCAAGTTTGCCGCACCGAAAGCACTTTACTTTTCCCCACGTGTGTCTGCTTATCATAGCAATGTTGCTTTCACCCTTGCTCTCACCACTGTCATTGTTCACAAGATTTTTCTTCAAATCAACGTCTAGCAAACGCTTCTTCACAAATGCCATCGTTACTCCATTCGGAAGAGTTTCGATGGCAGTAACAACTGAATCAAACGACGATGGCAATGTTAATAATAAATGGCAAATCGCGTCCGATTCTTCCACTGTCGCACCACTTTCTTTGAGTTCACGAATCAAACAGTCGAACTGAATCAAGTGTTCTGGCAAACTAACACCAACTTCCTCCACATACTTCAATGTAAGTAGCTGCTTTCTAATGTAAAGTTGCCCAGCGACACCGCGACATTCGAACACCGACCTCAAAGTACTCCACATATGCTTTGGGGTCGCACAGTCTTTAACCAGTTCTAGTTGACTGTCCGCGATAGCCGAAATAATCACAGCTTTACACCTTTTATCTGCGATTTTCCGTTCCGCCATTCGTCTTTTCTTTTCCGTTTTCACTTCTACGCTATCGTCAGCCATCACTAGCAACTCGTCGATCTCAGCAACCTCCCGTTCGACGCAATCCAGGAGACCGAACGTATCGAGGATGGTTTCCATCCGGAACTTCCAGTTGTGGAAGCCGGATCCATCGAACGCGGCGACTTTCACTTTCTCATCCATACCTGGACTCAAAACCTGTTAGATTTTGCAACACAGCAGAAACCTCACAACAGCGGGACGAGAAAGGAAATCACTGAACGGAGAAGAACAAAACACCTGCGTACTGTTTCACTGTACACGAACGAATGGACATTTATTTACATTCAACATTTTACAACTATAAACAATAACAATCGATAACACACATATCCATGGTGTATCCATATTTCATAAATGTTGTCTCGATTACGAGGGGTGCTCGAATGCATCTCTCAACAGTATCTTCGTGCCTGCCACTCGATATACGCATGCAAAATGGTCATTGGCAGAGGAAGCTCTCAGTTAATATCTGTGGAATTGCTCATAGAACACTAAGCTGAGAAGCAGGCTTTGTCCCAGTGAGGACGTTACGCCAAGAAGAGGAGGAGGAGGAGTAGTTTATTCAAAATTTAATTTGTGAGAAATTCATAAAAAAGATTGAAAATCGGTTGAAAATTGAGAAAGTTATGGCACTTGAAGTGAAAACACCTTTTTATTACTCGAACATTCAACTTTGAAGCAATTGCGCGACCTCTAAATCTCAATATTTTTGGCTTAAACTCAGAGGTTTCTCTATTAATGTCATTTAAATTCAGAAGAGCTTACGAATTCCAGGTTACAACAACTTTTGACAAATAAGCCGTAGCCTAGTTAATGTTCATTTTCAGAGATTTTTGTAGATATATTTACGATGTTAATCCATTTGTTTATCCAAATATTCCTCTAAGAAGTCAGAAAATACGAATTTGATAGTTGTTTCTTCGTTAATTACGTAAAGGATACTTTGAGAGATTTTTTCAGAAATTCATTGGAAAGCTATATCAGGAACTTCTTCTGAAATTTCTCTTCTAATACACAATGGTTTATTTCAAGAATTTCAACATGGATTTCTAAAGAAATTCCTCGTCGTTTTGTTTTTTTTTTAGAAATTTCTTGAGTTATGATAATAGAACTCATGGCCAATTGTCAATAAGCGGATTATCCACTTCAGATGTTATCTTGTCAGTTCTATGTGATCATTTTTTTTTTTTATTAAACACTAGCAGTCCCGGCAAACGTCGTCCTGCCTGCCTACTCTGTTTTTTTGATATCCGGTTCCATGAAGAAATGCTCCTCAAAATGGAATTTCAGATTTTCCTGTTTTTCTTACCTTCCCGGTCACTTTTTCTAATTATTTTTGCGTACGAACACGTCGGAGCCCTGGCGGAATGCAACAGTGAAAGAATCATGTCGATCTGTTGACCTGTTCCCGAGCCTATTCATGACATACAAACACCATTCCAATTTTATTTATATAGATAGATAGATAAAAACTCAATGGTAATGCATTAAATAGGGAGATGTCACTCTTCACCTGTAGGAGAATCTCGGGAGGAATCAATGCTGCAATTCTGAAATGAGACAAAAACCTCGAAAGGAGTACTGCCGTGAATCGCATATCTGTCCCATTTGTATAGGAAATCCAGCAAAGATGGGACTGATATGCGATTCACGTCAGAGTAGCTGAAGGAACTCCGAGAAATCTCGGAAGAAATCCTTCGTTAGGAAGCCTGAAAATAATCTCGGGAGAAATCTCTAAAGGAACCCCATGAAAATCACGAAAAGAATCCCTTGATGATTTTGTGGCTATATCGGTCTCTTTCTACTCATATTATAAGGGAGTAGAGATCAAAGTGCATAATGAAATGATAGATATGATAGAATTCGCTAGGTAGCGAACAAGTGTGAAAATTTTATAGAAGGTGAAATTAGGCAAGTAGGCCATGTATTGAACGAATACATCGAATGCGTGAAACTTCTGCCGTGCGCCCTGTACTTTTAAACAGATCGGCTTGGTTGGTAGTTCATACCACCTTACCAAGACTGGCAAAAGTTTCAGGCACCCGACTGCCTATGTATTGTTCTGTTTTCATCACAAATCCTATCGATCGGTAGCTTTTTCGGAATTCGCAGTCCATTCATAGGGGTATGCCTATCATATCTATCATTTCATTATCCACTTTGATTTCTACTCCCTTATACTATGAATAGAAAGAGACCGATATAGCCACAAAATCATCAAGTTATTAATAGAATATGGTCGATAAATCAGTATATGATATAAAAAGAATCCCGTGAGCAATGCTGGAAGGAATATAGAGAGAAATCCCTAGAAAAATCCCTGAAAGGACCCCGTAAAAATCAAGGAAGGAATTCTTAATCGATTCACTCTAAGAGTCCTGGAAAAAATCTGGGAAGGAATCCTTGCAGGAATCCTGGGAAAACCTCGAATAAATCTCTGTAAAAATCCTGAGTGGAATCATAGAAAGAGACGAACCAGCCAAGGGCTGAAAGTCTCTATAATATAGCTAAATCAATCAATCAACTACTCAATCAATCCGGTGGGAATTTCTGGAGGAATCGCTGATCGCTGGAAGAAGTCATTGCGGAAGTTCCTGATAATATCAATGATGGCATCCCAGAAGGAATTCCGTATTGAATCTTAAGAAAAATTCGTATTGAATCCCTGGTATAGTTCTGATGGAATCCTTGAAAAAATCTTGGAAAAAAATTGCAGGAAATCTTGAAAAAGTCCTCACTAAACATCCCGCTAAGAATCAATGACGGTAGTACAGGAGAAATTTCTGATGAAATTCTGGTAGAAATCTCAAAAAAAAAAACATAAACGAATCCCAGGAATAATCCCGGATGGATTTCCGCAACAAATCCTGGGAGAAACCCCTTAGGGGTCTCCATAAACCCATAAACCCATAAATGACGTAGCATTTAAAGGGGAGGGGGAGTCTCCGAAAATGCTACGCATTAGGTATGGGAAAATAAGCTGGGAGGGGGGAAGGGCGTGTCAAAAATCGTCAAAAAATGCTACATCATTTATGGACGACCCCTTATCACTGAATAAAATTTCAACCATCGTGCATCTAAAATGACATAGTTGCAACTTGCATCCCATGACTCAGGAGGCATGCCTTAAGGAATCCCAGAAAAATCCCATAAAAATATCTAGTACGGATTCTTAGAGCAATTGCGGAAGGCCCTTGGGGAATCTCCGTTAGCCATCAGATCTTAAATATCGACCCGTAAGTAAGGAATATCTTCAGGCCTGAAGGATATCTGAAACACAGTCTCCGAAAAGGAATCCCAGAAAAAAAAATTCCTGGAGAAATTGTGGAAAGAACTTCTTGAGGATCAACCTGAGGTATCTCGGAAGGAGGAATCTCGGCAAGTACGCTGGAAGTGATCCCAGGTGAAATTCCAAGAGGAATCCCGAAAGGAATCCCGAAAGATGTTCCTGGAGAAATCCCAGGACAAATACTTATAGGAATCCCACAATGAATCCCAGGAGGAATTCTCGCAGTAATCCCGATAACAATTCCTAAACAAGATTTTTTTTGGCGGAAACCGCAGTGGGAATATACAAGGAATAGACAAAATGATCGGGACAGGCAAATTTTCCCTTCTCAAAAAAAAGTTCAAATAGGTGTAACTTTTCGAAACGTGTATCAAATATTCTCAAATTTCCACTGTAAATTGATCAACTAGTTGTGTATCAGTTGACAAAATTTGGAAAAGATCTTTTCGAAAAGTTACAGCTAATTGGACATTTTTTTAAAAGTGAAAATTTTGCCTGTCCCGATCTTTTTGTCTATCCCGATCCCCTGTACTTAAATAGGAAAAACTCCTAATGTAGTCAAAAGAGCAACCTCTGAAGGAAACTCGAGACGTACCCCTGAAGTAATCCGCGATGGAATCACAGGAGGAAACCCTGGAGAAATACCGGGAAAAATGCCAGCAAGAGTTGTTCAAGGATTTATGTAGTGTCTTCAATCTAGTGAATCATTTGTTTGATTTCAATTTGTCTGTGGATGTGTTCAAGAATAGGCTAATTCGTTCTCGCTTGCATTACCTGTATTAGAGTTAGGTTAGGTTAAGTAATCATGTAGATGTAATGTAATGTAAAAATAAAAATAAAAATCTTGGATTTATAAGACGAATCTCCGGTGGAACTTCATGGTGGAATCACGGAGAGATTTTGTAGAGGAAATCCAGGTATCTTCGGAAAAAGCCTAGCAGGAAACCCTAGAAGAATTTCGGAAGTAATTTCTTGGGGAACAGCTAGAGGAATTCCGAGAGTAATCCCTGAGAAATTTCTAGTGGAATTCTGGGAAGGATCCCTGGAGAATTCCAAGAAGAATTTAAGGTGAATTCCGGTAGGAATCCCTATAAACAATCCCGGGACGTGTGTTCTGCAACAATCCCGAAAGCATTCCTTGGAGGAATTCCAAAACAATCATTCGAGGGATCCCAGGAGGACTCTCTGGAGTAGGAATACCAGGACACCTTGGTTTTATCTCAGTAGGAACCCCTTTGATGAATATCAGGATGTATCCATATGGTCCATATGATATCGCATTGACAGACAAAGTTTATTTAAACGAACAACTTTGCAGAAAACTCCAACATTGCGCTCCACTGAACAGATCTGCTTATTACATATTTTTTTTAGTGCATTGACTACAAGTGTTTCTCTACATCAACTTTTTGGCTGATAATTGATTGGCAGCGCAATCAAACCGTGTTCAACTTCCTGGAAAACGTGAATTTGTACGTTGATGCAGAAGTAAAAGTACTCACCCGAAACGGACTGTACGATGTGTACAACAATGGACGTCCACTTGGCGGACAACTCAATGTAACGCTCGACAGAGACATCAACCTGGAGACGAACCGGCTGGGGCCGAGTCGCTTTGCTGGTAAACCAAAATACGAACATCGAAGAACTTTGACGGATTTGACGCTTCGAGTGGGAACCGTGTCGCAAAGGTTTCCGCGTCTTAACAACTCTATTGAGCAGGTTGTTACTCATTTGGAGTCGGATAAGGACCGCCACATGGACCATGCGGTACGATTTGGACATCGACTGATCAAAGCTCTACATGCCACTTTGCTTTACAAGTTAGTGAACTATTAGGATCTATTCTAATTGAATAAGTTAATTATGAAGCAAATGTTTCAGAGTTCATTATATTCACTACGATCGCTGGACATTCAATGATTCTACTGGCGGTATTCTGGGAGCACTGGTCAATAAGGAAATAGATCTCTCCTCGACAGGTTTGATGACCAAAATCAAGAGGATGGAACACCTGGCAAGCGTTCTGAGCTACATGACTTTCGAGTATGATTGTGAAACGCAACACAAAGATGTTTAGTATACATTCCAAATCTCATTTCAGGCTGATGTTCATCTTCAAAACACCGGAAAGCACTCAACTGACGGACAACGCATTTATTAGACCATTTTCTACCAACGTCTGGCTAATGATCTTGCTGACCATCGTCCTCGGAAGCATTGCGATGAAATTTAGCTTTTCGGCCGAGTACAAACTCAGAGACATCCTAAGAGCCAGAGAGAACCCCCCGTTTCTGAGTTTGATCGTTGAATTTCTGGGAAACTACTGTCAACAGGGATCGCAATACATGCCGGAAAGTTTGTCGGGCAGGGCGATGCAACTGTTCATGCTGCTCTGCACACTCATGGTCTACAACTACTACACTTCGGAGATTGTATCGGATTTGATCGGCAGTCACAAGGAGTCGGATATCAAGTCGTTGGTTCAGTTGGCTGATAGCCACATTGAGTTGGGCATCGAAAATGTGACCTATGAGAAGGCATTTTTCTACGTGAATACTGATACGGGTGTTTTGTATTTCAATTTTTTATTGTATTTTACCATATTTCAGCAATCCCATCTACCCGATGTCGACTACCTCACCAAGAAGAAAGTGACGGAAAAGACTTTCGTCAACTCGTCTGTGGGCCTCCAGCGAGTGCGTCGAGGAAATTTCGCGTACAACTGCGAACGCAACGTGGCCTACAACCTTATAAGAAATTTGTTTGACTCAACGGAAGTTTGCGATCTGAATGAACTGGAAAGTATGCCCACCCAATTTGTGGACCACGTGGTGCGGAAGGATTCGCCCTTTCGGGAGCTGTTCAGGGTCAAGTATATGCGAATGCTGGAGGTTGGGATCAAGAAGAGGTTTGCCGACTATTGGGTAGCCAAGAAGCCGGAATGTTTATCGGGAAATATCATCTCCAGTGTGACCATTACTGGTGCGTTTCCAATATTTGTTCTCCTTGGGTTTGGATTAGTGCTATCAGTTGGGACTTTTGGGGCGGAAATTGTATCGCAGTTTGTTACGAAAGACTTGGTCAGGAACGTTTTGAACAAACGCTTTGACCAGATTACAACCGATGGCATTGTCAAGAAGAAATTTTTGTAAACCTATCAATTCGAATTTCGAAATAAATGGAAGCAATATGATTTATGGATTGAACATCAATATAAGTTTCCTATGATGCGCTGATACACACTGTACCACAACTGTACCAAACAAGGACTTATATGGGATAATTGTAGGTGGCTCAAAGAGTGGGGCAAAAGTTCGACCCTAGTTGAAAATTGTATGTTTTTCAAAAAATCAAAGCAGATATAAATAGGGTACGAGTGCCATCAGTAACCTCACGTTCCCATATTCATCTTATTCGAAAACAAGCGATTACGGCACCGATTGATTCCGATCTTTTTGTTTTCATGGGTGCTCACTTCCAACAAAAAATACAAAAATGAGAAACAAAACAAACAGTGCTTCTATTCTTTGTTTTTCGTAGGATGAAAATGGGAGCCACATGCTTAATAAGGGAACCAGTACCCTAAATGAATACCGTGTGGTAATTCTTCTAAACATCCATGGGCTAAAACTTTGCTGAACAAAGTTAGGCCAAATGTCTTTTCAATTCTAAGCTACAACACGTTTTGTTAGTGTGCGTCCAATTTAAACTCTTGCCCCACCGCTGGGGCAAAAGTTCGAATATAATGTTTGTCGAATTACGCTAACGGTAACATAATAATATGACACTTATGTAACATAACACATAATAATATGACACTAAAAATATGATGTTGAATGTGGAATGCACTTTAAAATTCGCTCTAGATTTTACCCAA
This sequence comes from Aedes albopictus, assembly GCF_035046485.1. Classification (NCBI taxonomy): domain Eukaryota; kingdom Metazoa; phylum Arthropoda; class Insecta; order Diptera; family Culicidae; genus Aedes; species Aedes albopictus. The sequence goes on from NC_085137.1 coordinate 184,182,944, forward strand.
ATTAGGGTTAAATTTACCACACCAAAAACTAGTAGTTTTTCACCCAATTCAGATAAAACGGCAAATTTCTACAACTTTGAACAAAATATCTCATTTGTTTCTTCATTTTTAAAGATATAATGTACGTTTCGTACTCTACCAAGACGAAGTACGTGATAGCGGGTAGAGACAGAAGCAGGCCTAGTGGTGTTAGTGCTGAAGTAGTGATTGATGGGGATGTGTTTGAAGTTGATGAAGAATTTGTTTATCTTGGAACACTTGTGACATGTGACAATGACGTTTCCTGTGAAGTGAAAAGGCGTATTGCAGCTGCCTTTTACGGATTACGAAGTCAGCTTAGGTCCCGTAACTTGCAAACGCAAACAAAATTCGCTCTATATAAGTCGCTGATTCTTCCGGTTGCCCTCTACGGTCACGAAGCGTGTACGTTAAAGGAGGTAGACCGAAAAGCTTTTGGAGTTTTTGAGCGCAAAGTGCTGCGGACAATTTTCGGTAGGAAACAAAAAAAGGGGGTGTGGCGCAGACGCATGAATCACGAGTTGTAGCAAGTGTACGAAGATCAGAGATGGAAATACTCTCATCCTGAATCAACTCGCGAGTGTAAAAGCAACAAACGGTTTACTCACGGTGCCGAGAGTAAGCCGTGTGTGAGTTTATTCGCACCCGCTTGCTTCACGAGTAAAAAGCAAAACAAAAACAAAAACACTCATGAATTTTTATTCGCGAAGATCAAGTGGAGATGCGGGAATTGCATGTTGGTGCGATTTTAATAGCAAAACAAGTAATTATCCATCAGATGGTAGTGTTTTGTGCTTTATTGTTCCTGAAAAGTTAATCTGTCGGCCGTGTAAATTCGTTTTTTCACAAAATTGAAAAATGTTCAGAGCTGCTTCGCGAATCAATCACGAGTGCGACCAGCTTGGTTAGCTCGCGAGTGAAGGAAGTGCGAATATATTCTGGCTTCTGTTGTTCACGAGTAGGATAGCTTTGCGTTTGTGTCTACTCAGCTGCATTCCTCACTGTTTTCCATCACTGACGAAGATACGAATATTGTGAAACGTATAAAATACGGCAGACTTCAGTGGGCTGGATACGTAGTGCGAATGTCGGAAGAAAGAATAGCGAAAACAATATTCAGCAGAGAACTCGGTAGAGGTAGGCGACTTCTTGGGCGGCCGCGAACTCGCTGGCTGCAAGCGGTTGAAGAAGATCTACGATTCCTACACGTTCGGGGAAACTGGAGGAACATCGCCCAAGACCGACAAAGATGGTGCTCTATTATACACTCGGCGTTGTTACTTTGTAGCCAACAAGGTATCAAGGTAGGTATGTACGTTTCGAAGAATTTTAGGTTTTTACCTAAAGATGCTATATGACTCGTACTCTTGCCCCACAATTCGACCTTTTGCCCCACTATGTATGTGTTAAATGTGACTTCCAAATCTTTTTTCGCAAAATGTTAAACATGCCAAAAGCCAAAGCATCTACAAAATATACCTGGGCGTAGCTACAAAAATAAAAGACCGAAATTGAATTCATTACAATCCATGCCTTGGCAGAACCATTGGCAGAACTATTGGCAACAAAATGCTAAATAATTGGTACTCTGGGTAACCGGCGCACCGGCAGACCGGCGGAAGTCGGAATCTAACCAGAACTACAGGAGTGAAAATGAGAATGCAAATCGATTGATCGCCCGTAGATGCTACTCCAGTATCGCCAGACCAGCTACACTCACACAAGGAATTAATGGGATATCTGCTTGGGACGAACATGCATCTTCAGTCAGTGTGTGAGAATTGATGATCTTTTATTTTTAGACGACAATAGCGCCTGCTACGTCAGGTAAATGCGGGGATGGGAAGCGATGATTGTAATCGCTTGTTGCCAATAGAACGTGGAGTTCACTGAATCTGCACAAGTTCATGCGGATGTCGGAGTTATGGTGAGAAATGTTTATTTTTTTGGCAAAGGGTTCACGCATTCGTGCGTGGTGCCTACACTGAACGAAAACCCCATCCCGAAATCGACTGATTTGTCCGACCATCCAGTCCAAATTACCAAAATCGTGTTTTCGAATGACGAATCAGTCATACAGCAATCATCCTAAAAAGCGGATGACGATCATCTTATTCGCGTATGAGTCAACCCACGCTATGTGAATGAATATTAGTTGCAGAGCGAAGGCCACACAGATGCACCGAATTTATTCATCGATAGCGTAACAAGTTCCTTGATCGTGACACCCGGGTCGTTGTCGATTTGGCGTCGCATGTCCTATCCTGGACATGCCATCATTTTTGAAAAGGGTGCCCGCTAGGGTACCCTGGCCACCAAGCCCATCATTTTTTGAGAAAGTTAGCGGTGACATTATTGTTATCAATCGCTAAAAACCAAAGTTGCTCGACCATATGGTCGACTTTCTATTTTCATATCACTGTCATCCGGTTTTAGGATGACATCATTCGGTCTGTGGACCATACGGTTTCCAACCGAATGTCGTTAAGGGGCGTGATCGTATCGCCTCTCAGTCGATCTTGGGTGGAGGGATTCGTTCAGTGTAGAGAGGTGCTTACACCAGAGACCCGCAAAGAGTGAAACCAAATCTACCTATCGAACTTCGAAATCGGCTACCTATCGAGCATGCCATCAAAAGTTTGAAAACAAAATCTGGCGAAGAAGAAAAACAGCAGTAAACAGAAGTCGTTTTTGCGTAATATATTGAGCATTGCAAGGATTTCACGACGATCGTGCAAATGTTCAATCTTTGAAAGCATACATCCAACAACAAAGGAAACAGCGCGTAAACAAACCGATTAGTCGAAACACCATCTCAAAACACGCATCTGCTACTGAAAAACTGTAGCGGCGACTTCAACCAATGTATGCTGAAACCGGTGTGAACATTTTGTGTTGGGAGAAACGTTGGAAGGAAGAGAAACGGATTTTGTTCAATCCGTTACTGGTTCTAGCGATGGCTATGAACATACGTATATGCAAAAGATATATATGTATAAAAGAGAGAAAATAGATAGAAAGATCTAAAGTAGGATGGAGGGGACAAGTCAGGGATTGAACCCAGGACCTTCTGCATATGAATCAGAAGCGGTAGCCACTTGACCACCAAGCTCGCCATTTACCAAAGTATCTCACTATTAAAAAAAAAATTGGTTAAACTTGAATGAACTATAGCGAAAAATAATAAAAATAGAAACTCTTGCTTAACACAAATGGTATCTAAACGCTATATAGGTTATTTTATTTTTATTTGCTAAGTACACATTGCTTGTGGAGACACATTAGAAAGCACCAATATGGCTCTGTTGAAAATGCTTTGACAGCCATGTAGGCAACAGAAACATGTGCTCGATGAATAAATTGGGATTTGATTTATGAAAAGAAATCCACGTACTCCGGTGAAACTCGAACTCACGACTCCCAATTCGCTAGACGGGTGCCTCTATTTCTTGTCCCATTTTAGCTCAAATGAGTAAATTGCTTTTCCAACTTGGGCCAGCGAAGTGCGAAAATCCAATAATTTTAAGCTGTATAATATTCTGAGACCCCTGAAACGTTCCTAAGACTCCTTGAATCGCCCCTGAAATTCAGTTGTAGTTCACCGAAACGCTATAGAAGCGCTTCTAAAACACCCTGAAGCTATGGGGGCTCCTGGGACCTCTTAGTACCCCAATGCAATGAGTCGCCCCTGAGATTTCCTGGTACTCCCTGAAACTCTCTGAAGTTCCCCTGAGAACCTCTGAAACTCCGTTGGTACTCCATAAGACCCCTTGAACTGCTCCAGAGTCTCCCTGGAGAAATTGTAGGAGGAATCTGTGGTGAAAATCTAATGAAATCAATTGAGAAATTCCAGAAGGAATTCCTAGAGGAGTTTATGGAGGAATTCCTGGAGGAATCCTTGGTGGAATATCTGTAGCAATTTCTGGAAAAATCCTAGGAGGAGTTTCTGGATATATTTCTGAAGAAATCTCTTAAGGAATTCCTAGAGGAATTTCGGAAGGAGTCCTTGGAGGAATTTCTGGAAGAATTTCTAGAGGAATACCTGGAAGAATTCTTAGAGAAATCGCTGCAGGATGTCCTGAAAGATTCCCTGCAGCAATTCCTGGAGGAATTCCTAGCGAAATGCCTGGAGGAACATCTGGACAAATTACAATCGCTATCCTAGGAGGAAACCCTTGAAGGAACTTCTAGAGAAATCCCTAAAGGAATTCTTGGAAAAATGCCTGAAGGAATTCCTGAAAAAAATCATAAATGAATTTCTGGAGGAATCCCTGGATACATTCATTGAGAAATTCCTGGAGGAACTTCCAGAAGAATTCTGTGAGAAATGCCTGGATGAATTTCTGACGAAATTTCTTGAGAAAGTCCTGTAGGAATTCCTGGCGTTATTTCTGGAGGAATCCTTAGTGGAATTTCTGGATGAATTTCTGAAAGAATGCACGGAACAATTCCAGGGGAAATGCATGGAGAAATCCTTGGTGAAATCCCTTGGGAATGCTTGGCAATATCTCTGGGGAAACCCCTAGAAGAACTTCTGAATAAATTCCCGGGGAATCTCTGGGATAAAACCTGGAGGAATTCTATGAGGAATTCCTAGAAAAGCCTTGGAGGAATCCCTGAATACTTCAAGCAATTCCTGGAAGAATTCCTGGTGGAACCCCTGAAAGAAATTCTTGGAGGAACTCCTGGAGGAATCCATAGAGCAATTCTTGGAGGAATCTCTGGAGGAATTCCTGGAGCAATGCCTGGAGGATTTCCTGGGGGAATCCCGGAGGCTATGGCTGGAGGAATCCCTGAAGGAATGCATGGAGAAATTTCTGGAGGAATGCTGGGAGGAATTTCATTCCTAGAGCAGAAATTCTTTGCAAAATACCTGGAAAAATCCCTGGGAAAATTCCTGGAGGAAATCCAGGAGAAATTTGTGGAAGAATTCCTTGAAAGATTTCTGAAGAAATGGCTGGAAAAATTGTTGTAGAAATTCCTGAAGTAATTCCTGGAGAAATTCCTGAATCAATTCCTGTAGAAATTCTTGGGGTAATTCCTGGAGGAAATCCTGGGTCCTGCAAGAAACATCTTGAAGAATTCCTGGAGGAATCCCAGGATGAATTCCTTTGGGATCTTAAGAATCTCTTTAGGAATTCCAGGGACAATCGTGAAGGCAAGGTATTCTTAAATGAATACTTGCAGGAATCCCCAGATAAAACCCTGGAGGTACTTCTGGAGGAATTTCTGGTTAAATCACTGGAGGACCCCCAGGACGAATCCTGGAAGCAATTCCAAAAGAAATTCCTAGGGGAATCCTTAAACAATTTCTGAAGGAAGTCCTGTAATAATTCCGGGAGGAGTCGCTGAAAGAGTTCCAAGAAGAATTCCTGATGGAATCCCAAGAAGTTTTCCTGGAGGAATCCTAGGGGGAATTTTTAGAATAAGACCTGGAGTTATCTCTGAAACAATCACAGCACGCCACAGAATTCCCGAAGAAACCCCATGAAGAATTGCCTAACAAATCCTAGGAGAGCTTTCTCAACGAATTTCTGGAAGAATTTCTGTAAATCTGAAAGAATTCATGTCTGAAGCGATTTCTGGACAAATTATTTAAGAAATCCTTTAAAAGAACTTTGATAGATCCGTTTAGAGATTTTTTTTGTATAAAATGATTAAGGAATTCCTGGATTCATTATGTATATATCAAAAATACAACGAATTATTTCAAATGGAATCATTAGAGCGAACTCTAGCAGAATTATTGAAGGAGTATATGGAGAATCCTTGATGAAATCTTTGAACGAATGCCTACAGAAATATCTGAAGGAATCCTAGTTATAAAGCATTGAAACAACCACTGGAGGAAGCTCCAATGATATCCTAGGAAAATTTCCGGAGGAATATCTTGCGAAATCTCTAGAGAAATTCTTGAAGGAAACTGTGTAGAAGATTCAGAAAAAATACCTGGCGAAACTTCTGAAGGCTACCTTAGAGGTTTTCATAAAGTAATCACAGGTATTTTATGCTCTTAACATAACGTATGTTTGAATTGTATACTAGTGAAAATTCGTCCTTATTGAGTCTTTCCACTCGATATCAGCATATGTCTCTTCCATGAATAAAAATCACAAGATTCAGCCATTCAACCAAGCTTGTTATTTGGTAAAATTATATGATAAGATTGGTGCTTTTAAAGAAATAGTTGGTAAATTGTGGGTTTCGGGAAGATAAAGTTTGATAATTATGTTGATGATATTTTTAAATATTTTCAATGTTTTTTTTTCTGGAACTCTGATAATCTTAAATTGGTTTGAATTGAAAGAAAAATAATGGCGGCCAGGAAGGGGCCACGCCCTCTCTCCATGGCCCCTCTAGCTACGTCCTTGATGCATATATGAGTTGGTGAGTTCGTTTCATTCGATATTATTGCGGATTTTTAGAAACTTTTCCACCCTGTGGTTGCCGCTGAGCTCTACCGCAGCTGTCAATGTCCTACCGCAGCCATGAAAATCATCATATCATTGAAAAATATGATAAAATCATAGAATTGTCCTTTACATGAGTTCACTATGACGTTGCATGTCCTCCTCATTGAATCATTATTATGCTGTCCAACAAAAATTACGTTGTCAACTTCAAATGTCCATTTCATAATTTATTCATGGACTGTTCACTTCACGTCTCAATTTCCATCAACTTATACCCTTTCTTGAAACTAATCGCCCTTCAAATCGTTTACCATCTTAAGCAAGAACACACCACCATCTGCACCATTCTGCACCATGTCAGTTCTCTTCGAACCCAGTTTTGTTATCAATTTCTTGGTGAGCTACTTCTCCACCGTAGTGCAGCTCGATTATATCACCATCTTCAACTGCTGGGACTTGAAAGGTTGGTGGCTATTTTCCTTTGTGAGTCAAATGTGCTCATTTGGGATTTTAACACAGACTGCCCGACTAGAAAATTATAACAAAAAAATAACAGAATCCTAACAATCCATGATATTTATAACTGATTGTGATATAATCATGTTCAACATCGTTGGTATTTTCAAATTCTCAATTATATCACATTATGTTATAAATGTTATTTGGTAACTCATTGTATTATAATTTAGTTTTGAGTCTTCGACATTTGAAAAATAATGTTACAAAATTGTATCAAATTTTGATAGAAAGTAGTAATCCTGAGGCTAAAACTCATATCACTTTTTGTTATAATTTTGATATGATTATAACAAAATAGGTAATTTTGATAAAACCAGTGTACTTTTTGTTACAATTTTAGTTATTTTAACATCATCCTGTATCTAATTTATAACATACTAAGTTAGAGAAAAATATTATAACATAATAACACAAGATGATATAAACTTGATATAATTTTGTAGTCGGGTGTGCTTTAAATTGCAGATAATAGAGATTTGATTGGCAATCTGTCTAGAGCTGCGAAGTTCGTCCAATTGATGAACCTGGGTGATGAAACGTTGGATTTAGAACAGCAAATGAATCGGATACTTTGGAGGAATCGCACAAACTTGGGCGTATTTTTGGAATACGGATGCCCAATGAGCGGACAACTGTTGGTTGAGGTAGTATATTTGGTAATTTTAGTTTGCTATTTGACTGATAAGAAGCTTTATGCCAAAGTGTGCTAGCAGGCGATGTTTCACTTCGACTACTTTCTGGGTGATGCTGGATAGGTACGTTAATAACTCAGTTTTACTGGATATGGATGATATTGATCTGTACGTGGATGCTGAGGTGAAGATCCTCACCAAACAGAATGACGACGAGCTTAGGCTGTATGATGTTTATAACAACGGATTATCGCTCGGAGGAAAGCTGAAGGTATTGCACGATCGTGAGGTTTTCGAACATCAGAATGGAAAAGTTAATTTTGGGGAGAGTAAGTTAGGGGTCAAGCTGAAATACCAGAATCGAGAGAATTTGTCGGATATTACGATGAGAGTTGCAATAGTATCACAGTTGTTTCCACTTTCTAATGATGCAGTCAACCATATTCTAGAATTTTTTGAATCTTACAAACAACCAGAAGAGGATGTTGCTGCTCGTATGGGTTACATGCTTGTTAAAGCAATTGAAGGAAATTTGAATTTTAGGTGAGACTTCAATTTACCATGTGTAGTTTCCCGAGCAAAGGCGGATATCCAAATGATAACAAGTTCTGTTACCTGGTTATCATTCGTTTGATAATTGAGTTTGTTATCATTTAGGTTGAATTAAGAGCCAACATAACAAAAATGATAACTCAAATTTACTCCACCAATACCAAAATGATAAGAAATTGTGTTATCATTGAGTTCAAGTTGATAACTAATTGTGTTATACACTATTCTATTCAATATTACATTTAGTTATCAACACGAAAAAATACAGCTGATTGATAACAGGTTTTATTATCATTTAGTTATCATTCAGGCCTATTTTATCGACCAAAATAGTAAAAATCTACTTTACCGACATAGGTAGCAACTGAAAAAAGTTTCTTATAATTATAACCTATGTTTTCAACTATTGCGCCCACTGGGTCTCGAACCCTGATCGAGTGATTACCGGTCGCAGCCGATAGCCCCTATACCAACGGGACTCAGTGAGAAGGAGAGTAGTTGAAGGCTACGCTTTCGAACTGCATTGAAGATGGAAAGCGGAATCTATTTTTAGATTCGAATTCCACCAGACCCTCAGTTTTGGGAAAACTTTGAAATGTGCGTTTGGAAACTGATAACATATTTTGTTATCATATAGTATTTTTATGTTATCGCGACAGACCAAAATTATTGATAACTAAAATTGTTATCATTTGATTATCATAAATTGGAAAAGATGATAACAAAAATAACAAAATGATAATACCGATAACATAGTTTGTTATCAAAGTGATATCACTTAGTTATCCGCCTTTGCTCGGGTTACCTGTTACTCTATGTAAACAGTAAACCTAGAATCCTACATAATGATGATAATGTCAAATACTCTATCAATATTTCAGAATCGAATGGGAACACTACAACCTAAAACCTGGAAATGAATCATACAAAAGAAATTCTGATGCTGTACGTGATCAACAAGCGCATTTATCTATTTTTGAGGTGGCAAATCTGAATATGGATGATCTAACCTGCTTGCAGAATTTCATGGCTTATAGGTAGATTATAGATCAATTCAATCTTTATTCTTTAGTTCAATACTCAATCTAAATTTCAGATCGATGTTTATTTTCCGTACACCAGTAAGTAACAGCCTCACGAATAACATCTTCACTCAACCATTTGCCATGGAAACATGGTTTACCGTTGCACTAACCATTCTGATTGGAGCTGTAGCCGTGAAGATCAACTTCATGACTGAAGAACACCTGGAGCAGGACGTTAGAGAATTCCACGAACATTTCTCATTGTATACCATGTGCATGGAATCGTTGGCAAACTTCTGCCAGGAAGGATGTGAATTTATCAATCGAAGCTCACCGGGTCGGTTGTCTCAGATGATGCTCTTCGCCTGTTCGATTGTGGTGTTCAACTACTACAGTTCGGGCTTTTTCTCCATTCTGATGCAAGGTCCACAAATGTCCAACATAAGGACGTTGAATCGACTGGCCGATAGCCAACTGACCGTTGGCATTGATGGCACTGTCGAGGCAGAGGAATTCTTCAGGGTTAGTACTGTTGCGCGCGATTTACCTACTACACAACTAACATACCAAAAACCTACCTACAGGCCTCCAAACATTCTGACGTTCACTATCTTATGGAGAAGAAAGATTTGACCGATAACTTCCATGTGGAACCTGCCCATGGAATTCAGCAAGTACGCGCTGGAACTTATGCATATCATTGCGATAGAATGATTGCCTACAACGTCATTCGTAACTCGTACGACTTTAGCGAGATGTGCGACCTCAACGAGATCGAGGTGATGCCTCCTCAGTGGGTGGGTCTTCTCATTCGAAAAGATTCTCCGTTCCGTGAGCTGTTTAACATCAAGTAAGTACGATCCCACTTGCTAAGCATAACAGCTGCCATCAATCTAACACTCCATTCCAGACTAGCACGGCTTCGTGAAGTGGGGGCTTTCAACCGTTTTGTCGAATTGTGGATTACCAAGAAACCGGACTGTCTGGTGGCGAGTGTGGTTTCCAGCGTCAGCATGGAGGGAGCTTTTCCAATATTTTTGCTACTGATTGCCGGCACGGTCGCTGCATTCTTTGCATTCGCGCTGGAGAGTGGGCTATTCCGTGCTATCGGACGTCGCATTGGGTCGAGTGATTCTCTAGCTTGAAGAGGTTGGAATTAAGTTAATAGGACGCAGTCAGTGAAGTACTAGATTGAAAGTAGTGAGCTGGGGTTTTGTGTGGTGAGATGATCAATTCTTCATTTCTGCAATGAAATGATGCAAACATCGTGGGTATTATGATTTCTTGCTTAATTTGATGCAGTTTGAGCAAAAGTTTGGATAACTGTGTTGTTGAAGTTGCAAGAAATAAACAATACAACATTCTAGGAATTAAGGAGGTATCTTAAGGAGTTTTTCAGGTGCTTTCCTAGGAGATTTCGTCCAAGAATCGCTCCGGAAAATTTTCACGAATTTCTTTCAAAGTTATAATAAAGAGTTTTTAAAGAAGGGATTCCTGGTGTTTCTTTAGAAATTCCTTTAGAGATTCCTTCTAGAATTCTTTCAGGCATTTTTGTGCAATTTGTGGATAAACTTCTAAGGAAAATCTCTGGATAAACATCTGAAACAATTCCAACATAAATCTTTGTAGGAGCCCCACGAGATATTTCTGTCAGAGCCTTAAGAGCTATTTCGAAAATAAAATCGTGTAAAATTTTTTGCAAGAAATCTCCAGAAGGAATTTCATATGGAATTCTTGGAGGAACCCTTTGAAGAATTGCCGAAATAACCTAAATTTCCAATAGAAATTATTCGATGAATTTCTGTAAACTCCATGAAAGAACTGTTGAAGAAACCCCGCACGAAAATTCCTAAAAAATCCCTTAAATTTTCAAGGAGACTTTGAAGATATTTTTGAATGAATCCCTGACGGAATATCAAAAGAAATCTGAGCGGGAAAGTAAGAATCTTCAGAGGAATTTTCGAAAAAATCTCCAGTAAAATTTCTGTAAAAATCTCAGGAAGTAGGGTAAATCGCCAATTGTTGCACGGGTAAAAATTCGCCAATTACACAGCGTAACAAAAATTAACTTTTTGTCTGTCTCAAGAGCAAACTTATGTGTCTCCGAAGGATTTTGGGCCGCTGAATCCGAATCCGGGCTCAGATTTGCTCTAACACGTCACAATTTTGAGCTATACCTCAATTTATAGGGCAAAATATGCGATTTTGGGCTTTTTTGACTGCAAGCCATTAAGCAAGGAAATATTTTTTTAAGCAATCAAAAGGTTAATTGGTCAATTAACATCTAAATTAACGATTCATGCAAAATATTTCGTTTTACCAAATCGAATTTGATAGTTTTAAGCGATTTATGTTAGGTACGATATTTCCCATACAAGTCACCCTCCAAAAGTTGCATGCAAGTTTTCATACTAACATAAAATGCTTAAATCTATCAAATTTGATTAGGTAAAACGAAATATTTTGCATGAATCGTTAATTTAGATGTTAATTGACCAATTAACCTTTTGATTGCTTAAAAAAATATTTCCTTGCTTAATGGCTTGCAGTCAAAAAAAGCCCAAAATCGCATATTTTGCCCTATAAATTGAGGTATAGCTCAAAATTGTGACGTGTTGGAGCAAATCTGAGCCCGGATTCGGATTCAGCGGCCCAAAATCCTTCGGAGACACATAAGTTTGCTCTTGAGACAAAAAAATGTTGCGCTGTGTTATTGCACGCCCCATAAGAAAATCATGGAGTGTGCAACAATAGGCGAGTTTTTGGCCGGCAACAATTGGCAAATTACCCTACTTTCGAATGGATCTCCAGTGCAATATCTGAAAAAAAAACCCTGGAAAATTTTGAAGAAATCTCAGCCGGAAGTTTTGAAAAGTTCTAAGTTAAATACCCGGAAAAAAATGCAGGAGAAGCTTTGGGTGGAGTTGCTAGAAAAGCTTATAAGTTTAAGAAAATTCCTTTATGAGTTTGTGGAAAAATGTCTAATGAAATCCATGGCGAAATTTCTGGAGGAATTTTGAGCATTTTTCTGAAGGAATCGCTGAAAGCATTTCTGAAAGTATTCCTAGATAAGTTTATGTAAAGATCTTTTTAAAAAACTGGAGATACATATATCTAAATGGATTCCTGCTGAAATATTTAGGAAACATTTCTGAATATATTCATCAAAGAATTCTCAGAGCAATACTTGGAGTTATCCTTAAGACAATGCCTGTAGAATATACGCGGAAATACAATGAGAAATATCTGGTGGAAATCCTGTAAAAATCTCAGTATGAACTCCAGGAGGAATCCCTGCAGGGTTTTCTGGTACCTTCTCAAAAAACCCATAGAGCAATTTTGAAAGTAATCCATAAAAGGTTGCTTAACCCGGGAGCGGTCGCGTCGTGTACTGAGTACACACATTATGAAAAATGCACGCTTGTGGTACACAGCGTAAGCGTGGCGTCGTTGCAGGTAGTCAAAGACGCGGCAGCTCGAGGATTAATGAAATCCTTGGGAAAATTTATCAAGGTATCTCAAAAAGGAAATTTCAGCAAAAAATAAAATGGATGAATTTCTAAAGAAGTCTGTGAAAGATCCGTGGAGAAATTTCTGGAGGAATTCTGAGGGTCTCATGTGCGTTACATGGGGTTCGAGGGGATTTTAGAGGGATTTCGAAGACATTTCAAAGAGCTTCAGAGAATCTTTGGTGAGTTTCAGAGGCGTTATTCAGGCGTTACGTATGCGTTTTCGATGGTTTCTGAGGGTCTTAGGCGCGTTATGGGGTTCGAGGGGGTTTTAGGGGGATTTCGAAGGTATTTCAGGAAGCTTCAGAGGATATCGGCGGGTTTCTAAGGCGTTACTCAGGCGTTTTGTAAGGTATGCGCACAGCAAAATCTGGCCAAAGAAAATCAAGCAGTAATAATTCATTCCAACTTGTTCCCAAACCAAAAGCAATTCATCGTAAAAAAGCATTAATTTACTTAAAATCAACATCAAGACATTGCTGATTTGACTTGTTATATCCGTCATCTCAAGTTTTGAGCTTGAGTCCTTCCGTAAAGTTTTGCACAGTACCTTCGACCGCATGCCAAGAAATTTTTACCACCTTTGTGTCAAAATCAATCTTATTTTTCGATGAAAGCTGTCGTTCTTGACATTTTTTGAAGGTTCCAATTCACGGTTACTCAATATTTTTCAATTGGGTTGAGTTTTGAAGTGTATGAGATTTTACGTTTTTTGGAAAAATGCAGTACAGTTTCTACATAGTTTTCTGCATACAAACGCAAGCATTCTCCGCCAAAAACAGGGGACAAAAATCAATTCAAATCAATACACAATATCTAAGCTTTTGAATAAGGGGTGCCAGCCATTTTTCCCGACATTTCCCGTAGTGAAAAAAATGATTTGCTGTACATGTATTTCTAAAAGTTCGGTTTTTCAAACCACAAATTCATATTGTTGACCAAACTAAAGCCTGTATCCGCAATAATCGGGACACAGAAGTACGGCTATAGCTCTGTAATGAATCGGTAAAATTAGCCTAATAATTGACTGAGAACTCTTTGGTGTATGTTTATTATTTATGCCAAATTTCATAAAAATCGATACATTACTTTTAACTGTGGATGAAAAACAAACAGACGTGGTTTTAAGCATTTTGTACAATCATGGCCAATTTTCATTCGCATAGTAGATGGTTCTTTTACGCTACAGTTCAAAGTTCTGTGATGATAATTATGAAATTTCGTTAGCAGTTATGATACTTATAGAGACACTTTCTTGCAAAATTTCATCAACTTTTATCCATTGGTTTGAAAGCTACTGGTGTTGATAGGGGTGAGTGTAAGTGAAAAATTTTCGTGTTTTTCATGTACGATGTTTGCCTATTCATAACTTTTGAATGTCTCTGCCAATTTTCATGAAATTTTCACAGAAGGTTGTTGATTATGTGCATATTATGTCTGCAAAATTTGATGATCATTGGTATAGTACTTTCAATAGTACAATCGAAACAATAAAGGGTGGTGACTAATTGCTGTCTGAGGGGCTAAAATCACGTTCAGGCCCAATACATGTTTCGACTATAAAATTGTTGATAGTGCATCGATGTTATTGAAATTTTGCCTATAAAACAAATTTAGATTGAGAGGTTTGTGTTCAAAATTTCAGCCATTTCCTTTGCCAAATTCATAAGTTACAGCGCTGACAAGCAAAACTAGGGGCTGTACAAAATTCAATGAGCACATTCTACTCTTTCATTGGTACAACAAAAAGTACTGCACCGATTCACATGAAATTTTGTAGGTTAAATGCATATATCTTAGGATGTTATTAGGCCAAATTTGAGCATTTTTAATGTATCTGTTGCAGAGTTATTACTGCATTTGTGTGTCCCGATTAATTCGGATACAGGCTTTATGTATTTCTTGCCGAACTTCGATTTTTTCTTGCTCTTAAGTTGATCTGCAACCTTTCCAGGTTGTAATGATGTATAGAACAGAATACTTGAAAGCTAAATTAGGTCTGCGGGGACGGTCGCTTTAATGTACATTGTCAGATTTTCAGCACGTTTGTGCAAAAACTTTTCGAGGACTTCTTGTTCCCTTGACTCTATTTTAAACACAATGTCAAAATATATCCCGAAGTAAATATTTTTCGAATCCTTACACAATCTAGGATAGGATACGACAACTAGTCAGCCCAAAAGGGACCAATTTGGGGACCAATAATCTTAGCAACGCGGGAAAACAAGACAGCAAGCTGTGAAATTAGACAGAGAAGTTGCAGGTGTCACATCCTATCCTAGTACACAATAAGCTTTCATTTGCGCCAGAGATTGCCACGATTCGTTGAAAATAGAGAAATTTCTATCCAAAATGCGGTGGCTAGATTTTGCTGTGTGCATACCTTAGGCGTGTTTTTTATGGTTTCTGAGAGTCTCAGGGGCGTTACATGGGTTCGAGGGAATTTTAGAGGCATTTCGAAGGCATTTCAGAATGCTTCAGAGGATTTTTGACAGGTTGCAGAGGTATTACGAAGGCGTTTTCAAGGGTTTCGGAGGGTCTCAAGTGAAATACCCCCCTCCCACCACCATCATTGCTCCCCCTGATCACGCCCTAAACTCACTTTAGCTCCTCTCGTTACTTATTTTCCGTATACCAACTTACCTTACCTTACCGGTCAGGCTAAGGCCGGGGTGGCCTCTGCTGTACATAGTAGCCGCCTCCATTTCACTCGGTCCATGGCTGTTTGTCTCCAGTTCCGCACTCTGCGTAGGGTCCGCAAATCGTCCTCCACTTGGTCGACCCACCTAGCTCGCTGCGCTCCACGTCTTCTTGTACCGGTCGGATGACTCTCGAGAACCATTTTAGTCGGGTTGCTATCTGACATCCTGATGACGTGACCCGCCTACCGTAGCCTCCCGATTTTCGCGGCATGGATGATGGTTGGTTCTCTCAGCAGCTGATGCAGCTCTTGGTTCATTCGCCTTCTCCAAGTCCCGTCTTCCATCTGCACTCCGCCGTAGATGGTACGCAACACCTTCCGTTCGAAAACTCCAAGGTCGCGTTGGTCCTCTGCACGTAGGGTCCATGTTTCGTGCCCATAGAGGACGACCGGTCTAATCAACGTTTTGTAGATGGTTAACTTCGTGTTACGGCGAACTTTATTCGATCGTAGAGTTCTGCGGAGTCCAAAGTAGGCACGATTTCCTGCCACAATGCGCCTCTGAATTTCTCTGCTGGTGACGTTGTCGTCGGCCACCAGTGAGCCCAAGTACACGTATTCTTCAACCGCCTCGATTTCATCACCGTCGATATGAATTCGGGGTGGCGGGCACGGTGATTCCTCCCTGGAGCCCTTTGCCATCATGTACTTTGTCTTCGACACATTAATGACTAATCCGATTCGCCTGGCTTCACTCTTTAGTCGGATGTACGTTTCCGCCATCGTCTCAAATTTACGAGCAATAATATCGATATCATCAGCGAAACCAAGCAGCTGAACGGACTTCGTGAAAATCGTCCCACTCGTGTTTATCCCCGCTCTTCTTATTACACCCTCCAAAGCAATGTTGAACAGCAAGCACGAAAGACCATCACCTTGCCGTAACCCTCTGCGAGATTCGAAGGGACTCGAGAGTGTCCCTGATACTCGAACTACGCACATCACTCGATCCATCGTCGCCTTGATCAACCGTATCAGTTTATCCGGGAATCCGTATTCGTGCATAATCTGCCATAGCTGTTCTCGATCGATTGTATCATACGCCGATTTGAAATCGATGAATAAGTGATGTGTGGGCACGTTGTATTCGCGGCATTTCTGCAACACCTGGCGGATGGCGAACATCTGGTCCGTTGTAGCGCGTTCACTCATGAATCCAGCCTGATATTGCCCCACGAACTCTCTTGCAATCGGTGATAGACGGCGGCATAAAATTTGAGAGAGTATCTTGTAGGCAGCGCTCAGTACTGTGATCGCGCGATAGTTCCCGCAATCCAACTTATCGCCCTTTTTGTAGATGGGACACACGATACCTTCCATCCATTCCTCCGGCAATACTTCCTCCTCCCAAATCTAGGTAATGACCCAGTGTAGTGCTCTCACCAGTGCTTCTCCACCGTATTTTAGAAGCTCGCTTGGTAGTTGATCTGCTCCAGCGGCTTTGTTGTTTTTCAACCGGCCAACCTCCTCTTCAATCTCTTGGAGGTCAGGGGCCAGAAGTCTTTCGTCCTGTGCACATACTCCTAGATCTGTTACCGCGAACCTTCGGTACTTGCAACGTCGCCATTGAGGTGCTCATCGTAATGCTGCCGCCATCTCTCGACCACCTCACGCTCGCTCGTGAGAATATTCCCGTGATTATCTCGGCACATGTCGGCTTGTGGCACAAAGCCTCTGCGCGAGCGGTTTAGCTTCTCGTAGAACTTTCGTGTGTCCTTAGCGCGGTACAGCTCTTCCATCGCTTCGCGATCTCGTTCTTCCTGCTGGCGCATCTTCATCCGGAAGACTGAGTTCTGCCTGTTCCGCGCCTGTTTGTAACGTGCCTCATTCGCTCTCGTACGGTGTTGCAGCATTCTCGCCAATGCTGCATTCTTCTCGTTTTTCAATTGTTCACATTCGCCATCGTACCAGTCGTTTCTGTGAATCGGAGTCGCGAAGCCTAGTGCTGTAGCCAACCTTATTCGTAAATAATCTGAAACACACCAACTGCTCTCAACACAATCAGATTCCATTTAGGTAACGTTACCTAAACGGAGGGACCTAAATACATTTTACCTAAATGGATTCTACCTAAACGGAGGTTTGAGTGTAACAAATTAACCTTCACGTACCCGACTCCCGACATCTTATTTTCAAAATGCTGGCATTTCGTCAATTTTCATCCGACTTTTTTGAAGTCGCCTTCAATTGATCATAAATTGGTGAAAGTTTATTACACCCAAGTGACCATGCAATATCCAGAACTATTCCGGAGATATTCCGGATTATACTGGGGTCAGGGAGGGTGCCGAAATGGCTAAAAATGATTATTTCGTGTTTTATGTGTTTGAACCATCGATTTTCAGCGTTTTTTTTGCGAAAAATAAAACACAACTGCGATAATCTGATTCGAATAAGTTGACCCATCCGGATCACGGTGACAGGTTCCGCGGGGGCCTCATTGGGGACATTTCTGGTTTTCATCCAAAACATGTCGTGCGACATATCAAACTCCATGATTTCGACAGAATAGGGCAGAAAAAATTGACTGAAGTATGTAGCAACTAATATGCCTGCTCCAGAACACCTGAAATAGGTTCCGCGGGGGCCTCTCAAACACAATAACACACGAAATAATCATTTTTAGCCATTTGGCAAAACACACACCTCCCCCACCTCCTGACCCCTGTACAATCCGGAATATCTCCGGAATGGCTCCGGATATTACCATTTGAATGTAATGAAATTTCACTAATTTATGATCAATTGAGGACGACTTCAAAAAAAAAAAAAAATCGGATGAAAACTGACGCAATTCCAGCTTTTTGAAAATGAGTTGTCGGGGGTCGGGTATATGAAGATTAATTTGTTTTTTTTTTAATCTGAAGAGCTCCGTTACTCAATGAGTAACTTGGAGTAACTTCGAGACACCACTGCAGCCAAAGCAGGTCGGCAGTTCGTTCGTTATGGTAGACGCAGTTTAGTTTTAACTGTCTGCTATTCAACAAGCTGAAATAGCCGAGAGTGCTACTCACTCCCAAAGAATCTGAGTTCGATTCTCACTCGTAGTTCAAATTTACTTTATATTTTCTAACAGATAGCGGCAATGTAATTTTTAATAGCCCAAAAATTTCATCATATATGACGAGGTCCTTTTGTTACAGTTTGTCGGGAGTGGGACTCGATACCAGGTCCTAGGCGTGATAGTCACGTGCTTTAACCATCACACCAGGGCCACTCCACACAGCCTATAAATTTAGGAAGGAAAAATTCTTGAACAAAAATGAAACTAAATTGCAAATAAACACTACATTAACACAACTTGAAAGAACAGCCTGTAAACAAAAGAAGGAAAAACATCCTATAGAAATGTTGGTGGTTGATATGCATATGATTTTTATATGCACTATAATGTTTCTCTCAATGATCAACAACATAGGCTCATCAAATATTTTTTCATATAAGTGAGACAAACCAGCTGGTAAAATGGTCTACTAAAATTTTTGTTCATTCGCCCTTTCGTCCATTCGACCTTTTGTCCCAATCGACGATTTGTCCCTTTGACTTTTTGTCCATTCGACCTTTTGTCCTTCACCCATTAATTTGTCCTTCGACCTTCTGTCCCAAAGCCGGCACATACAGGGGAGAGACATAATGATAGGGACAGGCAAAATTTTCACTTTTCAAAAAATGGACAAATAGCTGTAACTTTTTGAAAAGTGCATCAACACATCTAAAATTTTTAGTGTAAGTTGATCAACTAGTTGTATATCGATGGTCCAGATTTGGGAAAGATCGGGCTTTTCTACATGAAGTTAGAAAGATTCTGGAAAAAGTCGTAACTATCCGATAGCCAACTTTGAGTTTTTATATTTCGCTATTTGAACATTTTTTGAAAAGTTAAAATTTTGCCTGTCCCGATCATTTCGTCTATCCCCTGTAGCTGTTAATAGCGTAATACTATGTGGTAATACTAAAGAAGATGCCCTGGTATTCCACAGGATTCGTCAACAATTGAATGTTTATCAGACCCCCTAACCGTTCATTAGTAGGCACGGTAACTATAAAATAAATTCAAGGCAAGCATACTAAGTATCAAACCTGGATTGAGACTACATGTTCTCTCAATGTTAATAGCTAATGCAAATGTAAAAGACGATGTCAGACGCAGCGTGGAATATTTTGAAACAATACGATTAATAAATCCAACTGTATGGATAATTTCAACAACAGGCTTCCAATTTGAAGTACCCAACGGAGTTAAACCTGGGTATGAGCTTCAGTGAAGTAATATACTGATAAGACTATAATTTCCACTTAACGATGTACTCAACGTGAACTATAAATGGCATACGTTTGCAATTGTTCAGGTTAGTTTGTACTCGGATAGGCGTAAAAATGGGTCTTTCGGCGGCAGGAAGCGTCGTAGCGATTTGCCTGTGTTTCGGAGTGACATATGGAAGTGAAGTTGCTCGTTATGATAACTACAGGGTTTACGAAGTCATTCCAACATCCAACAGTCAGTTGAAGTTGCTGAACGATCTGAAACAATCAAGTGATAGTTTGATTTTCTTGGAAAGTGGTACCAATGTCGGAGCCAAGTTCAACATCGTTGTGGCACCCCACAAGTTAGCTGACTTCACGGAAGCACTCCACAATGAAGGTATCCGCGCTAGATTGCTGGAAACGAATATGCAAAAGTCAATTGACGAAGAAAAACAACAAATGGTGTCTAAACGTGCAAGAGGTGCTTTCGATTTCAACAACTATTATGAGTTGGAGGATATCCATGCCTGGTTAGACAAACTGGCAAACCAATATGATCAAGTGGAACTCCTTGAGGGTGGATATTCTTACGAGAACCGATCAATTAAGGGTGTGAAAGTGTCTTACAAATCAGGAAATCCTGGCGTGTTCATAGAAGGAGGTATTCATGCTCGTGAATGGATCTCTCCGGCAACTGTAGCTTACATTCTCAACGAATTACTCACAAGTACCGATCCTAAAGTGCGAAACATCGCAGAAAACTTCGACTGGTATATGTTCCCTAGTGTTAATCCAGATGGATACGTCTACACTCATAAGAAGGATCGACTCTGGAGAAAAACCCGCACACCCTACTCTGGAGGATGCTTTGGAGCTGACCCGAATCGTAACTGGGACTTCCATTGGGCGGAGCAAGGAACTAGCAGTAGATGCCAGTCCGAAACTTATGGTGGTCCGTACGCTTTTTCGGAAGTTGAAACGAAAACCTTGTCCGAGTTCGTCGCCTCACTCAAAGGCAAAATCCAAGCGTACATCTCGTTCCATTCATACTCCCAGCTACTTCTGTTCCCATACGGACACACCCATGAGCACACTCCAAATCACAACGACCTGGACGAGATCGCAAAGGCAACGGTGACATCCTTAGCGAAACGATACGGTACCAAGTACAAGTACGGAAACATCTACGATGCCATCTACCCGGCCAGTGGTGCCAGTGTCGATTGGGCCTACGGAACGTTAGATGTGAAAATCGCCTACACCTACGAACTGCGACCTGGTTCGGGCTCATGGAACGGATTTGTGCTACCACCTAAGCAGATTGTCCCGACTGGAGAGGAGACTCTTGACTCGCTGGTGACGTTGCTGGAGGAATCGCAGAAAAGGGGTTATTATGAGAACTGCAAAGATTGTTGACGCGAACTGATAGTGATGTGATATGAATGAATAAATAAAGAGCTACTTGAGTGATAGGCAATCGTTAATATTCATTTGTTTGGGTTCAATTAGCGATGTGAAGTGCTTTGTCGTTTTGATGACGTTCGTACTTATAGATATAAATGTATGGGATTCAACATGCAGTTTAAAAGGTTTCAACCTTCTATTGGATATTGAGATTTAAGCTTCTGTAAACCATTAACCTAAACATTTGTATGGGAAAAATCCGTGTAACTGGTATTAAATCTATAGTATAACAACCCTATCGAGACTAACCAACACAATTAAGCTGTTGTTCTGCATTAGTTTTACACATTTTTTTTTTCAACTGACATTTGTTCAGAAGATTTTAAAGAGATTCCATTAATAAAGCTTTCAGCGATACCTTCGGAAACTATTTCAGAGTTTTTCAGAAAATGTTTCACAAAATCTTTTAAAAATTTTAACTGGGCTTTGAAAATTCTATTAAGGATTTCACCAGAAACTTCCATAGCAACTTTCTCCAGAAATGCCACAAGAGATTCTTCTAAAAGTTTCACAAAGAGTTGTGTAAAATCCTTCTGAGATTAACCTTATTTTTTGGGCCTTTCCTAGATTTGTTTTCCGAAAAATCCTTCGGAAATTCTTTCGAGCATTCTCTCCAACGTTCTTCTAAGGATTAAATCCAAAACTTTCTCCAAGGTTTACATTATAAATTTCTCCAGAGATTTTTTAATCAGAATTTCTATCAGAAAATCTTCCTGTGATTTCTTTAGAAATTCCTCCAGGGACGACTCTTAAAAAAATGTGAGATCCATTCGCGATTTTTTTTGCAGGGATTCCTACAAAAACTTCCTTCACATTTTTTTCGAGAGATTCTTTCAGAAAATCTCCCATGGATTTTATTATAAAGCCTAATAATTTCTTCAGAAATATCTTCAGATTTTCCTCCAGAGATTTCTTTACAAATTTCTCCAAGGATTACTTTGAAAAAAAAAACATTTTTTTCGATAACTCGTTCAAGGACCCTTGCTGAATCCATCCTTGGATTCATTTAAAAATCTTTCGAGTGTTTTTTGAAAACAATCTCGCAGGGATCCTTAAGAATTTTTTTCAGAGACTTCTTCGGAAATTCCTCGTAGATTTACTTTAAAATATCATCCAGGAAATCCTAAAGACATACATTAAAATGCCTTGCACGAATAGCTCCTAAAAATTAAAAAAAAAAATCCATAGATCCTTTAAAAAATACTTCAAAAATTTTCACAGATTGCTCGTGAAATTCATCTACGAATTTCTTCAGATTTAATTTTCATAGGGATTCTTCCAGAAAATTTTCAAAGAATTCATCTAGAAAACCTTGCATGAACCTTCTCAAAAATATTTCATGGATTTATTTTTTAGTCAAATGGGTTAACTTACAACACTTTTCGACTTTGAAGCAATATCGTTTAAAATCTAAACATTTCAACTATACTGTAAAGCATCATGTACACTAGAGTCAGTCTAGTTAGAGTCTGGCGGACTGTCACTTTCGATCGGAGCCAATCGAGCATGACGTCACGGTGTAGCATTTATCGGTGAGGACACTATGACGTCATGCTCGATTGGCTCCGGTCGAAAATGACAGTCCGCCAGACTTTAATTATAGGGACTCTAATGTACACTTATTACCAAAAGTAGAATACTATGCATAATTTCATTTACAAAAATACGCCATCTAAACAGTAGGTTTGAAATACATGCTTGTTGCAAGTTACCCCATCTGTGGGGTAACTTGCAACACATGACATGAAGCTAAGTTAGCTGAACTTATATTCTAGATTTTGGTCATATTATCAGTTTTTGATGTCGAGTCGAGTCTCTTACTAATCGAATTCCTATTAAACGGACTCCTACTAAACAGAGGTGAGCGTTATAGGAGACTAAGAGCTTATGGGATTTAGGGTTTTTAGGGGTGTGGCCTATTATCTCGTGTGTGTTAAGAGATAGCGCAATACTTTCTTCGGCAAAGTTTTAGGGCAACTTGGCCGCTAGATGCACCATCAACAGTTTGATGCTAAATTGCACTACAGGAACCATATCAGGTTGTCAAGCAAACGTTACGATATGCGACAGCTCAAGACCCTGATAATTTGGAAGGCACAATCCTCGGCAAAGTTGTTGGGTACACCAATAACTCGAAGATGATGAGTTACGAAGCTCGCAATTCCTCCACTGGGCGGCGCTAGTGAGTATGTAAACTTTGAAAACCTCATATCTCAGAATCCCAATAGATGGTGTCTTCGGCAAAGTTGATCAGTATGACATAGAATAGACTTACATAAAAATGAACACTTGTTTCACAATTCTGCAACAAGGCGGCGCTAGTGAACATGCATATTTTCAAAACCTCATATCTCAGAATCCCGATTACTTAGAAAGTTGATGTCTTCGGCAAAGTTGATCAGTAGGACATAGACTTACATAAAAATCAACACTTGTTTCGCAATTGGCCTAGTGGCAGAATTGCAAAATAACTGTTTATGTTTATGTAAGTCTATGTCCTACTGATCAACTTTGCCGAAGACACCAACTTTCTAAGCTATCAGGATTCTGAGCCAGGAGATTTCTAAAATTTGCATGTTCACTAGCGCCGCTTAGTGGCAGAATTGTGAAACAAGTGTTCATTTTTATGTAAGCCTATGTCATACTTTTTTTTTGTTTAAAATTTAAGGGGGCTATTTTATAACTCGAGTCGACCGTAATTTCATGTGACTCGATAGTTGTCGAATTATACAAAACAAGTTGGTCGATGGATGTCGAGTAAATAGTCAAACACAACGAATGCTCGACTCACTAAAACGACTCGATGAAAACGGTCGGCCACCTGTCATCGCACAGCAATCAGTGCCTGCTGCGCACAGCGATCAGAAAGATTGATGTGAAATTTTGAATTTTTACCAACAACATGGCTTTGTGCGCGTAGGGATTTTTTTTGCATTTTATTAGTAAAACTACTCTAGAATATTCATTGGAATCCGTTTTAAACCCTCCATCAGTCACGCCAAAAAGAGATACACGAGCGATCGCGTCGGGTATTCAGTATACGGCATACGCTTTAAATTATGGTTGCAGTACTAGATAGCATATTGTTGTATTAGGCAAAAATGTCCAGCTGATTATGAGTGTTTGGTAGCTTGGTTGGTAGTGGACATGTAGAACCGATCAACCCGATCTGGTCCTGTCGCGAGTGTCGGAATGGCCCCCGCGGAAACCTTGGCATTCAGTCAAGGCCGCCTTGGTCAGGACACCAAAGCTAGGCATGCGGTGGCTCTTTCTTGATGATTCATCATGTCCATCATCTTAGCGAACCAACGGCCACCCTGGTGAACCCGTGGCCACCGGAATGTGCCCTGGAGGAGCTAACTTCGAAGAAATTTTGACCATAGTGCCAAAACTAGGCATGCGAAGGCCCTATATTCACCATTTTTCATATATGTATACCATCTTATTATCCATAAAAAGGATTAATGACCTCCTTGGCCAACCCGTGGCCACCGGAATATGCTCTGGAGGAGCCTGCTCCCAGGACGCTTTGGCCATAGCGCCAGATCTTCTATCTTTTTATGTTTATCCTGTGTTTAGGTGATCAAAACCTGGTTCTTCGCCTGCAGGCATCTAAGAAACTGAAACCAGGAATTGCGTCGGAATAAATCGATTACACTCAAGGAATTCCTCCAGAAATTCCACTAGGGATTCCTCCAGAATTCCTACAAAAATTTCTCTAGGAATTCCTCCAGATATTCCTCTCGGAATTCCTACATAATTCCTGTAAGAATTCCTCCGGCAATTTCTCTGAGAATTCCTCTGGAAATTCCTCTAGGAATTCCTCCAGGAGTTCCTCTAGGAATTCCTCCAGGAACTGTTCTAGGAATTCCTTCAGGAACTCCTCTAGGAATTCCTCCAGGAACTCCTCTAGGAATTCCTCAAGGAACTCCTCTAGGAATACCTCCAGGAACTTCTCTAGGAATTCCTCGAGAAACTCCTCTAGAAATTCCTCCAGGAATTCCTCCAGAAATTCCTCTAGGAATTCTTCCAGGAATTCCTACAGGAATACCTACAAGAATTCCTCTGGGAATTCCTACATGAATTACTCCAGGAATTCCTGCAGGAATTCATCTAGGAATTCCTCCAGGAATTCCTCTAGGAATTCCTCCAGGAATTCCTCTAGGAATTCCTCCAGGAATTCCTCTAGGAATTCCTCCAGCAATTCCTCTAGGAATTCCTCCAGCAATTCTTCTAGGAATTCCTCCAGCAATTCCTCTAGGAATTCCTCCAGAAAATCCTCTAGGAATTCCTTCAGAAATTCCTCTAGGAATTCCTCCAGAAATTCCTCTAGTGATTCCTCCAGCAATTCCTCTAGGAATTCCTCCAGAAAATCCTCTAGGATTTCCTGCAGATATTCCTCTAGGAATTCCTCCAGAAATTCCTCTAGGAATTCCTTCAGAAATATCTCTAGGAATTCCCACAGAAATTCCTCTAGGAATTCCTCCAGGAATTCCTCTAGAAATTCCTCCAGGAATTCCTCCTGAAATTCCTCTACGAATTTCTCCAGAAATTCCTCTAGAAATTCCTCTAAGAGTTTCCCAGAAATTCCTCTGAGAATTTATCCAGAAATTCCTCAAGAAATTTCTCCAGAAATTCATCTAGGAATTTCTCCAGAAATTCCTCTAGGAATTTCTCCAAAACATCCTCTACGAATTTCCCCAGAAACTCCTCTAGAAATTTCACCAAGAATTCCTCAAGGAATTTCTCCAGAAATTCCTCTACGAGTTTCCCAGAAATTCCCTTAAGAATTTCTCAGAAATTCCTCTAGGAATTTCTCCAAAAATTCATCTAGGAATTTCTCCAGAAGTTCCTCTAGAAATTTAACCAGGAATTCCTCTAGGAATTTCTTCAGAAATTCCTCTAGGAAAATCTTCAGAAATTCCTCTAGGAATTTCTTCAGAAATTTCTCCAGAAATTCCTCTAGGAATTTCTCCAGAAATTCCTCTAGGAATTTCTCCAAAAATTCCTCAAGAAATTTCTCCAAAAATTCCTCTAGGAATTTCCCCAAATATTCATCCAAGAATTTCTCCAGAAATTCTTCTAAGAATTCTTCTAGGAGTTTTTCCAGAAATTCCTCCAAGAATTTCCCAGAAATTCCCCTGAGAATTAATCCAGAAATTCCTCAAGAAATTTCTGAAGAAATTCTTCTAGGAATTTCTCCAGAAATTCCTCTAAGAATTACTCCAGAAATTCCTCTAGGAATTGCTCCAAAAATTCCTCTACGAATTTCTCCAGAAATTCCTCTAGAAATATCACCAGGAATTCCTCAAGGAATTTCTCCAGAAATTCCTCTACGAATTTCCCAGAAATTCCTCTAAGAGTTCCCAGAAATTCCTCTAGGAATTTCTCTAAAAATTCCTCTAGGAATTTCTCTAAAAATTCCTTCAGGAATTTCTCCAAAAATTCCTCTAGGAATTTCTCCAGAAATTCATCTAGAAATTTAACCAGGAATTTCTCTAGGAATTTCTCCAGAAATTTCTCTAGTCATTTCTCCAGAAATTCCTCTAGGAATTCCTCCAGAAATTTCTTTCGGTATTTCTCCAGCAATTCCTGTATAATTTCCTCTAGGAATTACTCCAAAAATTCCTCCAGGAATTCCTCCTCCGGAAATTCCTCCAAAAATTTATCCACAAATACCTCCAGGAATTTCTCTAGAACTCCTCAAGGAATTTCTCCACAAATTCTTCTAGAGATTCCTCCCAAATTCCTCCAGAATTCTTCCAGAAATTCCTCCAGGAATTCCAACATCATTCCTCAAGGAATTCCTCCGTTAAAATCTCTAGGAATTCCTCCGAATATTCCTCTAGAAAATCCTCTGGAATTTTTTCTGGAAACTTCTCTAGGAATTCCTCTGGAAATTGCTTTAGAAATTTCTCTAGGAATTCCTCCTGGAATATCTCTAGGAATTCCCCTAGGAATTCCTCCAGAGGAATATTCGGAAGAATTCCAAGAGTAATTCTGGAGGAATTCTGGATGAAACCTTTAAAGAAATTTGTGGAGAAATACCTTGTGGAATTCATCCGGAAATTCCTGCAGCAATTCCTCCGAGAATATTTCCAGAAATTCCTCCAGAAATTCCTTCGGAAAATCCTCCGAGAACTCCTCCAGGAATTCCTCCAGAAGTTCCGCCGGAAAGTTCTGCAAGAATCCCTCCGGAAATTCCTGCAGGAATTCCTCCACGAATTTCTCCAGGAATTCCTCTTAAAATTCTTCAAGGAATTCCTCCAGAAATTCCTCCAATAATTTAAATTCCTTCAGAAATTCCTCTGGGCATTTCTCCAGAAATTCTTCTAGGAATTTCTCCGAAAATTCCTAGAGGAATTTCTAGAGAAATTCCAAGATGAATTTCTGGAAGAATTTCTAGAGGAATTTCTGACGGAATTCGTAGAGGAATTTCTGGAGGAATTACTAGAGGAATTCCTAAAGAAATTCCTAGAGGAATTTCTGGTGGAAATTCCGGAGGAATTCCTGAAGGAATTCCTAGAGGAAATCGTGAAGGAATTTCCGGAGCAATTCATAGAGGAATTCCTGGAGGAATTCCCGGAGGAATTGCTGCAGGAATTTCCGAAGGAATTCCACAAGGCATTTCTCCACAAATTCCTTTAAGGGTTTCATCCAGAATTCCTCCAGAAATTTCTCTAGGAATTCTTCCGAATATTCCTCTGGAGGAATTCCAAGGGAATTCCTAGAGATATTCCAGGAGGAATTCCTAGAGAAATTTCTAAAGCAATTTCCAGAGGAATTCCTAGAGAAGTTTCCAGAAAAAAATCCAGAGGAATTTCTAGAGGAATATTCGGAGGAAAGAATTTAACGGAGGAATTCCTTGAAGAATTATGTAGGAATTCCTGGAGGAATTTCTGGAAGAATTCTGGAGGAATCTCTAGAAGAATTTGTGGAGGAATTCCTTGAGGAATTCTGGAGGAATTCCTAGAGGAATTTGTGGACAAATTACTGGAGCAATTTCCGGAGGAATTCATAGCGAAATTTCCGGAGGAATTATACAGGAATTCCTAAAGGGATTGCTGGAGAAATACCGAAAGCAATTTCTGGAGGAATTCCTAGAGGAATTTCTGGAGAAATGACTAGAAGAATGTCTGGAGCAATTCCTAGAGAAATTTCTGGGAAAATTCCTAAAGGAATTTCTGAGGAAATTCCTGGAGGAGTTTCTGAAGGAATTTCTAGAGGGTTTCCTGGTTAAATTTCTAGAGGAGTTTCTGGAGAAATTCCTAGAGGAATTTTTGGAGAAATTCCTAGAGGAATTTTTGGAGAAATTTCTCGAGGAATTTATGAAGAAATTCCTAGAGGAATTTCTGGAGAAATTTCTAGAGGAATTTCTGGAGAAAGTTCTGGAGGAATTTCTGGAGAAATTTCTAGAAGAATTTCTGGAGAAATTTCTTGGGAAATTTCTGGATAAATTCTTAGAGGAATTTCTGGGAAATTGTTAGGGGAATTTCTGGAGAAATTACTAGAGGAATTTCTGGTGAAATTTCTTGGGGAATTTCTGGATAAATTCTTAGAGGAATTTCTGGGAAATTCTTAGAGGAATTTCTGGAGAAATTCCTAGAGGAACTCCTCGTGAAATTTCTAGAGGAATGTCTGGAGAAATTCTTAGAGGAATTTTTGTAGAAATTCGTAGAGGAATTTCTGAAGAAATTCCTAGAGGAATTTCTGAAGAAATTCCTTGAGAAATTCCTTGTGGAATTTCTTGAGAAATTTCTGGAGAAATTCGTAGAGGAATTTCTGGATGAATTCGTAGAAGAATTTCTGGAGAAATTTCTTGGGATATTTATGGATAAATTCTTAGAGGAATTTCTGGGAAATTCCTAGAGGAATTCCTGGAGAAATTCCTAGAGGAATTCCTGGTGAAATTTCTAGAGGAATGTCTGGAGAAATTCGTAGGGGAATTTTTGGAGAAATTCCTAGAGGAATTTCTGAAGAAATTCCTTGAGGAATTCCTGGTGGAATTACTAGAGAAATTTCTGGAGAAATTCGTAGAGGAATTTCAGGAGGAATTCCTAGAGGAATTTCTGGAAAAAATTTCTTGGGGAATTTCTGGATAAATTCTTAGAGGAATTTCTGGGGAATTCCCAGAGGAATTTCTGGAGAAATTCCTAGAGGAATTCCTGGTGAAATTTCTAGAGGAATGTCTGGAGAAATTCGTAGAGGAATTTCTGGAGAAATTCCTAGAGGAATTTCTGGAGAAATTCCTAGAGGAATTTCTGGAGAAATTTCTCGAGGAATTTCTAAAGAAATTCCTAGAGGAATTTCTGGAGAAATTTCTGGAGGAATTTCTGGAGAAATTTCTGGAGGAATTTCTGGAGGAATTTCTGGAGAAATTCCTAGAGGAATTTCTGGAGAAATTCCTAGAGGAATTTCTGGAGAAATTCCTAGAGGAATTTCTGGAGAAATTCCTAGAGGAATTTCTGGAGAAATTCCTAGAGGAATTTCTGGAGAAATTCCTAGAGGAATTTCTGGAGAAATTTCTAGAGGAATTTCTGGAGAAATTTTTAGAGGAATTTCTGGAGAAATTACTAGAGGAATTTTTGGAGAATTTCCAAAAGGAATTTCTGGAGAAATTCCTAGAGCAATTTCTTGAGAAATTCCTAGAGGAATTTCTGGAGAAATTCCTAGAGGAATTTCTGAAGAAATTCCTAGAGGAATTTTGAGAGAAATTCCTAGAGGAATTTCTGGAGAAATTCCTTGAGGAATTTCTGGGAAAATTCCTAGAGGAATTTCTGGAAAAAAATCCTAGAGGATTTTCTGAACAAATTCTTAGAGGAATTTCTGAACAAATTACCAGAGGAATTTCTGGATAAATTCCTAGAGGAATTCTGGACAAATTTCTAGAAGAATTTCTGGAAGAATTTCTAGAGGAAATCCTTGAAGAATTTCTGGAGGAATCCCTGGTGGAATTGCCGGAGGAATTCCTGGACGAATTTCCGGAGGAATTCCTGGAGGAATTTTCGGAGGAATTCCTAGAGGAATTTCTGGAGAACCAGAGAGGAAAATTCATGAAAATAGAGCCGTCGCATACGTAGTTCTGGCTCCATGGCCTGAACGTCCTCGAAACAGATTTCTCCAGGTCACATTCTTATGACCACGGGATGACCATAGTTGCCTGGCCATTATTCCTTTTTATGGATGATGGATGTCACAAAAGTTCAGCTTATTATATTTACACTCCCGTTCAAAAGTTTGGGGTCACCCCCTCAAAAACGTGTCATTTTTTTAGACCCATATCTCCGCCAATTTGCATCTGATTTCAAAACTCTAGGTTTCATTCAAAAGATAATAAGTCAAAGAAACTTTGAACATGATTTAAAAGAAACTTTTTCAAAAAATTTTGTATGTAAACTTAACCTAAAGTTGCCAAATTTTCTAAAAAATGAATTTAAACTTATGGCAGTGTCGCTGGAAGTTGGGTCGACCAAATTTTAAGATGAGAGCGGTAATATGACCCATTTTCTATCAGCTTTCAACTGCTTTTTACAGAACTTAGCTAAACAATCTAGAAAAAAAGTTATTAAGTAAATTAATCCTTGATGTCATCGACCAAAAGTTTGGGGTCACCCCTCAATATGATGTATCGGCCAAAAGTTTAGGGTCACTTTCGTAAAACATGGAAAAGTGATTTGGTGATATCTTTGTCATATATAGTTCAATTTTAATTATTTTTGGCTCATTTCAAAGATAATTAACTAAATTTACGTTTGATGTCTTCAACTTAACGTATTTAACGATTTTTGTATATAAAAATGTTACGTAAAGTTAGCACATTTTACCACGCTTCAAAAAATGAGGCAACTTTACGTTAAGTTTTAGTATGTAAATTTCAGCAAATATGGTGGTTCAATTTCTATGCAGTAAGTATCATTCATTTTGTTTCAAATAAGCCAAGAAGAATTAAAATTGAATGAAAAATGACAAAGATATCAACAAATCACTTTTCCATGTTTTACGATAGTGACCCCAAACTTTTGGCCGATACAGCATTTTGAGGGGTGACCCCAAACTTTTGGTCGATGACATCAAGGATTAATTTACTTAATAACTTTTTTTCTAGATTTTTTAGCTAAGTTCTGTAAAAAGCAGTTGAAAGCTAATAGAAAATGGGTCATATTACCGCTCTCATCTTAAAACTTGGTCGACCCAACTTCCAGCGACACTGCCGTAAGTTTATTTTCATTTTTTAGAAAATTTGGCAACTTTGGGTTAAGTTTACATAAAAAAAATTTTGAAAAAGTTTCTTTTAAATCATGTTTAAAGTTTCTTTGACTTATTATCTTTTGAATGAAACCTAGGGTTTTAAAATCGGACGCAAATTGGCGCCGATATGGGCCTAAAAAAATGACATGTTTTTGAGGGGGTGACTAGGGTTACCATCTGTCCTGATTTTGGCCTCAATTTGGCAAAAATTTCTTAACAAATCCGAGGAGTTTTACTCATTTTTAAGAAAATGCATGAAATGTCCTGATTTTCTAGGCTGAGTAGATGGAAGCCCTAGGGGTGACCCCAAACTTTTGAACGGGAGTGTATGTAGTGGCTCGATTGCCCTAACAGCGGGGAGGAAAAAAAGGATAATTAATATAAATAATCAAGAAGATAGACCGTCGCATGCCTAGTTTTGGCGTTCACGAAGAAAGCACCTTCAGGACGCATTTCGATTGGCCAGGGAGGACATTGGACCTTTTTACGGTAACCAAGATGATGGATATGAAAAAGCATGAAGATAGAGCCGTCGCATGCCTAAATTTGGCACCATGGTCCAAAGGTCCTCGGAACAGGTTCCTCCAGGGTATATTTCAGTGGCCACGGGTTGGTAAGGAAAACCATTAGACCATTTCATGCTTACTAAAATGATGTATATGAAAAATCATGAAGAAAGAGCCGTCGCATTTCTAGTTTTGACCGTATGGCCAAAACGTCCTCGAAATAGGCTTTTGCAGAGCACATTCCGGTGGCCATGGGTTGACCAATGGTTGGCCAGGGAGGCCATTTGACGTTTTACGGTGACCAAGAAGATGAATATAAAAAATCATGTAGACAGAGCCTTCGCATGCCTGGTTTTGGTGCCCTGACCGAAATGTTCACGATCCAGGTCCCCGCGGGTGTAATTTCGATGCCCGCAACAGGACCAGATTGGGTTGGCCGGTTCCACATGATCACTACCAGACACGCATCACCCAGCTGGACATGTTTACCGCAGACACCAACATTCAACGACGCGGCCGCTCGTAAAAAGCTTGTGTAAATAAATTTCTTCTTAGTAAACTGTCAAAATCGCGAATCGACCACTCTTCTGCTGTCGACTGTCGAGCTAGTCGGTTTCTGTGATCGCTTTTCTGCTCGACTCGACAGTGATAGCAGGCGACCCGATTTAATCGACTCGAGTTATAAAATAGCCCCCTAAGTTTATTATCGTCGATTTGATTAGATACGCTCTAACTTTTTTGTTTTAATTTTCTCATCAAATTCGTCAAAGAACCAGCTTCTTAAAACGCACATTTTCGTGCACTGAGAATGTTGCTACGTCATTCCGTTCAAAAGATATTGATGATTTTCTAGAAGATATAGGCACTTTTCAACTATTTTTTTCTTGAGTTACAAAAATAACACCTCTCCAATTTTTTGATATGTTTCATAACAATATTTCTTCTTTTGCATGCTGGAAAAATATATGTTTTATCTTTGCCCCAACCCGTAATATCGCCTTTTGAATAAACTATGATTTTTGAAGAGAAACGTTCATAACTTTTGAACCAAAAGAGATAACGATCGTCTCAGCGCACGAAACGACGCTACACAAGTGTTTCTTGGGCGACTTTGATGAGAAATTGAAACTGAAAAAGTTAAAGCCAGAAAACCTGTTTTTCTTGAATTACCCTAAGTTAATTCAGAAATACAGGGTGTTAGGTTCCTGAGTGCAAACTTTTTAAAGGGTGATAGAGGACCATAAATAGTGAAAAAAATGGTCTACGCACATGGTCAAATCTCAACCGTTACGTAGTTATTGAACTTCCCATTCTTATTGCCTTAACTGGCTATAACTTAAAAATGGTCAAACTTATCGCAGTTTTTTTACCCTTATTCGAAAGATTATTGATTTTTCTATCAAATAGCATCTTTGAATCGATTGGTTTAGTTCAATAACTAAGTTTTCTAGGGCAAATAGCTCAAAAGTGGTGTGTTATCTTTGAAAAAATGCGTAATAATTTAAAAATCTCTCTTAGGCAAAGTTGTATTCCCTGTTCCACTCTACAATTCGTTCTTTGACATCAAACCTCTATCTCTTACCGTTTTCTTTCAATTCTGATTCAAACATCGCATTTCAGATCATAAATTTGCAACTGTCATGGTAAGCACTTTTTGGCGCACTGTGCCGCACATTTACATCAAAATTGCAAAAAAAGCTATAAGCGATAGAAGTTCGGTATCAAAGAACGAATTGTAGAATGTAATAAGGGCCACAACTTTGTAAAAGAAATAATTTTAAATTATTACGCATGTTTCAAAGATAATTGACAAAAACAATTTAAAACACACTATTTTTAGCTATTTTGCCCTAGAAAACGTAGTTTTTCAAATAAACCAATCGATTCAAAGATGTAATTTGATAGAAAATTCAATAATCTTTCCAATACGGATCTAAAAACTGCGATAAGTTTGACCATTTTCAAGTTATAGCCAGTTAAGGCAATAAGAGTCAAAAACATTGGAAGTTCAATAACTACGTAACGGTTGAAATTTGACCATATGCGTAGATCAATTTATGTCACCATTTATGGTCCTCTATCACCCTTTAAAAAGTTTGCACTCATGAACCTAACACTCTGTATATCTCTAGATCGGTCAATTTTAAAGCTACAGAAAAACTGTCTTCAGCAAACTTGCTCAAAATTGATAGGTCTCCAACTTTGCCGAAGAATTTATATAGTTAAAAATAAAAAGTTTGGTTTCCAATTCATGTGAAAATATGGACCCCCCTTATGTTCATGTATATTGGAAAGAGGGCCTTATTATTAGCAACAACTTTGTAGAAGACCATATTTGTCTAAAAAATCATTTGAAGGCGCTGAATGCATCTTTCCTCGTAAATCTGGTTCGTGGACCATTGTGCGCTGTTGCAAGTAACCCCGTTTGACGATTCACGGATATATCAGGAATCAGCAATTCAGAACTCTTTCAAAATTTTCTCGAAAGTTATATAAAGATTTTTCTGCAAGGATTGCTTTAGACATTCTACAAAAGATTGTTGAAAGAATTCCCAAGAATTCTACACATTCTTTTATACATTCCTTCAAGACACAAATTGCTCCCAAGATTTCTTAAAACAGTATTGAAATAACTTTGGTAAGGAAAATATCCAAACACTTAAGTAAGTCATAATTTTTCCGATGGATTATTTTCAAACTGTTCGTTCACAAAATATAGCCATAATGCTGATATCCTCCGAAGAAAAATCCAAGATACATGAAAGTTTGATAATAATTGAAATTTTGACACTGTGTAACGATTTTTATCTAGATTTCTAGATTTTTACTGTGGATGATTTAGTCAATTTTTTTGCAATTTCTCATCGTAATAAGCTGTTTTACCTCATGCAAATCTGCCCGGAAAAGGCCTACTTCCCCACACCAAAATGGCAGTGCTGTAATGGTTCATTACATCACTGATTTGCGTTGCGTAATGAACCATTACAGCACTGTTTTCAGTTTTGATCAACTTCTTGATGCTTTCTGAACGCAGTTTTGAAAAATTGTGACAACTGCACAGTACAACCTGCCATCATCAGACTTTTTTAAACATAGCTGAACATCAGTGGTGTGTAGTTTGATGCAGTTTTGCATAGAATATCATCGTGCCAGTCACAAAATATACGAATGCAAACTGCAAAAGCTCTCAGTTCAGTTATAAACCTTAAAGTGCTCATATAACACTGAAAAGTAAATATATGCAACAGTTATGAATTAATAAATCAACAATACTGTGCCTAAAGAAATTACGTCCCGCGAAATTCTAGAATTCCAAACACCCACCCAAGGTCAATGACAGTAGGTACCCACCGCGACAGACACCTTAAGAAGTGAAACTTGCTAATTCATATGCTACTAGCCATCCATCCACGGGCCCAATCCCCCGGGAACCTGTTGAACTTTATCAATGGACTTAACTGTTCGCGCTACTTCGATGCTCATTAGCCATTCCGCGCCGGTACGAAGCTGGTGGCGATGCACATACCAAGCAGTTCCATCACAGATGTGACCATCCGTCGCTGGGTGGTCATCCGGGATCTGCAGGTAATAATATTCATATAAATTGACGGTCATCTGCCTGATGAAACGCAGTTCCAAGGGAGCGGTTCTTCATAATGGATCTCCTGACGAAAGTGGGTGCGTTGGTGATATTATTAAGTTTGCAGTTGGTTTTCTGTGAAGAAGTTGCTCGATATGACAATTATAAAGTATACCAAGTGACCGCGAAGACAAAGCAGCAGATGGATACATTGCATGGGATTGAAATGAACAGTGATGCCTACATATTCCTCGAAAGTGGACACAAAGTTGGCGATAAATTTACTGTGATAGTGCCGCCACATAAGCTGGCTGACTTTGCAGAGACTTTGAAGATGGAGAAAATTTGCGGAAGGATAATTAATTCTAATGTGCAACAAACCATCGATGACGAACGCAATCGAATGCAGTCGAAGCGACTGAAGGGAGTGTTTGACTGGACGGAGTACCACAATTTGGAAGAAATCCATGCTTGGTTGGATAAGCTTGCGGCGGAATACACGCAAGTCGAAGTGATTGAAGGAGGGCGATCTTACGAAAAACGATCGATTAAAGGAGTCAAAGTGTCGTATAAATCTGGTAATCCGGGAATTTTCATCGAAGGTGGTATCCATGCTCGCGAGTGGATCTCTCCTGCTACGGTCACCTACATTTTGAACGAACTGCTCACAAGTGAAGACGCCAGTGTGAGAAAAATTGCCGAAAGCTACGACTGGTACGTTTTCCCAAGCGTGAACCCCGATGGCTACGTCTACAGCCACCGAAGGAACCGTTACTGGCGAAAGACCAGAACTCCGTATCCGAATGGATGTTTTGGGGCCGATCCCAACCGGAATTGGGACTTCTTCTGGGGAGTAGCAGGAACCAGTCGTCGCTGTTATGCTGACTCGTACGGTGGGCCAGGGGCATTCTCCGAGAAGGAAACGAAATCTCTGTCCGAGTACATAAACACACTCAGCGGAAAGATCCAAGCCTACATCGCATTCCACTCATACTCCCAGTTGCTGCTTTTCCCCTACGGGCACACCAGTGAACGAACGCCGAATCACGACGACCTGGACGAGATTGCCAATGCGACCGTAACATCCTTGGCAAAGCGGTACGGGACACAGTACCGCTACGGGAACATCTACGACGCAATTTATCCGGCCAGTGGAAGCAGCAGCGAGTGGGCATATGGCGTTCAGAAGGTGCGATTGTCCTACACGTACGAGCTGCGTCCCATGGGTGGTTACAATGGATTCGTACTTCCACCGGAGCAAATAATACCAACTGGGGAGGAGACTCTGGATTCCCTGGTGACCATGCTCGAGGAGTCGGAGAAACGAAATTATTTTAAAGTTTGACAAGGTGTTGTCAAAGATTGAGCGTACGTGTCTCCTGATCGGCATAGAAATGGAAGTTAGATTTACTACACTATTGCATATCGTTTTTTAGTCACATTGACTCATAGCGAATCCAGGTTCTGACCTCTAGAGTCATGAAGAAGTTGCAACAGGCAGAAGTACAATAGACTTAGATTTTATTTTAAGTGTAGATTGAAACGTGAAATCAGTAATAAACATTTAATTGCTACACTGTTTCTCAAGATATTATCACATTCAAAACTCAAGATTGCGCTTATCCACCAGACGACTAGCAGACTCTTAGAGACTAGCCCTAATAAATAAGTGTCAAAATAGCCTGCGTGTTAGCCTTTTATAGGTTTGAAACCTGTCATCCGAATTTGTCCAGAAATTCCTACACAACTTCATTGTAAATATTTAGCAGTGATTTCTCTCAGGGGGGTTTTCTCGAAGTTTCACGGAGATTCGCCGAAGAGATTCTTCGGCAATTTCCTTCCTGGATGTTCTTCTAGGTAACACTAGCTTACAAAATAAAACAACAGTCGTGAACTCAACGACCACTATTTTTGATGCATTGTTAAGTGCTGGCTTCAAGACCGTGCTCCAAAAATGTTTGAGTACAACAGTTTTTGAACTTTACCTAAAAATCGAGTTTAACAGTTTTTAAAAATATGTTTTTTTTTTTAATTCGAATATCTTACATTGCAGTCATCCAATTTACAATCTTTCCAAACATAGGAAGCTAATCATAAGATGCTTTGATCATCTGAACACAATTTTTGCGTCAGATTGGTGAACGTTGAGATATCGGTGAGTATATGGGACGATCTTCTTAAATTTTAGCAAAATTTTCAAAAAATTATAAAGATTTGTAATTTTTTAAAGAAAAAAATTTTTTTCTTCTAAATGAACTTTTGAAATATAAGATGTAAGCGAGTTACAGTAAAAAAATCGGCTCAATTGATGCATTTGTTAAGAAGAATGAGGTGTATGAAGAGATAAACTTTGCTTAAAAATAGAACAAAAAACGATTTCAAATGCCAGCCTTGTATGGAAAGTCGAAAATAAAATCCGCTCTATTGTATTGTTTTTCCTTCACGTTTTCGAGCTCAGGGCATGATCATCCATTTGTGTATCTCTTAGAATTCGTTTACAAATATTGGATGACGGACGATCCATAAATGCAACCGATCACGCGCACAGCCTTCTACGATCCCCTTGGAATCCCTCCAGAAGTTTGTGCAGAAAAAACACCTAGAGGTCCTGTCCTGAGGGTTCTCCAGCACTTCCTTTGGGATTTCCATTAGATTTCCATTAGAAGTTCTATCAGGAATTTCCGCAAGAGTGTCTCCAGAGATTTCTTCAGGAGTTCCTTCTAAAGCACGGGTTCCCAACCGGTGGTCCGCGGCCCCCTGGGGGGCCGTGAAGCCAGTCCAAGGGGGCCGCGATGTTACCAAAAACTTGTTAAATTTTTATTCTATTTTGTGCATATTATACCAATTGTTAATTTTGTACACCGCCATCCGCGAAAGCAACAATTTTAGGAACAAATTTTCAGTATAAAACTCCTTCAGATGAAAAATTTTTCGGCTGCGCCGCTATTTTTCAGCTATAACTCAAATTGAATGTACATGGCATCATTGTTAACGAAATGTGAGTGTCGAATAAAAAAAAACGTATCATTGATCGTCGAAAGCCCCTCCCACAGTAAATTTCTGGCTACGTCACTGTTCCCAAAAAACTTGGTTTCGTTCATTAAATTCGAATTTTTTTCCAAAAAAAAAATCATTGGGCCCCAGATGTTTCGACAATTTTTAAAGGGGGTCGCCACCTCAAAAAGGTTGGGAATCCCTGTTCTAAAGTTAAACCAGATAGCCCTTTTTAAATTCCATCTGGTGGGTTCAATTGGAAATGTTTTAAAGAGTTCCATCAGGAATTGAATTTCCTAAAGAAATTCATTCTGACTTTTAACCAAGAGATCCTTCCGAATTTCTTCCTCTTCAAGAGTTGTAGTATGGCGTTTTTTTGAGTTCCTTTTAAGAATTTTTCCATTTTTTCTTCTGACATTCTTCTAGAACT
Organism: Aedes albopictus; assembly: GCF_035046485.1. Lineage (NCBI taxonomy): Eukaryota > Metazoa > Arthropoda > Insecta > Diptera > Culicidae > Aedes > Aedes albopictus. The sequence goes on from NC_085137.1 coordinate 184,221,780, forward strand.
TTTCCCTTTTGGATTATTCCAGGTTTTTTTTAGGTTCATAAGAAGTTAAATCAGTTCGTAATCTTTCATTTACGGTTCCTTTAACGGTTTTTGGGTTTCGGGAACAGTGTTAGCCTAAAGTATGCTATCCACCGTGATGGGACTTGCCATCTTAAGTATAGCTTCCAATGGCGGATCATTTTATACTTAGCCGCTGGATGCCAAAACAGACGCTGTTTGAGCCGCACTCACGGCCGCACCTCCTTGGTGAACAGACGCTCAGGAAGTACTTCCTCAATCTAGCTGAAGTCAGAAGGACAACAGTGCCTAGGCTGTATTATCAGCTAAGGGCCTGTCCATAAACAACGTAGACTCTTATGGGGGGAGGGGGTCTGACCAAAGTCCATACAAATTCCGCAAATTTTGTATGAACAAAAGTCTACGAGGGGGAGGGGATCTTCTTCTTCTTCTTTTTGGCTCTACGTCCCAACTGGGACTTGGCCTACCTCTCTTCAACTTAGTGTTCTTTAAGCACTTCCACAGTTATTAATTGGTCGTCGTTAAGTAAGACCAGTCCATGTGCTTTTCAATGATTTCGAGAAAATGTCCTGCAAGCACTTGAAATTTCAAATCTCTGGTATTATTTTCAGAAATACTAATATTCTGCATCAAAATAACTTCGAAAAGTTCAGGTTTAATGAATTCCTCAGCTTATTTTTACCTGCCCAAAAAATCGCGTAGTCCACTCTGAGTGAACGCCGACCAATTGAAGGCCTTTGCCAGCCATTGCATGAACCTGCCGTCACCGGATTGGCGATCCATAGCTTTAATCACTAGGCTAACTGGAGAGGGGGGATCCAAGATGATCAAAAATAAGTCTACGTAGTTTATGGACAGCGCATGAGCACACAACTCTTAGCTGACGGTCTTTGTCATCGCTTGACCCGTTGAAGCATGATGTAGGAACTTGTGAGGAGCAGAGCTATATTGGACGCTCCTTATCATTTCACCAGTTTGCAGCTCAAAAATTCTTCAAATATTTCCTTCTGGCAATCTACCAAGCCATCGTTTTAAAATTCAAACAGGAATTTTCTATGGGATACCAACTGGAGGTGTTTTTAAAATTCCTGAATGAGTTCTATCTGGAATTCACCCATGGCTTCATTCTTAGATTTCTCGAAGTGTTTCTTCTAGAAGTTCCTACTTGTATCCCTCCTTGAGTGGGTTGCTTTTGGGAAACCATCAGGGGTCCTTGGAGGAATCTCAGGCTCGAATTTCTGGATTGATTCCGGGGGAATCACATACTTAAATCTTAAGTAACACAACTTGTTATATAACAGTTAAAATTACACGTTTCATACTAGATCTGTTGTAATTTTCTTGCATTATTTACATAATATGGCACACTTATATAATCAAAACAGCGCAAAAAATGGCGGCTTATAGAACATCTTATAAGTTATATAAGATGCATGCCAATACACGTATAGTACTAATTATGTCGTTCAAGGTACGTTCCATCCAGCCACTGAATGTTAATTGGTTGCAAATAAGATATTTGCCTTCATTGAAAACGTGCAAAATACCTATTTAATGCAGCCACTATCATCAGTTGGAATAAGGTATTTTTCGAAGAGTACAGCTTACAGAATGCTGTTATATTACATACAATAATCATTAGTTGGAATTAAGTTATTTGAAGGTTATATAGCTTGTGGGATCCCATAGTAAAACACTAAATTGAATATCGACACTACATGAATCTTGTACTTATGCTGTATCATCGGACAAAACACAATTGTATTGATAACTGCAACAACATATTTGTTTCCAAGTAATGGATGCTATAATATATGACAGCTTAAAAATTTTGCTGATAGTATAATTTATTATATGGGAACTAGCCAGTGGAGATGGTGCTTTTTCACATGCGCGGCTAGATTCACTGCGAAACTTCTGGTTTTACTTCATCAGAATTCAAGCACCATTGAGTTGAATTAGAAAATGCATATAAAAATTATGAAATTTTGCGATATTTCTTTAAAATTGTCTCGATAAACAATATGGCAGCTATCCATAAGAATTACAGTATCGGTTGAAAGTATTAGGAATTATTAAAATTTCAACCATATTTACATTTTAGCCTGTAATTCAAACAACTGATCATACTTCAATTGGTAACCTAATGAGTTTAAATTTGAGAAAACAATTTCTACCAATTGATAACAAAAATATTTGAAAAAAAAATCAATTTGTGTCGCATTTTTATTTGTGTACTTATTTTTTAGGCGGTACTGTGATCTGCATAATTTTATCTAGTGGAACACAAACCGCAATCGAAATCTAGTGTTGTCATTGTAAATAAGTTGAAATTACGTAAAAATTACTTTTCGCGAACTACTTCGCAATAGATTCATAATTTAGTCATAGAAAGTATTTTGCGACACTGAACTAACTCTTTTACAGCTAATCATTTAACGCGGCTTAACTATATCTGTCAAACGTCAAAATGTTGTTATTAGCAATCGTGCTGCTTGTTTGTTTTGGTCATCCGTCGGAGTTTCGTCGTCTTCACGGGATTCCTGGTGGTCGATGATTTACCCGACCATCCCGTGTTCGAAGTCAGTTTCCTGCAGCGCTAAGGATGAACGATTTCACAGTTCGTAGGATTTATGACACAGGGACCCGCCAGGATCTACATCCCGGCCAACAAGATCTGTTAGCAGTCCCGGCATTTACGATGGCATCCGAAAAGCAACATCTAATATACATACTAACACTTTCGCGGTGGCTAGAGCGCAAGCTGTGTGGAGCGGAATTATTTGGGAAGTTGGATCAGGATTGCGAACATTGTAATAGCAACATAAAGTCTACAAAACTGGCGCAAAGGGCCACAGAGGGTACATTGTTTTTCCGAAAGGTTGAAGTGGCTTATCAATGGTTTACAGAAGTGCTCAGAACATAGCCTAACATGACGGGGTAATACGAGAACTAAGCTCGGTGGATGCTTGATTCTTTCTAGAGATATTACTGCTGGTCAGTCCACCGAAATCATTTAACACAAACCATAAAAGACTGCGCAACTGATCATAAATAAATCAACTTGAATTTGATGCTTTTGAAGTGCTATATAATTGTAAAAGTAGCATGTTTCATACATGAATGAGTCAATGTAATTTTTATTGATGTTTGTTTTTGGGCAACTTAATTTCAGTTAAATAATAACATAAGAAGTTGTCAGATCCGCTTATAATACTACTATAAAACATCTTCTGTAATTTTTATTTCTGAAGATGTTTTCTGTGTTACTTGAGAAGGGAATGCCTTAAGGAACGTCTGAAAAAAAAATCTGGAAAAATCCCCAGAATTAATCAATAAATTAATCTCCATACTCTCCATATATCACATGGACACCTTTGAATAGAAGGGGGAGGAGTTTTAAGGAAAGTCTATACTTGTCCACGTAGAGGTGGGTGGGGGTCTGTCAAACGGACAGCGTTGATTAAAAAAAAGATTCATCAACGAAACAAATCATGTCATATTATATAGTTCGCAATTTTATATAAAAAAAATATCATAAGTATTAATTTTATATGTTTTATTAATATTTATGAACCTCATGAGCACTAGTGAGGGATTTTTTTTTTAGTTTTTCGGGAGAGGGATTCGATCCCAGGTCCTTGTACTGAAAGCACGACTTCCACAGTTATTAATTAAAGGGCTTTCTTTGAATGCCATTGCTTGAATTATTGTACATTGTGTGGCAAGTACAATGGTACACAATGCCCAGGGAGTCGAGAAAATTTTCCCGGCCGGAACGAGCCTTAACCATTGGGCTAACTGGAGACCCTATCAGCAGCGCTACTGGAGCTTAGTAGTAGCTGCACCCAAGTAACACAACTTGTTATATAACAGTTCAAAATACACGTTTCATACTAGATCTGATGTATTTTTCTTGCATTATTAACATAATTTGAAACACTTATATATTCAAAACAGCGCAAAAAATGGCGGCTTATAAAACATCTTATAAGTTATACAAGATGTATGCCAATTCACTTATAGTACTAATAATTTCGTTCCAAGTACATTCCACCCAAGGTTTCGATTGTAAATAAGCTATTTGTCATAATCAACAACTAGCAGACAACCTATATGATGCAATTATGTTCATTAGTTGGAATAAGGTTATTTTCAAGCAATATTGCATATATAATGCTTTAATATAACATACCATAAACATTTGTTAGAATTCAGTTGTTTGAAGGTAATATAACTTGTGGAATCCCATAATACAAGACCAATATAAATATAAACTATGTATTATTATCAAAACGTACACGAGTCGTATCAACGGACACAAAGTAATTGTATTGAAAACTGCAACATCATGATATTTTTCCAGATGATGAAGGCTAGGCTCATATATGATAGTTTATAAACTGTGCTGACAATATAATTTAAAAGCTCATGCAATAAAGGCGGAGTTTTTTCACATGCGCTGCTAGTTTCATGGTGAAACTTATGGTTTTACTTCATCAGAATTCAAGCGCCACTGAGTCAAATTAAAAAATGAACATCAAAATTTCGAAAATTTGGGATATTTCTCTTGAAAAACAATATGGCAGCTTTCCATGAGAATTACAGTATCGGTTGAAAGTTTCAAGAATAACAAAAAAAAATCAACTATAGCTATAGTTCAATTCTGATCGTTCTTCAGTTGCGATTCAAATGTGTTTATGTTTAAGAAATATTTTTTCAGCCGAATAACAACAAAATTAAAAAGAAAAGAATGATATTTTGAATTGCTTTTTTATTTTTGTACAAATGCTTTAAGGCGGTGCTGTGATCAGCATACTTTTTCTGGTGGAACACAAATCGCAATTCAAACCCATTGTTTTGGTTGTAAAAAAGTTAAAATTACGTTAAAAAAAGTTTCCAACAACTACGCTGCAAACGATTGAAAAAGTACTTATAATAACGGAAATAATACATTTAAATAACATCTTCCTAGCGTGTTCATTCATTAGTTTCAATTTTGTTATGGGAAGAATTTCTCGACACCAAAATAACTTATTTACAGCTTATCTTTCAACGTGGCATAGCTGTATCTGTCAAATGTCAAAATATTTTCATTAGCAATCACGGTACTTGTTTTGTTGGTGATCCGTCGGAGTGTTTATTCGTTTTCACGAGATTCCTGGTGGTCGATGGTTTACCCGACCATCCCGTGTTCGGAATATCCTTCAGCAATGAACGGCTTTGCAGTTCGTGGGATTTTTGAGATAGGGGCCCGGCAGGATCTACATTCCGATGACCATCGGTCTCAACCAGGTGACGTCCGAAAAGCTACGGCTCCACACATTCACGGTGGGCGGAGTACAAGCTGTACGATATTGCTTTGGAAGTTGGATCTGGCTAGCAAACATTGCAGTAGTAACGATCTGTAATCAAAACCGGCACAAAAAGGCCGCAGAGAGTGCATTGTGTTAAGGAAAGATTCATGTGGCTACACTTGTTTGCCATAGTGATCAGAACATGGGGTGTACTGACAGGAGTAGTAAGCTCGATGGATGCTTTTTTTATATAAACCCGTACTGCTGGTCTGTTTACCGAAACCAAAAAAACGGATTACTTATCAGCGGCAGCAAACCACAGCAAATGCAAAACTTTTCATACAGAAACTAACTTGCATTTGTTGTTTTAATAGTGCTTTATAACTGTAAAAGTAGCAAATTTCATTCGTTATTGAGTAAAAATAATTTTTATTGATGTTTGTTTTTGGCCAACATAGTTTCAGCTTAATTACAACATAAGAAGTTGTTAGATCCGCTTATAATACTATTATAAAACATCTTCCGTAATTTTTATTTCTGAAGATGTTTTCTGTGTTACTTGGGAAGGCTCCTGTTTGATGTAGAATAATTTGAAACTGTGTTTACACATGTAAACATGGCGAACAATGGCAATTAAGTGCGCTGCTAATAAGCAGCTGAACAGAACGATTAAGCATTAGCTAGTCTTGTTAACCTATGTTTGATCTACTAGTTCCACTGTGAATGATATGTGGAATAATAGCATCTAATATGTCGGAAACAGCTTGTCTTCATACATTATTAGAACATTATTTAGCTGTAGATGGGAATTCCTAAACAACACTTCTTAAACTTCTGTTCGATCAGTTGTTCAATTTTCATAAATGTGATGAACTAAAGTGCTATTTAAACTGTTAGAAATATTTATTCGACTCTTTTTTCAACACATACTCTTATTCAACTGTCGGCGCATTCGTTGAACACTTGTTAAGCTGGCATGCTTATTAATGATTCCAAATTCTCACTTGGGTGGTAGATTTTAAGGCACTTTCTATACTCAGATGCGTAGTTTTGCTAGATGATTCTAATATTGTTTTATTTAGAACTGTACATATTGAAATATAGACAAGCTTATTTTGCACCGTCATGGCATCGATGAAAATTTTTCATTTGCTACAGTTTACACGTAATTAAATAAATTAAATCGCAATGGGCAAAAAGGAGCGTAAACACCCGCTATGATTGCAAACTCATCCTGCTTCATAGATTATGTCAATCATTTATTTAGCGCTTCCTAAACAAAGATCCTCAGATAGAATCCTGCCAGCACTAGGTCATCTGAACTAATAAGTTCAACATTATCACCCTTCCACTAATAGTGTCGAATCCGCCCTTAACCGGATAGTGTACTCCGATGAAAGGCGCTGTAAGCTGCTGTAAGTGATGGCGCGAAAGTCGAGCAACCGGTTAAATCTTGGATCAGCGACAGACTAGTTTGTTCAATCAATCCTCAATGGATGCTGTTTACAACACTACTCTGATGATAGTGGCTGCAGCGCATGTTCATGTCACGAGCCCTTAAACTGATTTTGATTGGAAGTGATCCGGCGTCGTCGTCGTCGGTTAATGATTTAGAGCATGAGGGTGACGTTAGCACAATCAACACATGCAGTTCTGGTAAGCTGGTAGAAACCAGATCGAATAACAGCGGAGTCACTTATCAGGCAAGCTCTAAGATTAGTTTCATCATCTGGAACTAGTCAACAGAATTTGTCGTTTTTGTGCATTGGCTACGTAAGAACCCGCAGTAAGAAGGAAAGCGAACAATCTTCATATTGCCTCCCAAATGATTTTCTTCTGAGCGTCTTCTATGCTTTTCTTTGTTTTACCCGATTATTTTTTGAATATAAATTATCAAAGCTCTTATCTGTTTTTATTGGCGTTGCAGGAATTGTTTTTATTCGTAATTCACCTAAAATTAGATGATAGTAGGCAGCTGGTTTTCAATGTACATAGCATGCACGGAATGAGCGATAATTTGGGTTAGCTACGTACCCTGAGAAAGCAGTGGATAACACCAGTGGATGACACCTGGTGGAAGATAGAAGAGGGATGGAATGCTAACGCCACGATAGAGCGAACGAAAGCACAAGGAGCCAAAGCCGTAGCCCGTCAGCACTATTTGGCTCTCTAGAAGAAACTGAAACACTCATGTACCGGGACGAAAGAGCGTGGGCGGACTTCCTAGCCCAAGTAACAATTCCATTGCTGATCGGTTTTGTTTGATTTTTATTAGGGATTTATTACAATAATAATTTAAACTCACAGATTTATGACTACTTTTATAAAAACCATAAAGCCAGATTTTAAGAGTAAACAAAACACTCCAATATGTAAACCTTCTGGCATTCATTATTACCACAATAAAACAGTTCAAACTCTCAACAGATGGCGATCCGTTCGATTAGTAACGACACCTGTTGGTGGAAAATGAGAAACTACGACACTGCTAGGTTTTTTTTTGCGGTCATCATAAAAGTAAACTTGCTTTCGTTTTATTTTCGCTAATTCTGGTCGTCGCCATATTGAAGAATTAGCTGACGTGAAACGAAAATAGTTAATTCTGGAGCTCGATTTAAATAGGTCGTATGTGCTTTCGTCGATATAAAATTCGATCAGTTTATTTTAGTAATAGTAGCAATATGGATGATATTTCGGTGGCTTTTAATGATAAAACCAACTTCTTGTTTGATAAGGAATCGGTTGTATGTATTGATTTTGTTAAATTTCAACAGTTTCCGCTATAAGAAGCGAACCCAACTGATCGAGTTTTATATCGACGAAAGCACATACGACCTATTCAAATCGAGCTCCAGAATTTTGCTCAAATAAGCAATAAATTGATGATTTGCCGCCATTTCTATAACATACTTACATAAATAAACTCTCCCAGCTGAGTTTTTTTCTGTCATTCGAGGTAGTTTTAGTAAATTAAAAAAAAAAGATTTATTTCTTTCCAAGATGATAATATTGATTATTTTCGAAGCGCATTAATTTTATGTTTCTGCAATCCCAATATTCACGGTGAAATTGAATGCACCACAATAACTACTAAAATATTACTTTGAAATGATCGCTTTCTACTTACAAATGATGTGTCCTCCTGGACTTTACGTATCATCGAAGAAGCTTCTCTGCATCCTGAGCTGTCATAGTTTTTAATGAAAAAAAAAAAAACATCAACAATCATCATAACCTCTTTTCGAGAATGTATTTTTTTCATCTAGGTTTTAAAACAGTTTTATTGCTACTATTATTGTTGTTTAGAAAACCTCTCCAAGAGTGGTCCATTTAGCCGGAAGATGCTCTTGAAGAAGTTATCAAGAGGTTTTGATGTACACAGATAAAAATAATGAAGTTTACACGTCATGTAAACTTCATTTAAGTCATGTAATCTTCCAGTTATGATGGTTTACATGATATATCATGTAAATTTATTTCATATGTCATGTAAAAACTCTGAGTCGAGCTGCATTACATGACATTTAATGGAAGTTTACATGACTTTTCATGAGATTTACATGACATATCATGTAAACTTCAATCATGTGCATCATGTATATGCCACAGAAATTTACACTATCTTTTCGATCTGTGTATGAATCATTTTTATTGCAAGTTTTATAAAATTGGTCATGAAGATCTCTCATAGAGCAGAACAAAACTTAAATTGTTACTTGGGAGCCGACGGAGACGAGAAATCCGCAAATACCGGCCACATTCGTCTTTTCTACGTTGTATTACGTCACCTTAGTGGGACTAAGATGAATGCTACAATGCCCATGAAAGACACGTCTGGTGTTGGGCACTCCACCAACATCTCAGCATTGCCGGGGCCCGTGGCGTAGTGGCTGCACGTTCACTTCATAAGTGGATGGTCATGGGTTCGATCCCAGCCCCGGCACTTGCAATTTTTCGTCATTTGCTCTTCCCCCCGGCTGTTCGAGTCCGTATGAAGTTGATCATCAATATTAACTTCTTTTCTCGATCAGCCTAGATAGCTGTGTAGTGTCGGTAGCGATTATCTCAATTGGCTAAGAATAACACTACGGACCGCCTGTTCCGGTGGTAAGAATCCACCAACAGGTGACCCCTAATTCATGGTGTGATGCGGCTTTATGCTTACCTATCCTAGGAATGAATGGCTAGGGGGGTCTAATAAAAACCTAACCGCTAACGGAGCCTGTGGAGTACCAGGGCGCCCTCCACAGTATGTAGCCCTTACTGCGCTAACCGGAGCAATGGTGCAGTGGACCTTGTGTTTCTCCGAGACAATCAGCTGCCCTTCTTTAGTCTCACTTGAGGCTAAATAAGGGCGGGATTATAAAGATGTTGTTAATTAGTTTAAATTTTCACCTATATGGTTTCACATTATGCGATTTACACAGTATATTCTGTGTATCCTCGCCTTTGGCGTTTTCCAATCGATACCGATTTGGTTTTATAGTTGCTGTTCTTTGTTGTGCTGTTGTTGCGAAGAGTTTAATCTTACCTAGTTTGGGTAGTGGCTACGGTTAAGATAGCTCAGACCAATCTTCAGCATAAAAGAACAGCAACGATCAATCTTTGCAGACTTGGCCTTGGTACAAGAACCTTACTTTCGTAAGGGAAATTTCTATCTAGGAAACCTTGTGAACCCGGTGTTTGTCACTTTCAGTAAACATGAAATAGCAAACTCGCGTGTCATGCCTCGAGCCTGTGTGCTTGTCTAGGTGCTTGTCAACAACGCAATAGTTGCTACACTCATCTCTGAACTAACCACCAGAGATGTATGTGCTATCACAATTGATGTATCTGATGGAAACCTCAACACTTCAAAAGGCCTTCCGCTAATTGTTGGCAGTGATGCTAATGCTCACCATATCATCTGGGGCAGCTCAGACATTAACTTGAGAGGCTCCAGTTTGATGGAGTACTTAAGTAGTACAGATCTTGCATTACTTAACATAGGCAACCGCCCAACCTTCATGGTATCTGCTAGAGAGGAAGTGTTAGATATAACGCTTTGCTCTAGCAGAATTAGTCACGAGCTGACCAATTGGCATGTGTCAGATGAAGAACCTTTATCTGACCATCGGTACATCTTTTTTGAACATTTAAATGTTACTTCGCAAACATAGCGTTTCAGGAATCCTCGGTCAACAAACTGGGATCTTTATACTGATTTGGTTGCAGCGAAATTTCATGGATATTCACCATCCATTGGCACTCCAATTGATTTAGATGATGCCGTTGATACTACAACGACCTTCATCATGGAAGCTTTTGAAGAAGCATGTCCTCTACGGTCTGTTAAGATCACAAGAGGAACCCCTTGGTGGAACTCTGATCTGGCGAAACTCAGGAAACAATGTAGAAAGACGACATTCGGCTGGTTCGGAGGCTTTCAGGTCGGCTCGCAAGGCCTACAGGAAAGCTCTCCGGTCTGCTGAACGATCCGGCTGGAAAAACCTTTGTACAAATGTTTCCAGCTTGAGTGAAGTCAGTCGGTTAAACAAAATCCTTGCGAAATCTAAGGATATCCGGGTGAACGAACTTCGTTTGCCAAATGGCGATCTGACTTCCTCTGATGAGGAAGTTCTGGAATGCTTATTCAGCACACACTTCCCTGGATGTGTGGATATTACATCTTCGGATGATCCTGATGTCTTTTCTTGTAGTTATGATTCTTTAGCTTCGGCTCGGAGTATTGTAACTATAGAATCGATTGAGTGGGCTCTTAATAGCTTTGCTCCTTTCAAATCTCCTGGGGCAGATGGGATTTATCCTATTTTGCTTCAGAAGGGATTTGATCATTTCAAACATGTTTTGAAAAAACTACTTGTTTGCAGTTTTGCTACAGGGTATGTTCTTAAATCCTGAAGGGATATTACTGTAAAGTTTATTCCGAAAGTGGGTCGTGCGTCGTATGAAGAAGCAAAGAGTTTCAGACCTATCAGTTTGACCTCTTTTCTTCTGAAATGCTTAGAACGCATTGTGGATCATCACATCCGTGATGTTCATCTGGCCAACGTGCCTCTTCATGTGAACCAACATGCCTACCAATCTGGTAAGTCCACTGTGACTCTTTTACACAAGGTTGTTTACGATATCGAGAAAGCATTCGCTCAAAAGCAATCTTGTTTGGGTGTTTTCTTAGATATCGAGGGTGCCTTTGACAACGTGCCTTTCGATGCCATATTGGAAGTCGCAAGGAGTCATGGTATATCTCCAATGATTTCCAATTGGATTCACCAAATGCTCAAAAACCGATATCTCTTTTCGACATTGCATCTAGCAGGGATTAAGAAATTGAGTGTTTGTGGATGCCCACAAGGGGGAGTCTTATCACCGCTTTCGTGGAATCTCGTAGCAGATACGCTATTGAGGCAACACAATAGTAGCGGTTTTCCTACTTATGGTTTTGTCGACTACTACCTAACATTGTTAGTTGGTATGTGCATCAGCACCCTTTTCGACCTGATGCAAAACGCCCTTCAGGTAGTTGAGGGCTGGTGTCGCCAATTTGGCCTTTCGGTTAATCCGAGTAAAACATCTATTGTTCTTTTCACGGAAAGGCGAAACCGCAATGGCGTTCGACGTTTGCGTCTCTTTGATTCTGAAATCTATGTGACTGAACAGGTAAAGTACGTTGGAGTCATTCTTGATTCCAAGCTTTCCTGGACACCTCACATTGAGTTCAGAATCAAGAAAGCTTGTATGGCCTTCTGGCAATGCCGGCAAACCTTTGGTACAACTTGGGGGTTAAAACCCAAGTATATCAAATGGATTTACACAACTGTTGTTTGTCCAATATTGGCTTATGGATGTCTTGTGTGGTGGCAAAAGGGCGAAGTGAGAATGGTCCAATCAAAGTTAGGCCATCTCCAAAGGATGTGCTTAATGGCAATGTCTGGAGCTTTCTCTTCAACTCCCACGGCAGCGCTAGAAGTTCTCTTTGACGTTGCCCCACTACACATTCATCTCAAACAAGAAGCACTTTCTTGCACTTACCGGTTACGGGTACTCGGTCTACCAGAGGAAACTCCTGTGAACCGCACATCAACACACACCTCGTTGTTTCCACTTTTGGTGAATCGGGACAAAATAGTCCTTGCTCCAAGTGATCTTACAATTGCTTGTAATTTTCCATATAGGACATTTTCCACGAAATTCCCTTCCCGGGAAGAGTGGACATCTGGTTATCTGGAAAGAAGTATTTCAGACGGCATCGTATGTTACACTGATGGCTCCCTTCTCGAAGGTCGAGAAGGGCTGGTGTTTATTCTCGTGAGCTAAGGCTGTATCAGTCTTACTCACTTGGTAGACACTGCACCGTTTTTCAGGCCGAAATCTTTGTTCTTATGTGCGGAGTGCAATCAGCACATCAGCAGCACGTAATGGGCAAAGTAATATACTTCTGTTCAGATAGCCAGGCTGCTGTTAAAGCACTTGCTTCGGCCAACCCCAGGTCGAAAATAGTTATCGCTTGTCGAACTCAAATCGAAGAACTGAATTCAGCAAACGCTGTTCACCTTCTATGGGTATCTGGTCATTCTTCCATCGCTGGAAATGAATTGGCTGATGAGTTAGCTCGTTCTGGAGCATCACATGACTACATTGGCCCTGAGCCAGCTATTCCGATATCGAAGTGTTGGATTAAGCTTCAGATTCACACCTGGGCTGTCACTCAACACAGAGAATATTGGAATAGTTTGGAGTCATGTCGTCAAACCAAATTGTATAGTGCTGAGCCATCTCTACGGGTGGCGAAGTATCTAACTAATCTGTCTAAGCAGAATTGCAGCATGCTGGTCAAAGCATTGACTGGCCACTGCCGACTCAGCTATCACATGGCGAATATTCAGCAAGCTGATTCATTTGCCTGTGATAGCTGTGAATCGGATTATGGAACTTCGTATCATTTGATATGTAACTGTCCAGTTTTCGCACAACTGCGTTTCCGAGTATTCGTTAAACACTTATTAAGTGAAGCTGACTTCAGAAACCTGAATCTTCAGGTTCTGTTGTTCTTAACCCGCTGTGGTAAAGAGCTATAGGCTCTCTTTCGCTTTATGCGTTATTACAGTGCCCTTTTCAGGGCGCTCTTTGAACCCATTGTGGTACGCTTGTGCGTTAGTACCCTCTTCCAGGGCATTTTTCCTATTTCGCTACCTGTCCCTTTCCCCATCCAAATCCTTTTTCCTTCCTTTTCCCTCAGGTAGATGATGAAATAGGCTGTTATTTTGGCGATGGCACAAATGTCCCAAATGGAGGATAACGTGCCTCTGGAGCCGGCCTTCTGATACCTGATACCTGATTGCCGGGGCCCGTGGCGTAGTGGCTGCACGTTCACTTCATAAGTGGATGATCATGGGTTCGATCCCAGCCCCGGCACTTGCAATTTTTCGTCATTTGCTGTTCCCCCCGAGAGCGGCTGACACCTGACCCTCTTCTGAGCATATGCTCTACCGGACTCGGAAACATGGATATCGGCTAAACGGCAACTCATAACGGACCCTCAATCGGACTGGAAAAGGAACATCAACATTCTCGTGCTCATCATTCTACCATGGATAGGGTAGAAAAGTGACAGCAGCGCAAAAGGCAAGCAGTTCGATATAGTACACACCTAGAAAATATCATGTAATTTTAAGTGTCCTGAACCTGACATATACGAGCTTCTTCAAAAACACAAATTTAGAGGTTATAACATGTAAATTTACGTTTTTCAAGACACCCCAAAATAAAATTTGTTTTTTTTTTAGCGTCTAGCAATCGCTAGAACCGATTTGACAGATAAAACATAGAAAAGTAAAATATTGTCTGTCATGCATGGGATTCGAACTCCGGATCTGCTGATCGTGAGCCACATCTCTTACCTCTCGGCTATTTCACCGAGTTGGAAGGTGGCTGATGAACGTGATACTGATTCTACGTTTCTGGTGAAACGGATTTGTTAATCAACCAGCACTTACATGTTGCGCGTAAAATTGAGTCCAATTTGTGATTCAGTCTTGCAAACATTTACGTTTTTTGGTGATTCCGTTTCGTGGAAATTTCAAAATTTCTAAGTGTGTAGAATTAATAGATTACATTAAGGCGCTATGCAAAGTGTAAGTGCAGCCGCCAATTGAAATCGCTCACGCAGTGCCCTAGTGGACAAAAAGAGCTGTAAATTAGGTTAAGTGATTGAAGAATAATAAAAAAACATCTCAGCATGGTCCGCCAAGGGTTCGATGCATTACCAAAGCCAACCCCGAAGCTCCATCATTGCAGTACATAGAAACAGCCATCTGTAGCATGAAATCGAACAGAAAAGTCGATTAGTGACAAATCGTTTCGTTTCGTTCTGATAGCTATTTTTATAGCAAATTTGCGTGAAAATATTTAACCTTAACTTGTGAATAAAATACATGTACAGATCGCATAAACATTTTTACAACTTAACGACTTAGTAGAATTTGTAAAACGGAATAAGTTATACGTGGGTTCTCAAATCATCAAGAATCTCGAAACTTTGTCTCAGTGTTATGTTAAGAGTTAAGTTTTGATTGATTTGTTGAACGTTCAAAAATATAACTTACATTTCGCTTACATTTTTCACTATTTCAATTAGGAACAGCCTACAAAATAAATACGGTTATTCATTGCAATAAAAAGCATACGTGGCCGCGAAGTTGAAAACGTCTGTCGTAAAGAACACCGAAGAAATGCACTGGAAGAAAGCCAAACAAATTATCAATCGACAAGCCTGGCAGCGCGTGATTCTCCCCAAAATGTGTCTATCCGATCCCTCCTCAATCGAACCCCCTCGAAGCCCGGGCGATGGTGTTTTGTCTGACAATCATTAGCTAGCTGGCTCGTGTACGAAGGCGATACGGCGGCGCGCGGCAGCTTGGCTTATGGAGCCCTCTATGGCTGCACGCTTTCCTCGCCGGCCTATCGTCTTCGAGAAAGGAAGCGAAATTGATAAGGTGTGCCTAAGTCTCAGGTTCCGAGACAGAACGCGATCACTTACTTACAAACTTCACCTATCGATCGACTCAGGCTCGGACAACGCGATACGATGGCGCGTTGTAAATAATCGCACAGCTCTGGGAAGCTGTATAAATGACAGGCTGCGGTTAGGTTAGTAGATCAGTCGACTTACTCAACTTCCATCGTCCACCAGTGAATTAAATCAGTCTTTCGTGAACGGTGCAGGGGGAATGAAGTGAAAATTGTGGGAGACGTGATTTTTGTGTACAGTTTGAAGCGAAATCGGATTGATCATGAGTTCTGGAAGTGAATGCAACGGTGTAAAGACAAATGGATATGTTAGTATTGGATTGAATTGCAATAAATGTAGTGGAAGTTACAATTTTTGTGATCGCTAGAGCCCATATATGTAGCTGAAATGGAGAACGCTCGTGTATTTAACAAGACGCTGATAGTGACGGGTTCGATTTCTGCTCGGTAAAGGATGTTTTAGATATGGAAATGTTTATGACATCCTTGGGTATAGAGTATAATTTTGCCTACAGACGATGTACGAACGACGAAGTTGAACTGTGGAATTGTGGATAGAAATTATTCTGACTAGCATGCTCTGTCTGCCAGGAAAAAGAAAAAATCAGCGGAAACTTGTAATTTATTGAGCGTTTATTGGACATTACATTTCTCAACATAGGCATAACTTTTCTCGACTCACAATATACAAATTCATGCAATGACAGGCAAAGAAAGCCCTTCAATCAATAACAGCGGAAGTGCTCAGAAAATCAAAGTTGAAAAGAGGCATGCCAAGTTTCAGTGGGAACGTAGAGTCATAAAGAAGAAGAAAAATAAGGATCGTTTAGAGGTGCTTCCCGGGGTTCCTCCGGAGATTGCCTTCGGCTTTTATCACGAAATTTCCCAGGGATTTTCCTTAACCTCCTTCAAGTTTTCCTCCCAAAATTTCTACTCAGTTTCGTTTTCCGGAGTTTCTTCACGGATTTTTCCAGGAATTCCTTCAATATCTTGAGGGATTTTTTTTCATAATATTTCCAGGTACTACTCCAAAAATTCCTCACTGATTTATCCTGGAAGTTATCCCGGGGTTCCTTCAGGGAGATCTTCCGAGGAAACTCCCCAAAGTTCTTCATGGGATTTCTTCAGGGTTTACTTCCAGGAGAGTCTCCAGTGGTTGATCGAGGAATTACTTCTACGATTTTTCCACGAAATCATCCTGCGAATCTTCCAGGATTTCTTTAGGAACTTTTCCTTGAATTTATTTAGGAATTCTTGGAGGCTTTCAAAATCAATTCCTCCAAGCTTTCTATCTGGGATGTTACCAATAATATCTAAACGAATTTCTCCAGTTTTTTTTTTTTTTTGTTTATATTTATGTGTATTTTAACTTATAGCTAATTCTACACTTAAATTTCTCCAGTGATTATTTCAGCAGCATTGCCAAAATACCTCCATGAATTATTCCAGAAATTTCACACTGGTTCATTTTTGAAATTCAGCCTGGAGTTATCCCAAAGATTCATTTTAGGAATCAATTCTGCGATTCATGCAAAGATTCCCAATATGATATCCCAAGTAACAATTTTAATTTTATCGAAGTTTTTTAGCGATTCAAAAAATCCTAAACATAAAACCATTGATGCCGACTTGAAAATGCTCTCGAGTTCTTGTATGCTTCAATAAGCCCACGTTCTGGCTAGTTGGCCCAGTCTTATTAGGGTCTACAGGACTTCGTATGCAAACCGGCTTAGGATTTCGGGTTGTATCATAGTTTTATCAATCTTCTAAATAAAACCATCTTCTGACTTGTCAAATAATTGTTTTGATTATTTTTCACTCTCAATGTTCGATCGTCAGAATAAATTATGCTTGGTTGTTTATCCAGCCATCAATTGGAAAGATGCAGATATGGAATTCAGATTTGTTTTCCTATTGAATACGTGTCAGGAGACATGCCACGGAAAATTGTTGGTGAATGTGACTGTGATAATGACAAAAACTAAGTGCGCCACACAAACTATGCATAATTTGGAAGTTATATGCATTTAATTTACTCGGTGGAATTTTTTTCAACACAGCGGAGTTTGAAAGACATTATGTAATTTTTCTGACACAATAAAATGATGGAAAAGTGTTGTATGGTTTAATTTGATCTTCAGCTGTACGTGAAATCATAAAATTGAGTAATAACTTTTCTGTATTTACATAAATTATCCCGGCTAGGCGACATATTTTTCTGATAAAACTCTGTGTTCCTGATGATTCCTCCAATAGGGCTAACCCTCCTGAGGTAGTCATAACTGAGCTCATGATAGAACTAGCGGTTTTATCACAGCATTTTTTGGTTTATGTTACGGCCACGAAATCTTTTGTTGGTTTTATGCATTGCCTCACAGTTTTGTGTATTTGTTTACAAAAAATATCTCTCCGACAACAACCGCAAATGCAAGTTTTATTGAAATGGTATATAATAAGTGATAAAACCAATTCATGTCTACTTGCAAGTCTTTAAATGAAGATGTTTATAGCAGAAGTTATATGATAGTTTAATGGAACGCCAAAGTAAAAATCTACCATATAAAACTAATTTAGAACAACTAGCTTGTTGACATGCTCGTATAAAACCAGGATAAAACATGAATAAACCTTCAAGGCATGCTGATTATTACTTGGGTATTTTCCGGGATTACTTTCAGTATTCCTCCGAGGGTTTTTTTTCTAGAAATTCCTCTATGCATTCCTTCCAGGGTAACTTCAGTGATTCCTTCTAGGATTTCTCAAAGAATTTCTCTCGTGAATAATTTCGGGATTCTAGAATTTCTCCCTTGACTTCTCCCGAAATTTCTTCAATGTTTCCGGAATATTTCCAGGAACTCATCCAGATAAAGGGTGATACGGTCAAAATTTGGTCAAACAATTTGTTTCATAACTTGAAACTGAGGTCACCAAAACAGCTGAATTTTGGACCAGTAATGGTACTTTATATGTAGCTTATACCATAAATTTTCATCAAAATCGGTTTAGTATTTGCGGAGATATTGTGAATCCTGAAAACTGCAATTTTAAAATTTTGTACAAAGAGGATTAAAAAATAAGAACACATTTTTACTCTTTTATTTATAGATCCAGAAATACTGAACCAATTTCAATGAAAATTTTTCTGTATGTAAAGTACACATATCAAAATGTTGTGTAAAAATTTCATTCAATTTGATCCAGCCGTTAAAAAGTTATATTTGTTTAGGTGGTCAAATTTTGTCAAATTTTGTCAAGTCAAGTCAAATTTTGGTCACATAATTTTTTTCATAACTTTAGATTGCGTACACCAAAACATCTGATTTTTGGATCAGTAATTGTACATTATATGTAGCTTGTACCATAAAATTTTCATCAAAATCTGTCTAGTATTTGCGGAGATATTGTTGAACCCTGAGATCTGCAATTTTAAAAATTTGTGCAAAGAGGATTCACACATTTTTACTGTTTTATTTATAGAGCCAGAGATACTTAACCGATTTCAATGAAAATTTTTTTGTATGTGAAGTATGCATATCAATATGTAATGTAAAAATTTCATTCAATTTGATCCAGCAGTTACAAAGTTATATTTGCTTAAGTGGCACCCGGTCAGTTTTTTTCATATTCAAACTGCTACAACTTTGAAAGTATTCATACAAAATGGCTCAAAATTTTACTAAGAACATATTTACATAATAGTATTAAAATGTAAAATTTTGATAAAAATCGGAGCAGTATTGGTAGTTCTATGATCAAAATTGTGCTTTACTGACCTTAAATTTCCGAAAATTTACTATGGAGCGCCTTTGTACAAAATTTTAAAAAGGTAGGTCGATGTTTTTATCTATATATCAACCATTACTTAATCGATTTTGATGAAAATTTTATGGTATAAGCTACATATAATGTAGCATTACTGGTCCAAAAATTAGCTGTTTTGGTGTACGCAGTCTAAAGTTATGAAAAAAAATATTTGACCAAATTTTGACCGTATCACCCTTTATTCCTTCCGCGATACCTTAAAGGATTTCTCCTGGGATTCCTTCAAGGAATCCTACCGCGATTTTTCCAAAGGATAACTTCCAGGAATATTCCAAAGATTTTTTTCAGGAGATTTTTCCAGAATAATTGCAGAAACACCTGGTTCCTCCTAAGGGATAACCCTCAAACCTCTTCCAAGTATTTCCCCTGAGGTTTTTATAAGGAATCTTTTCTGGATACATCGAGATATTTCATCTCAAATTTCTTCTGGGATTTCCTCCAGGACTTCTCCGGTGATAGATATAGACGTTCCTTCTGCGCTTCTTCATTCAAATTCTCACGCGACTCTTCTGGGGATTATTTCAGAAACCCTTTTCCAAATTTATCAAAGAATTTCTTCTGAGATTTTTAAAGACATTCTTGGAGGCTTTCCAAACCGATTTCTCCAAGCTTTCAACTCGGGATTCATAGAATGATTTTACCCGGGATATCTAGAAGATTTTCTATAATGATTTCTTTCCAGACTTTTACTATTTTTTTTCTGGATTCCTCCAGAAATTCCAGAGATACCTTTTAAGAAATCATCCTACGACATAAACAAAAATTCCCACTAAAACTTTTCCCGGGATTACCTTTGGTATTCCTCCAGGGATTATTTCTGAGATATATTTGGAGCGTTATTTTGGAATACTTCCAGGAATTTCTCCGAGATTTCTCCGAGTACTCATGCTGGGACTCATTCAATGATTCTTGCAAGTAGTTTTCAAGGAGCTCCTGCAGTAGACTGTCCCAAAAAAATCGATGTTTGAAAAGTCAGGGTGCTTAACCCTTAAATGAAAGATGTGCATATTTGAAGCATTTTTGTAGAATATTTCGATTTCCTAAAAAAAACATTTAGAGGTTCCGCCAGGGCGATTTTTGAAAAAAAATGGCCTTTTTTCATGAAAAGTCTCAAAAAAATCATTTTTTCGTAATATTTTTTTAACTTCTGAATTTTTTTAATATTTTTCTATTTTTCTATGGACCTCTAAGCATTCTTGAACGGGATAAGTTTGTGAAATATTGTATTTATATGACTGCAGAATCGTTTTTATGTTGATAAAAAGACTATTTTTTGAGAATTTGTCATCTAAATTTGAGAAAAAAAAATACATGCACGATTTTTTATTTTCAATTTTGAAATTTTTATCTAATAGTACTATTTGTATGCGTCACTTCTCTGAAAAAATTTTGAAAATATCTTGTCTAGAAGCTGAGATATTAGGATTTTAGTAAATGGACAATATTTCATTTTTTTCCAAAACTTTGTATAGGTATTTTAATATTGTAAGGTCTTTGTGACACTCCAAATGTTCGTATATAAAAAGAAGTTAAAAAAAACTTTCCTTGTTGGATGTTCAAGCTAGTTTAAATATGGATCTTTTATTCTCGGTTGGTTGGCAGTAGATTCAAGAAAAGCTTTTATCTGAATAACTACAAATATGGCGGATATCGTGGTTACTGGTAGCAACGCATTTAGTTGAGATTACGTCGTAGAATTCTCGACTACTTTTCTAAAACAGGAACGACCATTTCATGCACAAAACTTCAGAAAAATCACGATGAAGAATTTTGCGTACAAGAAATACAAAACATTTCTGATCACATGTGTGGGTGTAAGTGCAAAACTGAAAATGTGTAAATCAAAAGACTGCCGTTGTCCGATAACTTTGACGCATTTTCGTTGTCCTGTCGTGCCTTAGCTTGTGATCAGACAGCATTTGTATTTCGTATATGCAAAATTCAGCATATTTGCAATTTCGTGTCAAAATATTAGTTCAATTCATCAAAGAAATAAACGTTTAAGATTCATAAGATCGCGTATTTCCTCAAAAGCCTATTATTTTTTTTATTATTTTCTATGTTTTTTTTTTAAATCAGTCTTGACTTAACTTAGTTATTTTTTATTAATTCCATCACTATTATGTTATCTCTGCATGAAATGTTTTTTGCTACTCCAGAAAAGGGGTGTAATAGTCGAGAATTCCACAACATAATATCGAAATCAATGCGTTGCTACCTGTCATTGTTGTAAATTATTCAGATAAAAGCTCTTCATGAATCTACTGCCAATCACCCAGAATAAAAGATCCATGTTTAAACTAGCTTGACCATCCAATAAGGAAAGCTGTATTTTTAAGCCTAACTTCTTTTTGTATACGTACATTGGAGTGTCACAAAGACCTTACAATATGGGTACTCACTAAACAGATTAAATTGCTGCGTAAGCCATGATTTTCTGCTTATTTGAAATGTTTCATGATTTTGCGAATGAAATAATCAAAGATTGCCTTGGTGATCGCGACATTTAATCAGTTAAATCAGTTTACGCTGTTAAGTGAATCCCCCTAATCTATCTTATATATATATATAAAAATGCAGTGGCATACGTGGGACCGCGCATAACTTGCGAACGGAAGGTTCGATTTTGCTCGTCTTAGTTTTGTTCTGTTAGTTTTCACCCAAGCAAGGTTTATGAGGTCTAAAACATGAACAAATTGAGAGTTTTCGAAAATCGATTTTCTATACCTCTTCCACCGGAGACTTGGACTTGGCTAGAAACTTGAAACGTCAAAAAACGCAGTAGGCAAGACAAATGTCGTTTTCGTTTTTGATTCAGTTCCAACCTGGGTTGGAACTGGATCAGATCACAGTTGCAACATCAACCCGACTCAAGGTTTGCTTGTACTAAAATTTGTTTGACGTTTGTTTGTTTACACATTTTCCACCGATCCAGTTCCAACCCAGGTTCAAAAACGAATTCAACAAAAGTTTGCAGGGTACAGCTAGTTTTAAATCTTTTTTTAGAGAAATTACGCATACAAATAGTACTACCAGATAAACTTCTCATGGTTGAAAATAAAAAAAAATCGTGTCTCAAATTTAGATGAAACATTCTCAAAAAATAGTCTTTTTATTAGCACAAAAACGGTTCTGCCGTCAATATAAATACAATATTTCAAAAAGTTATCCCCTTCTAGAATGCCTAGAGGTCCATACAAAAAAAGAATAATATTGAAAAAAATCAAAAATTGAAAACATATTACGAAAAAATGATTTTTTTTAAACTTTTCATGAGAAAAGGCCATTTTTCAAAAATCGCCCTGGCGGAACCTCTAAATGATTTTTTAGAAAATCGAAATGTTCTACAAAAATGCTTCAAATATGCATATCTTTCATTTAAGGGTTGAGCACCTTGACTTTTCGATCTTCGATTTTTTTGGGACAGTCTATCCTGCAGGTATTTCTTCAGATGGTCGGTATTAAATCAGGATTAACTAGGCGATATTTTGGACAGTTAAAGATAAGCAAAGTAATTCAACAGCTCTAAAGTTTTCGACTCCTTTTTGATACAGATGTATCATTACATCTGAGATTTATAATATTTCAGAAAATAACACACTATCCCATGGTTTCTTTCGGGATTCCTTCTGCATTTCTTTCGAGTATCCTTCACAGTTAACTTTCAGGATTATTCCAGATTTTTTTTCAGGGAATGTTTCCGGATTACTTAAAAGAACTACTCCAGAGATTCCTCACGAATAACCTTCAAGCATTCCTCACGGGATTTCTCTAGGGAATCCTTGCTGGATGCAGACATTCTTCAAGGTATCTAAAACTTTTCCAAGGATTTCTTCTCGGATTTTTTCAGGGATTGCTTCCCAGAACTTATCCAGGGATTATTTTTGAGATTCTTCCAAAGATTTTCCCCGGAATTTTTCTAGTGATTCCTTTAAAAACTTTTTCCGAAATACCCCAACAGATTTCTCCAACAGTTCCACCCGGTTTTGAACCCCAAATTCCACCTGCGGTTAATCTAGCGATCCCTCTCAGGAATTCATCCTGGGATTCATACAATGATTCCTACTATGGTTTTTCCTGGGGTAACATTCGGTACTCCTCCAAGGTTTCTGCCCAGGATTTCTCACGAGATTACTTCTGGTATTTTATCAGTCTTTCTTTGAAATACTTCCTGGTATTCCTCTAGATTCCATCTGAGATTCCTTCAGCAGTAACTCCCAAGATAATTCCAGAGATTTCTTCAGGGATTGTTTCCGAAAAACCTCTAAGGACTTCTCCAGAGATTCCTGTTAGGATGTCTACTGTGATTCCTTCTAGATTTTTCCTGGGATTCTTGCAATATTTTTATTTTATTTTCAGAATCCTCCAAGGCTTATCTAGGGTTCCTTCCAGGATTTTTTCAGAGGTTCTTCAAAGTATTTCCCCTGCGATTCTTCCAGGGAATCTTTCCGCGAATGTTCCAAGGGTTCTTTCCAGGAATTTCTTTGAGTTGCTTTCAAAGATTCCGAGATTCCTGCAAGGACTTCTCCAGAGTTTTCTGCTGGGACTCCTTCGGGGAATTTTCCAGAAACTCTTACCACGATTCCTCCAGGGATTCCTCCCAAGCAGGGACATCGTCGAAACAAAAACATGACGCCGAAAGCGAACTCTCATCAGACTGGGTGACGACGCGTAGGCGTATTGACGTTTGAAAACATTACTAGAGATTCCTCCCAGATTTTTTTCACGATATTCCCGAAAAGTAAATCGCCGATGTTCTGATACCTCTAGGTCTGGAGTTCCTCCAGAGGTTCCTCTAGAATCTGATCCCGAGATTCTGACAAGAAAAAATCCAATACAAACCCTTTAGAAATACCTTCATGTATTCATCCAGAGTTCTTACTTCCAGGTGTCATTCCAGAAAAACTTCCAAGAGCTCTTCTAGATACTTCTTATAGAACTCTTTCGGAGATTACTCCAAGAATTTCTACAGAGGTTTCACCTTGAACTCTATCTCAAGTTTCTCAAGAAATTCGTCCAGGATTTTTTCCAGCTATCTCTTCATAGATTCCACCACGAAATCATGCAAGAGTTTCCGACAAGATTTCACCAGGATTTTTTCAAGAGCTGCAATCAGGAATATCTCCAAAAAATCTTATCCCAAAAATTATTTCAAGAATGGCTTCATGAGTTTGCACAGGTGTTACTTCAGATATTCTTCCAAAATTTCTGCTAAAGTTTCTCTAGTGTTTCGTTCCAGATTTAGTAGATTTTTTCTGATAGAATTCTTGGTTTCCTGTAATCTGTGGATGAATTTCTAGTAAACCACTAAACGAAGTCTTCCTGGGGGAATCTCCGAAGAAACTCCTTATGGCGTATATGTGAAGAAATCCCTTACTGAGAGACTATATAAATAAATCTACAGAAGTATCCGCATGCATTCCTGGAGGAAATTGTGAAATGAGATATTGGAAGATACTTTGGAGAATTACTGGGTGAATCTTTATAGAAGAACTTCTGAAGGAATATCTGCAAGAAGAATTCCAGGACGAGTCTCTAAATGAATTCCTGGAAAAATCACTGGAATGATGCCCGAAATTCCAAAAATGGCTTCGGAAAGAATTTCTGAGTCCCACAACTCATAGAGGAATTTCAAATGGGATTATCAGTAGAATCTCTGGAGGAATAGTTGAATTCTTGAAATGAAAAAAAAAAAACCTCTGCAAACAATTTGGACCAAGAATACTTGAAAGATTTTCAAGAAGAAACTTCAAAGAATTTCATGGAGGAAATCGTAAAGGAAATGCTGTGGAATTCCCAGAAGAATTTCAGAAGGAGGAAGTTCTCAAAAACACCTGTTAAGGAACTCTGAAAGAATTCAAGCAGCAACCTTGGGGGGAACTTCTGAAGGATTCTCAGGAACAGTTTTTGAGAGATATCCATTAAAATATCTGAAAAAAAATTGAATAATTTTTAAGCATTTTTTAAAGGAAACTGTGAAGGAATTTATAGAAAACTAGCTGTACCCGGCAAACTTTGTCTTGCCTACTGCGTTTTTTGACGTTTCAAGTTTCTAGCCAAGACCAAGTCCCCGGTCACAAAATGTATGGGAGATCGATTTTCAAAAACTCAATTTTTCCATGTTTTTTTGCGTCATAAACCTTCCTTGGGTGAAAACTAACAGAACAAAACTAAGACGACCAAAATCGGACCTTCCGTTCGCAAGTTATGCGCGGTCCCACGTATGCCACTACATTTATATATATATATATATATATATATATATATATATATATATATATATATATATATATATATATATATATATATATATATATATATATATATATATATATATATATATATATATATATATATATATAGATATAGATATAGATGTTAGAAAAATTGTTTTGAAATAATTCTTAGGAAAATGAAAATCCTTGATTTTGTATGATGAATTTCCTAGAAGAATACCTGGCGAAATGGAATAATTGGATAATAGCCATGACAATTACTGATTGAATAGATACAAGAAATTCTAGAGGAATCCCTGATAGAATTCATGGAATAATCTCTTGAAGAATTCATGAAGGACTCTTTGGAAGGACGCCTGATAGACTACCTAGTGAAAACTCTGGTGAAAAGAGGAAAACCTGCATGAACTCCTAAAACTTCTGGAGCAATATCTGAATGAGGAATTTGAGAAACTTCCGCTTGTTTGCGGGACAATCTTTGGAGAATTCTTGAAGGGATCTCTGAAGGAGCAATATCTAAAGAATTCTTGTGAAACTTTGAACCAATTCCTAATAGAATCTGTGAAAGAATTTCTGGCGGTATTTTTGCAAAAAAGCTTTATTTACCTGAAGGTATCTCTACATAAAGTCCTAGAAGAACTTAGGATTAACTACTAATGGTAGGCTAGGATGAATTCCTGGAGAAAGCTTTGGCGAAAGTTCTACAGATGATGCTTTCGAGATGCTTCTGGACGAATAAATAGTGCAAGCTCTGTTTGAATTCTCGGGTAAGCCGCTGTAATAAACCCAGAAAGATTCTCTGGACGAATTTCCACACTGAAAGATCTCAAAAAAAAAAAAAAAACTCTGGAATAATTCCCGGAGCAATCTGCGGGGAAATTTTTGGAAAATTCTCTAGAACATTTCCTTATGAAATAGCCATTAGAATATTAGAATTTCTAGAAACATTTAAGTGTTTTTCTTTTTAGAAAATTCTAGAATAATTTATAAAAAGTTAGAGAAATTTGAAATTCTTGAAATTGCGGATGGGAATAAGAATTCCTGGAAGAATCTCTGAAAGCCTCTCTAGAGGAACTATTGCAAGAATTGTCTGAATCTTTTTAGATACTACTAAACTGCCGTGAATCGCAAGTCAGTCCCATATGCAATTTGGTCAAAATTGAGTTAATGATTGTTTTCGACCTTTCTTCGGATGATCTTTCAGCTACGTGAATAAAAATATATAGTTTGTTCAGTAAAATTGAAAAACAACACCAAGTCGGATTGTCCCATAATGAAAAGTAATCGCAAGTCAGTCCCATCACGAACTTTTGTACCCTCCAGTACAAAACCAAACAAGGTTTAAGCCAGTTTTATATTTTTTACAGTTATGTTCTCACATTTCAAAAAGTTTGTGAAAGTTTCATAATGATCGCAGATGTTTTCGTTTCATGGTGATTTTTTGAAGTTTTAGATAGAAATCAATTTTGAAACTTTCAGAGTCCATTTTCTCAATGCCTACTTTTTACATATGGGACTGACTTGCGATTCACGGCAGTAAAGGCCTTTGTGGTAGAATTTCCAATGGTATTCCTGAACAATTTTTTTGGAAATATTCCAGAACGAATCTCAGAAGATTTTTGTTTTGAAGTACCTAAGTAAATTCCTAGAGAAATTCCTGGAGAAAAATAATAAGAGGATTAACTAAGCAGCGTCAATAGCTGCGTAAACCATGACTATCTGCTTTTTGAAATGTTTCATGAAACTGCGAATGAAATAATCATAATTTGCTTTGGTGATGGCGATGTTTACACAGGATAAATAATATAGAATCTCCAATTTATGTTGTTTAGTGAACCTTCCTTATAAATTCTCTAAGAATTACTGGATGAATATCTGCAAGAAATCCCTGAAAGAATTCGTGGAACAATGTGTGAAAGAACTCCAGGAGAAATCTGCGGAAGAACACCTGAAATCTCTGGAGGATGACCAAATTACTGAACAAATATCTGGAATACATTTGGGAGAAATTGCAGGAAGAATTGCTTGACGAATTGTTGGAGAATTGTGGTGAGATCTTTTGAGAAATTCCTAAAGTAATCTCAGAAGGAATTTGTGGAGGAATATGTGAAGGATTTGATAGTGAAATCGACGGAGGAACTAATGCAGAAACCTCTCCTACGAGAATCTTTGAGAGAGCTCTTGGGGTATATATAATGCGAAATATAGAAGGAGTTTTGGAGCAACCTTTCGAGCAGCTCACTTATCTAAGAAGCTAAAATTTCTAAGTGCTGAAAATTTCATTTCGTCATATCTAAATTCATTCACCTACAGCTCATTTTATAAACTGAACTTGAGAATATGGTATGTGCGGTCTAGCCGCAAGTTCTACAAGAAAGTCACGAAAAAAACGCTATTTTTCGAATATTTAAGGTAAATGTCACGGACTATCTTTGAAAAATGCCAAATGATATTCACCGTGAATATCATTGACATTTTTCGAAGAAAGTCCGTGAGCTTAAAATAAAAAGATACGGTGTGCTGGTTTTGGTTTCAATGAGATGTTTGCGCTCAAAATCGTGAGCATGTCCTTAAGAAGATGTTGAACTAATCGAACATTCCCGTCCCTACATAGAACATTCTATGGTTTTTGGAAGAGCATTTGAAAATAATTCTAAAATTATCAAATTCAATTGGTTATCAACATTTTAAATAATTGCATTTCTGATAAGTGCCCAATCATTTACTAGCTAAGGGGCCTGGCTTGATCTTTGCCACTCATATCATTATTCCTTTTTGCATAACCCATGCGACTACAGGTTACGTCGACTAACAAACAAACTTCCTCTGCCTTATCGTTCCAGCTCAACGGTAGCGGTCAGCCAGAAGACCTAAAAATAGCCATTATCGGGCAGAGTAATTTCGCAGCCGAAGTGCTGGAAGTTCTGTTGGAGCATCACCACATGGTGGTCGGAGTGTTCACCATTGCCGACAAGGGAAGTCGGGAGGACATTCTCGCCACAACCGCTCGGCAGCTGAACATTCCGGTTTTCAAGATTTCGGCATGGCGTCGCAAGGGCGTTCCCATTCCGGAAGTGCTGGAGAAGTACCGGTCGGTTGGCGCTAATTTGAACGTGTTGCCGTTCTGTAGTCAGTTTATTCCTATGGAGGTGATCGATGGGGCGAAGTTCGGAAGCATTTGCTACCATCCGTCGATATTGCCCAGACACCGTGGTGCGAGTGCCATCTCGTGGACTTTGATCGAAGGCGACGATACGGCTGGGTTCTCGATCTTCTGGGCCGACGATGGGCTGGATACGGGACCGATTCTGCTGCAGAGGCAGTGTCCGGTGTTGGGAGACGATACGCTGGATACGTTGTACAAGCGATTCTTGTACCCGGAAGGAGTCACGGCCATGCTGGAAGCTGTGGATATGATTGCGGACGGAACGGCACCGAAGATTACGCAGACGGAGATCGGTGCAACGTACGACCCGGCGCTGTTCCGAGAAGAGAATCAGTTTATCAACTTGAATCAATCGGCGAAGAGGATTTTCAATTTTATTAGGGGATTGGACTCGGTACCTGGGGCACTGGCGGTGATCGTTGCGGAGGATGGAAGTGAATGTCCCGTACGGTTGCATGGAGCATCGCTATGTGGGCCGGCGGTGTTGGCTAACGCGAAACCTTTGAAATTCAAGGGATCTGCAGGTCCAGCTTATGTGGATCGGGAAGGAATTTTTATCATTGGGTCCGATGGGCAGTTAGTGAAAGTTAAACGTGTGAAGAAAGGAAGTAAGATGATTCAGGCTAGTCAATGGTTCGCCCAAGTCGGGAAAAAAGTTGTTCCATTGGAGTTAAACGAACGAGAAGTGGAGATGGAAGAGATTATAAAGGGCATTTGGAAGTCTATTTTGAAGGTTGAGATCGAAGCTGAAACGGACTTCTTCGCTTGTGGGGCAGGTTCGATGGACGTCGTTCGCTTGGTGGAAGAAGTCAAAGATGCACTGGAGATCCCGCTAGAGAATGAAAACCTATTCATGGCTCCTAGCTTCCAGGAATTCTTGAATGAAGTTATAAGCCGAACAAGGAATGGCGCAAACCAGGAAAGTTCTGGGCCAGATTATGAATCCGTAGTGTTGAGAGAGAATAAGAAGACCATTTCCGTTCCAGTGCAGATGTTTGTAAACGGACGGTTTATTGACGCAGAGAACAAAAAGACCCTAGATATTATCAATCCTACTACGGAGCAAGTAATCTGTAGAGTTGCAGCTGCTTCCGCTTCAGATGTAGACTACGCCATAAGATGCGCTCATGATGCCTTTAAGGGCGTTTGGAGTCAGGTGTCTGCCAGAGAGCGTGGACAAATGATGTACAAACTGGCTGACCTTATGGAACAGTACAAGGAAGAGCTGGCAACCATAGAATCCGTTGACTCAGGAGCAGTATACACGTTGGCTCTGAAAACTCACGTTGGTATGTCCATCGATGCATGGCGATATTACGCTGGCTGGACGGACAAAATCGAAGGGTCAACAATTCCCGTAAATCCAGCTAAACCGAACAACGTACTTACCTTCACCAAGCGAGAACCCATTGGAGTCTGTGGGTTGATCACCCCTTGGAATTATCCTCTCATGATGCTCTCGTGGAAAATGGCTGCCTGTATTGCCGCTGGCAACACTGTAGTAATCAAACCTGCGCAGGTTTGTCCCCTGACTGCCTTGAAGTTTGCGGAACTCTCGGTGAAAGCTGGATTCCCACCAGGTGTAATCAACGTAGTTACCGGAGCCGGATCAATCACGGGTCAAGCCATTTCCGAGCACCCCTTGGTACGAAAGCTTGGCTTCACTGGATCAACACCCATTGGAAAGAAAATTATGGCGTCATGTGCTGAATCGAACATCAAGAAGTGTTCAATGGAGCTGGGTGGAAAGAGTCCGCTGATAATTTTCGCTGATTGTGACATGGACAAAGCCGTTCGATTGGGAATGTCCTCTGTGTTCTTCAACAAAGGTGAAAACTGTATAGCTGCTGGACGGCTTTTTGTGGAGGATAAGATTCACGACGAATTCGTGCGAAAGGTAGTGAAAAACATCAAGACTATGGCGATTGGTGACCCACTGAATAGAGGAACGGCTCACGGTCCACAAAACCACAAATCTCACATGGACAAGTTGATGGAGTATTGCGAGATTGGAGTTAAGGAAGGAGCGAAACTCGTCTATGGAGGTAAACGAGTGCCAAACATGAAAGGGTGGTTCTTCGAGCCGACTGTGTTCACCAATGTTCAGGATCACATGTTCATCGCCAAGGAGGAATCCTTCGGACCTATCATGGTCATTTCGAAGTTCCACAGTAGTGACTTTGATGCGTTGGTTCAGAGGGCAAATGCTACGGAATACGGACTGGCAAGCGGAGTATTCACCAAAGATATCCGGAAAGCTATGCTGTTTGCGGATAAAGTTGAGGCTGGAACCGTCTTTGTCAACACGTATAACAAGACAGACGTTGCTGCTCCTTTTGGAGGGTTTAAACAGAGCGGCTTTGGAAAGGACCTAGGTAAATCTTGATAACTGCTAGCGTTGATTTTAACTAAATTTTTAATCTTTCTAGGTCAAGAAGCTCTGAACGAATACCTTAAAACCAAATGTGTGACCATTGAGTATTGATGAACAATTTTCAAGGCAGGCCTTCTCAACAGGGAGAAACAAGTTTTTCCGCAATTCATCATAAAACGTGTGCATTTATTACATTAAGGCGCTACTTTGTGACAAAATAAACACTTGAATAACCTATTCAAAATCACAGTTGTCCATATCTTTAGTTTCTTCAGCATCGTCAACTGCCCCATTATTATCCACAGGCTTAGATTCTACATCTTCCATGTCCTGAGCAACACTCGGATCATCACCGTTTTCTTCGCGTTGCTCGACGATTTCGTTCATAACCTCTTTCTCTGCAACCCCTTCTTCCCCTTCTTCTTCAATCGAAGCAGCAACCTTCTCCACAATTTCCTCTCCAACATCCTTCTCCTCTTCGTCAACTTCAATCAGCTCGATTTCGTTGGCGCTGGATTCACCTCCTAGCGTAGCAATACTCACCCTACGACTAAACTCCAAGTACTCATCGAACAGCTGGTTTGAAAGACGTCTCTCCAGCTTTCGACACACCTTGTCCAGATTATCGATAGTGGAGTTTGCTTCACCGGGGTTTTCATTCTCGCAGTGACAGCGGATAAACTGACGGAACTTTTGAATGATGGGATGTGATTCCACGTTGATGTTCTTGCGGAAATCTTCAATGTTGTCGTATTGCTTCCAATATTGATCGACTTGAGTGTTCAAGCACTGTTGGGGGTGTGCTTCCTCAGAGAACTCCTCTGTTGCTTCCGTAACAATGTTGTACAGCTCGTCTTCGGTGAGTTTATCAATTTCTTCTTGAATCTCGATGAACTTTTGATAAACAGGATCTCGTTGAAATTCATTAGCTGCGTCTGGAACAAGCTCCGGATCTAGAATGGGTATAGGCTTTGGAGAAGAAAGAATTTCAAGCAAATTATGGTCCGGGCGAATTAAATCCATAAAGTCTTCTTCTGCGGATGACGACTCCGAAGAGTTATCCGAGTTGGACTTCGGTTCTTTGTCAGCCGGTTTCTCCGGTTGAGCGACGATCTTCTCGATAATTTGCAGTGCAATGTTGTCATTTTCTGTGAGTTCTTGTTCATGTTCAGATGACTGTTCCTCTTCCAGTTCCTCAGGGATTTCTTCTTCCGATTCGGGTAACGGTACTTCTGAAACTTTTGGCTCTTCTTTGATATTTTCGAGTAAGTCGTCAACTTTCTTGAGCTTCAATCCAATTTGATCGTAATCCTCCATGATGTTTGCCAGCTGATCATGAATTTGGTCAATGTGCGCGTTATACAAATCCTTCTGAGCGGTGACTCGATCAATCAGACATTGCAACTTTTCCTGGTCCTTCTTGAAAGCTTGCAATCTGTATTCATTGAAGTCATGTTCCTGTCCACCGATTGAGATCTTCTGATCCTCCAAGTTCATGTCAACCATGCTCTGCTGCTCAATCAGGCGACCAATGACCTTTTCCTTGGATTCCTTTGCCTCCGCCCTCGCTTCTTCAATTTTCGTCTCGTTGGAGTTCTTCTCCATATTTTGCAGTACGCCTTCGTAGACAACTGGCTCTGTTCGCTTAGACTTGGCGGTATGAGGCCTAACGATTTTACCGCTCGGCTCATCTTCTGGATCCGTGTCCAACACTTTAGCTGCCCTGAAGAACTTCTTGTATTCGTCAATACATTGTGCAATAGACTTCTCCTTCTCCAAGTTAATCGGAATTTTCGAGTCGAGTTCCAGTTCATCCTCGCTGTCCGTAGAAGTTGTTGAATCGCGGCGATAGCTTGTAGCCAGTTTGGGGTGTTTATTCGGGACGATTTTGTCAAACATGTCCTCGCTGTCCGATGAATCTGTGCTAGAAGTGACAGAAACGCTGCTACTTTTGCATTCATGATCTACATTCGTAATGTCCGTTGGCTCTGATTCCGAGTTATCCAAGTCATCCTGGGAAACTACCTTGTATTTCTTGCACTCAACCGATGGTGGCCGAGACTCAACTTTACTGATGAGTTCTCCATCTTTGGACTCCATGATGATTGATATTTCTTCGTTGCTCTCGATCAGCACATTCAGAGTGTCGTCTTCCTTCTCAGTGGACATTACCCTTTCCATGTTCTTACTGAGAGGTTTTGAAACTTCAGGCTTATCTTCAGAGTGTTGCTCTTCTTCTTCTTCTTCGTCATCGTCTTCAGATGGTTCAATTTCTTCAATCAACGTTTTGGGCTCGGTGTCACAGCTTCTAGAGGAGACAGGGGATTCATAGTTTGGACTTCCGGTGGTTGATGACAACGACTCCAGAATCTTCACCGAACATTCGGCTGGTTTTTCCAACGCCTCGTGGTACTCAGATGATGACGGTTCTGTGTCGCATTCGTCTTGATCGTTATTAGATGCTATCTCTTCTATGAGCTTTCTCGTCGGAGTATTTAAACAGGTTTCATCTGAGTTTTCTCTAATGTTCTCAAGAGCATCCTCATCATCGGAGGGAATTTCCTCGATCAGTTTTTTAAGCGGTACAAAATTGTTTTCTTCAAGAGTACTCTCGCCTTCTTCCTCTCGTTCTTCAATCACCTCATCGCCGGCATCGTTATCAGTTCCACCACCCCTACTAGAAGTAAACCTTTGGAAAATACCTGATGTCCCTGTGGCACTTGGAGCAGTGCAGAACATCTTCTCGACTTCAGCCCAAGCTTGTTCGTTGGTCTTTTGATTAATTTCCAACATTGAGTTCATTTCTTTGTCAACTTTAGGCGATCTACCTTCGTCCTCTTCATCACTGCTGGTTTTTAGCTAAAACATAAATTTTTACTTACACTTTAGCTCTACTACTAGATATCTTTAACTTACCAGCTCAGGCTCTCCATCGCCTCGATGTCGCATCCTCAAAGTGGCTGGAAATAATCTTACCATTTAATCACTTCTACCAACCTACCACTTCAATCACCTACCGTTAATGCTACGACGTATCTTTCTCTGTTCCTCCTTCTTCCAACGCAAAAGCTCTTTACGCTCCTCTTCGTATCCACCCCGTTTCCTAATGAACAAGATATGTTTAGTGCACGACCAATAAATCAAAAGTTATACAGTCTATACAAACCATGCTTCAGCACAAGCTCGATCTCGGTCAAACACAGGGCGAGTATCCAAATAAGTCAAATTTTTCTGATAAAAGAATCGAATAAAGCCTTTCATTAATAAACACATTCGAAATATGTTGCAGAAATACTCACGCATTCCAATATAAGTGTCTTTCGATAGGACGGAATTTCATTAACCACCGGATTTCCAGTCATGGTTAGTACGCGGAGCTCCTTCATGTCCCCCAAGATCTTGAAATAATAGAGCCGTTAATTAAATAATATTCAGAGCTGCATTGGACCCTTACCTTAACGATTGCAATGTCTTCGATGCGGTTATGCGACAGGTCCAATACCGATACAAAGTTGCAGTGACGTAGATGGTCCAAGTTGTCTGCCGTCTTCAAATAGTTGTGCGACAAGTTGAAAGTGTTCAGCACCGGAAGAATGTCTGGCGAATGTTTGCAAAATAATTAAAGATTATTATTACATTGAGATCGAGCGCTGCAAGAAACGGCTACAACGGGTACAGAATGTGACTGCTGAAGCGCAGGAAAGCATGGATTGGAAGGGTATGCGGAGATTTTAGGGAACTGTCAATATTGAGCGGAACAAGGCTGCGCTAGCACCCACAACGTGGATTAACTGGGACAAAATGCAGTCAGGTTGGTGCAATACTTCGAGAGTTTGTTTAACGGCAACAATAAAGACGTACCCAGGAAGAGGGTGAACGCAGCTGACGACTTCGTGTAGCGCAAAAGCAACCTTTCGCTAAGAACTCAAACTATTTCTCCAAATTTCCAAAACAGTTCTTTTGGGAATTATTTAAAGAGATTGCTCAGGAAGTCTTCCAAGGACCATCCCAGGAAACCTTCCAAGAATTTCTCTAGGAATTATGCCAATACTACAATCAGTTAAAGAAGTGGTCAATCCTGGCAGGTATTTCTCCGTGATAGAAGGGGATTCCCTGGACCAAATCATAACGGATGACCCAGAAGTGTAGCAGACTTCGTGACTCTTTACGACCCGACATTTTTTGCTATCAAAAAAGTTCTGTGACAGGTTGATTGTTGTATTGAACCCTGAGGAAGGTCCCATACCTGGACCGAAACGTTGGTGATGATCTGAAATTATTTCAGACTACAAGCCGAAAATCCAAGAAATCTACCTGGAACCCTTCCAAGTTTTCTTTCAGGACTACACCTAAGGATTTATATAACTAGAAATCCTTCAAGAATTCGTCAAAGGATTTTTGGGGATTTTTTCCACAACTCCTTTAGAAATTCTTCCAAGGACTCTTGCAATAGTTTTTCTAAGGACTTCTCCAGGAACACTTCAAAAGATTTCTGCAGTTGTTTTAGTTGTTTCAGAATGTTTTGGGTTCCTAAATATTGCGCCAGGAATTCTTTGAAGAGTTCTTGCAAGGGTTTCGGGTCATTTGGCCGAAAGGACCATTTCGACGAACGCCGTTTGGCCGAATGCCGTTTGGCCAAGAATGAATTATGAGCTCAAGTGATAATGCCATTGTTCCTCACATCAATATAACTCGAGAGCAGCCTATATTTCAATTTAAA
Source organism: Aedes albopictus (assembly GCF_035046485.1). Classification (NCBI taxonomy): domain Eukaryota; kingdom Metazoa; phylum Arthropoda; class Insecta; order Diptera; family Culicidae; genus Aedes; species Aedes albopictus. The sequence continues at coordinate 184,257,442 of NC_085137.1, forward strand.
ACTTTCAAAGGATAAATATCTGTTAAAATAATGATGATTTCAGCGTCAACCTACTCATCTCTGAATGGTAAAATTAGGAATAGCCTATGATCAAATTAAAGAAATCAGCTAGCATGTCAAAAAGTTCTTCTAAATTCCTTCGATTTTAATTCGACCAAAATGCATTCGGCCAAATCATGCATTCGGCCAGATGGCATTCGGTTAAACGACATTCAGTTAAACGGCATCCGGACAGATAACCAGACACGTTTGCAGGAATTCCTTCAAGTATGCATGGAGCAAATGCTTTCAGAAAACTTCCAGGATTACTTCCAGAATACAAGCAGAAAATCTTCCTAGAATTCTGCCAGGCATTTTCAAGGAATACGTTCGCGGATCTCTGCAGAAATCCTTCCCAAAAGAGCCTCAAGAATTCTCCTAAAGCCTTCTCCTGGAAATATTCCAAAGACTCCCCGCACATCTGCAGGAATTATTATAAAAAAGATTTTCTTTTTATTTACAATTATTCTACTAACACGCCCAGATTCATCATCATAAACAATCCTCCAGAAACTTCTGAACGGATTTCTCAAGGAATTATTCAAAGATTTTTTCAAGAATTTTTCCAAGGATTCTTCCTGGCATTCCTCTAGAAAACATTTCAAAGTTTGCTCCAAACATTCTGCTAAGAGCTAGTCTTCAAATCCTCCAAGAAGTTGTCAAGTAATTCTTTCATCAATTTTTTCAAAAAATGTATTAAGGTTTTTTTTCAAAAATCTTTTCGTGGTTTTTTTCTGTGATGCTCCAAAAATTCTTGCAGAAATTTCTAAAGAATTTCTTCCTAGGACTTTTTAAGAAATTCCTCAAATGGTATCTGAAATCTCTTGATAGGGCTTTTCCGTTTTTTTAAGGATTTATCTAGAAACCCTCAGAAGTTATCGCGAGTAATTCTTTATACAATCTTCTAAGAGTTTTTTCAAATATTCCTCCAGGAATTCCTCCAACAGTTTCTACAGATTTTTTTATTGTATCTTCAAGAATGATTTTCAATAATTTTGCGGAATATTTTTCCAAGAATTTCCCAGAAGTTCTTCCAATCATTCCTCTGGAAAACTCTGGAAATCTGAGCCTCTGGATTCTGAGGAAATCTTCCAAAAAATTGTGCAGATATTCATTGAATGGTTTTCCAAGATATTTTTTTCGATCGAATGTTCTGATAATTCTTTCAAGGGTTTGTTCACAATATTTGCCAAAGATTCCTCCGGGAATTCTTTCAAGAATTTATCTTGAAAAGTTATTCGGAAATGTTTGAAATGGTGAATTCGCGATTCTTTCCTTATAGGATTATTCATGGTATTCTCCTAGAAATATTCCAATAGCTTAAAGGTTCTTCTAAAGAGGTCTTTTGAAATTAGTTCAAAAACTCTTTGAAATCTGAGGAACACCCCCAAGAATTAATTTTCCAACGAATTTCTCAATGAATTCTTTAAAGATTTCTTCAAGAATTATTTCAAAGATTTCTTCTGGGATTCCTCTGAAAGACATTACAAATGGTTCTCCGTATATTTTCAAAAGTTCTCCTAGCAACTCTTCAAGAATTTATCAAAAAAAATATTCGAAAGATTTTACTAAAAAAGAGACTTACGGAACTTCTTCTTACGAGCCTTCTAATGGTTGCTTATGGAATTATTTTGATTAATTGATCGGGAAATCTTTCAATAATTTGTCCATAAACTCTTTGAAGCACTCCTCCAGAAAATTGAAAGAATTTTCCCAAGCATTCATTGTAAATTTCATTGAATGGCTCATGATAATGTTTCGATCAATTATTCTGCAATTCCTTCAAAGAGTTATCCTACAGAATAAGATTTTTCAAGAAAATTTTCGAATTGCTATATCTTCGATTTTCTTCATCCAGGATTACTCATTGTAATCTTAATATGATGCTTCCAGAAATAAAAAAAGACATGAATTCAAGAATTCTCCTAAGGATTTCTCTTGAAAATATGTGAAAGATTCCCAGAACATCTAAAGAACACCTCTAGGAATTAATATAAAGATACTCTAGAAATACTCTAGATTTCTTCACACATTTTTTCTAAGAATCCTTTTTTGATTCCTCTAGAAAATAATACAAAGTATTCTCCAAATATTCTTCAAAAAAATTTTCTAAAAACATTCAAGAATTTATTAAAGATCCTTGCAATGAAACCTCCAAGAAATATACTAAGGATTTTATCAATATTGTTTTTTTTTTTCAAGAATTCTGAGCATTCCAACGGATTTTTCGAGGAGTTCTCTGAATACTCCAAGATTTTTTCAGGGTCTTGCCGATGTTTTTCTTAAAATGAAAAGAATTTCTTGGGTATTTAATCCTAGTATTTTCCGAGAACCTTATCAAATAACTTTCTTAGAAACTTTCCTTGATTTTATAATACAGTAAAACCTCCATCGACTCAAGGAAATATCGAGTAGTGGAACAAAAATCCTTTGGGAAGCTTTTTGGGGGGACCATAATTGTAACCCAGAAGCTATTTTTCAGTATGGAAAAATTTACCTCCTTGAGTCGATATCGAGTCAAGGAACATCGACTCATGGAGGTTCGACTGTATTCCTACAGGAATAATTCCTATTGTTTCTCTAGAGATTCTTCAAATGATTCTTTAAAGAGTTATTCCAAGAAGTCCTCCATGAATTACTCCAAAAAATCCCTACTTTGTTTTTTGTTTTGAGAATCCTGCTAGAATTTTTACTTTCAAAAATCTCTTCATCAATTCTTCCAAGGATAGTGCCAGTAATTCTTCCGAGGACCTCTATTGGAATTCTTTCAAAAATTTACCTGTTTTCCAGAGATTCGTTCAAGGATTTCTCCAACAATTCTTGCAAGAATTTCCACAGGAATTCATTCGAAGAATTATCCAGAAATTCTTCCTTTCTGGAATTATTCTAGAAATGGTACCAAAGATTACCCCGGAAATTCTTCCAGGGTTCATCAAATCCTTGGAAAGTTACTCTTAAACTTTTTTTTCTTAATGTTTCTGCAAGCATTTTTCCATCGGTTCTACAAATAACTTCACAAGGGGTTATTCCAAGAAGTCCTTCCTGAATAACTTAAAAAAAAAACAACATACAAGATTTACTTTGAGAACCCTTGTAGGAATTACATGCTTTCGAAAATTTCTCTATCTGTACATGCCAGAGTAATCCAGTAATTCTTCCGAGGGTGGTATCACATTTCCCGGAATGCCAACTCCCGGAATGCCATTTCCCCGAGTGACATTTCCCGGAATGACACATTTCCCGGAATACCATTTCCCGGAGTGACATTTCCCGGAATGACACATTATCCGGAATGCCATTTCCCGGAATGACACATTTCGCGGAATGCCATTTCCCGGAGTGACATTTCCCGGAATGATGCTGGATCATTGAGGCTGAAGTATGATACTTCAGAACGAAAGTGTCAATAGGTCGAATAGGATATTACAGGTCGAATGACTTTTTTGGTGGGTTGCGTGTTATCTTCTTGATAGTTGAACTGGTAATGAATTCAATCATAATCCTCAGCCTTAATTAGCACAAAAATACCACATCTCCTTTTCTTTATAATTGGAAGAGTTTTTTGTGGGGGAATTTGATTGGCATGTCCTCATTGGACCAACCATTCAGTTGTCCGTGAAGACTTCGTATGTCGTGCTCTCGTCGGACCAACCAGCCGGTTGTCTGTGATAAATCGAAGGTGTTTTAGTCGAAAGCCCTTAGACCTTCTCATCTACCACAGCAAAGTACATATCAAAAAACAACAAATGCAACCAACATATCAGCCTGTACTTCATTTTGAAGCAAACTACCACAGCTTAAAAAGGACGGCCACTGGGCAGCCTAATGGAATGGTATTATTATGAAACACATACTGCCTATGATCGCATATCAGTCCCATATTTGCTGGATTTCCTATTCATATGGGACAGTTATGCGATTATAGGCAGCATACACCTCGAAAGAACAGCCTATTTTTAAAAGAAGGAAAAATCTCTGATGGGAAAGTTAGTAGAGTGGCCGCTTATAGTACAGTATAGTAGCCGAGTTGAATGGATTGATTATTATCATAAATGCAAATACATACTACTAACTCTCTCATCAGAGATTTTTCCTTCTTTTAAAAATAGGCTGTTCTTTCGAAGTATATGTATACAACATTAGCAATTCATTTAATAAGGATGCTATGCTACTGTAATATTGACCACATCACAAACTCTCAAATCAGAGATTTTTCCTTCTTTTGAAAATAGGCTGTTCTTTCAAGGTGCACATACCTCGAGCACATATCAAAATCAAACTATTCGACTAGGCTGCCCAATGTCCGTCCTTAGAATTTAAGCCATTCATGAGCATGAGCATGAACATAGATGACCGAGTCCTTAGAATTTAAGCCATTCAATTCAATAACCTAGCACGCTAGCTCCCCGCTAGCTGACTTGATACCTCATTTCGCGAAATTAGTAATTCCGGGAAATGTCACTCCGGCAAATGGCATTCCGGGAAATAGCTTTCCGGGAAAATGATCATTCCGGTAAGTGGCATTCCGGGAAAATTATCATTCCGGAAAATGTGTCATTCCGGGAAATGTCATTCCGGGAAATGTCACTCTGGGAAATGGCATTCCGGGAAGTGGCATTCCGGGAAATGTGATACCACCCTTCCGAGGATCTCTATTGGAATCATTTTAAAGATTTCTCTAAAATTTGTTCATATATATATTTTATGGAATACGTTTAAGGGCTTCTCCCGAATGCCGAATGGAGGATTTTTCCAAGAATTCTTCAAAGCATTTCGCCAAAAATTCTTTCGAAGATTTTTTTTAAATTCTTCCTTTTTGGAATTTTACTAAAGATATCTCTATGATTTCGTTTCAAGTTTTTTCTAGGCATGTTATCAAAGATTCTTCTGGATATTCTTCCAAGCTTGTCAAAATTACTGGTGAAATCCTTGGAAGGAATGCCTAGAACTTTTCTTTTTGCTTGTAACTATGGCAGCAGCTTTGGAAGGGAACCTTCAAAGGAATCGACGAAAGTTTTTTAGGATAATCCTTCGGAGGTATTTATGGAAGTATTTCTGAATAAATGTCTCGAGGAATCCTTCATTTCATTTTGCAGCGTTTGGTGGGGCAATAAGAGCGCAAGTCAATCCAAAGCCGAAGATCAAGGAGGGGTAATGGCCGTAATAGTCCGTGCGGAACAAATGAACACCATCGGATGGGTAATGGTATGGGTTGGGGAAAGGGGTTGGATTAGACTTGGCACAATAATGCAAATAATACTACGGAATTTTAAAAATTTTGTTGATCATCATTGTTGATTATTATTGTATCCAAATAAAAAATAATGGTAAGTATCAAAGACGAAAAGTATGTGATATATGTACTTCTTGATTTAAAATGCAATTAATTCATAGAATAATAAATAAGATCAACTATTCTGAATTAAAAAAGAGAAAATTATATTTTAAATTATATTTCAATACTAAAATTTGAGTTATAGACCATAGAAAAATTATAGGAATTTTCATTGAAGTTCAATTAAGTATGCTGTAATCCTAATCATGTCGTTATCAAAAAGAAGCGTCTAACAAAATTTCTTTTATCTTTCTGTCATGCTTTAATATTACCTAGAGATCAACAAAAATTTGTATATTCGGTCAGATGAGTAATACTCATTGAGTATGATGTTTTTTATGAGTTTTCAGTTCAGCTAGTAAGAAATGATAAATGTTTGTCCAAAGTATCAGATAGAACTCATTGACGTCAAAAATGTATTTTAAGAATTGAGTATTGATCACACGTTGGCTTTGTAAAGATATCTACTTTGTCGTTATAAATTAAGTTGTCCATCTTGCTAAATAAGTGATCAGTTTTCGTCATGTCAAGCTGCGTTGGTATCAAAAACTTCTTCCTAACATTGAATCTGTGGAATTTAGGAGTAGGCATTGCAACCTCAAGGATTAGGAAAGGTGGGAGATTAACTTTGTATTGAGCTGTGAAAGAATGTGTTGTTAATTATATGGTCAACGTAATTTACCTTTGAAAAAATGGTACCAATAATGCAGTAAGAATTTTGGACATACAGTGTCAGACAAAGCAAAACTACCGGCAATCCATTTTCATACAAAACGGTAACGATGCTTGATTTTCAGTGAGCAGATTAGGTTAGTTTCTTGTGTTTCTTGTTCTTGTGTCTTCAGTACTAAGAAGTTTAGTTAATAATTATAACAAAGTGGAGGAAAATTTTGTATCGACTTCCTTCCTGCAAATAGAAATAAAATATATCAAAAACAACTAAAAAGGACCCCAGAGCTTCTTTGTCTGATCATGGAAAGTATCGATTCTTGGTGGCACCACGAGTGTGCATATTTCTCTGTAGAGTAAAGATGCATTTCAGCCCCGAGACCTGACAGCAATCAATAAATGTCTCGAGGAATCCTTGATGAAATTCCTGACAGAATCCACGGAGAAATGCTTAAGAGATATCTTTGGAACAATTCTTTGAAAACTGTTGGAAAAATTATTTGAAAAATCCTTTGGAGGCGGATTTCTACAGAAACCCAACGAAGAAGGAACCGTTGAAAGAATACCTGGGGAACCCTCTCTTTTCTACATATACATCTCATGTATTGATTGTATAAAAAATCAACAACCATCCAGTCGAAACCTATAAACATCTCATGTTTATCCGTTCGTTACCATCGCTAGAGACGGATTGAAAAAAGCCGTTTCCCTTCATTCCAACTTTCACAGTACAGTGTTATTTATATAACGCCTACAACTTATGCAACCAAACGAACTGTGTCGCATCCTTTTCACAATAATCTTCACACCATCTATCACTTCACGCCTGGCATCTACGCACCAGTGCGTGAACCCTGCGTCAGAAATAACCATTTCCCAACAACACTACGACGTCATGCGGATGTGCAGGCGCAAAGGACTCCACGGCCAAAAGTGGGCAAGCGATTGCAATCAACACTTCCCTACATTTCCTCAAATTGACCTGCAACCTGACGTAGCAGGCGCCATTCTCGCCTAAAATTAGATGATTAATCACACAATGAAGATGCCTGTTAGTCCCAAGCAGTTATTTTCCATGTGTGAGTGTAGCTGATCTAGCGATACTGGAGTAGCAGCAACGGACAGTCAATCAAGCTCAAGCAACTAGCTGCATGCTGTTGATCAAGACATTCCTCCATGAACGATATACTCTACTAAACACCCAGCTGGTGAATTACTACGTTGCAACCATAAAGCCATGAAGGCAAGTACTTACCATGACCACAATTCTCGATTCTAGTAATGTGGTTGTGGGACAAGTTCAAAGTATCCAATTGTTTACAGCTCTCTAGGTTTTCAATTTTCTACAAATGTACCAAGAATCGTAAGTTTCGAAACAAGTTCATCCTTAATCCGAAGCCCATTGCAACCTACCGTAATGAGATTATTCTGCAGGTACAAACATTTCAACTCCGTTTGATTTTCCAGCCCCTTGATCTCCGAGATGGCATTGCACTCCAACCACAAGCACTTCAATCCGACATATTCTTCCAACGACTCGATTGCGTTGTATCCTTTCAAATGGGAAACATGAACAATTTTAAAATTGGATTTCAAAACTAAAGGCGCAATTAATTGATTTTCGTTTGTTACCCGAGTAGTTCAAATAGAGGATATCGTTCAGGTGTGGGGTGATGTAGAGCTTGTTCTTCTTGCACGAGTCCACAATCGACTTTTTGGTCATCCTGGAATGGAAATCTTATTAGATTCGGACAACTTTAGGCTAATACTACTTACTTTTTCGGTCCAAAAGACTCGTCCACACACTCGCGTACCATTTTCCGATTATTTTCTTCTGGAAAACCAAACGCTAGCGAGCAGCCACCTTGGTTTTGTTTCACTCAATGTGAAAATAACAACTTTGTCGGTTGCCAGGCTGCCTCGACCGTAATAAATAAGTACGGTCGCTTCCATCCAGCTCCATGCTGGAGCTGGCGGTAGGGCCCATGGCGCACGTGTTTCGATGACGAGCAACGAGCAAAGCGTTGATCAATTCGCGCCAAATGCATATAGTAACCGCTATGTGCTTAAATCGACGAAGATGGAAAGCTCAGCGAAAACATAGCAAAAGCTTCATTACGTTTCATTATTGCTAATGCTATGTTTTCTAGAAACTGATTTTACTTCAATATGAATGTAGATTGCAAATGTCTTGACATTTTGACATTTATAAGCTTGCTGGCCCAATTGGTTTCACAAAATTCACAAACTTCTCCTTTATCATTTCATAAGCTCTTCTTTGATGTTGTGTTGACCCTATTTTTCTAATCTTACGGGATAGATACATTCGCGTAAAAACGTGTATAAACATCTGAAACTTTTTCAAAACGTTTTGAAGTTTTGAAGTTTTCAATAATCCTAAAGGAATTCATGTAGCCATTTCCTGGAGAAATACTCTGAGAAAACTTTCATTAAAATATTCAGAGGGAACTTCTGGAGGAGTTCCCAAAGGGGAACCCCAGAAAAAAAAACTCCTGGATAAATACCCAGATGTAACTTTTAGAATAATCTCCAAAGGGAATTCCCAGATAATTTCCCTAAAGGAATTAACATAGACATTCTCAAAAGGGACATTTGAAAGAATACCCTGGGAAAACTCTTAAAGAAATCCCCGGAAATAACTCCTGGAGAAATCCCTTCCTGAGGAAATCTCCAGCAGAAATTTTTGGAGTAATCCTCAAGAGATCTTCTGAGGGAAAATCTGGAAGAACCACTGAGAGAACTTTTGAAGAAATCCATAGAAGAAGCTTCTGGAGAAACCTCAGAAAGAATTCCTAGGGAAAATCCATGAAGGCATTTTCAATGGAAGCCCCAGTAGAAACTCCAAGAGAAATCCTCATAGGGAAATTGCCAGATAAGATTCCTGAAGAAATCCTCAGAGAGATTTCTTAGAGGAATCGCTATAAGGACCTTCTGGAGAATAATTATTATTTATCTGTATTAACGAGATTTTTAGCCCTAGGCTAGTTCATCTCGGGACCCACGCTTTACTTCCCTTCCGAAGGAAGAACTCGCATTTTGCGAGTATGTCGGGAGTGGGATTCGATCCCAGGTCCTCAGCGTGATAGTCAAGTGTTCTAACCATCACACCAGATCCGCTCCCCACCTTCTGGAGAAGTTTCTGAAGGCATTTTCATTGCAATCACAAAAAGAAACTCCAAGAGAAATCGCCGGAGGAAACTCCTTAAGGGTTAACCAAAGAGATCTTGTGGAGGAATCCCTAGATAAATTTTTTGGAGGAATTTCTCAAGGGAACTCTTGGAGAAATTGTAAAAGTGAACTCCAGGAAGAATCCAGGAAAATTTCCCTATAGGAACTTCCATTGGAATCGCCAAAGAAAACTTATAAAAGAATTCTCCTGAAGAAATCTAGACTAGGTATTTTTTGTCTTCTGGGATAGCTCTGGGAAATTCTCCAGAAGATCCCTCCGGGGTTTCTCAAAAGTTTGTTCAGAGGGTTTCTCCAGGTGTTCCATCTTGGGAATCTTCCAGGAGGCATCCCAAAATTCGTCCAGCATCTTCATAAGTTCCTTTGGGCGGTTTCTTTGCTTGGGTTTCTTCAAATTTTGCGTAGCACCTTTCGGGAAATACTCCAGGATTTCAATCGTGAGTTTTATTCCAAGAGCTCCTTTTGGAGATTTGTTGAGGATTTCTTTTTATGGATTTCTCCAGAAGTTCTAATTGTTGTGAGCCAATATAAAAGAAGCCAAAACATAGGGTCTGGGACCATTTGGGCAGGAGCACCTATTTTGGGCACTTGCTGCTGTAACTCAGTCAATTTCAAACTGATTGACTTGAATTTTTGAACATAGCTAGATACTGTGCGTATCTGATCGTGTCTGAAAAATCAAGTCAACCGGTTCAAAATTGACTGAGTTATAGCAGCAAGTGCCCAAAATAGGTGCTCCTGCCCAAATGGTCCCAGACCCTACATATGAAAGGTAACAAAACATCGTTTTTCAATAATAAAAAAAATGTAAATACGCTTTTAAAAGATTCCAAAAATAATATTAGAAAAAAAATTTAAAAGCTTTGATTTCCCAGGGAATAGAAAATACAAAAAGCTCATACAATACACTTTCTAAAGGCGGGGTTAGGTATTAGAGAGAATTCGAGAAAAACATGACGGCATGGTTTAAAGTAACAATTTATATCGGGAGGTCAGTCTGCAGAAAATTCCTGATTTATTCTGGTGAAAAAAGGGGATGCTATGTTGCGCTTTCTTAAAAAAAAAAAGGTTTTTGAATGAATTAGAGCGAAGATTCCTCAAATGGGCACAAGGGGGCGCCCTAGGGGGTGAAATAAGGCCCCCTCAAAATGTGAAATCCAGCCAAAATTTTTTGAAGGGGGAGGAGACAAAAAGTCAAAAATAAATTTTTGCAATTGCGCTGCTTATTTACCTACTTTTCACTCGCGGTAGCAATCATATAACAGCCTACTTTTCATTACTAGAGCAAAAGTGCCGAAAAGTGCTACTTTTCGGCACTTTTTTGAGAACTGAAAAGTAGCACTTTTCGGCACTTTTGATTACGCACACTTTTTACTAACTGGCACATTTTCCGTTGGTACAACTGTTGCGTCTATATCCACTGAGCACTCGTCCGAATCAGGAAGATTTAGGGTATGTGTGCCATCAGTAATCTCATGCTCCCATTTTCATCCTATTCGAAAACAAGCGATTACGGCACCGATTGACTCCGTTCTTTTTGTTTTCATGGGTGCTCACTTCTAACAAAAAATACAAAAATAAGAAACAAAACAAACAGCGCACAGTGGGAAAAAAACAGTGCAAACCTACACTAAATTCTGTATCTCACGAACGCATCCGGCTTTTCTAATGAAAAAACGGTTTTAGGCGTAAAATTGTCTGGAGAATCGAATGGAAGTGTTAAAACAGACCGCACGGATCATTATCTTGCTCATTTTGCCCTAATTCCCCAATTTTTATTAACATTTATATGAAACTAGCTCTAAAACAATTATGAAACATGAATGCGGTTTGCCTTGAAGGACTTTTGTGAAGGATTAAGATGTATAGAATCGATTTGAAGTGATTGCAGTGACCGCATGAATGTATTTATGCTTATTTTACCCTAATTCCCCTCATATATAGAGTTTTGTATGAAATTAGCTCCATAACTCGCAAGGAAATTATGAGTGGTATGCTAAGAAGGCTCTCTTTAGTGAATTATGGTACAAGGAATTGATGAGAAGTGATTGCAGTGACCGCGCGAATGTAATTATGCCCATTATAACCTAATTCCCCACATATATTGAGTTTTGTATGAAATTAGCTCCTTACTCGCAAGAAAATTATGAGTGGTATGCTAAGAAGGCTTTCTTTAGTGGATTATGATACAGGGAATCGACTAGAAATGGTTGCAGTGACCACGTGAATGTTATTATGCTTATTTTACTCTAATTCCCCACATATATTGAGTTTTTTTTTTATGAAATTAGCTCCATAATTCCCAAGAAAATTATGAGTGGTATGCTAAGCAAGAGTTTTTTAGTGGATGATGATACAAGGAATCGATGAGAAGTGATTGCATTGACCGCGTGAATGTTATTATGCTCATTTGACCCTAATTCCCCACATATATTGAGTTTTGTATGAAATTAGCTCCTTACTTGCAAGAAAATTATGAGTGGTATGCTAAGAAGGCTTTCTTTAGTGGATTATGATACAGGGAATCGACTAGAAATTGTTGCAGTGACCGCGTGAATGTAATTATGCTTATTTTACCCTTATTCCCCTCATATATTGAGTTTTGTATGAAATTAGCTCCACAACTCGCAAGGAAATTATGAGTGGTATGCTAAGAAGGCTTTTTAGTGGATTATTATATAAGGAATCAATTAGAAGTGATTGCATTGACCAAGCGAATGTAATTATGCTCGTTTTGTCCTAATTCCCCACGTATATTGTGTTTTGTATGAAATTAGCTCCATAATTCACAAGAAAATTATGAGTGGTATGCTAAGCAAGAGTTTTTTAGTGGATTATGATACAAGGAATCTATGAGAAGTGATTGCAGTGACCGCGCTAATGTAATTATGCTGATTTTACCTTAATTCTCCATATTCATTGAGTTTTGTATGAAATTAGCTCCATAACTTGCAAAAAAATTATGAGTGGTATGCTGAGAAGGCTTGCTTTAATGGATTATGATACAAGAAATATATTAAAAATGATTGCAGTTACCGCGTGAATGTTATTATGCTCATTTTACCCTAATTCTCCACATATATTGAGTTTTGTATGAAATTAGTTCTATAACTCACGGTGGTATGCTAAGAAGGGTTTCTTTAGTGGTTGATGATATCGATAAGAAGTGATTGCAGTAACTGCTCGAATGTAATTATGCTCAATTTACCCCAATTCCCCACATATTTTGAGTTTTGCATGAAATTAGCTTCTTAACTCGCAAGGAAATTGTGAGTGGTATGTTATGAAGGGTATCTTCAGTGGATGATGATACACGGAATAGATTAGAAGTGATTACAGTGTCCGCGCGAATGTAGTTATGCTCATTTTCCCCTTATTCCCTACATATATTGAGTTTTGCTCCGTAATTCACGAGAAAATTATGGGTGGTATGCAAGGAAGTGTTTATTTAGTGGATTATGAAACACGGGAGCGATTGAAAATGATTGCAGTGACCGCGTGAATGTAATTATGCTCATTAAACCCTAATTCTCCACATATATTGAGTTTTGTATGAAATTAGCTTCATAACTCACAAGAAAATTATGAGTGGTATACCAAGAAGGATTATGATACAAGGAATCAAATAGAAGTGGTAACAGTGACCGCGTTAATGTAATTATGGTATGGTATCCAGTTTCTTGTGAGTTATAGAGCTTACCATACAAAACTCAATATATGTGGGTAATTAGGGTTGGATAACCAAAATAACAATCACGCTCACTGCATTAATTTCTACTCGATTCTTTATATCATAACTCAATAAAGAACTCCTTCATGGCATAATATATATGGGGAACTATTTTTTTTTTGTTTTTATTTATGTGTATTTTAACTTATGCTAATTCTACACTTATGGGAAACTATTGTAAAATGAGCATAATAGCATTCACGCGGTCACTGCAATCATTTTAAATGTATTCCTTGTATTCTCATCCTCCAAATAAGCACTTCTCAACATTCCACTCATAAATTTCTTGCTAGTTAAAGAGTTAATTTCATACAAAACACAATATGTGTGGGGTATAAGGGTAAATTAAGCATATTTACATTCACGTGGATACTACATTTACTTCTAATCGATTCCTTGTATCACCCACTAAAGAAATACTTCACAACATACCACCCATTTCTTGTGAGTTATATAGCTAATTTCATGCAAAACTCAATATATGTGGGGAATTAGGGTGAAATGAGCATACTGACATTACTTCTAATCAATTCCTTGTAGTATAAATAATTCACTAAATACCAGCATGGTATGCACTAAATAATAGCATAATTAGCATAGAGCTAATTTAACGCAAAACTCAATGTTTGTGGGAAATTAGGGTAAAATGAGCATAATTACATTCACGCGTTCACTGGAATCTTTTTTCATCACCGTGTATCATAATCCACTAAAGAAAATCTTTCTTGCATACCAGCCATAATTTTCTTGCGAGTTATGGTGCTAATGTAACACAAAACTCAACATATGTAGAGAATTAGGGTAAAATGAGCATAACTACATTCACACACACACACTGCAATCACTTCTAATCTATTCCTTGTATCATCATCCACTAAAGAAACCCTTCAGAGCATACCACTCATAATTTCCTTGCGAGTTATAGAGCTAATTTGATGCAAAACTCAATATATGTGGGGAATTAGGGTAAAATAAACATAATAACATTCACGCGATCATCCACTAAAAACTCTTGCTTAGCATACCACTCATAATTTTCTTGTGAATTATGGATCAAATTTCATAAAAAACTCAATATATGTGGGGAATAAGGGTAAAATAAGCATAATAACATTCACGCGGTCACTGCAACCATTTCTAGTCGATTCCCTGTATCATAATCCACTAAAGAAAGCCGTCTTAGCATACCACTCATAATTTTCTTGCGAGTAAGAAGCTAATTTCATACAAAACTCAATATATGTGGGGAATTAGGGTATAATGAGCATAATTACATTCGCGTGGTCACTGCAATCACTTCTCATCAATTCCTTGTATCATAATTCACTGAAAAGAACCTTCTTAGCATACCACTCATAACTTCCTTGCGATTTATGGAGCTAATTTCATACAAAACTTTATATATGAGGGGAATTAGGGTAAAATAAGCAAAAATACATTCATGCGGTCACTGCAATCCCTTCAAATCGATTCTCTACTTCTTAATCCTTCACAAAAGTCCTTCAAGGCAAACCGCATTCATGTTTCATAATTGTTTTAGAGCTAGTTTCATATAAATGTTAATAAAAAATTGGGGAATTAGGGCAAAATGAGCAAGATAATGATCCGTGCGGTCTGTTTTAACACTTCCATTCGATTCTCCAGACAATTTTACGCCTAAAACCGTTTTGTTCATTAGAAAAGCCGGATGCGTTCGTGAGATACAGAATTTAGTGTAGGTTTGCACTGTTTTTTTCCCACTGTGCAGCGCTTCATCCTTTGTTTTTCGTGGGATGAAAATGGGAGCCACATGCTTAATAAGGGAACGAATACCCTAGTTAAGTGCAGATCTGGCATAGGTCACTGCATGCAATTCTCTCCTTCTCTTTCACTCTTACAGAAATTATGTAAACAACAAGGCCAAGAAACGTCAAAATCCCATACAAAATCAAAACAATGCAGTGCCCTATAGAAAACACTAGCTGAAACTCCCTTCTCTTGTCCATACTGCTGTTTGATGACGACGGAAGAATGAAAATCTGTGACACCTACTACGCTATAGCCTACCTGATCAAACACAACAGCCGCGCTGTCGTGCATGAGAGTTTCCACGTGGTTCTATCTGATTCCATGTTTGTGAAACTAGGAAGATCCTGAATGGGTATTTTTCGCAATTGCAAAAAACTTTGTATGCAACTCGTTGCAAAATTCGATTTTTTCAGCACTCGTCGTATTTATCCAACTCGGCAAGCCTCGTTGGATAAATGTACGACTCGTGCTGAAAAAATCATCATTTTGCAACTTGTTGCATAAATAACTATTGTATCAGCCTTATCAATAGCATAATAGCAAGCCCAGTGTATCTGCTTAATCATGAAGAGTACCTAACATTTCAAGTTTATTCAAGGATTTATTAAAAAAAAACAAGTTTCTAATTGAACCTCTTGGCAAAATTGTTTGAAAAAAAACATCAATTTAATTGGAACAGATAGTTTGAATGGCTTTCATAAGGAATCAATTAATCGCAATTATGAAAGGAACCGAGTTTTTTCTAACTTGAAGAAACAGTTTTGTTCAAACATGGAATTTTCAATCAAAACATGGAAATTTCACGAACTTTATAAGCACTGATGAGGAAACTATCGTTCTGTCTGTGGTGAGATTCACGACCCTCAAGAGAAAATCATGAAGATTTTTTATCTGTATTAAAAAGATTTTTATGCAATTCAGTATCACAATTTATATTTTATCTAACTTATTTTGGTATCATAATGGCCATATTTTCCGAACTGAATCATTGTGCAACTGAAATGAGTTGCATAATGAAAAATAGTTGTATAATGTTCATAATGCAACTCATTTGAGTTGCATTATGAAAAAATCATTGCATAAAATTTCGTATGGAACTCGTTGCAAAACTCGATTTTTTCAGCACTCTTGGTATTTATCCAATTCGGCAAGCCTTGTTGCATAAATGTACGACTCGTGCTGAAAAATTCAACTTTTTCAACTCGTTACATAAACAACTATTAATCCGAGATTAGTTTATCCGAAGAGTTCGGAGGGCCACTAGGATCCGGGATAATGCGACGCTTTCTTATTTCTTGAGCGATTCCTTGCCTGAATTTTACACGCATCGAGATAGCTCAAGAAATTTCTCGTGATCTGCGTACTACCCATTCATTAGATCGCCAACTATTTCTGAATTCTCAATCACTATGAAAAGCTGTTAGACTTGACTAAACTTGAATACACACCGATATATTTCTAAGTTGTAATTTTCACACGAATAATAAATTTGATATTTTTCCAATCTTCGGTTATTTTGGGTTTTTGATATGTGGTATGTGAGGTGAAGTTAATATTAATTGTGGAAAATCAATGTGTTTAAAATACAATGAAATCAAAGTAACAGCGATACCTATACAGATATGTACATGAAAACGCACGGTATCGTACACACCACGAAAAAATCATGTAATTTTATGTCATTTTACGCCGACATATGACAGCGATCAAAATGACATAAAATTAAGTCTGATTTTAATTGTACATGAGTACAGAGCGTCAGCGAATCCAATAGCAACATAACCTCACTTTAGATGCCTGCCAACATCGGGGTTTACTAGAATCCCGCCTCAATTTTTTTCAAAATAAACCGACACATGAAATGAAATTAGTTTCTCATTCACTTTATTTCTAAATTAAGGGCACTTACAGTCAAAACTAATGTAGAACTTTGGTCTGGATAGCTGAAGAGTGAACATTAGGGAATTGTTCCTTCCTACACTTACTATGCTGCGTTCCGGTTTCTTCCTACCAACGTTATAAGGTGCGGAATAGTGAATACTTAAACCCTAAAACACAGTTTTTGGTTGAAAATGGTTGAAATATATTAAATTTTCTTCCTAAAACTTACCCCGAATTACACTAGCCAGCAGCCATTTTTTGTTTACGTATTCGTTTGACGTTTCACTTGTGATCGATCAGCGTGAGAGGGGCCGTTGAGTCATCACTCATGTAATTTTAATAGACTTGATACATAAAATCGAGTCATTTGGCAAAACAGTCAATATTTTCGTGTTTGCAGTATCATTGACACAATTATAAATGATAATTGTGTTTATGTCATGGTAAATTACGTCAAACTTGAGCGTTTGTGTCATCTTGAATATTCAGATTTTTTTAGTGTGTATAATAGTATGGGCTTTTAAGATATTTAGGTAGGTATAGTTTCAGCCTGTTACTTATTAAAACCAAAAGGGCTGAGTTCAAATTACGTCACGCTTTAGAGGGAAGGAGGGAGTTTTGCAGAACGTGACAACATCTATAAATAATGGTGTGGTCCCTTACAAAAAGCGTGGCATAGAGGGGAGGGGCGATTTAAAAATATAGATTTTAGCGCGACATAATTTGTGTATCACTCCAAATCTTACGTGGGAGTGGGGGGAGGGCGAAAATGTGTTTCTTCAGCTCCAAGGGGGCGATACCTCCTACAAATATGGGAAACACTGATTTAGGGGAACGGAACCCATCTTCAACCAAGTGCTCCCATTTTCTTCCTATCGAAATCAAAGCGCTATTTGTATCGTTTTTTAGAAGTGATGACAAAAAGAACGGAAACCATCGGTGCTTACATCGTCGTTTTTTAAGGATGACCAAAGGGCTGAAAAAGGGCGCTCATACCATATATGAAATGCGGAATACAAAAAAGATACTCCAATATACATAAGCTGCGGCGATAAGCGGGCACCGTTAAGTGTAACCCTTTCCGATGTTCTCTCATCGTTGTCAAATGTTAATATTCTTTGAAATTAACGTTGAAATGCGAATATTCTTTGTTTTTAACATTATTTAACGAAATTTCATTATGATACCGTCGTTGGGGATGACAATGGTTCAGAGGGGCGAGTTTGGGTCAAAACATTATCTGAAATATCTTATCAAATATTGCGAATATCGGATCAAAAATTGTATAGTGTCATCCTCGAAGTTGCCACCAATTCCTGTCGAAAAATTGTGTTTCTAGATCAACTCGGGTCTGGGACCATTTGGGCAGGAGCACCTATTTTGGGCACTTGCTGGTAGAACTCAGTCAATTTTGAACCGATTGACTTGATTTTTGAGACACGATTCATGTTTAATTTGATTTTTAGGATGACTAAAGGTTATGATTAATGATTAAAAATGGCTCATTGATTAAAAATCATGATTTATCAATCACAAAAACTTGGAATGATTCAAATATATTTGTTGTTTAAAAATGCACGAATTCGGATTCCAGGATAAACTGATACGATTAATGTAGGCGACGATGGATCAAGTGATGTGCGTAGTTCGAGTACAGGTATACCTCGATTTAGTGGACATTTCAGTTTTTGAAATGTCTATAAAATCGAATTTTACATAAAATCGAAGCAAATTTTTTTTATTTTATTTTTATTTAAATTTTATATCAAAACATATAAAAATTTCATGAAAACTGAGTTTTCGATAAAAGGCTCGGAGTTTTTTGCATATATTAGTAATTCTCGCCAAATAACGAATAAATCACTATCTCGCTATTTTGTTACGATCGAAATCTTTTGCCTTCAAACTATGTATGGTTGATGGAAAAGCCAATATTTTCAACCTGGACAAACACAATAACGCTATTTGCATAAATGTCCCAAAAAAATGAAAAAAAAAACAGAAATTCAATCAGGGGTTCTTTTGAAAATGTCTCTGAGGATTTATTTACTCTGGAATTTGTTTACGAATTGCTTCATAAATTCCTCCCTGTCCAAGAGTGATGGGTTTGACGATGACTTATCAAGCGTCGTCATATGTATAGTGAAAATGTGTTTAAATAATTTCAATTTTAGTCTTTTATAATTATAGATTAGCTAAATTAAATATAGTAACGAAAATTAGTGAAATAGTAAATGGAATAGTATTTGAAAGTAACTAGGTTTTGAATTAAAGCATGTCTTTACAAAATTAAACTAAAATAGAATCTGAATAATCATACGATTGCTTTATTGACTTTAATTTAAACGCTTGATTTGTCATGCCTCCAGCATACGCTTAATCGCTGTCGCATGATCTAACAACAGTTGATTACGCGCAGTGCTGGGGGGACCGACAGGGCTTATTACCAGTCTATACTAACCCTCTAACTATTAACAAGACTGGGAAGCCAACGATCACTCATTGCACTTTTGATAGTAGTATTAGTAGTAGTAGTTAGTAGTAGTAGTAAGAGTAGTAGTAATAGTAATAGTAGCAGCATTTTATTAACAAGTTGATTCGTACTATTCTTTTTCACTTCTTCGAAATTATTTTTATAGCAACTATAAACTCAGGAGTGGATAGCATAACGACATTGATTGCAGCAGGGTCCAACCTTATTATGTAATGCAAGAGTGCATATGGGATGTCTCTGCATTACTTATATCTTCTAATTAAGACAGGGCAGGGTGATAAGAAAATCGCATTCGTGAATGAACAATTTAGAATCTAAATTTTAGATGTTGAATGCTGTTCACTCAAGAAGTTCACTGGTGCAGGTAGAAAAAAAAAAAACTTTTGAATCTCTCTATTTCTTCTATTTCTTAGCATAGTAACAAGAAACTATATTTAAAACTGAATATAAATTATGCTCTCTATGATGCTCAACAATGCTATAAACAGACTACTAAAATTTCCGGGCCGCCATTTTGTGAAGTTTGGCGGCCCACTGTCTTCTTGTCATTTCAGGTTCGTTTTCTACAACGCGTGGCTACAAAGAGTGAACAATACCATCGTCTAGGGGGCATTTTGGAGCTAAATTCGGTGAATCTGTTCCATTATATTTACGCTGTCATTATTTTAAATTCACCATGGATAGTTGCGGCCTTTTTTTGCATGCATATTGTTATGCATCTGTTTGTGCACATTTATTGTTACCCATCTTTCGTGTATTTACTCAACTAGCACTGTAAAGTTCGTCACTTCGAGTGTCGGCCTAAATTCTTAGTATTCATTTCATTAAAACTACTATTGTTGTACAGTCCACATATTTGATGTTGCCACTATGGGAGAGCACGTTGAGCACCGGTTTGTCCACATCTGCTAGAGCTTTTGGCTGGGAGTGGGTCTGGTTTGCAGGTTTAGCGGGGGCCTACCACAATTTGGGAGTGTGAGGGGGGGGATCTCTGCATTGAACTCACTACTCATCAATTCCGTGGGGTATCTAGAAGACAATTGACGATAAGATTGGAAAAAAGCTTGCAGTTGGGAACTAGACTAAAATAGTGGCCGATAGGAAACAACGCGCTAGACAGCATTATTATTCATTTTTTTTTAATATTTACCCATAGGCTTTTCGCCGGTTGGCAGTATAATATTTAGCTGTGTACGAAGATACGGATTAGTTGGTGTACAGATGACAGGGTTCTCACGGGAAGTGCTTCAAGCGAGGCTTACATAACAACTGACAATAAAGAAACCTATTTTCCTTGACTTTCTACGCAATGGACATCTGACCGAACACACGTGTTTTCGTTAATCTCCTAGGCATTATTAGTGTATGACGGAACAACTAGCAGGACACAGTTCCAGACGTCTCTTTTTAATAACGATATTCAGCATATTTCCAATAAAACTACACTTCAATAAAGCAAAGACTAAAGCTGCTATGATAGAACAGATCAGAATGACTTAATTGACTTATTGACTACATATTGGAGATCTACTTCGAATAACTGACAAATTGACAAGAACCTAACTAAATACATGGACCATACTACAAAAAAAAAACAATTGACAAAAAGAAAAAAGGGGAAACTTTTATTAAAACTATTTTTGTTCAACGCAGGCCAAAACAGTGTCGACTTGGGCCACGATATGCCTACGTACTTCTGTGTGTTGAAACAAAAATAGAGGCTCATAGAAGCAAACGTAGGGAAAGGGTGCGGTGTTAGAACATAAGCACAGTGTGCTACCGCCGTAATCACTATGAAAAAAAAAAAAAAAAAGAATTGCTTCATAAATTCCTCCAGGGATTCCATCTGAAATTCCTCAAGCAATTCCTTCGAAAATTTAGAGATTCGTGGCAAGCACCTGATAGAACGTGATTACTGGTTGTGCTGTATTTGCCGAAAGATCTTTCTGTATGAGAAGAGTAGGCCTGTGCCGCTATCTACTCGGCCGCCTTTTATTGCAATTCTGAAGTGTTAAATAAGATTAAGTGAACCCAGAATTTTCGGCCTCCGAATAAAACCCACCACCTCAAATCAACATGTTACAGAATATTTCAGAAAATCCTCCATGTTTTTCTTTAGAAGAGTCACAAAGCATTATTTAACGAAATTTGACAAGAATTGCTTCACCAATTCCTACATGATTGTTCACAAACCATTTCAGAAATTGTTTGAGAAATTCGCCCAGGGATTACTTCAGAAATTCCTCCAGTTATTTATTTATAAATTTCTGTAGGCATTCGTTCGGAGATTATTTTTTTAATTTCTTTGGAAAATCTACCAAAAATTTCTTCAGAAATTCTTGTAAAACATCTTTCTATTTTTGTTTGCGGAAACTTGTCCAAGTATTCGGCCAAAAAATCCTTCACGGATTTTTTCAAAAAATCTTCTAGGATTCATTTGGAAATTCTCATCAGAGATTTGTTTAGAAATTCCTTCTATTCTATAAATTTCACAAAGAATTCTCCAATGCATCTTTCATGATTTGCTTCTGAAATTCCTCCATTCTTTTCCAAAAAATATTCATGACTTTGAGTAAAAATTCCTCTACGGATTTATACAAAAATCATTACAGAGAATCCTTCAGAAATATCTTTAGACATTTGTTCGGAAATTTATCCTGAGATTCCTTTAATAAAATTTTCAATGATGCCTTCAGAAACTATTTTTCAGAAAATGTTTTAAGAGTTTCTTAAAAAATTTGAACTGGGGTTACTTTGGAAATTCTTCAATGGATTTCACCAGAAATTCTCACAGCAACTTCCAATTTCTACAGAAATTCCACTAGTCACAAGTGATTTCTCCAGAAGTTTCAGAATGAGTTATGTATTATTTGTAGGAATTCCTCCAGGGATTTTCTTCAGAAAATCCTTCAGAGATTTACCTTTTAAGATTTTTTTCCGAAAAAACCTCCGAAAATTAAGCATTAGGCATTCTCTAAAACGAACCCCCAAGGATTTTTTTTCAAAATATTCTCCGGGGTTTGCTTTAAAAATTGCTCCAGGGATTTTTTTAATTTGAATTTCTGTCTGAAAAACTTCCTGGGATTTCTCTAGAAATTCATCCAGGGACTCAATAAAAAATGTGAGGTCCATTCGGGAAATTTGTTATAATTTCGACTAATAATAATAATAATAATAATAAATTTCTTCAAAAATATCTAGATTTCTTTACAAATTTCTCCATTTCTTTGAAAAAATTTTTCACAGATAATTTTTCAATAATTTTTTCATGGACCCTTGCAGAAATCCATCCTGGGATTCGTTTAAAAAATATTTCACGAGTTCCTGCAAAAAATCTTTGGAAGCTGCCCATAGACTTACTTCAAAAATTCATCCTGCAAATCCGAAAGAAATTCAGTAGTTTTTTTTCACAAAATCTTCTAGGGATTCCTCTAGTCTTTAGAATGTTATTTAGAAATCTTGAATAGAGATTCCTTCAGAATTTTTTGAAGCTTTCATCTAGAAAACCTTCCTTAAAGTTTCTCAAAAAGATTCCATGAACTTTTAGAATATGATTCACGGATAAATTAAGAATCAGAAACTCAAAACTTCTTTAAAAAATTTCCGAAGCTTTCGAAAGAACTGTCTTCATGGATTGCTTTAGAAATTCTACGAGAGATAATTGTTATTAAGGATTCCCAAATTTATTCACATCCCTGTAGATATTGCTTCAAGATATTTCATTTCTAGAAATTGCTCCAAGGATTGCTTCAGAAATTTTTCTTCAGATTTCGCAGATCTCTACGGAGGATTTCTATGGAAAGGCTGGAAGACAGGGATTCCTTGTAAAGTTGTTCTATGGATTCTTTTAGAAGTTGTTCCAGCAGTTCCTTCAAGAATTGCCAAGCGGTTCTTTCAAAGATTCCTCCATGAATTTATCCTTGGTAATGTACGAGGGACGCTGAAATCCGGGAACCTTGAACAACTAGCTCTGATTCTACCATGACAGCTCTAAAATTAATTTATCACACATCTTGTCAGTAATCAGCCGAAGCATTAAAATGACCTTTTTATAGAATTTGCTACAAATTTTGGAATGCAATCCGCGGGCATCTACCGAAAATATCATAATACAATTCTCGGTGAGGAAGCCATAAGAAATGTTGAAAATGTTTGTTAGAAAACATTGAGGGAAAATCTGGCGAATGAGCAGTTTGCATGCATCCGCCAAAAATGTTGTCATTGCTAAGGGATCTGTTAAAAATATCACCAGAAAATCACTCCATATAGGGTAATTGTTCCCATCGTTGTGGTAGTACCTAATGTTGCAGTAATGGCCAATTGAGCACTTTTTCGACTGAAATGTTACCAAAAGGTATTTTTAATAGATGTATTGTGCTTAAATTATGAGATTGCACCATTTGTTTGCTTAAGATTTGCCCAAAAACCTATTTAAAAAATATATTTTCCTTAATATGTTTGCTGCTGTGTTCCTATTGTTGCGGTAGTGTTCCTAATGTTGCGGTATCCCATATGATTTCAATGGGATACCGCAACATTAGGAACAAATACCGCAACATTAGGAACAAATACCGCAACAATAGGAACACAATGTTCTTTTAGATAAAAACGAATAAAATGCTCATAACAACCTCAAAGTGGCAATATTCCGTTATTTTCCCGTAGATAAAGGATAGATTTTATTATTTTCAATTCAACCCATGTAAAAAAATTGCTTGGGGCGATACAATTGTGGTTTAAGCATGAACCCAGTGCTTAACTCCTCCATGATCGGATCAATTACCCTACTCCGCTAGGGATATTTATTTAAAAAATGAAGTCAGAAAGGGAAGTATGAGATTACGGTAAATATATAGAACTAAGTATGTCATGAGGTATGCTTCGGCGCTAATATGGGTGCTCCACAAAACAATTTTTTGATAAAATTGTGCTCCACGTGTCAAAAGGCTAAAAACCCCTGCATTATAAGCCATCATGATACAAACTACAAGTTTTAAACTGATTGAATATTAAAAAAAAATTATCATTAAAAAATGTACATAAAATCGAGGTAAAATGTACATAAAATCGAAGTACATAAAATCGAGGGTCTATATAATCGAAGGTCCACTAAATCGAGGTATACCTGTATCAGGGACACTCTCGAGTCCCTTCGAATCTCGAATCTTTGAATTCGTGTAGGGTATTGGTTCCCCTATTAAGCATGTGGCTCCCATTTTCATCCCACGAAAAACAAAGGATTGAAGCGCTTTTGGTTTTGTTTCTTATTTTTGTATTTTTTGTTAGCAGTGAGCACCCATGGAAACAAAAAGAACGGAGTCAATCGGTGCCGTAATCGCTTGTTTTCGAATAGGATGAAAAAGGGAGCATGAGATTACTGATGGCACACATACCCTACTTGGGCTCACTGGTGACCGCCGACAACGACACCAGCAGAGAAATTCAGAGGCGCATTGTGGCAGGAAAGTTCGCCGTAACACGAAGTTAACTATCTACAAAACGCTTATTAGACCGGTAGTAAGTACTTCACTTGTTTTAAAAACATCAACATTTGTTTACAAAGGAATTAAAAAAAAATGATTAATAATTAATTTTATGATGTTTAAGAAAACTGAAAATAACGTTAATGGATTCCAAAATCGGCTAGTTTTTTTTAAACTAAATATTTTTTAACGAAAGAAGGTTGATTTCACCGGCACAGCCATTTCAGATATGAATAAATCTACATATAAACACCCCAATAATGATACCAAATGGGCAGATGATCAACAAGTTGATCTAACCACTTAACGAGTATCAATTGATGCCGTCAATCATGTTTACCGAGTTGAGAAGCTTTGAGCGTCTGGCAACCCAATTGACAATGCGCGTATCTGCCACGCGACTTTGTAGTCAGTCTTGCCCATAAAAATAGCCTCGTACTCGTCATGCTAACAGGTTGAACTGTCGTAGAATCCAGGTTTCCTCTAGCAACAACCAGATTTTTGTCGCAGCCAATTCGCCTATTTCACAACTTGTTTCAATTACGTAGATCGCGGATCGATTATCGTTGGCAAATCGGTGTCAACTGTTGATTAGCAAACGATTCGGGATGCTAATTGAACGAGGTGGAAAACATGCCTTCCCGTGTCTTACACATACTGTCTTTCTGAGCCCGAGGCTTGTGAGGTGTATCATCATGTGATCAATTAACAGTAAATTAATTAAGGTGGGTTTTAAATAGCCACCGTAGAAGGTAAACTGTCGGGTGGACGATAATTACCGCTGCAAACCAGTAGCTCAGCCAATGATCCGCTACAAAAGACGTGATAATCACTTGCAGTTGAATGTTTTTCTTGGCTAGTTGTCGTCATAGTGTGAATTCATTCCCTATTGAAATGAATAAGAGATCCATCTTTTTGACATGTTATAACTGCTAATGCAACTGAGCCGATAAATACACTTCTCTAGATGCAGTAACATAATTGAAATCGATAATTTCAAGTCAACGTTATACTACCTGCTAGACGTAAGCTTTAGCATATTGCATCCGTGCAAAGAAGAGCACATTGGAAACGACCTCGAAAGATTAATAATTCTACTAATTTCCTGCCCCCGTTTCTGAGTTCGTCTCTATGAATGGTAGATGCAAAATACAATACATACACCATGCCTTCGGCAAATTGACTCCGGTTGTAGAAAAAGGTAGCGTTAAAAAATATATTTCTCCTCCTGTCTTGCAGGGGTAATCGCACTTCGACAGTGTTGGCACGGTTTCTGTTAGGTACGATATTTCTCATACAAGTCATCCTTCGGAAGTTGCATGCAAGTTTACATACTAACATAAAATGCTTAAATCTATCAAATTTGATTTGGTAAAACGAAATATTTTGCATGAGGCGTTAATTCAGATGTTAATTGACCAATTTACCTTTTGATTGCTTAAAATATTTCCATGCTTAATGGCTTGCAGCCAAAAAAGCCCAAAATCTCATATTTTGCCCTATAAATTGAGGTACGGCTCAAAATTGTGACGTGCTGGAGCAAATCTGAGCCCGGTTTCGGATTCAGCGGCCCAATATCTGTCAGAGACACATAAGTTTCCGCTTGAGACAAAAAAATGTTGCGCTGTGTAATCGGTCCTATTGGAATACGAAGATTAGGGGTCTAAGGGATTGAAGGACACCAATAAGTAAATAAGCTATTCACTTTTATGCACCACGTGATTTTGCTCTCAAATTTTGCTTCACTATCATGCATTTAAAATAATATTGCATCTTGCATTGCTTTATAGATTACCGTGCAAATGTTCAATCGTCTAAAATATTTGTTCACACGTCAAACACCAAGGAAAGTAGCAAGTAAACAAACCGATTATTCCATGCACCACCCAAAAAGTGTAACCGACGCTTAATATTTCTAGCAGCGAAACGAACCAATGTATGCTAAAACTGGTGGGAACATATTGTGGTGTGACAAAAAATTTCTGCAGGGGGTCGAATACGGTGCAAAAAAGCATATATATACATATATACGTATATATACATATATATACATATATACGTAGAAATATTCCTCTTCTCTAGATGTGTAATAGAACATAACCGGGGAAGTACTAGAATTGAAGTAATGAGCCGAATTTTTGTATGGTGAGAAGGTCAATTATCTGTTTCTGCAATATAATAGTGGAAAAAGCGTGGGTATTATGATTCCTTGCCTAATTTGATACTGTTTGAGCAAAACTTTGGGTAATTGTGTTGTTTTTTTTTATTATTAACGTGTAATTTAACTTATAGCTAATTTTAAGCTCACTGTGTTGTTGTTTTCTCCATTTATTGCAACTTAAACAACGCAGTTACCCAAAGTTTTGCTCAAATAGCATCAAATTAGGCAAGGATTTATAATACCCACGCTTTTTCCATGATTATATTGCAGAAACGGAGAATTGACCTTCTCACCATACAAAAATTCAGCTCAGTACTTCAATTTTAGTACTTCACCAATTGTGTTGTTATTGTGTGGGAGTTAGTTACCAATACTTGTTCTTAATTCAATTTGGTGGTGGATTTCCTGTGAGCGGATTATCTAACTATAACACATCATTTCAACCAAAACGTCATTATATATTTAAATGTTATAATACTTAAATAAAATGACAATATAGACGAATTTCGCACCAACTCGTCTTCGGGGTTGGCAGCACCCCCTCAGAATGTTATGAAATTTTGTAGGTTTCAAGACTTTACCTTTTCAAGCAACTTTGCGTATTTTGTTTTTTCAAAATTAACCTAGACTAACATTTAAAAAGAGTCAAAGTTCTTTAACCGTTTTTTTTTTACAAAAAATAACTCGAATATGATAAGATGTACAAAAAAGTGATGTATGGGTGACATTTAGAGAATTGTCCAAGCTTTCATGAAAAAATATTTTAAAAATTCTAAATACATTTTTACACGCTAAAAAATATATTTTTAAAATTAAAAGTCAATTTACAGAAAATGCCCACTTTTTTATATTTTGATTTTTTTTTTCCAAGAAAGTCAATATTGTTGCCTAACTTTCCTCCATACATCACAAGATGGGCACTTTTAAGGAAAAAAAGGTTTTCTAACAAAAACTTTTTCATGTTAGTTTTTTTAGCGTGTTGCGCATTAGCCGTTTTTTTCACAAAAAAATATAACTCGAATATGATAAGTTGTACAAAAAAGTGATGTATGGGGGACTTTTAGGGAGTTGTCCAAGCTTTCAAGAAAACATATTTAAAAAATATAAAAAAATGTTTTACACGCTAAAAAATATCTTTTCAAAATTAAAAGTCAATTTACAGAAAAAGCCCACTTTTTTATGTTTTGAATTTTTTTTCCCAAGAAAGACAATATAGTTGCCTAACTTTCCTCCATACATCACAAGATGGGCACTTTTAAGGAAAAAAAAAAAATTCTAAAAAAAACTTTTTCATTTTTTTTTTTTTTTGCGTGTTGTGCATTAATTCGTACAGTAATGTATCCAGAATCGTAATGACAATCCATTAAAACTTAATGGGCTCAACTACTTTTTTAATATCTTAACGTGCTTGACATTGAAAACGTGCTTGATATTGGAAAGGGCTCAAGACAAATTTGCTTTTAGGGTTTTATATCAATGAAAACGCTTGTGTATTGATGAAATATGTACATATGTATATGTGTATTCAATTATTTTCTTTTCTACAATATATACATCCTTCTTTTATACATTCTATTGTAACGTTTTTTGAATATTAGATCTTTAGTCTATCTGAAACAAAGTAAACTTTTTTGGATTATCTTTTGAATTCGAAAACTTCTTCGCTTAAATTGATTTTCAGAAATTGGCACAAATGAATGAAATTTTTGTGTACCAGGTATTGTTTTTACGTGACTGTATGTGTATAGTTCTTCAAGTTCATCCGACATTTTTGCATATTGTTCATTTGAAATAAAGCAGAAATTCAGTTTTGTTATATGTATATCTGACTGTTTAACTGCCCAGTCATACAGTTCTCGAGGAGTTGTGATTGTGTTCCCATAATCTCGAGCAAGACTTGCTCGTTTTGCCATTCGCTTCAGAGTACCTCCAACAGCGTCACATGGACCTTTGCCATGTGAAGTTGCGAAGAAGTGCCATTCTGCTTCCAATCCATTCTTTCTTTCTTCTTGGCGTAACGTCCTCATTGGGACAAAGCCTGCTTCTCAGCTTAGTGTTCTATGAGCACTTCCACAGTTATTAACTGAGAGCTTCCTCTGCCAATGACCATTTTGCATGCGTATATCGTGTGGCAGGCACGAAGATACTCTATGCCCAAGGAAGTCAAGGAAATTTCCTTTACGAAAAGATCCTGTACCGACCGGGAATCGAACCCGTCACCCTCAGCATGGTCATGCTGAATACCCGTGCGTTTACCGCCTCGGCTATATGGGCCCTATCCAATCCTATCCAATCCTATCCAATCCTATCCAATTCCAATCCATAATTGGACCAAAAACTGCACAAACTGGCAATTTTTTTTTTGTTCTTATAATGAGCTGCTGCTCCATCTGACATGAAAGTAATTTTTGAGAAATCAATCGATTGTTTAATGAAATCCAGCAGTTTTGATATAAATAACTGAACTGCTGTTGTATCGTGTGTAAGTACTTCAGATATTATTATAAAGCTCAAGTTTTCCAACTTATTTTCTTTTCTGTAGTACACTTCAAAGGGGTGAATGGTAGCTTGAGAATTATTCCAATGGTAACCTTGAGCTGAATTTTGAATGATAAATGAATAATTTTCTGAAAAGTCACAAATTGTTAATACTTCACCCTGTTTAAGAGATTATTGTTCATCCCGCAAAAATGAGGATTGTTCTTTATAAATGAAATCATGAGTTATAAGCTTATAAACTTTTTCTACAAAATACGGAACAAACTCGTCTATAGTCTTAGTAATAGTTTCCAAATTGCATCGATCAGTGGTTAGCCATTGTTGAAATAACACCGATTCTTTATCATTCGCTTCTAATAATGATGTTAGTTCACTGGTTCTAGGCACACAATAATACAATTTCAGCAAACAGAATGCTGTTTTAAGCATTCAGATATCAAAACAAGCTGAGAAACAGGTTCTATTCCAGTTGGGATGTAACGCCAAGAAAAAGAAGGCACCCAATCAAACAAAGTTGTAATACCCATTGAGTGTTATTAAATGGGTATAAGGATTCTTGATACATCCTGTACGAGTTAATGCGCAACACGCTAAAAAAAATAACATGAAAAAGTTTTTGTTCGAAAAACTTTTTTTCCTTAAAAGTGCCCATCTTGTGATCTATGGAGGAAAGTTAGGCAACAATATTGACTTTCTTGGAAAAAAATTTCAAAACATAAAAAAGTGGGCATTTTCTGTAAATTGACTTTTAATTTTTAAAATATATTTTTTAGCGTGTAAAAATGTATTTAGAATTTTTAAAATATTTTTTCATGAAAGCTTGGACAATTCTCTAAAAGTCCCCCATACAACACTTTTCTATAGGTCTTGTCATTTTTGAGTTACATCGATTTTAAAAAAATCTTCGAAAAAAAGTTAGGCCCTCTTCAAATGTTACTCTTGAAAATTTTCGAAAATTTAAGTATGCAAAGTTGCTTATAAAAACCTAGTCTTTATGCCCACCAAGTTTCATTCGATTCTGAGAGGGTGTTGCCAACCACTGGTCGAGTTGGCGCGAAATTCGTCATTATTAATGTTATTTAAATAATAAATAGGCTCAGTGTACCAGTTATGGCTATACTGCCCATGATCGCATATCAGTCCCATCTTTGCTGGGTTTCCTATTCATATGGGACAATTATGCGATCATAGGCAGTATAGTACCTCAAATTCGTCATAGTTGATTTTTAACCTGTAATGATGAAAATCAACAAGAAAAAAATTGTGAACAACAGATCACGTTCACATTTAAACTTATGACAACAAAAATATATGAAGAAATGTATTTTTTTTCAAAAAGAAAAAAAAAAACAATTTAAAAATTCTTTCTCAACGTTTTTTGACATATCATATGTAGGCGAGTTTCAGTAAAAAATTCAACTCAATCGGAGCATTAATTACGGAGAATGAGACGTATGAAGTGAGCGACTTTGCTTAAAACTAGAACAAAAATCGATTTCAAATCATCAACCTTGTATAGAAAGTCGAAAAAATTTCCGCTCTACTGTAATTTTTTTCCTTCGCGTTTTCGAACTCAGGGTATGATTCTACACCAGTTCAAAAATTCTGTAAACTAGTGTTATATGATGGATTTACTGATAATATCTAGAAAGGCTTTCTAAAGGAATACATGGAAAATTTATGGAGCAATCACTAACCTAAACTTTGGAAATCTTTCACGGAATTTCCCTGTATTTTTTGGTATTGCTACTGCATGTTCAGGAGACGCAAATGGAAGTTGACAATTTCGTCTCAAGAGAACTGGAACTCGTATCATTTGGTGAGCTTACGAATAATTTCATGATAATAAACTACAATGCATTGCCTCCAATTATCATTTATCGATTACTTTGTGTGAAAAATGTAGTATTTTCCTAGTATTTCGAGTAAAATAAAATATGTGTGTATTTAAAACATCACTAGTATTGTTCAAATAAATCCTTTAAACTTCTACGATACATTCAAAGTTAAAAAAACTACATGTCATTGATTTAACTTTTGGCTTATTGACTTTTTGTGCAAAAATGTGGTATTTTCGTACATTTTTAGATCAAACAAAATATTAGTGTAATGTAAACTTCCACATTTTATCAAAAGCATGTCCAGTACATTCTAACGGAAAAATTAAGGCCAATCAACTACACTCAAACCTCCATTTAGGTAGGATCCATTTAGGTAAAATCTATTTAGGTCCCTCCATTTAGGTAACGTTACCTAAATGGAATTTGACTGTGTTCAGATCAGTTGGAGTACTTAAGATGAGGTATAAGGGTAGTTTACGGGAAAGAAGTAGTGAGTTGTGTTAAGGGGATATGGGGGGAGGGAGGGGGATGTAATGTTGAGATATGCCCCCTAACCCCCCCCCCCCTTCCGTGCAGTGTTGAAAAGTGTCAGTATTCAGCGTCATTTCCAGTTGAAATTGAAATAAGCAACCATCCTTCCATCATTCAATTGATATCAGCTCCAGATGTGATGACGTCAAACCCGACATCAACCTATCATTTAACTGTTTTTATTTTGGCCACCAAACCCAACATAGACCCAACAGATGTTCGATGTTGGTCCAACAATGGCCCAACATACGATAAAAATTGACCCGACTTTGACCCGACATTCAATAATTTTTCAGTGTGGCGGAATTTTGCAGGGTTTTTCGTGTTTCGTGCACAGCTAGTCATTTGAATGAAAATTCTGATCTAAGACCCTGCAAAACCCCCGAAAACGCCCCTGAAGCCCCTTCCCTCCTGAAACCCATCCCCTCCTGAAACTTCTTGAAAGCCATCTGAAACTCCCTCCACATGACCTCCTTTAAATCTCCTAGTAACTCACCTTCTTAAACATCTTTGCAACCTTGTACTCCATTTAGGTAATGAACTGAATCCATTTAGGTAATGAATCCATTTAGGTAAAAATTCTATTTAGGCAGTCCCGACTCGTTACCTAAATAGAGGTTTTGGTGTACATGTTATGGCTTTAAATTTTGTTTTATTGACTGTTTTGTATGAAAATTATGATATTTTTGTAATTTTTTGAGTAAAATAAATTAAGAGTGTCATGGAAACATCTCTATTTTTCTTCAAATATGTCCAGATAATTTTAAGGTAAAAAACTTCAATGCATTTTAAGCCATTTTTATTTGTTAACCACTTTGTGTGAAAATGTGGTACTTTTGTTGGTTTTTGAGTGAATCAAAATTTGAGTGTAATGAAAACGTCACTATTATTCTTCAAGTATGTCCCCCAAACTGCTACGAACAATTCAAGGCTAAAAAACTACATGCTATCGTGTTTTAAGTTTAGTTTTGTTGACTACTTTGTATCAAAAATATGAATTTTTCGTAGTTTTTCGGGTAAAACAAAATAAGAGTGTAATGAGAATATTTTCATTGTTCATCAAAAATGTCTGGTATAGTTCTACGAACAATTTAAGACCAAAAAAACTATATGTCATTGCTTTGAGTTTTGGTTCATTGCTTATTTTATGTTAAAAATAGGGTATTTTAGCAGTTTTTTCAGTGTACTGAAAAATCACTTATTTTGCATGAACATGTTCACTCCAGCTGTACGCATGATTTAGAGTCGAAAAAACATATGTCATCGCTTTAAATTTTATTTTATTGATCAAAGTGTGCAAAAAATGCGATATCATAAAAACTAGGAAGTGGCTTTTGCTTAATAACTTTGGGTAGACGCATCTATTTTAAAATCTTTAAAATGGACGTTGTTCTTGAAACCTGTCCGGTTCCATTGCAAAAAAAAAGTTTTGAAATCGGTTGAAAAACAGCCGAGAAATGCCTTGCCAAAGTTGGACTTCCGATTTTTTTTGGACCCTTGGTATTTTAAGTGTTAAACAATGGCTGTTTATTCAAGGTGTAGTGATAAAACTGTTGGCATCGTAACTGCTAATATTTTTAAATGTTTTCTCAAGCAGTTGGAAATAACGCTAAAAGCCCTGCTTAAATTCCTTAACGAATACCAACCAAAATGAGTCAATATTGTGCATTTCATAAAAAAAGGTTGAAATTTAATGAGTCTGAGAATAGCGATAACAGTTTTCCGGGAAATGGGCTTCCGGAAAATGGGTCGTTCCGGGAAATGATTTCCGGAAAATGTCTTTCCGGTAAATGATTTTCCGGGAAATGTCATAGAATCAATTTATTTCGTTAGAGCGGCCCAAAATGATCCGAATAGCACATGCTTTTCTTCATGTATCGAATCGAGAAAGCAAAACTTCTATGAAGTTATTTCTTTACGAACATTCTGTTAACTTTTTTTCATTTTTCCTTGGATATTACTCGAAAATACAAAAAAAAAATAAACAAACAACTGCCATTTCAAATTAATAGTGAACCATCGCATGAACTTTGACAGGTAAATGAACCAAAATAACTTGTATTTTCATGGTCTCTAATATGACAAGTACCGTAATCCGGGGTAACATTGATCAGAATTTTCGATCTTTCTTGAATAATTCTCTTGTTAAAGCAAATGTTACATGTTTTATTTTTTTAAAACAAGTACTGACCCTCTGATTATGTGTTAAACTACTCGAAAAAGTATTGTGAAACTTTTAAACATGTTTAAATATACTTTTTAATCTAATTTTTTATTTTGTTGATTTGGGGTAACATTGATCATGTCAGTGATCAATGTTCATTAGTGTTGAAAACTCCCTTACTTACTAAATTCGGGGTCGCTGATTTCGAATATGTTGTCCAAATTCTTACAAGTTATGTACTTTTTGAGTTATTTTAGGATTAAAATCCTCCAAACCGCGAATAACGCCTAAAGGTAGGCAATGGCTTAAGGAATTAATAGCCTACTTTTAATAAATTGTATATTTTATTTAAAAAGAGCGTTTTTATAAAAGTTTTGTTCATTAAATCCAACTCTAGGATATCATATTGAAGTAATACAGTGATTTCGAATCTCATATTGCATCTAGTATTCATGCCATGCATGAATGTTTGACAATGTATTTCATTGCGCTACGAAACACAGTTATGGAAAAATCGATTTATTTTATTGTTTATGAAACTCAAGTTTCATGAATTACATGGCATTTAATAGCCAAATGATAGCAGATCACGATATACCATTCGATAACAGAAACTTATCCAATGTAAAATGCTTGTTTGAACATTTCATGAGGTCGGTCAAGCCGATCAATGTTACCCCGCTGATCAATGATACCCCGTTTTACGGTACTAATAATGTTAGTGGAAAATCGAGCTTTTATGCAACACAAATTATTAGCCCTTGTAATATTAGTACTTGTAACTTGTAACTTGTAACTTGTAGCTAATATTATTAGCCCGATTATGCTACAGGCCCCAGATGTTGGAAAAGTTCAGCAATTCGACTCTGCCGTAAGTTTGTTTTTATTTTTTAGAAAATTTGGCAACTTAAGCTTAAGTTTACATACAAACAATTTTAAATAAGGTTTCATTTAAATCATGTTCAAAGTTTCTTTGACTTAGGCGCCGTCCACATAATACGTAATGCTCTAAAGGGAGGGGGGAATTTGGTCGAGCGTTATGGTCCATACAAAAAAAATTTCATACGAAAAAGCGTTACGAAGGGGAGAGGGGGGTCAAAAATGGTCGATTTTAGCGATACGTAATAAATGGATGCCGCCTTATTATCTTTTGAATGAGATCTAGGGTTTTCGAATAGGACGCAAATTGGCGGAGATATGGGTCTTAAAAAATGACATGTTATTGAGAGGGTGACCTTAATCTTTTGATCGGGAGTGTACGACTCGTGCTGAAAAAATCTTCATTTTGCACTCGCAAAAAAAATCCGTTCCGATATGCGTGCACTCCCAATCACGGCAACGGGAACGTCGGGAATAAACGGAAACTATGCATAGCAACGATAACAACAATAAGAAATGTACACCGTGAACTAGATTTCACGTTTTCTGGAACGCCCATATTGACAGCTGGAACTAGTTCCAGTTCACGGTGTATATTTGCTTGTTCTCATATTTGCGTTTGTTTGTTCACATTTATCAGAACGGTTTTCTGAGCGTGCATCTTGTTGCATAAATAACTATTTCAGCACTGGTTAAAAGTGGGTGAGGGACTCGGAAAATTCGACGTGATGTCTGTAGGGGTTGAGAGAGATAGAGAGAAAAAGGTCAATAGGGCATATAGCATCAGATGCGGTTATGCACCACCGGAAAAACAAAGCAATCGATCAACATGAAATGAAACGTCAGTCTTGTAAAGCATTTTGTGCGAGAAGGTCTTGCTCCTCCTCGTGAGCGTGCGTTCAGCTGCAGGATTCGGCTGGTGTGTTCGGAAGTGTCCCTCCGGACACTACATAAAGTACCCAGGGGAAAGTGGGACCAAAAAAATGCTAGTATAGTTTTGTCAAGCCAAAAAATTTCAAACATAAATTATTTTATAATTCTAATGTTTCTAAAAGACATTGTTGTATATTTCTTCGTATTAACAGACATTGAAACTGTTTCAAAATTTTTACATTCTGTATATTATGCATATAATGAAAAGTGGAGCAGATCTTCATTTACTCCGTATCACGGGGCAAGTGGGACCTATTCGGAATGTTTTTAAAAATTGCTTAACCTTCATCCAGCCAACGTACATTTTCCACCTTCGGAAAAGCACAAAAATGGTCATAACTTTTTTGTTTTTTGATGGATTTTGATGAAATTTTCACAACTTCCCGAAAAACTCTTCTAGTTTATTATGCCGGGGACATGGGTGCCTGGTCCACATGGTTCCGGAGTTATTCCGGATTGTCTTGGGGTACCAAAATTGGCCACATACTTTGCGCAACATATATCTCAAGATCCCGATGAGATAGAAGTATAGTGTCTTCGGCGAATTTGTTCAGCAGGTTAAAAACTAACTGGCAACGGCGACTTTGGTTCGCGATTCGGCCGCTAGGCGGCGCCAGTGGCAAAAATGTTCAAACCCTCATATCTCAGAAACCTGATAAGATAGAATGATGCTGTCTTCGGCAAAAATCTTCAGCAAGCTCCGAACTATCTGATAGTGAAGTCTTTGGTTTGGGATTTATCCGCTAGGTGGCGCATTGAGTCTGAAAAATTCAAACACGTTTATCTCGATACTCTAATGAGGTACAAGCATGCTGTTTTCAGCAAAGTTATTCAGCAGGCTAAGAACTATCTGGCAATGACGTCTTTGGTTCGAGAATCGTCCGCTAGGTGGCGCCAGGGTCAAAAATCTTCAAACTTCCGTATCTCGGAATCTTGATAAGATAGAATGATGCTGTCTTCAACCAAGTTCTTCAGCAAGCTTAAAACTGTCTGATAGTTGAGTCTTTGATTCGTGATTTATTCGCTAGGTTATTCGCTACACCGTCTTTGACACCCTGCAGACAAATTTTGTCACCCCACAATATTGCTCCGTTTTTACTTCCGGGAATGTCTCCGGGAATTTCTACAGGAACTCTTCCGGGAGTTTTTCCAGGAATTTCTCCGGGGATTTCTCTAGAAATTCCTCTGGAAATGTCTCCGGGAATTCCTTCGGAATTTTTTCCAACATTTCCTCTAGGACCCACATCAGGAACTCCTGCGGAGATTCCTTCAGGAATTCCTTAGGTAATTTCCCCAGGAATTCTTCTGGGAATTTCTCCAGGAATTCTTTCAAGAATTTCTCCAGGCTGAATTTCTCCAAGAATTTTTTCTAGGAGTTCCTCCAGGAATATCTCCGGGAATGTCT
Source organism: Aedes albopictus (assembly GCF_035046485.1). Classification (NCBI taxonomy): domain Eukaryota; kingdom Metazoa; phylum Arthropoda; class Insecta; order Diptera; family Culicidae; genus Aedes; species Aedes albopictus. Next base: position 184,294,481 of record NC_085137.1, read on the forward strand.
CCGGGAATTCCCTCGAGAATTTCTTTAGGAAATCCGCCAGGAATTGCTTCGAAAATTTTTTCAAGAAATTGTCCGGGAAATCCTCCAGAAATTCTTCCAGGAATTCCTCCGGAAATTTCTTCAGGAAAATTTCCGTTTTTTTTTTTCAAAAAAGTCCACTGGAAATTTCTCCGGGAAGTCTTCCGTGACATTTTTTGTTTTTCAGAAAACCCTCTGAGAATTTCTCTAAGTATTCCTCCTTTGTTTTCTCCAGGAACTCTACCACGAATGTCTCTGGAAATTCTCCCTGAAATTTCTCCAGAAATTCCACTAAAAGTTTCTTCAGGAAATCCTTCCAAATTTTTCCTGGAATTCCACTAGGAATTTCTTTACGATTCTCTCCAGGAATTTCTCCGGGAATTCTTCTAAGACTCCCACCAGCAGTTCCTCCAGTCATTCCTTCAGTAATTTCCCCAGGACTTTTTCCGGGCTTATCTCCAGGAATTCTTTCGGGTATTTCTCCAAGAATTCTGCCGGGGATCCCTTCTGGAATTCCCTCAGGGGTTTCCTCCAGTGATTCTTCCAGGAGTTTTTCGGGGAATCCCCCAGGAAGAAGGATTCCCTGAAGAATTTACCAGAGGAATTGCTGGAGAAATCACCGGAGGAATTCCTAGAGACATTTCCTGAGGAATTCCTGGAGGAAATCCTCGAGGGATTCGCAGAGGAATACATGGTGAAATTCCCAGAGGATTTCCTGAGCAAATCCTGTAGATTTCCTTTAAAAATTCCCGGAGGAATTCCTGAAAGAATTCCTGGAGGATTTTTTGGAAGATTTCCAGAAGAAATTCCCAAAATTACTCCTGGAGGATTTCCTGGAGAAATTCCCGGAGACATTCTCGGAGGAATTCCTTGAGAAATTCCCGGAGGTATTCGTAAAGGAAGTCCTAGAGGAATAGGACAGATCGGTGAAGTACTAGATTTATAGTAATGAGCTGAATTTTAGTATGGTGAGACAATTCTCCGTTTCTGCAGGGAAATGATGCAAAAAGCGTGGGTATTATGATTCCTTGCCTAATTTGATGATGTTTGAGCAAAACTTTGGGCAACAGTGTTGTTGTTTTTTTCCACTTCTTGCAAAATAAACAACAAAGTTATCCAAAGCTTTGCTCAAACAGCATCAAATTAGGCAAGAAATCATAATACCCACGTTTTTTGTACCATTTAATTGCAGAATCAGAGAACTGACCTTCTCTCCATACTAAAATTCTGCTCATTACTACAAATCTAGTACTTCACCGAAGGTGCCCCATTCCGGGAGAAATTCTCGAGGGTCTTGTGAGAAAAAAAAATCACGGAAGCTTCCTGGAGAAATTACCAGAGGATTTTCTTGAAAAAAAAAAACCGATAGTTTTCCTTAGAAAATTCCCGGATATGTTCCTGGAAAAACTCCTGGAAAAATTCCCGGAGAAATTCCTAGAGAAATTCTTGGAGAAATTCATATAGAACATCCCGGAAGGATTCCTGAAGAAATTTCCGGAGGAATTCCTGGAGGCACTCATGGACGAATTCCTGGGAAAATTCCCAGTGAAATTCCCGAAGAAAATCTTGGAAAAAATGTCCGGATGAATTTCTGGAAAAATTCCCAGAAGAATTTCCGCAGAAATTGCCGAAGGAATCCTGAAGGAGTTCCTGATGGGAGACCAAGAGGAAATCCTGGGGGAATTTCCGGAGAAATCCCCAGAGGAATTCCTGGAGGATTTCCTAGAAGATTTCCCGGAGGAACTTCTGAAGGATTCCCGGCAGATTTCCTGAAGAAATTCCTGAAGGAAGTTCTTGAGGAATTTCCAGTGGAATTCTTGGATAACTTGGATAACGGTGGAACTCCCGGAGAAATTCCTGGAAAAATTCCCGGAAGAGTTCCTGTAGAAATTCCCGGAGACATACCCGGAAGAAAAAACGGAGTAAAAGAAGCAATATTGTAGGGCGACAAAATTTGTCTGCAGGGTGTCAAATACGGTGTTAAAGTATTGCCTCTTGTACCACCGTACTCGGCAGTCTACTATCCTGCCAAATGGCTCTTAGCTTGCTGGACAACTATGCTGAAAATGGAATACTTTTTGGTAATTAGGGTGTTCATACAAATATTTTCTTAATACTAGACGGAACCTATCGAATAATATCAGAACCAAGGACACCAGATACGTCTTACTTCCTTTCAACTTTCGGAAAAGTTTGGACGTTTTCCGATTTTCAAGATAAAGAGTTTTTAGCTTGCTGAAGAACTTTGTTGAAGACGGCATCATTCTATCTTATCAGGATTCTGAGATATAGAAGTTTGAAGATTTTTGACCCTGGCGCCATCTAGCGGACGATTCTCGAACCAAAGACGCCATTGCCAGATAGTTCTTAGCCTGCTGAACAACTTTGCTGAAAACGGCATGCTTGTACCTCATTAGAGTATCGAGATAAACGTGTTTGAATTTTTCAGACACAATGCGCCACCTAGCGGATAAATCCCAAACCAAAGACTTCACTATCAGATAGTTCGGAGCTTGCTGAAGATTTTTGCCGAAGACAGCATCATTCTATCTTATCAGGTTTCTGAGATATGAGGGTTTGAACATTTTTGCCACTGGCGCCGCCTAGCGGCCGAATCGCGAACCAAAGTCGCCGTTGCCAGTTAGTTCTTAACCTGCTGAACAAATTCGCCGAAGACACTATACTTCTATCTCATCGGGATCTTGAGATATATGTTGCGCAAAGTATGTGGCCAATTTTGGTACCCCAAGACAATCCGGAATAACTCCGGAACCATGTGGACCAGGCACCCATGTCCCCGGCATAATAAACTAGAAGAGTTTTTCGGGAAGTTGTGAAAATTTCATCAAAATCCATCAAAAAACAAAAAAGTTATGACCATTTTTGTGCTTTTCCGAAGGTGGAAAATGTACGTTGGCTGGATGAAGGTTAGTATAGTGGCTGCTTATATGTTAGGTAGCATAAAATATATATATCTTATCCGAATAACTATGTTTAGCGATTTATGTTGGAAGAGTTCTGTGGTATCGTGCATAAATTACGTAACACATATAATTACGAATCACTGAGAAAAAAAAAAATGATTTTAATTTAAGCAGCTCGTACAAAACAAATTGATGTTTTATACAAAAAGCGCCATAAAGTTAAAAGCCGAAAGATTTCCAAACTTGGTTTTCATATTACGTAGTTGATGAATCTCGCCAAAAGTTTTTTCAAGATTTAGAGATGTTATGTTTTCCTTTGCATAATTTTACGATCATTAAACAAATATTTTTAAATCGTGAACTTTGAATAAGTCGTTTTCCATTTTTTTTATATCGGCCATAAGATTCCTTAACACTCAGAAAAACTCATTATGCAGCAAAACAAACGAAAAAATCATAGAATTTGCTTTGACGAAAATATGATAAATAGATGGTTTCGAAAACAATATGTTCTACCCAAGACTTCACCATTTTAAACAAAAGCTTAATCATCAGAATAGAAGTAATTAAGTATAATTCAACGATTGATTACTTAAGGCGCCGATTTTTACTTCCCTTTTGTGTAAATTTCGACTTAGGCTGATTTAAGCGAGATCAAACTATGAAATTGTGTTTGTTTACTCTCATAGGTCTCACTTGCCCTACACGCTGAAAAATCCGTTCCGATTTTCATGAACAAAAAATCATGGTAAGTGGAACAGTCGGTTTCCTCGATTTCGTGAAGTGGTTCTTATTTACATGATTTGTCGGATCCCGCTTCCCTGAATTTGTTCCTATATCCAGGAACAAAATTCATATCTGTTTACGAATCCGTTACGCATTAGAATATGAGAACAGAAATCACGGCTCCGTGAGTTGGAAACTCATTGCACGTGATCTTTTACCCAATAATAGGAACTTTGTTCATGGTAATGCATCGTTGTCACTTTTTGTAACGCATGGACTCAGAAAAAGGGCCCATATAGCCGAGGCGGTAAACGCACGGGTATTCAGCATGACCATGCTGAGGGTGACGGGTTCGATTCCCGGTCGGTCCAGGATCTTTTCGTAAAGGAAATTTCCTTGACTTCCTTGGGCATAGAGTATCTTCGTGCCTGCCACACGATATACGCATGCAAAATGGTCATTGGCAGAGGAAGCTCTCAGTTAAAAACTGTGGAAGTGCTCATTGAACACTAAGCTGAGAAGCAGGCTTTGTCCCAGTGAGGACGTTACGCCAAGAAGAGGAGAGGAGAGAGAGGAGGACTCAGAAAAAAAGTTAAAAAAAAGTTGATGGACGACAAATTGTAGGAGGTAAGTGATTTCACCATATTATTCGTTGAAAATTAGTATTACATATTCTATAAGATTGCTAAACAAATTGCTTATGTGCATATCCTTCATTTCAGACTTCAAAATGTTTTCGAAGCAGGAAATCCTGGGTGCATTGCGCCATCTTTAAGCCGAGATACCTGAAACAACACAACCACCTCGAAACCACTTCCAGGTTACTCCGGCGACACAGTCAATGAGCTTCAGGGGGCACCGATCATCGTACCGGAACATTCAGTACCGAGAAAGAGTGCAGTGAGAGAAAACAACAGAGTGAATAACCTACGTCCGTTCAGCTGCTAGATTCGGCTGGTGTGCTCGGAATTATCCCTCCGGACACTACAATGTCCTGCAGGGTTTCAGAAGGCTTTACAGGGGGGTTTCGGGGGGAATTTCAGAAAAGTTTCAGCAAATTCTCGGGGGTATCAGGGATTTCTGAGACTTACATAACTGTTCCTGAAGCATTCAAGGTCTTTCAGAAGAGCTTCAGAAAAGTTTGAAGAAACTTTGGGGGATATTGCAAAGGGTTTCAAGGCGATTCAAGACGTTTCAGGGAATTATCAAGAAGGACTCCGGGGGTTTGGTGGAGCTTTAGTAAGAGAGGAGTGGTGTATGGTGAGGTTATCGAAGCGTTTCAAGGTGTTTGAAGGTATTTCAAGTGGTTTCACTGAATTTCAGGAACTTCGGTAGACTTTGGAAGGACATCTACGGGGGTCACAGAGGGGTTACTCGTTATCCGAAATTAATTGGAAGAGATTGCTTAGAGAGTAATTTGTGCCGGTTTTATGAAACGTTTTTGATGGCGGGGATGGAAATTTAACCTGTGACCATCTCCCAAGTAACATTTATTAGTGAAATAGACTAGAAGAGGCTCTTAGAACTATGATAAAATTTAAATAAAAGGGGTTAGGCTTTATTACGGTTCAAAAAACCTTTACAAGACTTGTTGGTCATCAAAATGTTACTTGGGCTGTTTACAGAGCGTAGGTGTAATCCCCGATACTTCAATACTCCGGGATGACCAGGAGAACATGCGACTGAACAAACAAATGCATATGTTGGGGCTGGGAATCACACCCATGACCATCCGTTTATGAAGCGAATGTGCCACCACGGGCTCTGGCTATGGAGCTATGGTAGATCTTAAGAATAGAGCTATTCAGAATCGTCACAGTTTAGCGGGAAATTGGTTTTAAAGAATTATCCAAAAAACTCCAAAGATTGCTTTGGTTCCTGGTTACCCTCCCATGTCCATGTTCTGTGCCCCAAATAACAATTGAAAATATCAAATCTCGACAGATAACACTCTGGACAATTCCAAAACAAGAGTTTACCATCCTCCTTACCAATGTGAAACAAATTCTTAACAATGAAACGAACGCGGCACCCCAGAACTGACGTCGATTACGTAACGGTTCTGTTTTTGTCGGAAAAGCAAGTACAAAGGAAATGAGAAAGCACCTGCAGCGATTTTTTTATCTGCCATATACCAGACTAAGTAGCACTTTCTCAAGAGCAACCTTCACCAGCAGAAGATAACATGCTCTTCTTAGGAGGTGATGGAAATTTAATTATGGAGCGACACGACTTTAGCCGTAGAGCCCCCCGGAGCCAGCAGCAGCGTTCTGTGTCAAAGCATATAAGAATCGAAAATTAATTATGAAATGTACGGGGTCTTTCATGTGTATGATGGTAAATAGACATTAAGTGGATACTGTTTGGTGGGGCGGTGAGAAGGGTCGTTTCAAATTTTAATATTCAAACGCAGATGATAAAGCGATGAGTTGCTTAGACACTCCCCCACTGACTGCCTTCCCCCGTCGGAACCGAACTGCAACAGAACCGGAGAAGATTGTTTGTCCTCCAGCAGCAGGAGGAAGGACGTGAGCAAACGAAGAGCACTTCAGCGACGACCAACTAATGGCGTAACAGCTGAGGAATGACGTAATGGATTTGGCTGGCGAGAGCCGATCTGCCGATTCGAGAAGAGACCGAAACATCATCGCCGCTTGAAGAAAACCTGGAATGGGGGAGGAAAATCGGTTACACAACCATTCTGAAGGGCTGGAAAATCTCACTGGAAATTGGTTGAGATGCGAGAGAGAGAGGAGATGATGGGAGAGATTTTCTTGGACCGATGATGGTTGGAAACTCGTTTGGCACCGACGACGGTCTGATTCCAGTTCAGGAGGATCCACTTGCATAGAGAAGTCGGTTCTATGTGGTCATAGTGAGCGCGTTTGTCCTTTCTTGTGTGCTCTTCAGTGTGGTGTACAGAGATTCTGGTGAAAATTTTTGTAATCCCTACAGAAACCGTAAGATTTTCGTTTTTTCGATCCCTTTTGAGCCTCCGCGCCTAGGTCTGGTGCATATCCAAAGCGGTTCCTCATTTCAAGGTCAATCTCGAAGAAAAAAAAGGGATTAGCAAAAATAGTGAAGACGAAGAAAACTCTTCCATTTTCGACCCTTATCCAGAGCACCATCTACGCCGAAAGGTGCATTGCAAAATTTTCACCCGAACGTTCCGAGCAGGAAGTGCTAGAAGTGAAACCTTACGATCAGCAGTGCTCGTGAAAAAAGACCTCCCCACTGAGGAGCAGAAACCCTAGTCGAAAGGTGCAAAGCAGAACGTCGAAGACGACGACGACGACGGGACTCGCAATCAGGAACGAGGACACACGTTTTCCCACATTCCACTTGAAGACCGACCGACCGTCCGACCGGATAGGCAGACAACCAGGCGACCCCTTCGAAATCGACTTCCTTGCTTGGGCGCGCATCACTGTGTTAGTATCACTGCAGCGTCGATCGAAGTGGGGGCGCATGCGGCCTGGTCCATTTTGCGCAAGCACAGTCGGAAAAGCCAGTAATGAAAACTCACAGCAGGAAAATTCACTCGGATTCGGACTCTTACTCTCCCGCGCGCTCTCGGCTCTCCCTACGCTCACCCCCATATCGCAACCGTATGTGCCAAGCCAATGTGAATAGGGAAGAATCTGTGAACAACTACTCTCGGGAAATTGCTACAATGTTCTTTTTGTGTGGTGGTGATTGTAATTCCATGCTCTCCGGTTTAGTTGCTCTCTCAAAAACCAAAAAAAAAACTTCCAAATGCACCCTACTGCTTCCGAACCGCGTGTGTGAGAGATTGTGGGTGATTTCCAGTGCAAGCACGCGCGCCGGAGACAAACTGTGGGATGTTCGGTGAGATGAGAATGGTCAAAAGAAGAGCGAAATGATTGCATTTGTTCTGTGCTATGCAACTTTGCGGCGGTGTCAACAACAGGATCGGTTCCGTATCGATTGATGGGAATGTCATCACCAGCAGCTACTGACAGGTTGTAGGTATATTCAAAGAGTAATATTACTTTGAAGTTGAAGAATTAAGAAGATTTGTCGGATACAAATGTTTTGAATGGCCAGTAATCTTCAACAGTAATATTTTGCGCTCAAGGGCCGAATTTCGATGCTCTCTGCTCGTTCAATCATTCAAACTCAAAATAAATATGGTATTTAATGGAATTCGAATTTCGCACTACAGACCCTCCTAAAAAAATGACAAAAGAATTATTATGTTTTAGATTTTAGCAAACAAAAATGAAACTCTTTCAATATCTTATCTTTCTAATGCTGTTACAGATAAATATGAAAATAGGAAGAATTTTACAGTGAATATCTAGAAATAGTAGCTAAAAATAAATATCCGGTACGCTTCTTGCTCAGAGTATGCGAAAGGGCATTTATTGCGCATTTAGTTCACCACTGGACTATAGCACAAGTTTTAAATGAGAAATAGTGCGCCGACAACACCGGTGTCAGGCCATTCGGCCGAAGGCCATTAGGCCGAATGTACACTACGCTGGTGATGGGGTATTGTTCTTCCCGTGACGTGTCCACTGAGACAAAGCCTGCTTTTCAGCATACTTGCTAAAACTGTTCTGCACTAAAGTACATACTTTAACACCATTTTACACCTAAAATGTGTAACACTTACACATTCACAAAATCAGCACATGCGTCCGCAAAATCATGAAATTCGCAAAAAATATTGTATGGCAATCAAACTAGGTTTACTAATGACCTTGGAAAACAAAAAAAATGACATTTCGCATCTAGAAGAGTGTACGAGCTGTTTTTGTGAATGTGTTACACATTTCTGGTGTGGTCTGGAAATTATGCACTTATGAGTAGGGCTTACACATTCTAGGTGCTGAGTGGTTTTAGCGTGTAGTGTTCTATGAGCACTTCCACACCTAGTTTCCCTTGCCAATGACCATTTTGCATGTGCATATCGCGGTGGCAGGCACGAAGATACTTCATTTCCTAGGTAGTCAAGGAAATTTTCATTACGAAAAGTTTTTAGACCGGGAATTCAACCCCAGAATGGTCATGCTGAATGCATAAAACTTAAAAAAATGATGGTTTCCGTTATCATTGCTTCTGTGCATCTACAGATATTGCGTTGGGGGTGACTATGGGTCAGAGGGACGAGATTGAGCCAAAACATTATCAGAAACATTTCATCAAATATTGCAAAATTTTTATGGTGGCATTCTCGTAGTTGCCAGCAATTCCTGTCACGAAAAAAAATAGATTTATAGAGCAATTAATTATTTTTTCATAAATCATCGAAAACAGCTTGAAACTAAGGCCTTTTTAACATTCCACTTTTGAAGCTCGATGAAACATCACACTTTTAAGTGGATTGATACTATTTAGAAACTCAAACTTATATTTATCATATAAAATACATATTATTGATAAGTATCAATATCAACCTTGACCAGAACTTTACTAACTTGCTTTTTGTATTTTAGCAATGAATTTTTCCTTCTTAAGCTGTTCTTTCTAGTATCATTACTAACATAGTTTTTGGCGCTAAAACTGCTGATATGCAAATCATAAATTGTTTCTTCTTTTAAACATAGACTACTTTCTAGTTTCATTGTTAAAGTAGTTAACCCTCTTCGTGCATTAGGGTCATTATGACCCCTAAACGTGAACTAGGTCAGCGAGGTGCGCGCAAGCTAATGCACGAAGAAGGTTAATAATTGTTGAAAAAGATAAATAAAACAGACCCGTTTCCAGTTTCATAACTGTTAAATTGCAAATCGTCCCAATGACCTTCGGCCCAATAAATTTCGGCCTAATGAACTTCGGCCTAATGACCGAGCATCAAAACTACTTGTTTGCTAGTTTTGATGCTCGGTCATTAGGCCGAAGTTCTGTTGATTCTGCAAAGCATTATACACCCAAACCTCCTATTCAAGGTTGCAAGAAGTTTAAGAAGGGCGAGTTACCTGGAGATTCAACGGGGGTCAAGCGGGGTTTCAGAGGCTTTCAAGGGAGTTTCAGATGGGGAGGGGGTGAGGTTGTCGGGGCATTTCGAAGGCATTTTAGAAAGCTTTAGAAGAGTTATGGCGAGTTTCGGAGGCGTTACATAGGCGTTTTTCGGAGGTTTCTGAGAGTCTCAGGTTAGATGGGGTCCGAGGGAAATTTAGGAGGATTTCGAAGGCATTTCAGAAGGCTTCAGAGGGTCTTAGGTGAGTTTTAGAGGCGTTACGCAAGCGTTTTCGAAGAATTCTTGAGGTCTCTGGTGCGTTACATGGGATCCGAGGGGATTATAGGGGTCATTTTTTGTTTAAGGGCATTTCAGGAAGCTTCTGAAGATTTTTGTCAAATTTTAGAGGCGTTACATAGGTGTTTTCGGAGGTTTCTGAAGTTCTCAGGTGCGTTACATGGGGTCCTACGGAATTTTTAAGGAGGATTTTTAAGGCATTTCAGGTTTCTTTTGAAGATTTTTAGCGGATTTCAGAGGCGTTACACAGGCATTGCATAGGCGTTTTTGAGGGTTATTGTTATTGTTTATTTCAACTTCAAATTTTGAAAAAGAGGAAAAACCCCTTTGAGTGATTTCGACATTACAAAAACGAAATCTTTCTCAAAGAGGCACAAAACCTCTTTCTCTTTTCAAATAACATTATAATAATAACTAAAAAATAAAGGCTCACACGGCAGTAGCCATAGCAGAGCCGCAGTCTTGAAGGAGGACATCATGCCAAATCGTGAAACGAATCTCCAGTAATTCAGAAATCCTTGAGGGGGGAAGGGGGTAGGGGTCAGGGGTTTATCATAAACGAATCTTCAAGACTGAATAAAGTATACCAAAAAAAGGAAAACAATATCAAACGAAATATGCAATCTCATTTAAAAATTTGAATAAAAGTTTTAATATGGTTTCTTTTTTTGAGCCCAGAATACCCCGTATAGATACAAGAATTGGAAAACATGCTGCAACAATGCTCTCAAACAATATTTTCCTCGGTGCAATAAACAATTAATTATAATGAGATCAATGCCTTCATAAGATATGCCACATTCACATTAATTTGTATCATTTATATTGATGCGATACAAATGACTATTACAAATATAGTGATTGGAAATCAATCTCGAAATGTGCAAATGAAATTTCTACTCCCAGATACATTTTTGAACCAAGGAAAATGATTCACTTAATGGTTTCTGAGGGTCTCAGGTACGTTACATGGGCTCCGAGGGAGTTTTAGGCGGATTTCGAAGGCATTTCAGGAAGCGTCAGAGAACTTTTGACGGGTTTCAGACGCGCTACGCAGGCGTTTTCGTGAGTTCCGGAGGGTCTCAAGGGCGTTATAGAGGGTTTTGAGGGGTGTTCTGACGGGGTTTAAGGGCCTACATTTTCTGAAAATACATTTTGGATCACTTCTCTCAAGCGAGATTCCAGCGGTGCTCGAAAGCGTTTTATATGCGTGTCTGGCCGTTTCAGAAGGGATTCAAGACATTCCAGACTGATAACGCTTTTAGTTCCAATGATCTATACTCAAGGGAGCTCTTAGAGGTTCTTAACCGTTATGTGGCCAGCGAAAAAAAAACACCCGCAGAATGCCTGCAGTATACCCGGGTACCCACAAAATTGAAATGATCATATCTCCGTGAATTTTGCACCGGTTTTTAACATTTATGGCTCATTCAACTCACAAACTCATTTTCTATCGAGATAATATTCCGTTGAACCAGTCCGATCACCGTGGGTGCCGGCAAATCCGGATTTCCAAGTCCCCGTTTTTATATAAAAAAAAAACAATTTACTGGATTTCCTAAAATTTTCTCAGCATATAGATCTGACCAGCCAGAAATCATACAACGTATTAACTACGAAGCTGTGATATCAGAAGACGCTTCCCATGAGGCCATGATAGGCGGTGGTCACTTTAAAGTGTCCTAGCCTCATCAATGTGTAAGTTTCAAAATAGTAATTTATGGAAGCATAAATTCGGATTTTCCAAAAAACCGTGGTGATCATATCGGTCCAACCGAATATTTGCTCGATAGTTAAAGAGTTTCTGAGTTAAATGAGACAAATAATTCTAAAAACGATGAAGAATTGACGGAAATCTGATCACTTCGATTTCGTACCCTGCTACCCTGGTACCTGGATACCCTGCCGGCATTCCACGAAATAAAACAATGCATGAGCTCCACCCTCTGCCCCTCCAAACTTTAAACTCAACTCTCTGATCAACTCCGTTAATAGATATATATTCACGAGTTCTTAGATCTAGCAGAGTTTCAACTTCCAGGTCTCAATAAACATTTGGATATAGAAAATTGAAATCGAAAAAGGCAGGGTACCCTGCCGGCTACATAAACGGTTCAACAAACATAAAACTTACCACTTGCCAGCACACAGTTGCATGAGACAATACAAACATGACTTTCATTCAACCATTCAAGCATACAAGTTATGCATGTAGATTCGATAACTTATGCTCAAGAAAGTTTTAGGTAACTTTAAATGGTACCAACCCAACTAACAGTGATAGCCGAATAACAGTTTATTCAGCTAAAATATTCAAGATCAAGTTTAAGAGCGTAGACCAGCCTTCCAACCTATCCCTAATCTTGAATACTCCAATTTCTCTGAACACAATGAGGTTTGTTGGGGTTCTCGAGTTAGCCTAGTGATAAAGGCTATGGATCGCCAATCCAGAGACGGCGGGTTCGATTCAAGTTCCGGTAGTGTATCATTGTCCTTGCCTCATAATGCACAAATTCATGCAATGGCAGGCAAACAAAGCCCTTCAATTAATAGCTTTGGAAGTGCTCTATTCTTCATTACGCAAACAAAAGCTAGCCATGAAAATGTCTCCTCAGGTCATTTTGACAGCCAAAAACAAAAAACAAGAGAGGCAGTACAAGTTTCAAAACCAATGTCGAGCCATAAAAGAAGAAGAATTAAGAAAAAGAACAATTTACATACTCACTAGCGCAACCTAGTCATGGGATTAGGAATCAAATCACCCTATATCTGTATGCACTTTACCTACCAAACTTTGCCGAAGACACCTTCTCTGTAAATAACTAGGATCTTTGAAAATTATGCATTTACAAATAAAATTTGCATACTTCCTGGCACCACCTATGTGTGAAGTTACGAATCTAACGATCAAACATTTATATGTTCTTGACCCAACAAACAATTTTGTCGATATGACCATCTTTCTAAATGGGATACATGATATGAAATTTGCATACCCAATGCCAATCAGTGGAAAAGCTCCAAATCAAACGACCCATCACTTGTATGTTCTATATATCAATCACTTTTTCCGAAGACACAATTTTTATAAGTAATCAAGAACTTGTAACACATAAGATATAAACTTGCCGTTTAACGTTATAGAATATTGAGAAGTTTTGATCTGCATTGTAAGGTATTTTGGATGAAATCTATATAAATAAAAATGGAATGGTGTTTGTATGTCACGAATAGGTTCGGGAACGGGCCAACGGATCGACACCATTCTTTCAGGGATTCATTCGTGCAGTGCTCCGACGTGTTCGTACGAAAAAATAATTGGGAAAATCGACCGGGAATGCACCGAAAACGAGAAAGTTTGAAATTCCACTTTGCGGGGCGTTTTTCCAAAGAGCTGCATGTCAAAAACACAGTAGGCAAGCAGAACGACGTTTGCCGGGACAGCTAGTTTAAAATATGCATGTATGGCGTTCAGGGGTTGTTCAATGTTTATAAACCACGTTAAATCTAATTTTGGCCATCTCAGCCCCCCTCCCCCCTCGTAGACTTTTGTCCATACAAAAAAAAATGTATGGAGCGTAAACTTTGGCCAGACCATACAATCCTCCCCCGGTCCCAAGTCTACGTTGTTTATGAACGCCCCTTCAGATCGCTCAACCACTCTTCACCCTCCTTATGAAATCTTTCGTAATTAATGGACAACGCCCTACCCAGACAACCAATAATCGTATAATATGTTGCATAAGCTGATACAGGGGAGGCCGTATGCGTGCATGCCTCCAATGTACGCATATCGCCTCCACTTTAACATCTTATTCAACATCTTATACGATCACTGGTTGACTGGGTAGTGGTAAAGTTCTGAATAAAGTGATCTATCATCTATATGTTCTTGACGTACCAAATCATTCTAAATGCTTCAATCTATATGAAATATATAACTTGTTTGCTGCACCTGAAGAAGTCTGTAAGTCACAGACGAAATAGGCCTATCTGTCCGAAGATAAGCACAGTAGTAGAATTAAAAGGAATTTGCTCGTCCTTTCTAGTTTTTCTTTAAAAGAGTTATTCATTTTTTATTTTCTTTTGCAAAAGTGAAGTATTAGTGAAGTGTTTTTAAATTAAACTAGCATATAAAAATAACATAATAGGCAGACAGCACGACGTTTGCTCAGATAAACTCTCCTTCTCTTTCACTCTTACAGAAATTTTGTGGAAATCAAGGCCAAGAATCGTTCAAATCACATTCAAAATCAAAACAGTGCAGTGCCCTTTAAAATGTTTATGCTCCCTGACGCCACCAATGAGCAAAATCCTGAATTAAACGATCCATTATTTATAAGTTCTTGAACTACCAAAGAACTTTACAGATTTTTAATTTTGTCTCAATAGTCAGTGATTTAATGTTTGTATACTCACTAGCGCCACCTAGGTACAAAGGCCCAAATCAAACGGTTCATATTTTGTAAGCTCTGGGACCACCTATGTGTAATACTTCATTTAATATATTTGGCTATTTCACCTCATCAGAGGCTTTTACGCTTGCATTTTATTGTAAAGTCACTATTCAGAGTGGATGAGCCTATGCTAGGGTAATCTACTAAATCTTGCCAAAGTCTCCTGCACAAATCAGAACAGATTTAAAATTGATAATTTTGTTTAAAAGAATAAGTAATGTTATGACATTTAATATTAAAATATGTATATTGTATTATATACATATATAAAGTTTGCATGGTACATTGATACTATACCGATTGTCTTTATCGGGTCCATGCTTTCCGGAACACCCAATGTGACTGTGACTCATTTTCCACAAATGGGCCCACCCTATTCTACCTTCATAGTTGCCATAACCTAATTGGATCAGCCAGAGAGCTAGCTAGTTTTTCCATCTTCCATGGCCAACATCCCTGGCGGCGCTCGGTAATGATACCGAATCGATTTCCACGAGAGCAGAAAAAAAATCGCAAATTTATTACACCTCTTCACGCGATCCTCTTCTTTTGACCGATTACTCCCCTACCCGCGATCCCACAGTGCCACCCCAACATGTATGTAGTGTACTTGGACAGTGCACAACACCGTGCGAGCATGGTGGTGAACATGGGGAAAATCCAATTCTCTCCAGTAGTTACTCCATCCAGCGAAAACGCTCTCTCTCGGAGAAGTGGCTCCCCTTTTCTCGCGCCCAGCTGTGCTCCCGTGAGATCGATTGCACCCTATTCACGAGGAGCGCAGAGCGCATATAAACGGTCGTCCGTGCTCAGAGTGTGAACCGCAGCCAGCACGCGTTTTGGTCCGTCGTAACGGCTCCATCCAGCGCAACAACGACGAACGGTCGGACTTTCTTGGAGAGCTACATTGTAGGTACCGAGGTAGACGAAGTCGTGAAAGAAACGATTCAGCAGCAGCTCAGGACACTGGGCCGATTGCTTGCACGGCGGAGTTCGTGTCGTGCTGTGCTGAAGAGCGGACAGCTTTGTGTAGAGGATCTGTGTGAGCTGGAGGCCTATACTTAGATGTGAGTTTTTTTTTTTTCTTTGAAGGAAGTGAAGTTCCTGCTGTGAATGTGAAGTGTGAAGGACTCGTTGAAAGTGATTAAAGGATTGGGGACTTTGGAAGGGGAAGGACAGTGAAGTGAATTCATTTTGGGGGAGTCGAAGTGTAAAGGACATTCTGAACTGTGGATTTTTCTAGTGTAAATGGTAACAATAAGGACTTTTGGAAAAGTGAGAATGTGGAAAAAATCGCTGGAAAGCATGTGATGGCATGAGTGAGATGGAGTGAATGGATGGTGAACGAGTGCAAGGGAGAAGAAGAGAGAGCGCTGGAGTGAGAACACAAGTAGGACATGCTTGCTGGAGAGTGTAGTCGCGAAGATTTTTCATTACTGGCAGATTGTTACATAAAAATTGAAGGAAAATCGGATCGGAAAAACGAAAAATCGTCCAGACTTGAGAAGGCCGTCGTGTGTGCGCGTTTCTAGTTTTCAAAAACGTTTCAATGTTCTTCGGTGGAATTTTGATGTTGATTTCTTCTTGCAGTATCGAATGCTGGTTTCGGTGAGGAAGTGAAAAGTTGAATTTGGTAGAGTTTGCCCGCAGCAGCAGCAGCAAAACGATTTCGCGAGTTCGGTAATACACATCAACGGGAACGGTTTTCTTCTCGCCTAGCACTTAGTTTTACGGAAGGATTAGCCAGTGTGAAAGGGCATAGCCATGGCCGATAAGAAAGTAGCGGAACAATATTATGCCCCACCCGAAAAATTGGGCAAATGGGAGGGCTTCAGACAATTTTGCTGGAACAGCGAAACAAGCCAATGTCTCGGAAGAACCGGTTCGAGCTGGGGTAAGTACCTAATCCAATACTCCTAACAGCAATTATAATACCATATTCAATCCTGTGGGAATCCTTAGGGGACAAGTTGTCCTTCTAGCACTGGAAAGCAGCCATCTTGTTTTTCCCACCCTCCATGGAAAAGGGGGTTGATTGCTGTCATTCTCTCGCCCTCCCTCTGTGTATCCTTGAAAGATCCTCTCGGCTCTCCCGAATCCCCATTCTCTCTCGCACATTTTCCAAACAGCCCTCACAATCTCATCAAACCTCTCGATACTCACAACACACATCGCTGACTCAAACTGATTACATAAATTTTCCAATGAAGTAGGATCCCCATAAATATTGCAATTTCCCTAACTGAAATTTAATTTCCCCTTTCGTTGCAATTCACCGAACGCAATCCATAAAAATCCCCATCAAATCAAATAATCTCGATCAGAACTGTTCATACCCATCCCCACGTGACTCATCGCATCTCCCCAACCGTCACCGTCGTAAAATTGTCCAAAACTGGAAAATCGATACACTCTTACATCGGTCAGACTTTTAGTCGGTCCAGTGGACATTCCCCGAACCCCGCCACCCCACGGGACCACCTCAATTGCACGGCCCCCACTTGCACAACAGTGGGGTGGCAGAATGCAATTGCCGAGTTTAAACACTGCCCAAAAGGACATAGGTTGGCGGCAGCAGACGGCAAATGTTTTGTATTTGTTGGCAAGCGATCGACCGACGACGAGAAGCAATTTTCCCAGCAGTTACATAACCCTTTTTCTCTATCGCCCTCCTGGATGGCGGTGGTGGCGCACGGTTGTCGGTAGTATCCGAAACGACCATCAACCACCGCACCGGTTGACGACGACGACGACGACGGTGCGATGGTTAATAATACGGTTGATGGGGGTACGTGCCTGTGGGAGGCGATGTGGTTGATTGAGGGATTTTTCCCATTTCGATAGGGGAAAGGGGGAAAGATCGAAGATGGGGAAGCGGGTAACGCACTTGACAACTATTTCCTGATAACGTTTTGCGGATGATTGCATTTGGAAATTGAAGTGAGATGGGTTGTGGAGCGTTTCTGATGCGATTAGTTTTACATCAGACACAATGTGAAAACAATTTTCGTGGGGATAAAGTTGCTGTATCTCGTCGTGAAAGATGCATGTTTTCAAAAGTTTGTGTCGATGAGTCTCCTATAATATGCGAAAGTAACAGGAAGTAATAAAATAACCTCTGAAACGGTCAATTTCAGGACAAATTGATTGCGAATTATTGTAAAGCTCAGTAATATTAAGTTAAATATAAAACGGAGCCATAAAACAATTTTATGCAATTCCGTATCATAATTCCTATTTTATATAACTCATTTTGGAATCAGAATGGCCAATTTTACCAAACTGGTTCATTATGCAAAAGAAATGAGTTGCGTTATGAAAAATATTTGCATAATGTTCATAATTCAACTCATTTGGGTTGCAAAACCGAACCAAAGACCATTTTTTGAAAAATTGAGTTTTCTTAATCATTGAAATGAGATGATCTTCCTTCTATGTTAAAATCCAGTAATTCTGACAGTCCTTCGTGGAGTAAATTCAAAATTTCTGTGTGGCAGAACATACAAAATATAAAATTGCATCCAACCAGAGTGAACTATAAACCATTCCATAGAATCAGCGAAATATTTCAGTTTTGACCCAGATGATGAACATTTCAAGTTCTCCTCATCACCGTCAGATTTCTAACTTCTAACCGATTCATAGTAACAATGTTTGATAGAATTAAACACGTAATTAGAAATATGGGTGTTGGAGGATCCAATTATGTTTCGATGGCGCTGATCGCCATTTTTCCAAATCACATTCAGCCAGACCGAACCAAATCCACTGCATTTTAGAATCAATTTATTCTCAATAATACAAACATCCACTGGTTTTGAATACCTGCATTATGTCGACACTCCTCATACTGATATTTTAACACAGGAGCCGTCATTGAACAACAAGGATTATTAGAATAATAGAGCATGAAAAAAATCAACACTTAGTTCGCTTTGGCTGATCGAAAATTGGCGTTTTCACGAAAACCATCCTTGAGAAGAATGTTTAGAACTTGATTCAGACTCAACGACTGACCTTCAGCAAGGTAATAGGATCTAGAGGTAACGCGCTTGGTTATCACTCAGGTGATTGAAGTTCGAATCTCTTTCATATTTTTGAAAACTTATTTGTACTTAGTGCACTTTGGCAGAACATTTTCATGGTTTTCTTCGACCAGCATAAATTTGAAATACACAAATTGCTCCACTTTCACATCTCAGGACTACAGGATATGCAAGGACATCATTTGACATAATCACTCTTGCTCTGTACCTGCACATGCACTGCCTATGAAAAAATCAAAACATGGGTGGGAAGGGCTTAGCCTCCCAGGCTTCTACTGTTCATATTTCAAACTATTTTGAGACCTCTGTGCTACCATACTATACGCGTCATCTCTGATTGATGTAAAGGATTGTAAGTGATATCGATTTCAACATCATAGATGATGAAAAAACAAGATTTTTTCATAATCCAACTGGTTTTCTCTGAAACAAAGAAACACAGTCAGCCACACTGAACTATAAACCAAATTCCAATGTTTTTGTTCAGCCAGAGTGAACTAAGTGCAAAGCACTGAGAAATTAAATCTGATTATATCAATGATTTCAAATAATTTACATGTATACTTCATCTCTGATGGTTAATAAAGGCTTGTAAGTTACAAGTGTGCGGAAAAGTTTCAAATAATCTAAGCTGTTGTTTATTTGTGACTGGTTGAACTTTAACCTTAATTATCTCGGAATAAAGTTTTTGGCGTTTAGTTCGGTTTAGCAGAACCCCGGCCGTATAATGAAAAAATCATATTAAATTTTGTATGGAACTCGTTGCAAAACTCGATTTTTTCAGCACTCTTCGTATTTATCCAACTCGGCAAGCCTCTTTGAATGCACGACTCTTTAAAAAAAAAAAACACGTTTTTTTTTAACTTGTAACATAATTTACTATTAAAATATTTCATATAAATGTCGATAAGACATTCGAGTTCACATGAAATTGAATAAACATAATTTAAGGCTCCATGATTTTATAAGCATTTCTAACTAAAATTGAAAGGTTGAAGTAGTGTACTTGAAAAGATTTGTGATCACTCAATTTTAGCAGAATTTCTTAAGTTCTATGGAAACTTTTGAAGCTTCTGCTGTGAACTCATGATCTGTTGATGCAACTGTCTTAAATCATGAAATCCTGAAGTATCTGCTGTTTTTTTATGCTTCAACCATTCAACCTAATTTACAGCTATCTTGTCCACTAGGGCACTGCGTGAGCGATTCCAATAGGATGCAATCAGTGAAGTACTAGATTTGTAGTAATGAGCTGTTTTTTTGTATGGTCAGAAGACAAATTCTCCGTTTTTTGTAATAAAATGGTGCGAAAAGCGTGGGTAGTGTGGGATTTGCACAAAAGTGCACGCGGCCTATCGCTTCCGAAAGGTACATCCGTGGTTTTCACTCCCTGTTTACTTCATCTTTATGGGAAATAACATTGCGGCGTTTCCTATGGTGCGGCTGTTCCTTTCGAAAACGATAGACCGCGCGAACTTTCGTGCAAAGCCCCTTTTTGAAACATTTCAACGACCGCGCGGTGTTTACGTTTCAAGAAATCTGACAATATTATGATTCCTTGCCTAATTTAATGCTGTTTGAGCAAAACTTTGGAAAACTTTGCTTAAACATCAATGCAAAAAATGGAGATAACAATAGCACAGTTACCCAAACTTTTGCTCATATAGCATCAAATTACACAAGGAATCATAATACCCACGTTTTTTGCATCATTTCATTGTAGAAACGGAGAATTTACCTTCTGACCATACAAAATTCAGCTCATTAAATACTACAAATTTAGTACTTTACTGATTGCGTCCTATTGACAGCTACACTAACACTTTGTTCAGCGCTCAAATGTATTCTATTATAATTCCACTATATCTACCTGGTTGCCTTTGTGTCACTTTTCTACCCTGTCCTTGGAAGAATGATAAGTCCGATTGGGGCTCCATTATGTGTTGCCGTTAGCTGATATCCAAGCTTCCAAGTACGTTAGAGCATATGCTCAGAAGAGGTGCCAGCCGCGCTCGGAGAGAAGAGCAACTGACGAAAAATTGCAAGTGCCGGGGCTGGGATCGAGCCCACGACCATCCACTTATGAAGTGAACGTGTGACCACTACCGGCTATATTATTTGTTATTCGATATCTTTTCATCAGTACGCAAAATGTCTTTTCAAAAAAATGTGCGTCCACTCATGTAAATCGTCTAACCTCTAAAATAGTCTATTTCAGGACGAATTGACAATTGAAGGATATGTGCCAGTAAATAGTAATCGGAGAACTGATGCTGGGGTTGTCTGCATTTCGACCAAATGTACTTTCAACCAAACGTCATTCGATCAAACGTAACGGACCTCCATTCTTTCACTTTTCGACGTTTTGTCATTCATATCAAAACCATATGTATCAAACCCCCTACAAGATGTCCACGTGCTATATGGACGACATTAAAAAGACTCTGAAGTCATAAAGTGTCTGCTGTCTTAAGATTACCGTAATCCGGGGTAACATTGATCACAATTTTCGATTTTTCTTGATTAACTCCTTTGTTTAAGTAAACGTTACATGTTTCATATTTTTCAAAACAAGTACTGTCGCTCTAAATATGAGTTAAGCTGTTTGAAAAACTATAGTGAAACTTTCAAACATGTTTAAATAGGATTTTTTGAGTTGGGGTAACGTTGATCACCCAAGTGAACAATGTTCGTTTCTGTTGCAAATACCCTTACTTACTAAATTTGGGGGCCCTGATTTCGAATATTTTGTCGAAATTCTTACAAGTTATGTACTCTTTTAGTTATTTCAGGATTAGAATTCCATAAATCGCGAATAACACCTAAAGGTAGGCAATGGCTTATTTTTTTTTTATTTTTATTAATGTGTATTTTAACTTAAATGCTAATTCTACACTCAGAACAATGGCTTAAGGAATTTAGAGCCTACTTTCAATAAATCGTATATTTACTTGAAAAGAAGCACTTTCATAACAGTTTTGTTTATGAAATCCAACACAGGAATATCATAGTGAGTCTATACAGTGATTTCGAACTTAATATTTTATCTAGCAATCAAGCCAAGCATGAATGTTTGAGAATGGTACAAATTGCGTTACGTAACACAATTAGGGAAAAATCGATTTATTTATATGTTAATGGAGCTAAATTTCCATAAACTTGATGTCATTTAGTAGTTAAACCGTAACATATTACGAAAAATTATTAGTTAACAGAAACTGGTTCAATGAAAATTGTTAATTTGAACAATCCATGGGGTGGGTCAATCAATGTTACCCCGCTGATCACCCAGTTTACGATACTCATTTCACGAATAAAAGTTTGAAACAAGAAAAAATAAACACTGTAAGTAACTTTTTTTGAAATTTTTATTACAATAACTTTAAAATAATTTCAACTAACTAGATGCATGTCATGTGATGTATTGTGATTTTTTTTATTGGAAAGACTGCAACTATCTTTTAGTTTTAGAGCAACGGAATTCCTGAATCAGGTATTGTCTGTCAAATCGATTGTTTTGCTAAAAACTCTGATTAAATTATCAGAAAAATATGTTCAATTCTGCCGAGTCAAGGTGTTTTTTTTTTCTAGTTCAGGAACTTGTTGGCAGAATTGCGGGCATAGTTATTGAAGAGTTTCTTGGTAGACTTCTTGGAATTGTTTTGTAGAATACGTGAAGAAATCGTTGAATCTTCCGAGATCGTAAGACTGATGATCTCGGAAGAATGAAATCTTTGCATATATTCCAAAAGTCTGGCCAGAAACTCTTATCTGAAAGTTCTAATGAATTAATACTTTTCCACACATATTTTGCTTCATGTTTTAAATTATTGCCAAACATTTTTTTTTCTAAAATTCTTCTTTTTTCAGAAATGTCTCCCGAAGGAATAAAATAAATTAGCGATTTCTCGTTAAATAATAGACATCATTTGATTGGTTGATCTGACATAAAAAAAAAACTATTGATCCATAACTTTGCTTTATCCAATTCAAAATTTCCGCAACAAAAGTCAAGATGAGCATGAATAGTTGACTTTCTTTGAATATTTCCGGCATTGTATTAGTTTTATTAAAACCATGTGTTTTTGTATTGGCTCGGATTTGGTGATTTAGGCGTGGATTTGAAATGGCTTGGCGCGCATTTTGATGTTTCCAAATCGGCACGTTTGAACAAGCCTTTTACAGGAAATCCTAGAGAAAATCTTCACCTGAACTGTGTAGAATGGAGAGTCAAAAACATCCTTCCTGAGACACTTTGAAGAATTTTTCACTAAGTTCTTACAAGAATTGCCGTAGTTTCATTCAAAATTGAAAGAATTTTAGGAATTTCTGGGTTCGGTTTTACTAATCAAATGTTACAACCAACGCAAGGCCGGTTAAAATATTAACGACACATGAAAGCTGATTATTTCCATTAGGTTTAGTGTTCAGTATTGTGTTGTTCTTTGCTGAGTATTGTGTTGTTCTTTACAGAGAAGAACATTAATCAAAACAATTAGATGATCGGCATTGAACCACAAAACCCCCACAACAATTGGTGAGATCTTTCCAATATTATTTATTTATAAATAATTCTATTTCAGTATATTTAACTGCATATAAGTTGAAAATTCGCTATTTTCAACATCCTTTCATCTATTGGAAGATGCTTCAGTTCTGGGCTCTTTCTAAGTTGATGAAGGGATTTATAAATGCTTGCAAGGACTTGGCCAGGTGTGTGGAGCTGAGTGAATCTATGACATTGAAGATAGTAGCGACATCAGCAATGTCAATGGAAATATTCAACTTTGCAACTCCATCCAAGATTTGTGCAAGTATTCATGCTATGCTATGCTATGAAAGCTGATTATTTCCATTAATAATACCATTAAAGTACCAGTGAAGAAATAGAGGTGGCATCAGCAATAAAGGACAAAAGTTCCATAAAAAAACTGAAAAAGGATAATCGAATTAAAATTTTCCATAAATATCAATTTGTTTTTAATTATATATTCGAGCTTTAGAAAAGTCTAAAATACAATAAATAAATCAACAATTGCAATAAAAAAGTTAAATAAAAAAGAAAATCGCGTTAAGTACTGTTCCTTTGAATTCCACTAAGAATTTGCATCCTTTGATAGATACGTATTTCGACCTCAACTGTAAGGTCGTCTTCAGTGTCTTGTACTTGACTCGACAAGACACTGAAGACGACCTTACAGTTGAGGTCGAAATACGTATCTGTCAAAGGATGCAAATTCTTAGTGGAATTCAAAGGAACAGTACTTAACGCGATTTTCTTTTTTATTTACAGATATTCCCCTAACAAGCCCAGGTTAACCATTATAAAAAAGTTGTTTTTCCCTTTCAAGGAACTTTGAATTTTTCATTAATAAGTGCAATTTTTCTACACCGAGAAAAATTTATACTCAGTGGCTGAGTTGACCTTACTCAGAAATCGAAAAATCCTTTGTTTTTTTACTCAAATTCAACTAAAAGTGGGACAATCCATTGACAATTATTTTCTCCTACTTTCAATGGAAACTGAGTAAGAAAACAAAGAATTTTTTGATTTCTAAGTGAGACCAACTCAGCCTTTTAATAGAAATATTTCTCACAGCATAATAAATTACAAAATTTTCACAATAAACAATATCGAGAAAGCAATGAAAAATGCAAATAACTTGAAAAATAAATTATAATAAAAATTAGCAATAAATAAAGTGCGTGTAGGTTCAAGAAATATAATGTAAACATAATTGTTATCTCTTTTTCTAATTCCGATGAGCAAAGGCGAGTTCGGACAGCAAGCAATTGCCCGCGTAAATTGTATTGTATGCCGTCTTAAAAATGAGTGAATTTAGTCATATAAGTGTAATTCAGCATTCGATTGTCTCTTATTATATTTATTTAAGTATAGGAAATTTCAACTTTTGCGAACTTTTTTTTTATTGGAATCGTTGATTTAATCATTGATTTTTAGACGTTTTTACTGCCCCACCTCAAGAGCACCTTCTGCTTTCACCGAAGCAAATGATCGCATCTCTGCTATTTATAGAAAAGTTTGTTTTTTTATGAATTTTTTATTTGCTTATAGAACTTTTGTTGTTTATTTTTGATTACCTCCCTATTTCTTCAATGGCACTTTTGGTATTATTTTTGGGATTTTTTATGAAGGAATGTTAATTATCTACTATTCAGACCCAGAACTGTTGAAACTTGTTTTGAGGAATACTGAGAAGAATTTTGCTACATTATTTTGAAAATATTGCAATTTCTTTACGAAAATATGGTCGAGCTCAAGCGAAATTTTATTCCTCGATTAAAGGTGTCATTTATGGTGAATTCCTGATGAATCAGTTATTTCTTTGATGATATTCGAGAAGAAATTTATGGGAGATTTTGAAAAGATTTTTTTTGCAAACATCATATAAAAATTCGCCTGGTATATCCACTGTATGAGCACTTTCTTCTACAAGTGTGTATCAGCATTGATCGATTTCTCTTGATCGATTTTCTCTTCGGATTATTCTGGGACATACGTGCAATGTTTGGATGATCTCTCGATGTGTTCCGATGAAGGGCGACTAGGGCCAGCTTTTAGAATTACAAAAACAACCTAAAATTATTCATTCCAGGTACGCCCGTATAATTGACAGTTTTGTAAATCCGGCTCTGGACCTGGCTCCAATAAACACCTGGAGTTTCCTTTTCTACATACATTTTTGTAACCTTTTCCAATGATGTATTGTAAACTAAAGGGTTTCTCGTGAAAAAATTGTCTAAAATTGATTAAAGATAAAACCGAGCTTATCCGGCAAAATAGTTCTATTTTTCGCAAATTCCCAACTTAGACATTTCATATCGCAGAAACGCAAAGTGTTAGAGATTTGAAACATTGGCCTTTACCTAATTGGAATGTTTACTTTCGACAAAAAATATAACAAAAAGATTTGGTGAGGGTCACTTTTTCGATTTTTGTCCGCCTGATATTTTATAGTACAATGCTGTGTAAACTGCTTATGTTCTCATGATAAGTGGAATAATTAAAAAGTATCTAGTAAAGATTCTTGAAGTTTTTAGAGCTGCATGAACCCCGGCTTTGGGTTGTAACTGTTATTAGCTACAAAATCAATGTTATACACGGTTATACATATAAATGATTAATATAGAACTGAGCTCCAGGAAACTTTAGCTACTTTGGGATACTTTGAAATTTGATTGTTCAAAGGCAAAACTAAATTCTCGAATTTCTCCTCAACTTATATTCAAAATAGCTACAACAAAATTTCAACACAGAAAGTGTACAGGTACTTGTAGTGGCAAATGATTGTTTAGTACCAACGATTTCAGCTACGTACGAAACACATCGCAAACCCCTAAAAGCAATGAAGGAAAGCTAACTTTTTCTAAAATCTGAAAAGTCTACACTCATCTCATGTATGAACTAGAAGAAGTAATAATTCTACGATCAAAATGACGTGTAGGAGTGCCTAAAATAGAATAACAACTTCGTCTTCGATTGATCAATTTCACTTCGGTGATCAAATTGACTCCCGTTTACGATGTCTTTCACTGAATCGTCTTAGTGCTCCTGCCACTTGATTATTACCATTGATTGTTTTGCCTGACAGCTAATTTCCTGACGCCGCACACCATTGGCAGTTGTATGAAACCTCTGCCTATCGGTTCGATCCGTGCTTTTCTGCGCATAAGCAAGCATACTCTCTTCGTTCTGTCGTTTCTTGCTGCGGTAGATTGGTTCCTTTTTTTCAACGAGCACAAGAAAAACGAATCCACTGCATCAAGATCATACCCTGCACCGATGTCTGTTGATCCGGGTAACGGCCACTAACATTCGACTCCTAGCAGTATCCTTACATTTGCATCGCTGAGTGGTACCTGCTGTTTCCACTGCTCCATGAATAAACTACCATAAACGGTTGAAATCACCATATTGAATATCGAGACGCTTGATTCTGTTGTTTCTTGAGCACGTTATGCTGGTAGTTCGTGCCAGAATTTTAGCGATGCTTGATTAACAAAAAAGCTGTTAGTTAATAATTGGAAGTGTTCATAGAACATAGCTTCTTTTTTTTCATCTTATAAACCATGGGGCGAAAATGTACTCAACATACCCCGAACAGGAAGATCCGGATAGTGTGGGGTTAAAGCCGTCCTCTACAACAAAAGCAAAAGCCAGGAGTACTTCCTCATCGACCCACTAAACACATTCCCATGGTCGCCACTCACACCCTTCGTCTCTCCGGAACCACTAAGAAGGCATTGCTTCAGAGAGGGGCTAGTACACATCGCACCCTCAAGGTTAGCTGCGTAGCCGTTGCTCCACCTGCCCCGGCCCTTAGTAAGGACCCCTTTCCAACCTCGGGCTCGGATCTAACCCAGTAGACCGACGCCACGACAGCAACACTACCAGGATATTCTCTCCGGGGCCCCTTAATCGCAGCAAGGGTCGATTTCGATCGCAGAGCAGCCAGCGGTGTGGCCTACGAAGCCGACGCCGAACCTCTGGACCACCTTTTGCATCGCGTCTGAACTAGCCATTCTCCGAGTCCACGCGTCACCTTCTCTGTATCTCCAAGACGATGTAGGTGATGGCTGTTGAAACGGTATTCCAGCCAAACTCATCCCTACACATCCTCTGGACAAAATTGTTCGGAGTTGTGTCTTCCCCGCATGTGGCAAGCATGCGGTCACGCATTGTGCGAAAACGCGGACACATGAACATAACGTGTAACGTGGTTTCCTCTACACCAGCACTAACGGGACATTCGGGTAAACCCGCATGACCAAAACAATGTGGATAGTGTAGATGCGGAAGCAGCCATGGCCTGGAAGATCCTGACTCAGGTGGAATGTAACTTCCTCAAGGCGTCTGTTAAACCAACTATCTACCCTCGGTAGAACATAGCTTCTGCTCCATTTGGAACGTAAATTACGTAAGGGAAAAGACTCTCCCGGACCGGACCAAACCGACCCATGTCGTATACAGTCACCAAGTCAGCACGCGATGTGGCTGCCTGCACTTCCAACATTGCCAGCCACTACTCGGTGACCAATTGAACGCTTTCTTGTTTGCTAAATTAATTCAATGGAGAAACAATCAATATGTATTAATATCAATTGAACTTGATAAAACATCTGCATGGGCACGTTTCCCCATAACGTTCCCGATACATGCATTGCATATTGCATACCGTACCAGCCAGCCAGCGCGCGGTAGTGTACCGGATGGCCTCGTTCTGCTCATCGATCGGCCGACGCGACGCTGACGTTGGATGTCGTGTCTTGGTCCGAGATCGGATCCGTATCTCGGCGATGACGGCGATCGATTGGAAGTAAGGGGTATTCGGAATAAATGTCACTTTAGACATTTGTTATGCATTTATTTCACCAGAATAGATATTTCGAAATAGACTATCTGAGGACGAGTTGGCCAAATAAATTCGGTTGATGTAGTTCTTAGTGACGTAGTAAAACTACATGTCGCGTAGTACACTAAACCACAAAAAAACCATGCATCTCCATTTTTTTTTACTTTGAAGAAAGCGAATGCTCTGTTATATAAATCTAGTTAAAATTATTGAACTAAATATTTCGGTTGCTTACTGAATCATAAATTTCAAATGCAATGGTTTGTTTAGTAGGTAAGAAGTTTCACATAACTTTTGAAATCCAAATAATAAATAGGTGTTCCACGTTATATTTTACCAAACAATGAAGGTAAGACATAGTGGAAAGAGACAAATGAGAAAATAAATAAAAACTGAAAAACAAACAAAAAACTGAGAATATGAAAAAAAGATCTGAAAGAAAAAAATATATAAAGAGTCGATCACTAGACACTGAAGAACTGTGTAAGTCACAGATGAAATAGACTAATCTATCCGAAGTAGTGAAAATAAAAGAAATTCTCGATCTTACTGGTTTTTCCTTTTTAAAAGATATTTCGTTTTTTTTTGTTTTTGCAAAAGTGAACTGTTTTTTTTTATTTATTAACCAGAATCTACTGAAAAGCTCAGAAAGTGATGAAAACTAAAATAAAAGTCACCATAAAAAAATTGAATACATTCAAGTCATCGTACCCCACTAGGTGCATTTTGCATCACGTTTCTCCACATATGAGTATTGGAAATTGTATTTATAATTTCCAGTGTTTATGTCAAACAAATAAAACACAACCCGATTCAAGGTTTGCACTCGATCGGGGACACGGCATGGCACAAACAGGCACACATAGTAAATCTGAAATCGTTCGCTACTACCTATATTGAGAGTGTGTAGCGGGCGGCTGATTGCCAGGAGAAGCACTTAATCCACTCCGACAAATGAGCGATTCAGCACCGCGACCAAACGGTTCTTTGGCTTCGATTCGCAGCGCCAGCAATTCCATTTCATTCGGTAGAATTTGCATGTCTCGTGATGGCCACCGTGGTGTCATAATTTATTTTTGATACTTGCACATGCTGCTCCCCGGAGTGGTGGGCAGGCTAGAATCATATAGCTTCAA
Source organism: Aedes albopictus (assembly GCF_035046485.1). Classification (NCBI taxonomy): domain Eukaryota; kingdom Metazoa; phylum Arthropoda; class Insecta; order Diptera; family Culicidae; genus Aedes; species Aedes albopictus. The sequence continues at coordinate 184,323,385 of NC_085137.1, forward strand.
GCTACCATTACCATTGAGAACTGCACAAGGCGGACCACGAGGTTTGCAAGACGTCTTGAATAGAGGATGATGATAAAGTGGAAACATAATATGATGGTCGGTGTGAATATAAGTTTGAATTTCGTGTCGAAATAATAGCAATTATGCAAAAAATAGTAAAAAATTACTAAATTGAATCAACGCAAAAGTCATATTTTACGTGGTATTGCTGATGACTCTTTTATTTTGTTTTAATTTTAGTGATATTGGTATAACTTGTTATATTCCACTCGGGACCAATTCTCAAATTTTGCATCAAAATGCAATAATTGTTAAACATTCTCAACAGGAAGATAAGCTTGACTATTTGCTGTATTGCCGTAATTGTAAATGCGTTTTGCTCATAGGAAAATGGAGATGTGATAGTTCGTTAATTAAGAAAATACTTAGATATTTACTTATGTTCGGGTCATCAAGTGTAGTAAAAATGAACGACAACAGCATTGCTTGGTTGACAGCTTTTGAGGCTTGGGAGGGTCTGACATGGGTTTGGAATGTCTACCCGCATTCTGACTACGACAGCGTAAACACATGCGATGAGTGAAAATGATGATACAATTCAAAAGTACTATGTGAGTAAGTTGTTACTCGTTTTGTGACTGGTGTCACTTTTTGCCAAATTTTGTATTTTGTTCAACTCTATTATTTATTTTTTTTTTCAATATTTATATACATGGGTTAAGTTCTTTGAATGACCGCGGTGACAACAACACCACTCGACAATGAATAAACTCTCGAAAAAGTTTTGGACAGACAAGTCAATAATTGTTCTAATCAGTTTCAATCTATCCTATTTGATTATTTTCTCAATCGGAGAAAAATACGTCACTGCATCTCATCATATCAAATCATATCGTGTATCGTGACATTCAGATGCTATTGAATGAAAGGCGACTGACTGATGATTATCCACATTGTAGAATTCCCCGCTTTACGTGAATCGATTAATATTCATCGGAAAACTAAACAAAACTCCCCTCGTGGCTTGGGGATATCGCTATTGCCAGTCTGCCACTGGCACTGCCACTAACAATTAAGCTGACAATTAGTTTATGATGTGTGCGATTAGAAACTGACCATTTGGAATGACTGACAGTCACTACGGCTGTTTGGCTCATATGGATAGACGCGGGAAATAAAACATACTGAAGGCTGCTCGTGAAAATATAAACTCGTGGAATGAACACGATTCGATGAGTTTGATGCTGACTCGCTTTGGCAAGGAACAATAATTGCGGTGACTTTTGCGGTAGTACTGCAGATAAGTTATTGCCCCAGCAGGTTATTTTTTAACACTTGCTGTACTGCCCATATTCACATACTTTTTTGGATTCGACTGTGATAGATTTTAGCTTGAAAATGGCTCTTCCAGTCTTGACAAAATTCAAATACAGCTATTTAATCTTGTCCGACGTTTCGGTCTCATTTAAGACCTTCTTCAGGGACTCAATTATTGCCGATTTTTCGTCCAGTGTTGTTTTATCGATTCGGTAACTGTGGAAAAACCCTTCCGGAATTTTACCGCTCTGGAACTTCACACCTTGCGCTTGATCGATTTGTAAAGCAATGGCGTTGGATGTGTTTTATTTTGAACTTTTGATTACCGACTTATTTGAAATTTAATGGCAAGTCAATTTCACGTAAAAATGTATATAAAATATTTCACTGTTTAGAAAAATCCCTATTACGGATCAGCTTCACAGAGTACCACACATTATGGATTAATGTTTGCCATATCATGTATCAGTGCGTCATTCTTAAGAATTGCAACTTAAATGTTAAATTTGCGTTGGTAATGCTCAATTATGCAGTGTATTGTTTATCTAAATGATGGAGTATCACAACAGAAACAAAAGAAAATCATAAAAAGTCCCGAAACTATTTACTTTGCAAGAGGTACGACACTAGGGTTCAGTGATGTTCTACATCTTAAGTGTTATTATTACCAACTAGCTGTCCCGGCAAACTTTGTCTTGCTAAGCTGTGGTGGTTTGACAGCTGTTGAGGACATTGCAGCAACGCACTCTAGATTGATTTCATTTCAATCACGCCAATTTTCTTCCCGGCTCATGAAAAATCAGTATTTTTACATTCTTTATTACTTCTTTATTACTTCTCAAATGATTTTCGTAACTTTTTATACATATAAACACAGCCACCATGAATACGAATCGAACCGTGCAAGGGTCATGCCAATCGGTTCATCCGTTCGTGAGTTTTGTTGCCTCAAAGGGACTTCAAACTCATTTTTATATATATAGATTTGCGTTTCAAGACACCTGGTTTTCAAGGTTCTATGTTTTAAATGATACGTTTGGCACTTTATGCTAAAAATACTGTGTTAAGAGCATTGAGCGAAGCAAAAATTTATATAAGCATTAGCATTAAGCGAGTCGCAAAAATTCGTAGGTGGTACAGTCCTAGACCGGTGTTATGAGGGTTGCCTCCTTCCCGTCCGAACCAAAGCACAAAGATTTGGAACTAATCTCTGACTCTTAGACAAGACTGACGCAATCCTCCAATGGTCGAGCACTGTCCTGGCAACGTCCTTGCGACTGCTGAGAGATGGAAAAGTATGGTTAGTTTTGGACACCTATGAAAAATGTAGACAACTCTACGATCTCTCAGGCCTAGGTGTCACGGGAATTTGGGTGTTGTTAGTGGAAGGGTAAACTCCAAAGGATACGCTTGGTCAACGTTCAGGCGCACCATTGTTTAACTGCGTCATATCAGTTGTCTGCCCAATTCATCCTGGTTTCCTCGTCACTGCCTCGTTGGATAAATGTACGACTCGTGCTGTAAAAATCGTCATTCTGTACCTTGTTGCGTAAACTACTATTACAATATAATTCGTATTATACGATAAATTTACCTGAATCCTGCTGAATTAAAATGATAATTAGCAGTAACATTGAAACACAAAGGGCCCATATAGCCGAGGCGGTAAACGCACGGGTATTCAGCATGACCATGCTGAGGGTGACGGGTTCGATTCCCGGTCGGTCCAGGATCTTTTCGTAAAGGAAATTTCCTTGACTTCCTTGGGTATAGAGTATCTTCGTGCCTGCCACACGATATACGCATGCAAAATGGTCATTGGCAGAGGAAGCTCTCAGTTAATAACTGTGAAAGTGCTCATAGAACACTAAGCTGAGAAGCAGGCTTTGTCCCAATGAGGACGTTACGCCAAGAAGAGAGAGAGATTGAAACACAAATACTACATAAGCACAAAAAGTACATAAAACTTTGATCTTGGAATATTTATAAATATGTATCGAGATCAAAATTTGATTTGGTAGATCTTACACCGCAACACACCATTCTAAGGTGATCTACCCATGTTGCGGGTTTTGAGCAGAGCATAAATCTATATTTGTTTAAAATGAATAGCGTCAAATGATCAGTTTCTGGGTCACATTATGGATCACTGTTGAAAACCACATTATTTTTGTATTTGAATCCCAGAGTCAAGCGAAACTTTGCCAAACACATATCTTATCCAAGGTGTATGATCGATTTTTATATTAAAATCGATGAATTTCGACACTTTTACAGCTTAGGGCCTGTCCATAAACTACGTAGACTCTTAGGGGGGGACGGGGGGGTCTGGCCAAAGTCTACGCTCCATACAAATTTCGAAAATTTTGTATGAACAAAAGTCTACGGAGGGGGAGGGGGGGGTCTGAGATGGCACAAAATGAGTCTACGTAGTTTATGGACAGCGCCTTACCACTGCAGGAGTAGCTTCTTATGGAATTTGGTTATTTTCTGGGTGTTGTGAGAAGACAACTCTATCGTTGCATTATAATACATTTGTGTTGGTGGTTCATCGATTGTTTTCGGCGAAAAAATAATAAAACTGTTGTTTTGCCAGATTGTCCGGACGTTTCGGTCGATTTTACTGGCCTTCGACCATCTTCTGCGGACTAATCTTCTAGTCGTCTTTTCACTACTGGACGTCCATTACCAGTAGTGAAAAGACGACTAGAAGATTAGTCCGCAGAAGATGGTCGAAGGCCAGTAAAATCGACCGAAACGTCCGGACAATCTGGCAAAACAACAGTTTTATTATTTTTTCGCCGAAAACAATCGATGAACCACCAACACATCAATTCGCGGCGATTGAACCATCAATATCATATAATACATTTGGTTAACATTTGGTTTTCAGATTAAACTCTGGTAAATCACTTTTTATCTCAGTAACCAAATAGGATCATGCTATAAAAATGAATTTCGTGCTATAGTAAATATATGTTTTAGGCAAGGTATTGGGCTTCAAATTCAAACATCAAATTGATCCGTAACTGTGTGTGATCCATAATTGTGTAGGGACGGTATCTACCAGAATCTTCGTCTGATCTCACGAGTTGACCAGGAAACCTAGAGGAAATTTACCAAATACTTTGTCAGAAATATGCAAAAGTTTTGAAAATGTAGTTTCCAAGGATAATCTAAGAGTTTTTGGCAAGTAATGTATGCTCCAGAAATGACAGTGGTCTTGGAAAAACGTCTTTCAAATTTTCCTTGTTAGAGTGCGTGGTCATGCACCTCTGGGTCTGCCTTATCATTACACGCCCTCAAATTCACGGTTTCCATTTCATTTATATCTCTCGTTTTCTAGAATATTGCGAAATCAATGTAAAATGACGCAGAACACAAAATTAAAATCGTGAAAGCGTAAAATAGTTATTTATGCAACAAGTTGCAAAATGATGATTTTTTCAGCACGAGTCGTACATTTATCCAACGAGGCTTGCCGAGTTGGATAAATACGACGGGTGCTGAAAAAATCAAGTTTTGCAACGAGTTGCATACAAAGTTTTTTGTAATTGCAAAAAATACCCATTCAGAATAATCTTTGGTACAATCTTGCTACACGTACATGTATCAAGACGAACCACGTGGCATCATTCATGCGCGTCAGCGTGGTGCTTTTGTTTGGTCAGGTAGGCTATGATAGGCTAGGTGTCAGAAATTTGCTTCCGTCGTCGTCATACCGCAACCGCACCATGGGCAAGTAGAGCAAAAGTAGCTTCAGCTGCTGCTTCTACGCCTGATCTGCAGTCTTAATCTGAATCTGGATAGTCCTGATTCGGATTCGAGCTCATCAGAGGATTTAGAAGTAGCAGCTGTGTCTACGGTAGCCTCGAAAGTTATCGAAAATTGGGTTCTGGCAAAGGTGCCGAAAAGTGATACTTTTCAGCACTCTCAAGTGTGCCGAAAAGTAGTACTTTTCGGCACTTTTGTTTTAGTGAAGAAAAGTAGGCCGTTTTAACATTACAACCGCGAGTGAAAAGTAAGGGAAAACGCAACGCAATTACAAAAAATTATTTTCAAAAAGTGCACCGCAAGCCTAAAGGTCTGAAAACCCCTGCACTAGCGGTAGCTTTGAAAGGATGTGATCTCTGTAAGACCTTCTATCAAAGGAACATTTTTTCTTCGGCGTTAGAATTCGGCGTTAATTTGGTCGCATTACTTTAAACTATGATCTTTTCTGCTACGTTTCTAGACTAATTGTGGAACATGTTCGAATGAAAAACAAGCTTACAACACTACAACTTTTGAACATACCATAACCAGGGTCAAATTGATTAAACATTTTTCAATTAGTTAAAGCATATTTTAAATATTCTCCTTTTCAATATCGTATCTGATTCTAACAGCCCCAGAGTCGGTTTCCACGGTAGGGCGATGGAAGTGCGAGTAAAAAATCCGGGTTCAGAATCGCGCTACAATAATCGTAGATCAGTCGGTTTCCACGGTAGGGCGATGGAAACGCGAGCACGAAATCCGGGATCAGTGGTCATCGTGATCAAATAAATCATAATCGTGATGAAGACCGCGACGTGTATTTCCATATAACTAGTGGATCATATCACCTAACAGAGGTGGCTCCTAGATCCACACCTTACCCTACCCTACTAACCACCATTCCTTCCCGTGACAACTGTGGATGCTGTGGATTCCACGGTTTCTAGTAGCAACGGTTGTCGAACTAACATTCCTTCCCTTTCCTGATGACCGTAAGGACGTGGCCAGCGCCGTTATTGACTTTAAATAGCTGAACTCTCGAATTGTGCACATTGAGAATGGTTAGCTAGTCCCAAGCTTTCACATTCATTGGCTCTCTGTGCAACTTCGATTGTTCTGGTCAATCACGGAGTAGCAACTACGATGTGTACGGTTATCTTTGCTTTGCTTGCTTTGCTTTGCTTTGCGTATCTGATTCTAACAGCCCTATATTTACAAGTAAACTATTCGAAGTACCTATATTAAATCTGATGAAAAAACGGTTATTAAAGTTGTTTTTACTGCATGTTATGAGTAGTTAACCCCAAAGATAACCGGCGGGGCGGTTTAGTAATATCGCCGTTGCTTTTGATCCCCGAAAAAAACGTCAACTAATTTCCCGAAAGTCTTTGAAACAGTCTTCGTTAACACATGCTTTGTAATGTTCACTATACAACAATTTCATTTATTAAGATTTTCTGTTTGGTACCAATATATAGTGACATAGGTAGCTATTTTCTCTGTTCTACTGATTCGATACAATCCCTCGTAGATTGTTTACAACCGCCCACCGTCAACCGCTGCTGCCAAGCGATAACAACGATACGCATTGAGCAGTCGATGACGAACGTCGGACATATGGCATAACTTTAACATTCACTAGCCACTAGCGAGTATGTCATATACTGTTTTTGCGGTGGAAGAAAAATTGCGATGTAAGACTGAGAAGCAGGCTCTGTCCCTGTGGGGACGTTATTCCAAAAAGAAGGAGATGACAGTCTTATCGTCAATATCTGGTGATGTTCCAAAACGCTTTGGCTGTAATGTTCGGAATTGACTCGAGCTTCGATACCCATGCGAAGGCTGGATGGAAAGCAAACAAATTGACTGGCTCTACCGTGAATCATTTTGTTGTTTATTTTCAAAAACGAAAAATACGTTGCAGCATAAAAAATCGATTGATATTTTAAAAGCTAGAAAAATTCTAGATTAAACGTGATTCAATCGTCAGTTGACGGTAACGAACACCAATTTAGTTAGAAGATTGAGCAAAAATGCCGTTTCTTCCATCATAGGATGGTAATTAAAATAACGAACGATCGTCGGGTGCAGATGATTAATGACTTTACTGGATGTATGTCGTAAGCATGATATAATTTCTTCAGAACGCCCTGTCAACCCATATGAATCAACAGTTCTATACGGTGATAAACAACATCATCCATTACACTAGTTTACAGCATTTTTGAACTCGGTAAGCTGATGATCGTTTTTGGTGTAGAATCATGCCCTGAGTTCGAAAACGCGAAGGAAAAAAATTGCAGTAGAGCGGAATTTTTTTCGACTTTCCATACAAGGTTGATGATTTGAAATCGATTTTTGTTCTGTTTTTAAGAAAAGTCGTTAACTTCACACATCTCATTCTCCGTAATCAATGCTCCGATTGAGCTGAATTTTTTACTGTAACTCACCCACATATGATATATCAAATAAACATTGAAAAAGAGTTTTGAAATTGTTTGTTTCTTATTGAAAAAAATACATTTCTTCATAAATTTTTGGAAATTTTGCAAAAATTTAAGGAGATCGTCCCCAAAACTCGCCAATATCTTGATTTTCATCAATCTGACGCAATACCTGCATTCAGATGATCGAATGGTATTATATTCAGCTTTTAATTTATGGAAAAAGATTTAAAATTGGTTGAACAAAACGCAAGATATTTGAATTTTATTAAATTCCATATTTTAAAAAGTTTTAAAACTCGATATTGAGCTAAAACTCAAAAACTGTTCTACTTTAATTTTTTTGAAGCACGGTTTCGAAATCAGCGCTAAATTATGCTTCAAAAATTTTGGTCGTTGACAGAAGTTCACGACTTTCGTTTTATTTTGTAAACTAGTGTTATCAACTATACTAATATGCTGAGCACATAGCCATCTTTAAAACACGCTCCGAGAAAGTAACTGGTGCCTATATTTACTCTACATCGTCATTCCCTGAACGTCACTGTGAAAATTTAGCACTCAATTACGCATCGACGAGAACACTTCAACTAAGAACGGTTACAGACAGTGGTGAAATTCGACTAGCAATGATCTGAGTATCGAACACCTAAAGCACTCATTGCTGCTGGACGTCAGCCGATTCCGAAACTGAATCAATGGCATAAATTTGAAAGTAATAAATTCAGAGAATATCCCAAACCTACTGACTGCAGTTCGCTGCCACAATTCACCGGAACACTGGTATCGAACCAGAACTTCTATACGCAACTCATTGATTGCCAATAATGCCGTCTGGTGAACCAACAACGTCGACGTCAGATATTTGTTGGCGTCATCAACGGCCGCGGCGGCGTATGGAAATAGATTGGCGCGCATAATTGATGCCGAGAATGGGGTAGCTTTATTTTTGTCCCAGTTGTTGACTTTACTACACATGTGTTTTCTATTGAAGTCTTCTTTTCGAAAGAACAGCTGTCCAGTGAGGGAGGGGGAAATGCGATGATTAATGGCCCGATAAGAGGGATGCATGTATTGCTAGAATATTCGAACGAAGAATGATGGCAGTGATGTTTCCATTCTCGTGGAGATGAAAAACCGGTACATGTGTAAGTCATAATGAAATCACGCGAGTTTGCTGATTAATCGAAATTTGTTGGTGTCTGTGGAAAGTTCAACCTGATTAATGATTAGTCGCTGTTATACTCTTGCCCCTTTCGAATATTTACTGTATGCTGAAAATACTTAAAAGATCAAATAATTCCATTTACACATAATTACAAATTCAGATTTCATAAAATAAAGTGAGACATTTTCAAAAGAAATTTGTGGCGATATCAGGTCAAACTTCTGGAAAAAATGGAATCGGCTCCGAAACTATTTTTGGAGGAATTCCTAGATAAGCATTCTAGTATTTGTAACAAAAAACATCAACATTTTTTATTTATTTTTTTTCAACTTATAAATAATTCAAAGATATCGCTAAGAATTGATGCATTTCTGGATGCTCTCCTATGAACCGTTCCTTTAACAGAACAGTTTTACCAAACATTATTTCAGGATCCTGCAAAAGTTTCAAGAGATTCGCAAAAAACTTAAGTATTCCTCAGCAATACTTTCAGAAAGTTCAGCAATAGCTATGAGAACTTAAAATTGCTATTAACAGAATTATTTTCCATGTACTATAAATTTTCAAATTCTTCAATTTTGCAAAATAAAAAAATGAGAAAATTTTCAAACACATTATTCTCATTGACAATGACTGGCTTAAATCATAAGCCTTTGCAAACTATAACGTTGAAGATATGGATCTCACAACGTCCATGCGTCAGTGGCCGTTTCTAAAGACAGTAATTTTCGTGTAATTGATCTCAGCCACAATCAATTACATTTTATTTCAAGAACTTCAATTCCATAGCTAGACAAGATCTTCAGGAGATCTTTGGTGATTTGGACAAGCATCAAACTACTTTCAAGTAGGGGAGGCTGAGGAGACTTGATCCCTGGGGAGACTGGTTCCCTTATTTCTTCTCGGAATCAAAAACAATTTTCTTCTAGCATAATTTTTCTAAAACTACTCCTGGACAAACGACTATGTTTTGGCTACAAGTGATTTCGATTGTACATTTCATTATTTTTTAACGGCTGATGGTTTGTTTTCAGTCCTTCAAAAATCTAGACTGCAAAGTAGAGATGGGAAAATTGGTTCAATTTTGAGAGTGAATCGCTTCCGAAAGAAAAATGTCGATTTTCGGTGTGATCTGACTCCTTTTCGAACATTTCTATAGTTTTCAAGAAAAACCGCTTGCATGGTTCGCCTTGACAGTATGCACAAATGTCTGAGCAAGACGTACTAAAATGCTGGATACGCAGATTTAACACCAAAGAATCGAATCACTTTTGCTATCCGGCCACACAATATAAGAATGAATAAATGATCAGTGGCAAAGACTGCGATGCTCTTCGTTGTTTCATCATTTAATGCTCAGTCAAGCTAACACTTTTCAGTGACTCGTTTGAATTGATATTGCCATCAGAGAATCGCAACTCTTTTGAAAAGAGTCATGGTTCTCTCACTCGGTTTCGCGAATCGATTCTTTGAGTCGATTCGCGAGTGAGTTACCCATCTCTACTGCAAAGTGAAAGAACTGCAAGAAGTATCAGATTTTGTGTACCCTGTTTATTCAAAAGCAGATGCTCATACAAAAATGCAAGATTTGGTTAAATAATTTGCTTACTTCATTCAATCTGAAGAAATATATTATAAATGAGTCTTAGCTGTGAACCACATTCATTTTTAACCTTTCAGTACTCGCGCCAATTTTTGTAACGCGAGCAGTCGCGCGTTGTACTTTGTACAACACCCATACATACTGAAATATCTAAGGATCCTGATTGTTTATAGGAGGACTGTCTTTGGCAAAGTTGTTGTAAATTTCATGGGCTACTTGATGCTGACAAAGTTGATTCGTAATACGTCCACTAGGCGGCGCTAGTGAGCAATATCATGTTATATCTTATATCTCAGGATCCTGATGTCTTAGAAAGATGGTGTCTTCGGCAAAGTTGTTTGGTAAGTCAACGGCTTACAGATTGTTGGCCGTTTAATTGGAAATTCCACCACTAGGCGGCGCTAGTGAGCAAATAAACTTTATAGCCTATGTATCTCGGGATCCTGATTACTTAGAAAGATGGTGTCTTTGACAAAGTTTTTTGGTAGGTCAAGGACTTACGGATGATTCGCAGTTTAATTTGAAATTTCACCACTAGGCGGCGCTAGTGAGCAATATCATGTTATATCTTATATCTCAGGATCCTGATGTCTTAGAAAGATGGTGTCTTCGGCAAAGTTGTTTGGTAAGTCAACGGCTTACAGATTGTTGGCCGTTTAATTGGAAATTCCACCACTAGGCGGCGCTAGTGAGCAAATAAACTTTATAGCCTATGTATCTCGGGATCCTGATTACTTAGAAAGATGGTGTCTTTGACAAAGTTTTTTGGTAGGTCAAGGACTTACGGATGATTCGCAGTTTAATTTGAAATTTCACCACTAGGCGGCGCTAGTGAGCAATTTCATGTTATATCTTATATCTCAGGATCCTGATGTCTTAGAAAGATGGTGTCTTCGGCAAAGTTGTTTGGTAGGTAAACGGCTTACAGCTTATTGGTCGTTTAGTTGGAAATTCCACCACTAGGCGGCGCTAGTGAGCAAATAAACTTTATATCCTATGTATCTCGGGAACCTGATGACTTAGAAAGATGGTGTCTTCGACAAAGTTGTTTGGTAGGTCAAGTACTTACGGATGATTCGCAGTTTAATTTGAAATTTCATCACTTGGCGGCGCTAATGAGCACGTAAATATTATATATTATGTTCGAAGACGTAAATATTATATATTATGTATCGCTGGACCCTTATTACTTAGAAAGATAGTGTCTTCGGCAAAGATGTTTGGTATATCAAGGGCTTATAGATGAGTGACAGTTTGATTTCAAATGCCACCACTAGGAGGCGCTAGTGAGCATATAAATTTTTAATCTCATGTACGACATACATTACATACACCAGTGGATAGCATGGTGCGGTTACACGCTTGGTAACGCTAACCGAACAGCCACGAAGCTCCACTTTACTCAGAAAGATGGTGTCTTCGGCAAAGTTGTTTGGTAGATCAAAGACCAAATGGAAGAAAAGGTACCTCTCGTGCCGACCTTCTAAAAGATCGAAAACTTACAGATAGTTGTCCGTTTGAATCGTAATTTCACCACTAGATGACGCTAGTGAACATATACAATGTATATGCAATAGTTCTCTGGATCCTGGTTACTAGAAGAGCGATGGTGGTTTCGGCAAAGTTGTCAAATAGGTTAAGTGCATTTGGAAGATGGGTCGTTGAAATCAATATTTCGCCAGTAAGTGGTGCTAATGAGTATGCAAATTTTATATCTTATATATCTCCGAGTCTGATTACCTGGGAAGTTGATATCTTTGGCAAGGTTGGGGTAGATCAAGGGCTTTCAGTTAATTGACCATTTGATTCGTGCTTCTGCCACCAGAAGACGCTAGTTGTAAATTTGCTAAAGCATGAACGTGTTATTATTCATCTAGAGTTGTTAATTTTTATACTTCCGAAAGTTTTCAAAATTAGAAAATTACACAACTAGTTGATTATAATTTGTTTAAATTTGCACTTGATTGATTAATTTTACATGAAGTTAAAGCGCTCTGTAAAATATTCAATATCTGACCGTCGTATTTCAATATACTCTATCTTAAGGTTGTCAATGTCACGGGATAGATAAGTACATCCATCCTTTATCCATCAAACAACAATGTCGAAGACATCATCTTTTTAAGTAATCAGGATCTTGAGATATATGAGGTATAAAATGGGAATGCTCACTAGTGCCACCTGGATGTGAAATTGCACGTCATATTTGTCTTCATCAGTTAGTGTTTGATCTACTAAACAACTTTTCAGAAGACACCGTCTTTCTAAGTAATCAGGGTCCTGAGACATGAGTAATAAAATTTGAATACCCACTAGCGCCACCTAGATGTGGAGTTTCAAATCATACGGCTCTCCATCAGTTAGTGTTCGATCTACTAAACAACTTTGCTGAAGACATCATCTTTCTAAGTAATCAGGATCTCGAGATATATGAGTTACTAGCTGTCCCCGGCAAACTTTGTCTTGCCTACTACGTTTTTTGACGTTTCAAGTCCCTAGCCAAGCCCAAGTCCCCGTTCAAAATGTGTGAAAAACCGATTTTCAAAAACTCTCAATTTTCCCATGTTTTTTTTCCTCATAAACCTTCCTTGGGTGAAAACTAACAGAACAAAACTTAGACGACCCAAATCGGACCATCCTTTCGCAAGTTATGCGCGGTCCCACGTATGCCACTGCATTTATATATATATAACTTCTGAGTCTCGTCATCCAGACTAGGTTTTAAAAAAAGACTAACTGTTCGACTTGACGTCCGGAAAAGTAATAATTCTTTATTGTCTTTCAATTCAAATGAAACCTATCAAGAAAGTGCTTATTATGAAAAATACAGGAAGTGATTGCCATGTTGCTGTTGCTTGGCATAAACCTGCTGATGTGGTCCGTCGGTGGGTCCGTCCACTTGGTGACATCGGTGGCTGCCGGGCTTGCTGACCTGGCTAGGTGCGTCCGTTCTACTTCTGGGTGCTAGGGGCAGAACTGCTGATGTTTGCGGCTTGCGGGCTCGAGGTTGAACGGGCTGGCATCGCCGTCGTCGTCGTCGGTGTTGTCGTTGTTGTTGTTGCCATGAGCATCGGTGTGAAGGCGATGCTTTTCATGGGGAATGTCCAGGAGGGTTCGATCTTAACTACTCCCCCTTTTGGAGACGAATCGTCCCGATTCGTTGGGTTGACCTCGGTTCTGCTTGGTTGGTCCTTCGGGTTCACGTTGGACTCCGTGGATGATCCTAGATAAAGAGATATTTGTTTTCGTCTCTTGACTATCCATAGAAGGCCTGCAAAAATACTTAAAAGGAAACAGAGAGTTGACATACTTAGTGAGGTGTATGTCTGAATTTTATGCTGTTTCGTTATTGTTTCCAGCTGGTGCCTATTTCTAATATGGATTTCATCAATATTTGGTTGGGTCTCCAGGGTCTGTTGGTTGATGTGCAAACCGTCCAATGACATTACCAGTGCAGGTTCCATTCTATATGACTCGGCATTACTGTACTTTGTACCGTTTATCATAACAGAACAGTTGTGGAACTCTATTAGATACGTTCCAGATAAATTCCTTCTGGTCAAACCACAGTTCGAATCGATCTCCATGTTTCGTACATCTGTGATTACAATGTGGTTGTCTGTAATCCTTTTTACTGCCCGAGGTTGGTGGTACTTAGTGAAGGTGCAGTTACCGGATAGCCCTTTCAGTAGTTTGGAATAACACGAGTCTCCGGTGATGTCTACTAGTTTGTCGAGACTGCAGAGTTTGGTTACTCCGATCCTTCGGCATTTCTCCTTGGTGAAGTAGGTTTTGTTACCATTATGCAAAGCAACATTGGCTGGAAGTTTTAAAGTCTTGTTTGAAACTAAAAGAGGTTCTAATAAAAATTCAACGTATGTTGTGTTATCTATTCTGGGGATTGAAATAATGAAAATTAATCTTGTATTATTATAGAACGCGGACAAATCTAAAAACTCATAAATCTGTTCTATGCTATTCGGTCTGATATTTTGCTGCTCCAAAATGTTTGAGACAAATCCTAACTCTTCTACTGACAATATTTGTTTTGGGATGACTTTGGTTCTAGCAAGCTGTACTGATTCAAAAATGTTCTCTAGATGTGACTTTAGATTATCCAAATTGTAGTTAATTTTCATCGTTTCTCTAAGAATTTTGAAATTCCTGCTTGTCTCATTTTCTAATCGCGCAGATATAATGTTTTTCGTGATTTCATTTTGTTGTTGACTTAGGCGATTTATTATGGAATTAATACGATTCTGAAGTTGCAGGTTAATTTTAAACTGTTCATTATTCTCATTTGTCAATACTTTATTACTAATCTGCAACTCAGTTATTATTTTAGAAATTTGCTCAAAATCATTATGGTCCATGTTACCAGTTATTTCTTTTATTGTTGTTCCGAGCACATTGAACAATCCTCTTTTTTGTCTTATCTTTGGTTGAAGATCGTTAAAAATGCTATGAACGGTATTGAATTTCATTTCCAAAATTTCGACAAGATCCGTAAAGTTTGAGAATCTATGTAGTCCTTGAATATTTTTGAGTAGTTTTGTAAAGATAGGATCATAGTTGTTTAATTCGATAACGTGAAAAAGTTTATGGTTTCCTATTTTTATAAAGCTACTGCCGGTTTCAATTGTAAGGAGGCCAGGATTTTGTTTCAGGTTTAGGATTTTTGAAAATTGGGTAAGGGATAGTTGATAGTTCAGGAACAGTATGAGGGCGGTGAAAAATGTTCGATTCGGTTTCATCTAAAATGAGAGAGAGGGAAAAAAAAAAAATAAAGAATGTATTAGAAATGTTATATTTCTATTTTCGAACGCGTCTGAGTTTTTCTTTATGCAGTTTCCTTTTTGCTGAATCTTTGTACGTGCGACCTCGGTTGGCTACTACTCGCACTGACTGGAAGCGATCCTTGATTTTCGACTTCACTCCCTGAATCCGGTTGTACACAGCATCTCCAGTTTCCAAAGTGGGTGGGTCCTCTCGTTTCTTGTTGTGCAGTTTGTTTTGTTGGTCCTGCGTTTTTTTGAGTTTAAGTTGTACTTCGTCATACAACTTATCTCTTAGCTCAATAACGCGTTCCATGTCTAAGGGTCGTTCCTGCCCGTTTTTGGAAACATAAAGTATCTCCCTTGGTTTTAGGTTAGTCGCTGTGTGGATGCTATTGTTGTACAAAGAACAAGCGATTAGAAATTTTTCTTTGTTCGGCATATCGCCATATTTATGTTTATTTGCATTAAAAATTTCGGTGATAGTGGAATGAAACCTTTCTACAATTCCATTCATTTGACTGTGATTGCTTGGAGTAAAGTATTGTTGAATATTGAGATCTGAGAGCATTCCTCTGATCTCTATAGACTTAATAGCTGGCTCGTTGTCAGAAACAATCATAGTAGGGGTGCCAAACATTGCTATGTACTTTACTATTGCTTTTCGGATATCGGGGATAGATCTTGACTTAATTGGAATTAAAGTACCGTACCTGGTGAATTTGTCAACAGCAGATAAAAAAATGTTTGGTTGAGCGATGTAAATGTCCATATGGATGATTTCCAGTGGCTGCTTCGGAATTGGTGTTTCTCCTAGTTTAATCTTGTATGGTTTTCTTTCATATTTTGCTCTGTTACAAGTATCACAAAGTACAATGTATTTTCTTATTTTCCGTTTCATGTTAGGGAAGTAGAATCTTCTTTTGATTTCTTCTAGGTTCTCACGAATGCCTCTATGAGCAGTTTCATGAGTATCTTCAATGATTGAAGTTTGGTCCTCTAATTTGGGAAGGTCAATAAGAATTTTTTGAGATATACAAATTTTGAAAGTCTTGCATCTACTAAAATAGTTTTTGTACACGAATTGTAGGGTAGGAATAACCGTTTCGGGACACATTATACAATTGGAACGTCTAGGGTCCATATATTCTTTTAGTATTTTAATCAAATTTGGCACGCCAAATGTTACCTTTGTTATGGTTCTTCGATGTACACGGGGAAAAATTTCTTCGTAGGTCTCGGATTCGTCAGCGTTAACTTTTAAAACAATTTGGTTGTGAAAAAAATTTACTGGTTTTTCTGTGCATTTGATGAATTCAGAATCGTCTGTGTCAGCAGAATGCACTGACGCATCATCTGAATCTGAGTCATTTTCGTTTATATTCAAATCATGAGTGATCCTCGATAAGGCATCCGCGACAACGTTCTGTTTTCCGGGTCGGTGTTTTATATCGAAATCATATTCTAATAGTTGCAAGCGCCATTTAACAAGTTTTGTGTTCGGAGTTTTGAGATTTAAGGCATAAGTCAAAGGCTGGTGATCTGTATATAATGTGAACTTCCTTCCGAACAAATAAGGCCTGAAATATTGAGTTGCCCACACGATAGCTAGTAACTCTTTTTCTATTGCTGAGTACCGTTCTTCAGTTTTTGTTAATGTCCGAGATGCATATGCTACAGGTCTGTCTTGTCCAATTGGACCTTGAGAGAGGACAGCTCCTAGGGCAAAATTGCTGGCATCTGTGGTTAAAACAAAAGGTTTTTCGAAGTCCGGGTATTGAAGGATATCACTTTGTGTTAAAAGGTTTTTGCATATAGCGAATGTTTTTAGAAATTGGTCTGTATGTTCTACGCTCTCGCCCTTCCTCAGTTGAGCAGTGAGAGGTTTTGTGATTTTTGCAAAATCGCGAACGAACCTGCGATAATATCCTAAAATGCCTAAAAAGCCTCTAAGTTCTTTCTGGTTTTTAGGGATGGGCCAATTTTGAATTGCTTCAATTTTGCTCGGGTTTGGTTTGACGCCATTGTCGGTAACAATATGTCCGAGAAATGCAACCTCCTTTTTTAAAAACTCACTTTTATCTAATTGAATTTTTAAATTAACTTTCTCCAATGCCGCAAAAATTTTTGTCAAATTTTCTATATGCTCCTGGAGGGAAACAGAAAAAATGATAATGTCGTCCATATAGACAAGACAACATTTTCCAATGAGGTCACGAAGTACGTGATCCATCACTCGCTGAAAGGTCGCTGGAGCGTTTTTCAGCCCGAATGGCATTCTTAAGTATTCATATAGCCCATGTTCTACAGAAAACGCTGTTTTCTGGATGTCATCTGGGTGAACTTCGATCTGGTGAAAACCTGATGCCAAGTCCAAAGTCGTGAAATACTGGCATTTTCCCAATTTGTCAAGTATTTCGGTTATATTTGGGAGAGGGTATTTATCGTCTATAGTTTTCTCGTTGAGCTTCCTATAGTCGACTACTAATCTCCATTTTTGATTTCCTGATGCATCTAGTTTCTTTGGTACTATCCATATTGGGGAGCACCAAGGAGACGTGCTAGGGCGTATGATTCCTTGAGACAGCATTTTTGAAATTTGTTTTTGTACCTCCTCTTTGTGGCAGTAGGGGTACCTATAGCTTTTAGCGTGAACTGGCAGTTCATCTTTAGTTTCAATTTTGTGTTTGATGACATTTGTAAAGCTTAAATCGTCACCTTCTAAATAAAAGATACTGGGAAATTTAGAAATCAAGGTCATTAGTTTACGTTTTTCCTCCGAGTTCAAATGGTCTACTCTAAGTTGACTTTTCAACCTAGGGTCAATTGATGTATTGTCAAACACGTATCCAGGCTCATAATCTTCAACTTTTTGTTCGACTTCGAAATTATTTAGCTCTGAAAAAATAAGTCGATTAGGACTGATTTTTACCGGAACTTCACAGCAGTTTTTCAACAGGACAGTAGTCTTATTGTTTTTTGCTGTATAAACTCCTGGCAGAACCATCACTTCGTCCGTTAAAGGAAGTGGATGTTCAACAAAAAAATCGCCATTCGACACATTTGTTTTAAGGGCAAGAGGAATTTCCTCGTAAGCGTTCAGATTACAACTGAATGAGTCAGGGTATTTCCGAAGCATGTTTACTGAACAAGTAGGGAGTTTTAAAATATTCGAAGATGTTAAAATTTCGGCTTTTAAATCTCTAAGCGATTCATAGCCTATTAGTCCATCGAAAAATGCGTGAAATTTCAATGCATAAAATTTCAAGCTTTTCCCGAAAATGTCCAATTCAACGTATTTGTCGATCGTGTGCTTTCCACTAATGTTTTTCACTTTTGTGGGATTGCATTTCTTAAAAATGTTTACATCAACTAATTCCGGGTTCAAATAATTTTTGTTGGCACCGGTGTCAACTAAAAATTTGAACTCTCCATATTTAGTACTCAGTTTAATATACGGTAAAAAATTGTTACTTTTTAGGTATCTGCCGTTTTGGGCGATTCCATATGAAAATTTAATGTATCACTCTCTGGTTCGGAAGTGTCTTGTTGTTCGGTATTGTTATCAAATTTATCTTGATCATTAACAGGTAAATCGTTGTAATAATCGTTTGGTTCGTATTGGTAAAAACTATATGGATCACCGAATTGGCCGTAGTAATCCATTGGTTCTGTGTAGAATACTTCATGCCAATTAGGGCGATTCATGTAATTTACTTTTAGACTCTTTAGCGACTGATCGACTTCCATTGGGCTGGGTTTTTGATGACGGAAAGATCCTGAGTTTGGTTTAGGTGGATTATTCTGATGAGAAAAGGGATGTGTTTGTTGGAAAGGATTTAGAGGTTGGGCTCGAAACGGTGGGTTTGGAGGCAATGTTCGTTGAGGTGGGAATTGTTGGAAGGGATGTTGTGTTCGATAGAAAGGGTTGGAGTTAGCGTACTGTGGTGCTCGCGGGAAAGGGTGTGGAGTGGAAGGGTTTGGCTGGAAAGGAATACGTGGTAATGGTTGAGGTCTGGGGCCTGGCAAAAATGGATTGTTTGGATATTGAAATTTGCGCGATGATGGTGGTGGTGGTGGATTATATTTTGGCTTTTGATGGTGATAATTACGCTCCTCAAGACATCTTCTGAGAGCATCTTTAAGCGAGGAGGGGCATTGTGCCCTTATAATTTGCCCGATAGGCTCGTTGAGCCCAGCGAGGAAGACCTTCAGGCCCATTTCTTGAAAGAAATGGTTTTTTGCATTTCTTATGTCAATATTCGATTCATTAAGATTCAATTGATTTACCATTAGAGATAAACAAAATTGAATCTCTTTATAAAACTCTTCGATTGGCTTATCTTTTTGTGTCATCTTGAATAGGTCTTTTGTAAGAGTCACCTCGTCTCTTTTATCACTATAGTGAGTTATTAAGTTCGATTTAATTTCACTCCAATCGGAACCAGTCCCATAGAATTCGAGTACGCTATCAGCGTCTCCGATAATTTTCGACCTAATGGCAAGGAGCCATACGGTGTAAGCCGGTGTGTTTCTCACACGTTCGATTTCTGGCATTAAGTCGTCAATCGATTTAATGAACGAATGTAATTTTATTGGGTTACCATCAAATGGTTGAAGTACCCGTATAATCTGTGGTGTTTGCAGTGCACGCAAGGCACTCTCCACTGAATTATTTTGCTGCACTGCTGCTGCCGCTCCCATTTGTTGGTTGGCAGCAAGTGCTTCTAATTCAACGATACGTTGATCTCGATGTTGCATTGCTCCCGCCAACTCGCGTATCTGGTTCTCCAGTTCACCTACCTGGATTTGAAGCAGATCACGGTTTTCATCGTATCTTTGTGCCATTTTTTCAACAAAAGCACGGATGAGAAAAAAAAATCAAGAAACTTTTCACTTTTTTTCGGTAAACACACACTCTAAAGATTTTCAAGCACTAATTAAACCTACACTTTTGGTAATAAATTTTAATTATAGGAAGATAGTTTTGTTTTCATATGAGGTAATCACTTTCACTAATTATGATTTGATATTCTTCTGATTTAATAGTCACGAATTTCCACTTAAAAAGAAACTTAAATTACTTACGTTTTGCAAAATCCTTTGAAACGCCGGTAATCCGCCGGTATTCTAGATGATGTTCCACGTTTGGTCCGGTAATCCGCCGGTGTTCGATGTATCCAGTAATCCGCTGGTTCTCGAAGCTGGTTCTGGGTTTCGGCAAGGTGAGCACTGTTATTCTTCCTCCGGTAATCCCCCGTTGGTTAGCAGAATCACTTTCACTCACGACCGAAAACTACACGACTGCGCCACTTCTGAGTCTCGTCATCCAGACTAGGTTTTAAAAAAAGACTAACTGTTCGACTTGACGTCCGGAAAAGTAATAATTCTTTATTGTCTTTCAATTCAAATGAAACCTATCAAGAAAGTGCTTATTATGAAAAATACAGGAAGTGATTGCCATGTTGCTGTTGCTTGGCATAAACCTGCTGATGTGGTCCGTCGGTGGGTCCGTCCACTTGGTGACATCGGTGGCTGCCGGGCTTGCTGACCTGGCTAGGTGCGTCCGTTCTACTTCTGGGTGCTAGGGGCAGAACTGCTGATGTTTGCGGCTTGCGGGCTCGAGGTTGAACGGGCTGGCATCGCCGTCGTCGTCGTCGGTGTTGTCGTTGTTGTTGTTGCCATGAGCATCGGTGTGAAGGCGATGCTTTTCATGGGGAATGTCCAGGAGGGTTCGATCTTAACTTATATATATATATATATATATATATATATATATATATATATATATATATATATATATATATATATATATATATATATATATATATATATATATATATATATATATATATATATATATATATATATATATATATATATATATATATATATATATATATATATATATATATATATATATATATATATATATATATATATATACTAGCTGTACCCGGCAAACTTTGTCTTGCCTACTGCGCTTTTTGACGTTTCAAGTTTCTAGCCAAGACCAAGCCCCCGTTCAAAATGTATCAAACATCGATTTAAAAAAATCTCAATTTTCTCTATGTTTTTCGGCTCATAAACCTTCCTTGGGTGAAAACTAACAGAACAAAACAAAGATGACCCAAATCGGACGTTCCGTTCGCGAGTTATGCGCGGTCCCACGTATGCCACTGCATTTTTATATATAGATATATATATATATATATGACGGTACGCCAAAAGGACGAAGAACCAAAACCCGATGACATAAACTCCGAAATTTACTGAAAAGAAATCGGCGCCATACTTTCATCCAAATTGCCACAGTAATTACCAAAAGCAATAATATCTAACGATAAATCGCTTTGATTGCTACTACAGGGCTTAGCCAAATCAATATTGCCTGCGGTACCGGTCGACTATTGCGATAAGGTTGAGTGTCATTCCAAGCCGAGCAAGTCAAATCATCAAACCACGGGTTTGCATAAGCATACGGATGAGTTTGAGTTGTTCGCTAAGCTGATAAGCAGAACCGTTGCTCTTCCGGTATTCCCTTCGGTGACGTTACCATCCGCATCGCATACTTCCCAACGTGGTAAAACAATCCAACAAATCTCATGCGTTATCAGTAGTGGAGCAGTCTATGACCCTCTACCTACTACTCGTAGTTACAGCACACTCCAGTTAGCAGTACATATATTGAGGAACCAGTAGCTCTGATTCATGCGCTGCTTAAATGCACGAGATTAAACTCGTGTGAAGTTGTATGTTGTTTGAAATATTCCACCATTATTAGTTTTTTCTTCTTCAGCTAATCAGAGGCAGTTCATGATCGCGGGTTTGAATCTTCATTCTTAGAATCTCATGAGTTTCTGCTAAAACTATACAAGGCATTCTCTTGAAATTCATCCGAGATTTGCTTCCTAAAATTTCTTCAGGAGTTCCATCCACTCTTTAAAATTTCGCCAGGAACTCTTACAAGATTGTTTTCTAAAATCCGTCCTGCAGTTATTTCTGATATTTCATTAGGATTTCTTCTGGGATTCTCCCAAAATGTAATTCATGGATTCCTTTAAAAGTTTTTCTATAAATTCATCAGAAGTTCCTTTTTGGATTCTTCAAAGAGTGTTTTTTGACATTTTTCCAGGAAATTCTTCTGAAACTCGTTTAAAAATTTGTCCACGTGTTCCTTGTAGGATTCCTGTAGAGTAATGCGGGGCAAAAGTTCGCACGGGGCAAAAGTTCGCAGTGGGTCTTTTTCTGTGCACAAGTTAAGAACCCAAACAAATCTGTATGGGTTTGACACATAATCAGGTCAGTTACTCGTCAATAAAAATTGGATTGATTTCGTTATGGTTTGGCAGAGTTATGCAAAAAAATGTGTTTCGGGGTGTTTTGATAGAATTTTTGGACCTTTTCGAATAAGAACTTGTAGTAACAAGAAGAAGAAAAATCTCATAACCTCTTGACGTCGGAGAATCGTTATTCCATAGTAGTTCGAGAGGTGCACTCGAATAAACAATAAACTACTAGTACTTCTTACAGAAAGGGACATTGTTAAAACCTCTACAGTGGGGCAAAAGTTCGCAGTAGTTGTGGGGCAAAAGTTCGCACTAGATTTCTGAATCTAGTACATCAATATAATTACAGAATCTTTGAAGCAATGAAGATTTCGTATAGAAACTACTATATATGTATAATATGTGTAGTATGCATCCTGAAATCGTTCCGGCAGAGGGTTTGAACTTAGTTTTGTGAGAAGTTCCATTGTAAGACAAACATTATGTTAACCCATTTCAAGAAATGAAAAATGGTCAAAAACATATTTAAACATTTTCTTCGTCATCCTCGTTGTGTCTTTTCGTATGTTTCTGAAGTTCTTATGTTCATCGACTCTACCGGGGTCTTTCATAGCTTAGTTTGTAAATTAACAGCTATAACTCATCACCATACTGACGGGGATAAGATTCGATTACGGTCCTGTTCAACAGTTTTGCTGCATATTTGTTTTTTTTTTGTTGTATTTTGTATTTTGTGCAACATGTATCTCTATGATTACCCCACAATGTATTTTGGCAACTTTCAGTAACGCTGGAAAGGACAGCTCTTAGTTAATAGTTGTGGAAGTCTTCATAAAACACATTGTATACAAAAGCTGTACACCAGGTCGTATTCCAGTTGGGCCGTAATGCTAAAAACAGAAGGAAACAGATTTCATGGCTAGATTGAATAGACGAACATGAATTAACATGCAATAAAAGAACATCACACAAAGAAACTACCCTGTACAAGGTGCGAACTTTTGCCCCGCATAATGCGAACTTTTGCCCCCACTATGGGGCAAAAGTTCGCATTGGAGTACTTGTATTAAAAATTGTATTACTAAAACTACAAAAGTAATGCCAAAAAATCTAGTACTACATTTTGAAGGCAACATGATAGGGACCCTTTTAACGAAGAAAAATGATATTGTTTTCTTTTCGTTTATTAGTTATTTTGTGAAGTCTGTTAGGTGCGAACTTTTGCCCCGCATTACTCTAGGAGTTCTTTTTAGTGTTTGTACAGCAGGAGGTCCTTCTGGAACTTTGATTTTGAATATTTTCAGAGATTTGGTTGGATTTTATCTTTATTCGTCATTGGAATTTCTTCAGGATATCTTATTTCGCTTCCCCCAGTCTTGTAAACATTCGACATTTTTCACTACCTTCATTTCGTTGCCACAGTCGAGTGTCGGCTTGCTTTGTTACATTCGTGCGCTATCGTTACCTCTTACCTACACACAACACGAGCAGTAGAACGAAGATCAATAAACATAAGAAAGCGTCAAATCATTATCGTCTGACACGATGACATTTGTCTAATTCTAGCTTTTCGCATATATTTACAGCCAATTCCGATTATGAATGTTAGTATTAATTTATTATTGCATGTTGCATTGAATACGGTACACATTTGCTCAACACAGCTCTCATTATGGAAGAAGACAGGAATAACAAATACCGAACCGTCTCTCGAAGACGCTATCGCGGTGAAGCGCATTCGTTTGACATTTTTATTTCGTACAGTAGTTTGATTGCTTGTGTGGCGAATGTCGGAGACAAAGGAGGTCGAATATCGACGAAAAGGTTCAAATGACTGTGATCTCTAACAAGACTGCTTCCCCCAAGAGTTCCTTCTGGGAATCCCCCAGAAGTTGCTTTTGGGAGCCCTCCTGGTGTGGCTTATAGAAATCTCCCATGATTTTTTTTTTTTTTCTGTGAATCCACCAGTTGTTGCTTATGTAAATCCTCCAGGAGTTCCTTGGATCCATCAGTTTATTGTGAGAATCCTTCAGAAGTTCCATTTAGGAATCCTGCAGGAGTTCTTTCAAGAAATCCTTTAAGAGCTCCTTGTAAGAAACCATCAGGCTTCATGGGATTCCTATAGGAGTTTCTTCTGGGCATCCTTCAGGAGTTCCTGGAGACATCATTACAATGTTATGAATACAGGTTTGTTACGTTTTTGTCAACACAGTACGTGGTTTTCAGTTAATAAAAACGAAATATTATCAAAAATGGATGAATATTCTTTGGCAAAATATTTTGCCATATTTAAATACGAACAATTTTTTTTTCGAAAAAACACATTCCTTAAATACAATTATGCAGTTTATCGTGGAACTCTTCTTTGACAACTTTTAGAACATTCTGATTACACTGATAACATTTTACTGTTTTCGACAAAATGTTTACACCTGAGTTTTTTGACTCCGGGGAGCATCTGGGGATTGAAAATCAAAATAAAGTTCATGTTTCTGTCTATTTTTGTTGAATGCAAGAGTGACGTATATGACAGTTGCAGTTCTTTGAACGACGGTTTCCAGAATGATACACTTCCCGGACTTTTAATCTATTTTTCAAAATTCAAATGGCATTTCGTCAATTTTCATCCGTTTTTTTTTTTTTGAAGTTGCTCTCAATAGATTATAAATTAGTGCAAGTTTATTATGTTCAAGTGGCCATGCAATATCCGGAACCATTTCGGAGATATTCCGGATTGTGTTGGGGTCAGGAGAATTGCCAAAATGACTAAAAGTGATTATTTCGTGTGTTATTGTGTTTGAACCTTCGATTTTCAGCGCAGTTTTGGTTGCAAACAATGAAATACAACTGCGATAACCAGATTTTTTGGCCCATCCGGATCACCGTGACAGGTTCCGCAGGGCCTCATTGGAGACACTTCTGGTTTTCAACCTAAACACGCCGTGCGACATATCAATTTTCATAATTTCGAAAGAATGAGTCAGAAATGCTGTATGAACTAATATTGCCACTCGGAACATCTAGTGTGGGTTCCACCGGGGCGTCATTTCGGGGACATTTCGGGTTTGCAGCCAAAACATGCCGTGCGACGTATTTATCTTCATGATTTCTAGAGAATGGGGCAGAAAAGATACATTGAAGTAAGTATTAACTAATATGGCTGCTTCGGAACACCTGTAACAGTTTCCACGGAGGCCTCTCAAAAACGGAGCTTAACGAATTAGGACGAATGTTATATAAGGTATTTAAGATAGATCCATAAATAACGTCACAAAATTTCAAAAAAAAATCTTGGTCTTGGTAAGCCTGCATACACGTATACAATCGGCACAAATATAAATACAGTGATAGACATTCGTTTAACCGAGGCTAAAAAAATTTCAAAAAAGTGCTAGGAAACTCATACAAAAGATTTTATGATAAAACTTTTTATCGTTGTGATAATATATCTAGTACTGTTTTATAAAAATGTGATACATCACACTTACATATACACTGAAACAAGGTAAAACGAGGGTAAAACCCCTTCAAATGTCATTTTTTGCCTAGACACTCGTTTAGCCGAATTGTACAATTTTTAGAATTCCATAATAAAAAACTATCAAATTTCGAAAAATATCCAACAAAGTCATTTTGTATGGTGATCTGCATTATAGATCGACTTTTGTAAATCATGAATTAGATCGTTTTTGGAAGTGTTGCCATATTAATTTTGCATGCATCTCATATAAATATGTCATAATTTTTTAAATGTTTCTCAATTGAGATTTCATGTAGTTATTTTTATCGGAAGTGTTTCAAAAGAATCTAATGAAAGTTTCATGACCAAAGCAGGCTGAAATTTTGCGAAAAACAACGTTTTTAACAGAAAAAAAATAACACAAACCATCAAAAAATCACGTATTTAGGTATTGTTTTGATGAAATATGATGGTTTCACTTGCATAAATCACAGCGTTTACTACTATTACGTCTTCTAATAGCTCCTAATGTCTTCTAGACTGTATTCTGGCTGAAATAATATACATTGGACGGCTCATATTTCGAGAAATGGCACCGAAAGTATTCAAACTTCTAGCATGAACTACTTGTTTCATAATTTAGACACTCTTTTCAAATAAATCATGTTAACCTTCCGTTAATCGCGCTGTTGTACTTTGTACAACACATGAGAATTATCGACTATTACTTTAAAACCATCTTTTCTATCGATGTCAACCCCAAATGTATTCTACAGGAATCTTATTTGGAATATTATAAGACCTTTTTTGAAAACAGTGTAACTCCTTATAATGCGGAAAATTGAAAATCGCAATATGAAGAACGTACTATATTTAAGATAAGATAGACAGTTGAATGTGAATTAGTGTATTTCAAAATCTAAATGATCTAGAAATATAGTGTCTTCGGCAAAGTTACTTGAGATATCAAGGGCCTTCGCGAGGTGATCTGAGAAATTCAGATTTCAACCGATAGGTGGCGCTAGTGAGCATGTAATTTTTATATCCCATATAACTCAGGATCGTACTTAGAAAGATGGTGTCTTCGGCAAAGTTGTTTTGTTGGTTAAACACTAACTGATGGAGAGCCGTTTGGTTTGAAACTCCACATCTAGGTGGCGCTAGTGGGCATTGAAATTTTATAACTCATACATCTCAGAATCCTGATTACTTAGAAAGATGGTGTCTTCTGAAAAGTTGTTTAGTAGATCAAACACTAACTGATGAAGACAAGTATAATGTGGAATTCCACATCCAAGTGGCGCAAGTGAGTACTCAAATATTATCTATATATATATATATGCTGTACAAACACTAAAAAGAACTCCTAGAGTAATGCGGGGCAAAAGTTCGCACCTAACAGACTTCACAAAATAACTAATAAACGAAAAGAAAACAATATCATTTTTCTTCGTTAAAAGGGTCCCTATCATGTTGCCTTCAAAATGTAGTACTAGATTTTTTGGCATTACTTTTGTAGTTTTAGTAATACAATTTTTAATACAAGTACTCCAATGCGAACTTTTGCCCCATAGTGGGGGCAAAAGTTCGCATTATGCGGGGCAAAAGTTCGCACCTTGTACAGGGTAGTTTCTTTGTGTGATGTTCTTTTATTGCATGTTAATTCATGTTCGTCTATTCAATCTAGCCATGAAATCTGTTTCCTTCTGTTTTTAGCATTACGGCCCAACTGGAATACGACCTGGTGTACAGCTTTTGTATACAATGTGTTTTATGAAGACTTCCACAACTATTAACTAAGAGCTGTCCTTTCCAGCGTTACTGAAAGTTGCCAAAATACATTGTGGGGTAATCATAGAGATACATGTTGCACAAAATACAAAATACAACAAAAAAAAACAAATATGCAGCAAAACTGTTGAACAGGACCGTAATCGAATCTTATCCCCGTCAGTATGGTGATGAGTTATAGCTGTTAATTTACAAACTAAGCTATGAAAGACCCCGGTAGAGTCGATGAACATAAGAACTTCAGAAACATACGAAAAGACACAACGAGGATGACGAAGAAAATGTTTAAATATGTTTTTGACCATTTTTCATTTCTTGAAATGGGTTAACATAATGTTTGTCTTACAATGGAACTTCTCACAAAACTAAGTTCAAACCCTCTGCCGGAACGATTTCAGGATGCATACTACACATATTATACATATATAGTAGTTTCTATACGAAATCTTCATTGCTTCAAAGATTCTGTAATTATATTGATGTACTAGATTCAGAAATCTAGTGCGAACTTTTGCCCCACAACTACTGCGAACTTTTGCCCCACTGTAGAGGTTTTAACAATGTCCCTTTCTGTAAGAAGTACTAGTAGTTTATTGTTTATTCGAGTGCACCTCTCGAACTACTATGGAATAACGATTCTCCGACGTCAAGAGGTTATGAGATTTTTCTTCTTCTTGTTACTACAAGTTCTTATTCGAAAAGGTCCAAAAATTCTATCAAAACACCCCGAAACACATTTTTTTGCATAACTCTGCCAAACCATAACGAAATCAATCCAATTTTTATTGACGAGTAACTGACCTGATTATGTGTCAAACCCATACAGATTTGTTTGGGTTCTTAACTTGTGCACAGAAAAAGACCCACTGCGAACTTTTGCCCCGTGCGAACTTTTGCCCCGCATTACTCTACAGGAATCCTACAAGGAACACGTGGACAAATTTTTAAACGAGTTTCAGAAGAATTTCCTGGAAAAATGTCAAAAAACACTCTTTGAAGAATCCAAAAAGGAACTTCTGATGAATTTATAGAAAAACTTTTAAAGGAATCCATGAATTACATTTTGGGAGAATCCCAGAAGAAATCCTAATGAAATATCAGAAATAACTGCAGGACGGATTTTAGAAAACAATCTTGTAAGAGTTCCTGGCGAAATTTTAAAGAGTGGATGGAACTCCTGAAGAAATTTTAGGAAGCAAATCTCGGATGAATTTCAAGAGAATGCCTTGTATAGTTTTAGCAGAAACTCATGAGATTCTAAGAATGAAGATTCAAACCCGCGATCATGAACTGCCTCTGATTAGCTGAAGAAGAAAAAACTAATAATGGTGGAATATTTCAAACAACATACAACTTCACACGAGTTTAATCTCGTGCATTTAAGCAGCGCATGAATCAGAGCTACTGGTTCCTCAATATATGTACTGCTAACTGGAGTGTGCTGTAACTACGAGTAGTAGGTAGAGGGTCATAGACTGCTCCACTACTGATAACGCATGAGATTTGTTGGATTGTTTTACCACGTTGGGAAGTATGCGATGCGGATGGTAACGTCACCGAAGGGAATACCGGAAGAGCAACGGTTCTGCTTATCAGCTTAGCGAACAACTCAAACTCATCCGTATGCTTATGCAAACCCGTGGTTTGATGATTTGACTTGCTCGGCTTGGAATGACACTCAACCTTATCGCAATAGTCGACCGGTACCGCAGGCAATATTGATTTGGCTAAGCCCTGTAGTAGCAATCAAAGCGATTTATCGTTAGATATTATTGCTTTTGGTAATTACTGTGGCAATTTGGATGAAAGTATGGCGCCGATTTCTTTTCAGTAAATTTCGGAGTTTATGTCATCGGGTTTTGGTTCTTCGTCCTTTTGGCGTACCGTCCTCACTAGGTCAAAGCTTGCTTCTCAGCTTAGTGTTCTAAGACCACTTCCACAGTTAATAACTGAGAGCATTCTCTGGCAATGACCATCTTGCATGTGTATATCATGTGGCAGGCACGAAGATATCCTATGCCCAGTCAAGGGAATTCATTACAAAAAGCTCCTGGATCGACCGGGAATTGAACCTGTCACCCTCAGGTCGTTTTAGAATCTATGGGATCATTAGCAAAGAAATTTCACCTAGCTGGTAACACTATAAGAGCTTTCTAAAACTATGGTACAGAAAGACTAAATTGCCAGAACAGTACAATAAATTCGTACTGAAGTTCCCTCTCCTATCATCTCATAACGCTTTCGACGACTTAAATCATGATCGCTTTCCGAAAATTAGATTGCGGCTACGCTCATAACTCCCCAGGCGAAATTACATGAGAAAGCTATAATCGATAAAATTTAAATTTTAATGAGTTTTTCATATCTTCTTTGGATCAGTTCACCTCCGACCTCACTCCTTCACCGTTTAGTGAGACACACCTATGAGCTCCATCGACATAGAACCGATTCTTGGAAATACGAATCAGTCATAACCACTCATCCCTGCATCCTGAACAGCCCTCCCCCACAAATTGACCCATCCAAAACCCCATTTCGGAAGGCCTTCCCAAGTTCACATACCTGCGTCTACCTACGTATACGTTTGACCTGCATCGGATGGAAGCAAACTCTTGTCGTCGTCGTCGTCGTCGTCGTCATGGACGGTGTGTGACATACAAACACTCACACGCCTGCCTCAGAGCGCCTGCGCCTTGACTAAAAATAACCCGGCTTCCGAAAACAAGCAGCCAGCCGCATCGTCGTCGTCGTCGTCGTCTTGGGTTCCGCTCTCCATGTGCGTCCGACCATGGGCTGTGTGTTTCGGTTTTCTCCAAACCACCCACGACTTCAGCGATGGGTACTTCGAACGACGAGTGTATCAGTTTTTTGCTCGTTTCTCTTTTTTTCGGGTGCACTCCATCAAGAATCATCTGCCAATATACACATGGCCTCACTAGGGTGGGACTAGAAGTTCCAAGTCCTTTCCTGATAAGAATCACTAAACAAGATTAACTTAATACATACAGCACCTATTCAACCCATCTATTCCTATTCCTATTCCTATTTCCTATTCCTATTCCTATTCTATTCCTATTCCTAGTCCTATTTCTATTCCTATTCCTATTTCCTATTCCTATTCCTATTCTATTCCTATTCCTATTCCTATTCCTATTCCTATTCCTATTCCTATTCCTATTCCTATTCCTATTCCTATTCCTATTCCTATTCCTATTCCTATTCCTATTCCTATTCCTATTCCTATGCCTATTCTTATTCCTATTCCTATTCCTTTTCCTATTCCTAGTCCTAGTCCTAGTCCTAGTCCTAGTCCTAGCCCTAGTCCTAGTCCTAGTCCTAGTCCTAGTTCTAGTCCTAGTCCTAGTCCTAGTCCTAGTCCTAGTCCTAGTCCTAGTCCTAGTCCTAGTACTAGTCCTAGTCCTATTTCTATTCCTATTCCTATTCCTATTCCTATTCCTATTTCCTATTCCTATTCCTATTCCTATGCCTATTCTTATTCCTATTCCTATTCCTTTTCCTATTCCTAGTCCTAGTCCTAGTCCTAGTCCTAGTCCTAGTCCTAGTCCTAGTCCTAGTCCTAGTCCTAGTCCTAGTTCTAGTCCTAGTCCTAGTCCTAGTCCTAGTCCTAGTCCTAGTCCTAGTCCTAGTACTAGTCCTAGTCCTAGTCCTAGTCCTAGTCCTAGTCCTAGTCCTAGTCCTAGTCCTAGTCCTAGTCCTAGTCCTAGTCCTAGTCCTAGTCCTAGTCCTAGTACTAGTCCTAGTCCTAGTCCTAGTCCTAGTCCTAGTCCTAGTCCTAGTCCTAGTCCTAGTCCTAGTCCTAAAGCATTGTCCAGTTAGAATCCGGACGCAAAGGATAATTTATTGTGACGCTCTCAATGATCATAATCATATGTTTTTACAGCAGTCTGATCATAAACAAGTCCTCTATTGATGGTGAAAATTTTATCGATTTTCTTGCTACGAGTGAAAAGTTATTTCAGATTGAAGACAAGTGAAGGAAAAAAATCTTGCACAAACACGCTGAAAATTAAGCGTGGTCAGGTACGACAGTCGCGAAAAATGTTGATGTCTCCATAACCATTATGTGTGATGTGCACAGATGTTGTTAACCATGCCATGAGGAAGTGCCCAAGGAAGATTGAAGTTTATGTTCATGGATAAATCTGCTTGGAATTCCAAGATTTGCCAGGAAGTTCGAGCTCTGGACATCGTTTTCTCACATCACGATTTTGACACCAAATGTGTACAAAGATCATAACCTCAAGAATCGCGTGCTGCTTTTCAAAAATGCCCACAATGGATCTGTAGAGGTTTGAGCTAATTTGGTGAGCTATCACGACAGCCTGAGATGTGTAGTGGTGTCATCACTGTTGGGTAGTGTTTATTAACGAAAAAACACTCAAATTTCGCTTCTTTGGAATTCACTGAATAGCCCTTAATTTCGCAAGAAGAGAAATATTTTGCAAAGTTTCTTTGGAATCCTAATCAGATTGGTAGAGGGTCTCAGGACACTACAGAGATGACCTGATTGTTAAACAAATCCGCCGAAGGGGTTGATGTTAAAATTTACTACCATTGTGCAGATTTTTAAGGAAGTAATCACAGAAAAAATGAGAAAATGTATTAAAAATTAAATTAAATAATTTTAATGATATTTTTCCATGAAACTACAGTAAATTATCTTTGTTTTGAGGGATTCACCTTTTCTGTTTGTTATTCCACCTCTGAGATATAAGTGATTATCTGCGTCCGGATTCTAACTGGACAATGCTTTAGTCCTAGTCTTAGTCCTAGTCCTAGTCCTAGTCCTAGTCCTAGTCCTAGTCCTAGTCCTAGTCCTAGTCCTAGTCCTATTCCTGTTCGTATTCCTATTCCTATTCCTATTCATATTCTTTTCGTTTGACGATTGAGTTACATATACCCATTGTAGGCGTTGGATTAAAATTCTCACTTTTGATGCTGTAAAGTGACGAGGCTCAGGACTTTTTTCAATATGGACGGACCACCCTCGCATCCACTATTCGCCAAGTGAGGAACGAGTGGTGGCATTTCACCTTCGAAAAAAAAAAAATCGCGCTGGACGCTTCGGCGAATGCACACTATCGCTGTCACAGCGAGAACCGTGGTGAACCAAATTTGGGACTGTCTCACGGTATGTATTCATCTGTAGGATGTTGAAAATACTTTCGTGATATAGTTCCTGAAAGTATACGTAGGAATATTTACCAAACTTTCCAAACTGTAATTTAACATTAAACTTTATTCGGTAGAAAGTCTATGGAAGTGGAAAAAAAGGTATAACTTGGAAGAGTCAACATTTGTCTTGTTTTTTTTAAATGTCTACTAAAACAGAATCACGTTAAAAAAATTAAACTTTCTGATGCAACATTTTACAAATATCTTATAAATACCGAATTCTCTTTTCACACGATAGTTTTGAATAAATTGCCATATAATTACAATCTTGTGAACCTATATGGAATGTCACTGGATCCGGTAAATCACCTTTCACGGTAGCAAACTCATAAATTTACAAACTCTATGGAACGGAAAAAAAATCACAGCTGTTTAATATTAATACCCAATGGTAGACAACTCAAAGTCAATGCCTCACTCTGCCTTGCAATAAATTTACTCGTGGAATCCAAGCCGAATCAAATTTTACTGCATTTGCAAATACATATGGACGTAAATTGTTGCGAAGAGCGACAGAGCACCGCATTGGCAGACGTTTCATTTGAAGACCCAGTGTTTTTTTTTTCAAAAAAAAAAATACTTTTCAGCTTAGTAAGTTGATGTTTTCTTCATTCACGAGATTTCTAGGCTTGGGCTAGTCTTTCGTGGTAGCCATGGATTCATTTTCCTTTTGAAGAAAAAACTCGAATGGTGTCCACTGTCGAGTTGGCGAAAGATCAACGAAGAAATTCCTTATCATTAATTTTGGCTACCTGACCAGATGGAAATAATAATATTAACACTAGTTTTATTTTTACAAGGATTTTTGTTCTAATAATGGTGTTTATAAACCATTAAATATTGGTAGTTAAAATAAAAAAAAAATAACACAAATATAACAAACTGTGATATAATTACAACAAAACTATATCAAATTTTGTTAGATTAAAATTGTTTCATTATCACTAAAATGCAACAAGCTTTGTTAACTATTTAAGAAAAAAAAAAGAAATTATATAAGAGATGAACCAGCCTTGGGCTGAAAATCTCTCTAATAAAAAAAAGAAAAAGTTATATGTTTTATTATTCAACTCTTGGCACGAGTAATGTGAATCTCAAACTTTTTCGCAAGAATTGGAAAATATGATGAATTTTTAAATAATTTTGTTACAAAAAGCTTAACAAATATAACTTGCAAAACTATGTTAAAGGAAGATATATTTATACGTACTTTGTAATAAATATCTAATTTTATAATATATACAATAAATTTTGTTATAATTCGGTTACCAAAATAATATCAAATTTTGGTTAAATTTTGTTATATTTGTTATATATTGTTTGTTGATATAATCGTAGCAGAATACTATATTATATTAGCTTGTGTTATTATTAACAACAGTTGTCATAATTTTGATGATTTTGATATAATCTTGTTATTTGCTATTGGTGGAGTATTTTTAATGATCTGTCTGAAATCTGTGGGCAAAATGAATCAATTGAAATTCTCGCCACTATCCATAGTGTAGTGATCTCAATCATAAAAGATCAATAACGGCGCAGATCACATCCTTAAAGAAATGAACAGTTCATTTACAAAATAACTGGATTTTTCTAGATTTTTTTCAGCAATATTTTACAAAAAGCAAATGCAAGAAAATAGGTTATACTTCTGCTCTTATAAAATCTGGCCTACCCAATTACCAGCAACACAGCATTAAGTTTTAATTTGTATTTTCGAAAACGTTGCACGCTTAGGTGAACTTTTAAAATTTTGTTTTTTTTTTTGAGAAAATCTAATGAAACATGTCTATTGTCTAATTTTTCTTTGGTTTGTTATCACATTGGCGGAGATGTGAACTAAAAAATACCTTGTTTTTGAAGAGGTGATACCACACTTATGATCAGGAAAGTATGGTCGGCGTTAAATTAGACCGGACTTTTTGTTTTTCAAAGATTTTGGGAAAGTGTTCTGCAAGCACTTTTCTGAAAAACTATAGTTCTCTTTATAACATCTACACTACCCGTCATACATAAGTACGGACTCACAAAAAGTATTGCAACAATATTGCATCACCCTGACTCACCTCGATATCTCCAAAACCTGAGAACTTACAAAGATGCTGTCTTCAGGAAAGTTATTCAGAAGACCAAGCAATAACTTTTTTGAAGGTGGCATTTTTGTAGGTGTTCTGGTTTTAGAGATATCGAGGTGAGTGAGGGTGATGCAATATTGTTGTTATACCTTTTGTGAGTCCGTACTTATGACGGCTAGTGTATATCAAAATAATACCGAAATGTTTAGAGTTTTTGAATTCCTAGTCTAGTCCACTCTGAAGCTGGTTGTATATGAAAAAGAGGGAAAAATAAGGAAGAATCAAGAAAATATTATTTAACTTCCAGTATGAGAATACGTTTCTTTAAAAAAAAATATCCCGAGCTATTCCTTGACTGATAATTCCGAAATAACTTTCTACGATTCATTTGAAAATTTTCTTTATCGATTTGTTTAAAAAAAAAACTTCCAGAGATTGTTTCAAAAATCCTACTTCTAGGATTCCTCAGAAAATTATCAAAGTTCCCTTAAAAGTACCTTTATTAGAAATCTTTCTATTGAAAATCTTTGAATGATTTTTCGTTGATGCTCTTTTTTAAAAATCTTTTATGGATTTATTAAAAATTGTTTTTTGTTTGGATTACTTTGGAAGTTACTTTACAAACTCCTCTTGGGGTTTCTTTCAGGGCTTCCCGAAATCGAAAATGTAGTATCATGATATCTGCTAAAGGATTGTGTGTATTTAAAACACTCCTCGCTTGGCAATGGAATTTACTTAATTCTCGGGATCCTGGGAAATCTTTATATTATCCCCCGTTTTCCGGGAAGTTGAATCCCGGGAAATTTAAAAGTCCTAGTTCCTTCCTTCAGACATTTTTCCGATGGATTCTTTTACAAAGTCTAATGAATTACTTCATAAACTCATCCATAAATTTCTTCAAAATTCATCCAGAGTTTTCGTTCGATTTTTCCTCTAGAAATTTCTATTCAGAAATTTCACCAACGATTTCTTTTAGAATCCATCTAAGTATTCCTTCTGAAAATCCCTCCGGAGATTCCATCACAAATGTGCCTGGAAATTTCTTCCTTTTGACAATTTTTCCAGGGATTCCTTTAGAATTCCTTTATACACTACCGTAGAAATTCCTCTAGAAATTTCTCCAAGAACACCTTTGAAAAATAGTTTCTGGATTCTTTCAGAAATTACTACGGGAATTCCTCCTGAAGTTCCTCTAGAGATTTCTCCAAAAAAAAACGTTTTATTGATTTCCACAAAACTCCTGCACGATTTTTTTTTATCAAATAGTCCTCCAACAATTGTCTCAGGAATTCAGAAATTCATATTTTTTATTTAAAAATTTCAGAAAAAAATCTTATAAAAATTGCTTAATTTTTTCAAAGTTTCCGGCAGAATATCTCGCATATTTTCCTTGAGAAAACCCTCCAGGGATTGTTTCAGAAACTCCTCTCAGAGATTCCTTTAAAAACTTCTCCAGGTTTTTTTTTTTTAAACATGTTTCATGAATTATTTACAAAATTGGTTTATGAAATTCTCTCATAATATATTTCACGGGTTCTTAGAGAAATTTCCCTGGAGATTATTTCAAATAAGGTACACCGGGGCTATTTGAAACGAGGGTGAGATGAAACAGCTGGTTATTGTGTTGTTATCTATAATAATGAAAAACATTATGAATATCATAATACCTATTTTTTAATCAAACAATATTTGGTAAGTAACATTTGTATTGAAATCTATTTCAAAATTTCACGTTTCATCTTGCCCCGGTGTACCTTACTCCTCTAAAATTCTTGATACATTTTTGCTTAGAAAAGTCCTATATGAATAACTTCAGAAATTCCTCCAAGGATTGCTTTAGAAAAGTTTAAAAAAAAATCCGTTAGAAAAACTCAATAGATTACTTCATATTTTTTTCTAGAGATTCTTAAAAATCCTCCAGTGGTCTCTTCAGATATTCTTCCAGAGATTCACTTACGAATTTCTCCGATGATTTTATTGGAAATTTCATCAGCAAGGTCTCCAGAGTTTCTACAGATATTCCGCCAGAAACTCCAGTAGAGATTCTTGTGTAAATTCTTCCAGTAATTTCAATTATTTCAATACGATTTCCCTTGAAGATTCCTGCAGATATTCATACATTTTTTGGAAATTTTTGAAACGATTCCTTCAGGAATACAAAAATCCAGAATTCTTTCAATTACTTCCTCTTTCTTAAATTTCTTCGAAAAATATTTTTAAAGTTACATGAAGAAACTCTTTCAAAGATTTCTTAAGAATGTTCTCCAGGGATTTGAGAAATTCTTTCATGGTTTCCATCAGAAATTCTTCCGCGGATTCCTTTAAAAAATCTTCCAAGGATTCTTTCAGAAATTATCATAAGAAAATTAATAAGAAACTCTTCTAAGGTTTTCTTTTGAAAATCTTTCATGCATTCTTTCCAAATTTGATTTATATATTCCTTAAAAAATGCATCTTTTTGGAAATTCATGATTATCCATGAATTTCCTTTATAATATCTTTCAAGGCTGGGGCCTGTGGCGCAGTGGTCACAAGTTCACTTAATAAGTGGATGGTCATGGGTTCGATCCCAGTCCCGGTACTTTGTGACGGACCCGGATAATTGGATATCGGCGAAATGGTAACTCATAATAGACCCTCAATTGCACTGGCAAGGGAACAGCAGCCACACATCAACATCCTCGTGCTTATCACTCTACCATGTACAGGGTAGGAAAGTGACAGCAGCACATAGGCAACCAGTTCGATATAGTAGAATTAGAATAGAATACATTTAGGCGCTGCGAGTGCAGCTGCCAATTGGAATCGCTCACGTAGTGCCCTAGTAGACAAAAGAGCTGCTAGGCTAAATGGTTAAGAATAAAAAATATCTTTCAAGATTTTTTTTTCAGAAATTTCCCTGAGATTAGTTCCGATATTCCTCTAAGAATTTCTTAAGAATTAATTCCAGAGCTTCCATGAATAACTTCAGAAATTTCTTCCTTGGATTCCTTCAGATTTTTTTTAATATTTTCTTCAGAAAACCTCCACTATTCCCTAAAAAAATCAAGATATTCTTTGAAAAATTCCTCTTGCAGTTTCTTCCGAAACTGTTCCTCAGATTCATTTGGAAATTTTTCCAGGGATTCTATTGGAAATTCTCACAAGAACGTATCAAGCAATGTCTTCGCCAATTCCTTCAGAATTCCTGCGTGATTATTTTCATTGATTCCATCAGGATTTCCTCAGAGAGTGCTTCAGATATGCATTCGTAGTTTCCTTCAGCAATTTCTCCGGGTACTCTTTCAAGTATTTTCGCGAAAATTCCTGCAGAATTTTCCCCAAGAAATTGTTAGAATTTTCCCAAGATTTTCATTCAAGAACGCATTCAAAAATATCTTTCTTAAATTATTTTTTTAAGATTTTTCATAGGAATTCATAACAAATTTCTTAAGAGATTTTATATGACTCTTAAGATTTGGATGTATCTTCAACATTCCTTCAGAAATACAGTAATTTCTCCAGGAATTATATCAAGAGATATCTCCAGGAATTTTACCAATGGGTTTCTCCAAGATTTCATCTAAAATTTATCATGATATTCTTGTAGAAATTCCACCAGGAATATTCCAAGGACTTTCTCCAGATATTCCCTCAGGAATTTCCGTAGACATTCCTCCTCAGATACCCTCTGGAATTTCTCCGGAATTTCTTAAGACTTTCTATCGGAAATCGATCAAAGATTTCTTCAAACATATTTGGTACGGTCACGCCCTTCCCAAGTAACATTTTTCAGAAAAATAAATTTAAAGAGATTCTTAAAACCAATGTAAAACCAAAATAAAAGGTACATAAGGTTTTATGACGGTTATCTACAAGACAAACTGGTCATCAAAATGTTACTTGAGCATGATCAAGAATTTTGTGGTCAAATCCTTATTCCTGTCTGCCATAACAAGAAACTGATAAGTGAATTTCAAACTATTACTACTGTTAAATCGTTTCTCTAGCGCCACTAGCCGAAACATATCCTATCAGTGAGTCGAACGTTCAGATAAATACCAGTTACTAGAAGGGAGACCCTATTAGAGCTTGTTTGCTAGAAGCAATAATTAATTTGTTTAATTTCACTCAGCCACGATGGGGATAAACCTAGCTGACATCGTGGTTGGTTACACGCAATCAACATTCACAAACTGTTATCTTTCGAATGGCGGTGGCGCGGCCGGCAGTCCCCGTAAGGGTTATCCCCGTTCAACCAAGTATCGGTTCGGTATCCACCAAACCAGTAGACAGCTTGTTTATTATATGCAAAAATCTTGCTCTCGTGAGGGTTCCGAAGGTCAGAAATCCTCGTGCTGCTGTTGCTAAAGCAAATAACGCTAATTGTACTTGTCGTCGCTGCAAACGTGCAGAGCTTATGGAAAGGAATTCATCGATACAGTGGGAATAAGCATCGTTGTAAAATCTGTTTTAACTAGTGAGTTATACTTGATTTTTTTTTTCTAAAAATTACACACCCTAAAACTCTATGCAATGTACTGGATATTACCAAAATTGCATTGCAATGTATATTATGAGCTCATAATCTTCGAATCCTTCAAGGTCACACATGTGCCATCACCTGCAACCGCTACAAACAATTTGCTAATTTGTTGCTGCCCTTCGGCTATATTTACAATTCCTCCTCGAATGAAACCAATTATTGTCGTCTGTTTCACCTCGGAAGATAAATGTTCCACAGTAATTAACGTCATCTTTTTACGACGCGTGCTCTGTAATATTGAACAAACGACACATTACTGTACGAGATACTTTGGTTTCTCGTTTAGTTTCGATTCAAGGATTGCTTCACATCCAACATATAATTTTGCAACAATGTTCATAATTTCACTAGCTCGTATTCTACTAATATTGCGATATAATGTCTCTAACACAAAATGTGTTGTTTGTAAAAAATATATCTGGGCTGATTCATGTTAAGTGGCCTCAATTGCGAATTTGTTTTGACATTCTACAAAAATGAGGGCAAGACTCCCTCTCGGGAGCATCTACAAACACTTGATTCTCTAATCGGTGCTTGACGCAATGTCGTGAAACATTTGAAGTAATTGTTATTTTACAGTAGAAATTTCAGATCAATCGATATACTAGATGCTATCAACGTTCAAGCAGATGTCCAAATATATTCGAAAACTATTTTTTTTTCATCTATCTACTCAAATTCAAACTAACCGGTCCGAAGAAACTTCTAAGTATTCATCTCCTCTACGCCCACCACTTCGGTTCATTCTCGTGAAGCCGTCCTCGACGAAAACCGATCCACCTTCAACAATTATGTAACTGCAGCACCATCCTATACAGTTTTCCTCATTTTCTTTTCGTTAGTGTACAATACCAACCGCATTAAATTGACCAACTAAAAGGGGATACCGGCAAAGCAAAATTTTATATCCGGAAGGAAACCGAATACCGCCGCATTGCGACCAACCGAGTAGTTGTTTCTCCTCACTGACTGAAAAAAAAATCAATACATCACGAAATTTTAATCTGTTTCCTCCCTTTAGGGGCTGCTTGTGAACTATGTTCGTAATTCAGTGTTAATGTACATAGAAGCTTATCAGAACTATCCCTTCGTTTTTCCTTGGTAGATTAATCTAGTATTAGTCAAACCCCTAACCTTCTTCATTAAAAAAAACTACGTGGTTTCTGAACGCCCCCTTCGACTTGTGAACTATGTCGCGAAAAAACAAACGACAACTATAGTTATCGTTACGAGGCTTGGACTATACCGAGTTGCGAGCGTGTTTAGACTGACCGTTGCGTGCGATAATGCCATTAGGAGGAACTCCGGTGGTGGAGCATTATCGGTGCTAAATGATCGATTGGGCGTGAGTCGGGTTTGCGGACGGACGTGTCCCTGCCTATCTACGGTTTGTTTGTTTAAGTGGGCGGACGTTTTCAAGGAGCCTAACAATTGAAAAGGGGCAACAAGCCGCTCTTGGGATTCTCAAGGAGTTCCTTTGGGGTTCCTATTACAAGTTCCAGCAGGAATGGCTCCTTGAGTTTCTTCTGACATTCGTCTAGGAGTTTTTTCAATGATCTATTTAGGCGACTATGGAATACCTTAAGGAACTTTCACGGAATTTTCTGAACTATTTTAAGGACAAACATCTTGAAATCCCGCTTCAACAATGCATCAAAACTTCCGATGCACAAATCTCAAGAAACAAACTTCAAACAACAGTGCATTCTATTATTCTGTTCTTGCTCACTTGTAATAAGATTAAAATAAGAAGATCAGGTTGATTGGTTTTGTTTACAAAGAGATTTGTGCGCTCGAAATCGTGAGTAGGTACCAAAGTCGGCCATTTTGGAATTCTAACACGTCTGTCCTTAACTTTCTAATAGGGTAGAAATTTTCTTCGTCATATGCGTTAATTCCAGTCATATCAGACGGAAAATACCCAACAATTACTACAATAGACTATTAATAATCAGCCCCTATAAATAATTTCGCGAAATTTCGCCGAAATTTGACGTTTAAGACAATTATAGTTCATTCACTATATTTTCTACATGATATGAATTAGTAGACATACGTAATGCCTGAAGTTCATAGGCACAATATGTGTTGAAAAATGGACAAATTGAGTGGAAAAATTGCGAAAAAATCCACGTAGTTCTGGTGGGATTTGAACCCACGTCTCCCCAAGTTCGCTAGACAGGGCGCGTTAACCAACTCCGCCATGTGCTGTGGATAGGCAAAAAGTCTCGACACTAAAAATAACTTGCTCTAACTGTTGTTCGTAAGCACGCTCAGAGAGTGTTGGAAGTGGACATCTAAGGACCGAAAGATATGGTGAATTGCGAGGAAAGAACGTGGGGTGAGGTGGGCTTTGGTTCAGGTTGGCTTTCTACTTCACAGAAGTGTTACCTTGTTCTGTGGCGGAGTTGGTTAACGCGCCCTGTCTAGCGAACTTGGGGAGACGTGGGTTCAAATCCCACCAGAACTACGTGGATTTTTTCGCAATTTTTCCACTTAATTTGTCCATTTTTCCACACATATTGTGCCTATGAACTTCAGGCATTACGTATGTCTAACATACCATTTCGGTTGGTTATCCGAAAAACAGCAACATTCGTGATGAATTAGTAGTTGATACCCAATTGGCCATGATACATTAGCCGGGATGCGATAAACTCTATCATCATTCGTTGGTGCTAAGTTAGATGGGAATTCGATTAAAACTCTATCATTTTTGCCTTTCTCGTACACATTGTATGAAAGGCTATATGTTCACTCGAAAAACGAATTTTCGATAAAAGGCTCGGAGGGTCAAGTCACATATACCTACCAATCAACGAATTGAGATGATGTCTGTATGTGTGTATGTATGGCACTTCCCATTGGCCGATATTTCGGCCATTATTTGCTATTAAAAATGGAGTGGATCGGTCAAGGCGTTCCGGAGATATGACCATTTCAGTGATCCAGACCAGCTACGGTAGAACTGGCCGTATATAAAACTGAACCAAGCCCTATCATGCGTATCATGCCCTGATTTTTGTATCCTTTAGCATTGTTGACGAATGTTGTGCGAAAACCAACACTGGAGAACAAAAATTCCACGATGTCGGCTTAAAACTCAAGATAGTGGCCTAATATCCAAGATGGCGGCTCAAAATTCAATGTGGTGGCTGTTTAATAGAGTTTAAGGCTGCAAAATCATGCAATATGGGTATATTTGGTATAGGGAAGATGTCTAGAGTCCAAACATGGCGACCAGAATATCCAATATGGCGGTCTGAAATCCAATATGGCGACTGCAAATTAAACATGGTGGCTGTTTAATGGAGTTTTAGGCTTCAAAACCAATAGGGGTATGTTTGGGACGCGGAAGATGTCAGGAGACAAAAAATGGCGACCAGAATACCCAAGATGGCAGACTGAAATCCAAGATAGCGGCTGAGAATTCAAAACGGCGGCTATTTAATGGTGTTTTAGGTTTCAAAACCATGCAATATGCATTTGGGGAAGATGTTTGGAGTCCAAAATTGGCGAGCACAACATCCAAGATGGTGGTCTTAAATTCAAGATGGCGGCTCCAAATTCATGGCGGCTGATTAATGGAGGTTTTGGTTCCAAAACCATGCAATATGGGTATATTTGGTACGGGGAAGATGTCCGGAGTCCAAAAATGTCGACCGGAATATCCAAGATGGAAGTCTAAAATCTCAGAGGCCTGCTCCAAATCCAAGATGGTATCGGTTTAATGGAGTTTTAGACGCCAAAACCATTCAATGTAGGTATACATATTTGGAATGGGGAAGATGTACGGGGTTTAAAAATAGCGTCCAGAATACCCAAGATGGCAGTCGGGAATCCAAGATGGCGGCTGCTTAAGGTGATACGAAACGCCGTGTTAATTTTCTTATCTTCCCTCTCTTTCTAACAATTTGTCTCGCGATTTCGAAGATGGTAATCTCGATTTCTATCGCACAGAGAGGGTGAAAAACAATCAGCATATGCACTGCAAGTGAGCATACACAATGATAAGTTTTTGTTCCATAATATGAAGTAGAATCTGAGATTACCATCTAAGTAGCATCAGAGCAATATGGCGAATATTTCCTTGATCGTCCCGTTCGCCCTTAAAAAAGTGTCATCGTAATATAATTTTCGTCATCAAAAATCGATCTAATTGGATTTTATTTTTTTTAAGGAAAAATGTATTTTTGAGTAAATATTTTCCTAAATAATTTTGGAGTGTTTTCAACTCCT
The DNA here is from genome assembly GCF_035046485.1 of Aedes albopictus. Taxonomy (NCBI): domain Eukaryota; kingdom Metazoa; phylum Arthropoda; class Insecta; order Diptera; family Culicidae; genus Aedes; species Aedes albopictus. Next base: position 184,367,023 of record NC_085137.1, read on the forward strand.
TTATATTCTTTTACTGCTATAGATTGGTGGGGAAATTTGTAATGTATAGATTTCCAGCTCAACGCACGAGTCGCGTAGATGCAACCTCAATTCAAATGAAATGTTGCTCATGTATGAATATCTATCTGAAGTTTTTATATGTTATTTGCTTGTATTATTCTTCACCTAACTTTTAAAAAGATCGTATTTGAAATAACTGCATTTTTTTCTTCAAAAACTATAACTCTAAAACGGGTTGTTGGATTGAAATGATGTCTTTGAAGATGTTTTAAGATATTTGTAAGACTTTTAGTAGTTAAAATGCACTGAGAGTAATATTCATCGTGAATCTATGTTGGATGTCAGATAATTTCAATTTTCCTTAAACCTTACCCTTCGATTTTTTCTTATTTTTGTTCAGTGTAAAGCTGACTTCTAGCTTCAAAATTTTCCAAGTAGCCCAGGCTGGTCGAATTCTTCCAACTATTTGTTTCTTGATTTTTTTGTTCACTGATTTTCAAAACAAGCAAAAGGGAACAATTTTTGATATATTTTTATACCAAAAATTAGATTCTACACAATTAAAATACTAAACAGAATTTGTCCACACATCCAAGGAAAGAATTAGAACTCTGTTAAATATTATTCAAGGCAGTCTGAAATTACCATTTTCGAGAATTAATTGATCTTTTTATGATAAAATTGTAGAACTGTAAAAAAAACTCGAATGACATTTCAGAAGGTCCGATAAATTTTTATTTTTTATTTTTTTTATTCGCTTACCGATGTAAAATAAAAATTAGAAAAAAAAAATAGTTAGAAACAATTGGCCATCCCGGGCTACTTAGAAAATTTCTTGGCAGACAGTAGACTTTCTGCATAAAAATAATTCAAAAATAAATCGATAGGCGAGGTTTCTGAAAAATTGAAATTATATGACATCCAACATAGATCCGTTATGAATATTGCTCGCAGTGCATTTTTTTTTCTGAAGGCCGTTCAAATATCCTCAAATATCTATGAAGACATCATTTCAATGTAACAAACCGTATAACCGTATTAAATTATTCAAGAAATCTAGCGCTATAACAAAACCACATCTAAATTGAAAAATATCGAGTAAAAAATGGCATATTTTTCTCAAATCTCAAACTCACTAATTTCAACTTGTAGCAATAGTGTAATTGTTTATTTTGTTCTTTCTTACTTATAATTAGGATAAATTAAGAACATCCAGAGCACTGTTATCGTGTCTTTTTTTATATATGCGTGCTTAAAATTGTGGATAGGTGCGAAATTCAGCCATTGCGGTGGCCATCTTGGGATTCTTACGAGCTTGTCCTTGAAGTTATTGGGTAATATAGGGTTAAAGTTACACCAAAGGGTTACTTCTGGGATTCCTTCATAAATATTTCTGTATTTCCTCTAGATAATCTCGAACGGTTCCACTTGGTTATCCCTTGGAATTCTATGAGAAGTTTTTTTTTGGATCAGGGATGGAAAATGTCATTTTGTTATGTGCTTATTTCATTATTATTATTATTATTATTATTATTATTTATTTTAATTCAAAATTTAGAAAGAGGGAAAAGCCCCCTTGAGCGATTTACATTTAAAATCATTCTCAAAAGGGCGCAAAACCTCTTTTTCTTTTCAAAAATCATTACAAAAATAAAATATTTTAAAACTAATGTAAAGGCTCAAACGGAATTTATCCAATGCTTATTTCATTGTCCTACATAGATCGACGACATCATTAATTTTCCATAATTAATCAACATTATGTATTAGAGATGTAAACATTATGCCACAAAAGTTCAACTTATTGGACGTAGTGGCTTATTTTGCCCAACATTTTTTTCATGAAATTTCGTGACTTTTCCCATCCTTAGTTCGGATACTTAAAAGAGTTGAGGAAGCCTGACATTTATCCAGATGTTTTTTTTTGGAAATTAAACTGATGTGAGTTTCTATGGGAAATCCGTCAAGAGGTCTATCTGGAATTGTACTTCATTAAGGAATTCATTCTGGGTTCTATCTGAGGTTCCTCCAGAAGTTGATCCTGGGATTCGCCCCAAAAAAGTTTTTTTTTTTCAAAAATTCTTTCAGGAGTTGCTTCTGAGATTAATCAAAGAGCTCCTTCTGACATTATTATCTCAGGATTGCGCACTTATTCTGAGATTCTGAGATCTATTCAGCAATGTCTTCAGATGTTTCTTTTTAGATTCTTCGAAGAGTACCTTCTGGGATTCCTGCAGGAGTTTCTTCTGAGATGCCAGCAAGCGTGATTTTTAGGATTCTTGCAGGAGTTTCTACTAAAATTAATCCATAAATTTGTTTATGGATTCCTCAAAAAGCTTCTGCTAAATTCTCTCCATAATCGTCTTTAGAAAATCCATAGAATTTCCTATTGACTATCATCCAAGAGTACTATCAGATGATCCCCCAGGAGTTCCTTATGAGAATCCATCAGAAGTTTCATTTGGGAATCTCCCATGAGTTCTTTTTGGGATTCATTCAGAAGTTTCTTCCGAAATTCCTGACGGGAATTTTTCAGGTTTTATTTATGAATCCTTCGAGAGGATTCACTTCATACATTTTTGATCCCAGGATGAATCTATAAAGAAATTTGGAAGGAATCCATAGATGAATCAGTAAAGGAATGTGAAATCCACAGAAAGCATTCGTGGAGGAATCAATTTCCGGCATAATCTTCAGATGTTATTGCTGAAGAATTCGCAGATGGCATACCTGGAATTCCTGCAGATAATTCTTCTGAGGTGCCAATATGCCTTCGTTTGTTTTTGCAGTAGTTTCTACTGTATTTTTTATGGATTACTCTAAGAGCTTCTGTGAAATTCCCTCCATTATTCTCTTTTTTTTTATTTTTTTAGGATTTTCTACTGGGTATCCTCCAAGAGTTCCATCAGAGAATCCTCCAGGAATTCGTTCTGAGTATTCTGCGGAATTTTGTTCTGGGAGCCCTCTTGACCTGAAGGAATTCCTGGAGAAATTTCTAAAAATTATCAGTTAAGGAACATAGAAGGAATCCATAAAGAAATATGGAATTTTTGGAAGCATTTGTGTAAAAATTTAGACGGAATTCTCAGATGGAATTCCTGAAGAAATCCTATAGATTTCACCCATAAACATCGTATGAATTTTGTTAGGGTTTCCTACTGGGTATCCTCCACAAGTTCCACCAGAGAATCCTCCATAAGTTTATTGTGAGCATTCTCCAGATGCTCCTTATTTGAATCCTCCGAGAGTTTTTTTTGTTTTTTTTTTATTCATCCAGGAGTTCCTTTTTAAGTTCTTAATGGAAATCTTCCAGACGTTTTATTGGGGCACTCCAGGTGTTCATTCTGGAAATCCTTCAGGACTTCTTGGAGAAATCCTCGAATTGAATAACTTGTTTAAACTCTAGAAGAAATTGTCTGAGGAGTCACAGACTCTGCTGTTGTTACAGGAATTTGTTTAGATCATCCGATTGAATGCCTGAAGTAATTCCCAGAAGGTCTTCTGGAAGGAATCTCCAGAAATAAATTTCTGTTGGAATTCCCAGAAGAAGTTTCCGAAGAAATCCCAAGCAGAAACTCATGAATAATTCTCCAGATGGCATACAAGGGGTAATCGACAGATGAGTGGGTGTAAAGTGCGTGGCAGCATCTTATAGGATACCCGATTGAGTTCAGATTCATATTATCCATTCAGCCTGAATTTTTTATAACTTGGTCACAGAAAAACAGACGTGATGTCAACAATATTCAAGGTTGTTTTATGATTCAACCCGTCCATCGTCCCTCTTTTCAACTATTTAAGTTCATCTAGGGGTATCCATTTTTTTATGTAGCACCAGGCACAAGAAATTTGCCAAGGAAAGCACTCAAATTGAGCTTTAATGTGATTCATATCGCCACCGCTCCGCTCGGAAAAACAAACAGAACCAAAAGTGCTTGCTGCGCTGTTGTTGAAAACGGGAAGCATATTGTACAATGCCTGCGCCTGGATACTCTCCCACCCAGCCCCATTTTCGTTCGGGCTAGCTGGTGGGTACGTGCCACCGAACACATTCACATTTCGAGAAAAAATAACCGTTTTCCTCCATAGAAAAGAAGAAAAAGAGGAAACACCATTTGGGGCAGCCAGCAGCAACAAGGATCGAGGGGGGGGGGGGGGGGCGTCAGAGGAAATTGATGGCTTTCGTGTCCTTTTTGTCAAGGTTTCTGATTTCACATCATAAATGGGCTTACATGATGAGACGGCGAACCACAGTCCAACCAGGTTTCGTACCGTCCTACCTATCGATGGGCCCGTCATGGGAAAAGCGGAAGGAGTTTTTGGGTCAGGTAGGTGGCTGAGCTGGAGCACTTTCGGGGTTGGGGAACGAAAATATGACTCCGCCGACGTCAACAAATTATTCATCGTCATTGGACCATTGGACGATGGTGATGTGCCAGGACTTTCCTTGGAGCCCACGGCCAAGAGGCTTCAGCTCATAAGTACACGATGCAACGGCGGGAAATGTGATATCGGATGATATTGTTTTGTTCGTTATAAAAGTATCCTCTGTTGGGAAACGTGTACCTCTGAAGGAGGTATTGAAGCTTCTAAAAATTAAGCTATTCGGTTTATTTATGTCCGATGGTGCAGTCAGTGACAGGATTCCGTTTTCCGCTCCAGACTGGCCGCACTGTCGTGGTCGCATTCCTAAGCCGGAGATCATTTTAAAACTTGCAGTTTGTATTATGATGACTTTTTAGCCTTTTCACACGCGAAACACTTAATATCAATAAATTGTTTTATGCTATTCTATATCATAATTTCTATTTTACATAAAGAATGTCGGTACCATAATGGCGATTTTTTCCAAACTGCTTGATTATGCAACCGATATGAGATGCATAATAAACTTTATGCAACTCAAATGAGTTATATAATGTAAAATCATTGCATAAAATTTTGTATGCAGCTCGTTGCAAAACTCGATTTTTTCAGGACACTTCTCGGCAAGCCTCGTTGGATAAAAATACGACTCGTGCTGAAAAAATCAACTTTTTGCAACTCGTTACATAAATAACTATTGTGGAGCACCCATAATAGCGCCAAAGCATACCTCATGACATACTTAGTTTTATAATTACCATAATCTCATACTTTTTTTTCTGACTTCATTTTATAATATAAATATTTCTCGATTTGTCGATGATTACGATGAGCGGAGTGTATGGGGTGGTTCTCTGCCGATATTTTATGCAGATTCCTTAGCAATGACAACATTTTTGACGGATGCATGCAAACTGCCCATTTGCCAGACTTTTCCTCAAAGCTTTCTTACAAACTTCTTTCAAGATTTATTATAACTTCCTCACCGAGAATTGTAATACAGGTCGGACTCGATTATCCGGAGTCAGGTTCGGTTGCTTCTCAAACATATATCTTGGGAACGAAATGCTCTATAAAGCTGAAATTTTGACATGTTGTCATGCCAACTTTGATTTGTGATCAGTCAAAATTTCAGATTCTTACAGCATTCCGTTTGCGAGATATCATTTCAGGAAGCGCCAGAACCCGACTCCGGATAATCGAGTCCGACCATTCATGATATTTTTGGTAGATGCCTTATACTATCTTGGCGTGAACTCAGCTGATTGAATTCCAATATTTGTAGCGAATTCCATAAAAAAGTCTTTGTAATGCTTCGACAGATTACTGACAAGATGTGTGATAAATTATTTCCGACTGCTGCCATGGTAAAAACAGGGCTAGGTTCCCCGATTTCAGCACCCCTTCACTGGTACATTCCTGAGACGTACATTCCCATGTTGAATTCCTGAAGAAACTGCTGGAACACCTTCTGAAAGAATCCATGGAACAACTTTGAGATATTTATGGGAAAAAAATCTGGAGAAATCCCCTAATGAAAATCCTGAACGTTTTTTTCAATAAATTACTGGAGAAGAAATTCTTCTTCTTCTTTATGGCTCTACGTCCGCACTGGGACTTGGCCTGCCTCGCTTCAACTTAGTGTGAGGCAAGTACAATGATACTCTGTGCCCAGGGAGTCGAGAAAATTTTCCCGACCGGAACGGGAATCGAACCCGCCGTCTCCGGATTGGCGATCCATAGCCTTAACCACTGGGCTAATTGGGAAGAAATTCTTAGAGGTAAATCCTGGAGGAATTTCTGAGAAAATACACCCGACGGAATTTCTGATGAAATCTCTGTCTGATGAATGCCTTCCAGCCTTTCTGTAAGAATCCTTATAAGAATCTCTGAAAAATGTGTGAAACAAAAATGAAGCAATCCTTGGAGGATTTTTTGATACTATCTTACGAAATCCTTGGAGCAATTGCTGGAAGAGAAATGTCTTGAAGGAAAATTTAAAGGGATGTAAAGAAATCTTGGGAATTTCCTTAATAATCTTTTGAAGAATTACTAAAGCAATCCTTGTAGAAAATCCCTTAGAAATCGTCTGAGAAAATTTTGAAGAAGTTCTGAATTTATGGTTCTTAGTGTATTCGTGAATGATTTTGTAAAAAAATCCATAAGGGGCCATCCATCAAGTACGTCACGGCCCTAGAGGGGGTGTTATGAAAATGTGACAAGCAATGTGTTAAGTATAAGGAAAACCCGTACGAAGGGGAGAAAGGGGGTCGAAAATTTCCCATTTTAGCGTAACGTACTTAATGGATGCTCCCTAAAATATGTTTGAAAAAGTTCATGGAAGGTTTCCTGAAAAACGCTTTTAAAAACTTTTGGGGGAATCTCTTTGGATAAGTACTTTCTAAAGGAAACCATGCAACATTTTTGGAAGCTCTTCGTGCAAGACTTTCTTAAGGAGTTTTTGAAGAAATTCATTCTACAGTCTAAAGGAATCCCTATAAGATTTTGCAAAATAATTTCTGACCGTTTTTCTTTAGGATTTTCTGTATTTTTATTTTAAGAAAATCTACGAGGAGTTTCCAAAGAAATTTCTGAAAGAATTTCTTTAAGATTTCATGGAAGATTTTTTCAGGAACTCGTGCAAGATTTTTTAAATGAATCATATGATGGACTTCAGCAAGGGTCCATAAAAGAGTTATCGAATAAAATTGTGGCAGTTTTTTTTATTCCAAAGTAATCCTTGGAGAAATTTATAAGGAAATTTGTGGAGGATAATCTGGCGATTTTCTGATTAATTATTAGTCCAATTAAGAGGAAAGAAACCATCATCGTTTATCAAAAACTCAAAACCAGTTTTCTCATTAAAATCTCAACCAATGTTAATAAAAATTTATCACTGCACTCTAGTCACCATCTGGGTAACAGTGAAACCATTTTCAATGACGGGTTTGTGATTTGGAGCAAGAAAACTGCTTTTGATTTATTGATGATTGCTGATGATTGAATGATGGTTATTTGAGCCTTAATAATAAAAGCCATAGGGGGTTTTCTTAAAGAATCCCTCGAAAAAATGTGAAGGAACACCTACTGCCGTTCTACGCATAGTCGTCCCATGTTGTATAGGAGTCCTATATAATATGGGAAAACTATGCGTAGGACGGCAGCTTAGAGGAGTTTCTGTAGAAATCCCCGCAGAAAATTCCCGAATTGATCTCCCTCTTTTTCCAAGTACCTGGAGAAATTTCTGAAGATTTTTCAGGAAGATTTTATAACAGAAATTCATATTTTTGAAAAATCTCGAAAGTTATTTCTAAAGCAAACCCCGGAGAATGTTTTGGAATAAATTCTTGGAAAATCGTTTAACCCTCAAAGCCCCAGGACAAACTTTTTATTTTTTATCGGCTGATACTCAGGATCTGTAAAATATAAAAATAAGTGGTTTTCATTATGATTGATGGGAAGAGTTGTACTTCATGCAAGGGTAGTTGTCAAACCGGAAGTCCTTGCTTGAACCTGATTTTGCACCGGAAATAAGTGTTCCCTGGTGTTATGTTTGGCGATATGCTCTACAGCTGCCTTTTGGCTACTTTTTCAATAAATAGCTGTTGATTCTCGGTAGATCAATCAAAGTGGAATCTAAATTTGACCTTTAATTTCTTAGCGAAACGTGCTTTTACAAATTGGAATCAATTTTGTAAATTGGGACGGAAACCGATAAACGCCTAAAAGTATGCAATTATCCAGTAATAATTCGTTGGATAAAAGTATGACCCGTGTTTGAATTTTAGGTGGATTAATCACATCAGTGATACTTTTGAAAGAAGGGCTCAAAAATACAAAACAAATTCTTCATAGACACCAAACTTCTAAAATCATCTTTTCAGGTCCAAAATGATTATGTTCACAAAATTTGGTCTTAGGGAGTCCTACCGGAAGTACACTCCCGGGACAAAGTTTCAGATGCAACTCATGCTAGAAAGCAGCCTCATCATTTTTTTCTTGCGTTGGCCTACCATTTCAAGTTGTTAAAGATTTCAGAACTATTATAAAATACTAGATTCATAGACAAATCGCCAAAACATTGCACCAGGGAACACTTATTTCCGGTGCAAAAACAGGTTAAAACATGGACTTCTGGTTTGAAAACTACTCTTACATGAAGTACAACTCTTCCCATCGATCATAATGAAAACCACTTATTTTTATATTTTACAGATCCTGAGTATCAGCCGATTAAAAATAAGAAGTTTGTCCTGGGGCTTTGAGGGTTAAGAGAATGCTCAAAGGAGCATGAGCATGAGCATAGATGACCGTACTATTCGTAGTTGCTACTCCGTGATTGACCAGAACAATCGAAGTTGCACAAGGAACCAACAGACGGAGCTTGGGAGTAGCTTACCGTCCTCAATGTGCATCTTCGAGAATTCCAAACTTTATTAGGTCAATAACGGCGCCGGCCACGTCCTTACGGTCATCGAGGAAGGAAAGGAATGTTATTATGACGTGCGTTGCTTACTAAAGACCGAGATCACCTCTGCGTCTCCACGTCTGTCATGGGAAGGACTTTTTGTTAGTGGGGAGGGGAAAGGGCGCATGATATGAGTTCACTTTGGTAAGTGGAGTGATTCATGCAACCCTATTAATATCAAACCACTTATTTTCATTTGGACTAAAACAAAACACATGCCGACATCGAAGATGACGAACCATTCAGATAGTTTTCGAAGTGCGAAAATTAACGAAAGAGAAAATAAACGTGGCTTTGGAACTTGGGCCGACACTTGACGTGACGAACATTTCAATGTATGTTGACTAAAATCGCAAAAAATGTTGTTTGTTCCATTTATCGTATCATAAATCGCCCCGTACGAAGATGAGCAGTCAAATAGACGACGACGACGACGACAACGATGCGCACGCGGACGATCCGAATGAAAACGCGGCCTGTACACTTTGCCTCCAAAAACTCACTCCCCCGCAGAGAAAATAAAATCGCAAAAGTCTAGCAAAGCGAGCGCGCGAAACTTTGCTGCTGCCGAACTACCGCACACTACTGACTGCTTGGCGTCCCGTCGTCGGAGCCCCGCAGAGAAAATAAAATCGCAAAAATCTAGCAAAGCGAGCGCGCGAAACTTTGCTGCTGCCGAACTACCGCACACTACTCGGTTAAGAGAATGCTCAAAGGAATTTCCAAACTATTTTTTGGGGAAAAAAATCTAGAAAAGTCCCGAAAAAGTAGGGTAAATCTCAGAAGGATTTTCTACAGACAGAAATCCCCGAAGGGATTGCTGTAGAAACTCATAAACAACTTTTTGTGAAACTTCTAGAAGAATCCCTAGTGGAACTTCTAGAAAAAATGAAAGTTTCTGTGGGAGTTTCTGCCGAAATCCAAAGTAACCTCAGTACAATTTTTTTAAGGAACTTTTGAAACATTTTCTGAAAAAACTCGGGAATAGTTCCTATAGACATCGCTGAAAGTTTTATCAAAGCAATCTCTGCAGAAATTTTTGATGTCTAAAGAAATTCCTGGAAGAATTTCTGTTCACATTCATGGATATTGTTTTTAGAAATATCACCAATCTTGCGTAGAGTCAAGCACAGAGATAAATATAGAGAGAGTGTATACGACTAGAGGGGTATCCAGTTAGCCTAGTGGTTAAGGCTATGGATTGCCTATCCGGAGACGGCGGGTTCGATTCCCGTTCCAGTCGGGAAACTTTTCTCAACTCCCTGGGCATAGAGTATAATTGTACTTGCCACACAATGCACAAATTCATGCAATGGCAGGTAAAGGAAGCCCTTCAATTAATAACTGCGGAAGTGCTCTAAGAACACTAAGTTGAAGAGAGGCAGTGCAAGTTCCAATGCGGGCGTCGAGCCACAAAAAAGAAGAAGAAGAAGTATACGATTAGAAAAAGTTCTTGGTATCATTATAAAACCAAAATAAAAGGTATTTGGTTTTATGACGGTTCGCAAAACCTCTACAAGACTAATTGATTATCAAAGTGTTACTTGGGATTGTGTTTTCTCGTAGCAGCGTGTGCTGCGCGTAAAGATTTTTGAGTCGCACCCTATCCCTGATGCTCATGCGTATGCTCAAGTGCCTTTTGTGAGTTAATCTGCAGTGGGGTTCGATACAAGGCCCTCCTCATGAAAAAGTATGTGATTTAACTACAGGGGATGGCCAAAATGTTTGGGATAGGCAACTTTTTTTCTCCCACAAAAATATTTAACATGCTGTAACTATTCATAGAGTGTATAAAAAAATCTCAAATTTTGACTGTTTGTCAACCTATCATATGTGCATCATTGGTACAAATTTGGGCTCGATTGATTAATTTTTCGCGAAGTTGGAACCGTTCGCGTAAAACACTACTTTTTAGACAACTATTTTTTGAACAGTCATATCTCGGAAACCAGTGAACCGAATTGAATGAATTTTTTAACGTTTATCAACAATATATTGATACTTAATACGACGTTATAAAATGTAATATTTTCTCACGGCAAATTAAGTTATACCGGGTTGAAATTTTTACCCATATAGAGGAGAATAAGTAAAATTTACAATACCACACAAATATTATTAAATGTGTTTTTCCTTCAATCTAAATAGGCTCTAATATATCTAATTAGAGATAATTTGAGAACAGAAGTGGAAAATCTTTGGATATCAACACTAAAATTTATTGACATTGATGTAAAAAAATTACATTTTTTCGAAAAAAATCCAAAAACTGTCAATCCATGATAACTTTTTTTAACATTTAAAAAGTACCAATGTTTTAATAGTTTGTGAAGCATTTACATATTGTTGGTGTACGTTCAAAATTTCATTCAATTCGGTTTACTGGTTTCCGAGATATGGCAGCTCAAAAATGAGATGTCTAAAAAAAGGTGTTTTACCCGTACTGTTCTAACTTTGCGAAATATTAATCAATTGAGCCCAAATTTGTACCAGTGATGCACATATAATAGGTTGACAAACAGTCAAAATTTGAGATTTTTTGATGCGCTCTATGAAAAGTTATAGCATGTTGAACTTTTTTGTGAGAGAAAAAAAAGTTGCCTATCCCAAACATTTTGGCCATCCCCTGTATCTCATCAGTAGCTTCTTGGGACCGAACGATCGTTGAGCTTTGGTCAGTTGAGTTTTTATTTATTATTATTAATGTATTCCATATTGTGTTTGAAGGTGTTGCGAAACCGGTGTCTCCACATTTTGTTCGATAAATCCCTTCAATTCATAAGCTACGCAAGGATATTGTTGAAAGAACGATCAAGTCGGTTCATAAACACAATATAGTAAGCTAAACCATTTCTATCGAAAGCAGCCCCTCAGGTGGACAATAATACAATTAGTGGGAGAGTTTCCTCACGAAGAACATTCCTGTGGATTCTATCCTCGTCTTTTTGTCCCTTATTCAGCCTGCTCATATCTCATTCATCCATGGTTGTCCACATTGCCAGCGGAGCCATCTTTTTTCTCACTCCCGATGGCGCAGAAACTGCTAAATGGTAAAATGTTTGCCAAAGTGAATTTAATGATTCACTAGCATAGCACCACCGCCACAGCTCGTGTGATGAACCCCGAGGGGACACATCTTCGTCATCATCATCATCGTCGTCCTAGCGTCCTAGAGTGGTGAATGGGAAATCAGCCACTTTAGTCACCGTCATAGTCGGTGGTGGTGATGGTGATGGTGGCCAATCTAATCTCTCGTTCTTTTGCTCTCTATGCGTAGGTATATGACGATACCTATATGAAGCCATCGTTCTTCAATAGGGAATCCAACAGAACTAAAGATAGTGGGCGAATCCGGAGGAGGAGTGTCGCTTCAATCGGGCTTTCACCGGGTACTAGTTGTGGGTTGGGCCTTCCATCCGATGTGCCAGTGGGGTTTTTCTTGCTATAGTTGGGTGTATAGATTTTTCCTGTGGTAGGTTATTTTTAATCGCATGAGTTTGACCTTAACAGGTTCAGGAATAGATTGGCAAAATATAGAATGTATCGGGAATAATATTGTTTGAAAAATGACGGATTCGTGTTAATTCAATGTCATAATTGTATTTATTTTCAAATGAAACTATTAGAATAAGCTTGAAGTTAAGGAGGCTCAAATACATCAGGACTGATAAAAGAATTAAAATATAATTACGATTGATACAAGTACCTCTGAATACACTTTCAATAGAACACTATCGTATCGTATTGTTATTACTGTAGATGCTGCCAGACAGACTGTCGCACTTCGAACCACCTTCCGCCAGTAATACATAATCGATTACATCCTTGCCTTCCTTTCGCGATTGACGAACTTTTTTTACGTTGAGGAAAACTGCAAATAATCGATATCAAATCAAAAGTTGATTGGCGGTGGGTGTTCAACTACCTAACCTACGTACGAGCACACGCCATGCAACCTTGTAACAAACAACATGCCAAATTGCTTTTCACGGTTTTATGATTTCACTGAGGCGGTTATTTTGTCTTCCCTATGGTACAAAGTATGGATTTCAAGAAAACATACAGTAAGGAGGGAAAAACTACACTGGGACAAAAGTATTGTAATCCGGGGTCAAATTGATTACTTCAAAACAACTTTTGCGGATAACTTTGGTCGCAACTCAAATATTGCAAAAAAAAATCTGAACAACTAAATAATACCGGGTTGATCTTTATGAATCAATGCAACAGAATTTTGTTCAACAAATTTCAACTTTTAGTAAAACTAGCAGTCCCCGGCAGATTTTGCGGTTTTTTCTGTAAACTCAAGGCTATATTTTATTATCATATCATAGGTTACAACGTTCATGTAAAATTTGACAAAAAAAGCAAGCATGTAAAATTTGCCTTACAAACTTCAACCATATTACAGAGCGCGATGGCACAACCAGTTGCATCAAAATTTTATCCAGTAATTTTAGACGCAACAGGGAATTGGAAAAGTTTTTTTCGGGGTTGATGCGATTAATTTTAAATTTTACCATACAACGTGGATGAGTCACTTACTGTATATTCACATCTCAGGAATCTGACATTGAGTGATTTGGTGAGATCTCTTCACGGCTAGCTGTGGGGTACCCCGAACAGGTTCCGGAACACTACCGGGTCTCTCAAATATAGTCTGAGACTATTTCATTGCCAATGTTCATTAGGTTACCTAAACAACACGATTTGATGTATCGCCTGCATGGATATGGGTCGCTTTTTCATTTTACCACTTCCAGTGGGACACCCAGAACCAGTTCCGGGATTGTACCTTTTGTTCCTGATGTGGCCTTAGACTAGCTCCACGCAAAGTGTTAATAAGTTTTCCTAAAAAAAGTCGCGAACTGATGTACCGCATGCATGAGTGTGGTTCATTTTTGCATTTCGCTAGTTCCGGCAAGATACTCGAAACTTGTTCCGGAAAACTACCGGTAGTCTTAAATATGGCCTGAGACTATTTTCTTGCTGAGCGTTCTTCACATTATCGGAGGAGACGTTATTTAATATGCTGCATGCATACGTTTGGTTCCATTCTACATTTGATTACTTCCGGTGGGTCACCTGGAATTGGTTTCGGCACACTATTGGTTTTCCATAGTATGGTCTATGATTTCTTCTTGATAACCGTTCATCAGGTTACCTAAAAAGTCATTTAATGTATCGCATTCATGAGTTGGTTCTCCTTTACGATTGACCATTTTCTATGAAACATCCGTAATCGGTTGCGGAACACTACCGGTAGTCCTAAATATGATCGGAAACTATCTTTTGCTAAATAAAGATGCCTAAAAAGCCGCGATTTGATGAGTCCCCATGCATGCGACTTCGGTTCACTTTTATATTTGGTTACTTTCGGCGGGACACCCGGAATGAATTCCGGAACAGCACCGGTAGTTCTTGATGTTGTCTGATCCTACTTTCTTGCTAACCGTTCATCAGGTTATCAAAAAAAAACAGATTTGAGGTTTCGCATCCACGGGATTGGTTCACTTTCATATTTGACCATTTCCGGTGGAACACCTGGAACCGGTTCCAGATCACTACCGACTCAGATATGTTCGGAGAATATTTTCCTCCTTACTGTTCATAAGGTTGTCGAAAAACCGCGGTTTGATATGTTGCATGCATGGGTTTAGTTCACTTTTATATTTGGCCACTTCCAGCGGGATACCTGGAACCGGTTCTAGATCACTACCGATTCAAATATGTTCTGAGAATATTTTCCTGCTTACTGTTCATCAGGGTATAAAAAAGCCATCATTTGATATGTCGCATGCATGGGTTTGGTTAACTTTTATACTTGACCACCTCCAGCGGGACATCTGGAACCGGTCCTGGAACACTACCGATTCCGATATGATCTGAGATTGTTTTCCTGCTTACTGTTGATCAGGTTATCAGAAAAGCCGCGGTTTGAAATGTCGCATGCATGGGTTTAGTTCACTTTTATGTTTGGCCACGTCCGGCGGGACACCCGGAAACGCTTTCAGCAATATTTAGCTGAATTTTGCCGAGCTGAAGGGTCCAACAATTTTTTTACTGAGCTTTCAGCAAAGTTTGCTGAATTTCAGCAAAACGTTACTGGTGATCGGCAGAGTTTACTGAACATATCAGCAAATTTTGCTGAATCTAAGCAAAATTTTTGCAGAAACCTTCAGCTCGGGATAATTTAGCAAAATTTTTCTGAAACCCTCAATCGATTTTTGGTGTGTAAAGTACCGCCCACCGTGTATAACGAATCCTGACTGTACTTGAGGTGCTCTTAGAACTTTCTGAGCATAAGTCATCGGATTCACACGCATATCAAGTATTTTTGAAGTAAGTTCATAACTGTATAGCGTCAATGCCCATGAAACGCTTTGAAACGCCTCTGAACCACCACTGTAGCCCGCCTGGGATCCTGTGAAGTTCCCTAAGCCCCTTTGTAATCTTCTAAAACGCCCATAAACGCCTCTGAAACCTCTGGATTACTCACCTGAGAGCATTGGAAGCCCCATAAAATTCATCTAAAACCTCTTCTAACGCCCTGAAACGTCATGAAACGCTTTGAAACCCTCCTCAAATGTATGCCATCCCTAAACCCCCATAAAACTAGTCCTTCTGAGTCCTTCTGAAACCTCCTGAAACACCCTGAATCACTCGGGAACGCATTGAAACGCCTTCAAAATTCCCCCGAAACCCCCGTGGAACTCACCTGAGAACCCGCAAAGCCCCCAAGAGCCTCTCTGAAGCCACCAGAAACACACTGGAACGCCCTTAAATGCACTTAAATCCCTTGAAACATTTTGTAACGCATCTGAACCCCCCTGTACCTTGCCTGAAAACCTGTGAAGTTCCCGAGAATTTCTCTGACAAGCTCTCTGACACCTCCTGAAACGTCCTCAAATGCCTCTGAAACACCCGAAAATCCCCGTTTAACTCACATGACAGCCGGCGAGGCCTTTAAAATCCTGCAGTAAATAATCATCAAATGCCCTGAATCGTCTTGAAACGCCCTAAAACCCTCCTAAAACCACCGTGAAACCAATCTGAAAGCCCATGAGGCCCCTTATAGCCCCTCTGAGACACCCGGAAACGCCCGGATACGCATTGGAACGCTCTGAAACTCATTGGAAGCAGCCTCCTGGAGAAAGCACGAATATTTAAAGCCGACATCATCGGTTTGGCGCCAGGTGTTTTTGGTTGCAGAATGTCAGGCTCAGCACACTTCGCTACATGTCGTAAGGGGCTATTCATTTATTACGTAAGGAAATTTTCACGATTTTCTGACACCCTCACCCCCCTTGTAAGTTTTTTTTGTATGAGAGCCGAAATATTTTTGTATGGCGCGTAAGATTTCTCAAATCCCCCCCTCCCCCCATAAACTCTTACGTAATTAATGGACAACCCCTAAGAAGCCCAGTCAACCAATGGTTGTATAAGATGTTGAATAATATGTTAAAGGGGAGGCGATATGTGTACATTTTACATGCACCTAAATGGAGACTTGGACGTATATGGCCTCCACTTTAACATCTTATGCAACATCTTATACGATTACTGGTTGTCTGGGAGATAAATTAATGCAACTGAGAAACGGATTTTCACACATTGTACAATGTGTTTAGTGCTCTTGGTCAAACCTACAAAACATACAAGTATGTAAATAATTTAACTCATTTGAAACAACCCTGTAGTCAATTAAATGTAAATGTAGGGGCTCCGCCAAATCACTGTGTTTCCAGTTTAATGCAACCGTCAATTCAAATCAGCACCAAATTTTTGGTTTCATTCCAGTTGTTTATGAAAGCCTTTTTAGGGGTTGATAGAAACCCCCTTGAAATGCTTTAAAACGTCTCTGAACCCCATTCACTTTCTCAAACCCTCTAAAACTTTCTGAAACGACCCAAAACGTCTTTAAACGGTTTGGAACGCCTCTGAGATTCCCCTGAAGCCCCCGTGGAAATTACCTGAGAAACCGCATAGACCCCTAAAGCCCCTCTGAAACCACCACCTCGAATGCACTGGAAGTGCCCTGAAATGCATTAAAACCCCGTGAATCACTTTGAAACGCCTCGGAAATCTCCGTAAAATTATGAGAGCCTATGAAGCCCTCTTAAAGCTTCTAAAACGCCCCTGAAAACCTTCCTGAAAATCCACGTGGAGCTCATCTGAGAGCCTGTGAAGTCACCCCTTGAAATCCCTTTGAAACCCCGCATACCTTCATTTGAATCTCCTAGCCAAATCGCCAACCTTAAACTTTTCTGCTAATCCATTTGATAAATAAACTGAATCCATTAAGGAAAAAATCTATTTAGGCAGTCCAGACTCATTATCTAAATGGGGGATCCAGTATAAAAATAAATAGTTTTACTTAAAATTTTGGCTCCTATTTCTCTATTCCATTCCATACCATATGGTTGATCCCATGAGAAATGAGAAATACTTGCCAATAATGTGAAGTTGACTCTGTGCAAGACTACAAAAATGGCCGCCTTAAGTTTTATTCGAATTTTTGGTCAAATCAATAATTCTCCAGATCAAACAAATTTATCCCAAAATGCTACTCATTGCCTGCTTACTCGCAGTCAATATCGAGTAGCATATTTGAACCAATTATTTCCAACGAAGGTTCAAACAGACATTATTTTGAGAATTTCTATACATATAATTCTACATGTATTCTACATACATTCTTTACTGTTTTTTTTTCTGGAATTCCTCCGAGGAAGCTTTCAAAGATATTTTCTGAAATTTGTCCAAATATTCATTTCAAAAGTTTCCAAGGATTCCTTCAGCAATGTCGTGGATTTCTCTAATTTTATAGCTGGGTTCCTTCAGGAATTCCTGCTAGAATTTCTTTAAAAGTTTCGGCAAGAATTCCTTCAAATATGCCACTAAAAATAACTCCAAGGCTCTTAAACTCCATCCATAAAGTTCTCTGAATTGGAATCACGTGGCCAAAACAACCATTTAGATGCCAGTATTTGACCCTTCTTACTTATAACCTTTGAAACAACTTACAAGATGGGAGTGTAGAATTAGCTCTAAGTTAAAATACACATAAATAAAAACAAAAAAAAACTTACAAGATGGCTGCATTTCCACATAAAAACTAAGACAAGAACTAAATTAAAATACACTCTAATGACAACATTGTTTCTCTCATTTTCTCCATTCCACAGCGAAAATCCTGTTCTTCTACCTGGTATTCTATGCGGCGTTGATCGGATTCTTCGCAGCGATGCTTGCAGTATTTTGGCAGACGTTAGATATGAAAATGCCAAAATATCAACTCGGTGAATCGCTGATAGGGTCCAATCCGGGTAAGTGAACTCACGGTTCCTAAATCCCACCCCATGCCTGATCGGTCGATCATATTTATCAAACAGGTCTTGGCTTCCGGCCGATGCCAAAAGAGGACAACGTAGAGAGTACGTTAATTTGGTACAAGGCATCCGACAACGGAAACGTTGAAGCCTGGACGACGCAAATCGATGAGTTCTTGGAACGTAAGTTTCTCATCTTAGTTTCGATCATAGTTCGATATCCTCTAAATTCATGATCATTGTAGCGTACCACCAAGAAGAAGACAACCGTGTCGACTGCTCGTTCGACAACCCACCGCCAGAGGGCAAGGTTTGCAAAGTTCCTATGAACGAATGGAGCTCCTGCACCAAGGCGAACCGATACAACTTCAAGAAGAAGAGCCCCTGCATATTCCTGAAGCTCAACAAGGTAAGCTTATCCATCCATCCATCCAGGATGGACAACTTTTGGACACTGTTCATTCAAACCCTGTTTCCCTCCAGATCTTCAACTGGGTCCCAGATCTGTACAACACTACCGATAACTTGCCGGAGTCGATGCCCGAAGATCTGCGAGAGCACATCAGCTCCGAACTCAGCCGAGGTGACAAGAACGTGAGTGTTAACCATTTTAAATTTGATTCGCAAGACTATTCATAGTTTACCCTCACACTCTTTCACATTCCCACGCCAACAGGCCAACATCGTTTGGGTCTCGTGCGCCGGTGAGAATCCCGCCGATAACGAACACATCGGCCCCATCAACTACTTCCCCCGCCGAGGATTCCCCGGATACTTTTTCCCGTTCAAGAACATCGAAGGATACCTGCCACCGATCGTCGCGGTGCACTTCGAGAGCCCCAAGAGTAAGTATTACAGAACTGAGAATTTTACTAGATAGGAAATATGTTCAATATTTCAATACTTTTCTTTTTGAAAAATATTGGAACGGGACTTCTCAGTTTATGACCGAAGTTTGTATGCAGAACTTGGAACACATGAACAACCCAAGCAACGAAAACCATTTTAAAACCTTAAAAAGCGAAAGAAATTGACAATTTTTAAACACATTTTAGGTTCGGAAGAGACAAAGAGCAACTCATCAGTTGACCTACAAAAGATAGCATTTTTATTCAACTTTTCCTTTTGCTTTGACTTTTTTTTTTCATTTTTCAAAGGAAAATAAAAAAAATGCGCAGAAATAATAACAACATGCCAACACTGAACTGTCTTCAGGAAAATGATGCATAATAACATACTGAAAATTTGTTCGGAACATCAGAACCCACGAAAATCTCATCCAAGAAACATATAAAGGATTTAGTGGTTTTTCAAGGTTTGAAGAGGTTGTTTATACTGAATCAGACCTGCCCAACCTTTAATGGACGCGGTCCACAAGTAACACTCCATACCAGTCGACGGGCCAGATATTGAAAATCGATAATAACACACTTTTTTTAGAAAAATTTCCTGATTTCAGAAATTAGAATACAAAGTGTTTTTTCAATACTGTTTGTTTCTAACAGAATTTTGGAGCTTAGATATTTATTTTTTGCAGAATATTGAAGTTCGTATCAGTAATAAGGAAGCTGGTCTAATATGTTTTCTATGTTGTATTAGAGCTATCTGAAATCTTGATGGCCATATGAACTAAATCACTGAAAGTTCAAGAATTGTAATTGAATTTCTGCGTTCTTCGAAAAAACAAAATTCTAGAAATTCTATCTGAATAGCTTTTTATCAATTTTGCAACTTGCTGGCACGGACAAACGCCATATTGCATGCGGTGCTTTTGAACATCCAGTTTTATTTTCGTAGAGAATTCTTAAAAGAATACTGGAAAAACTTGTAATTAGAAGGCACGAAATGTTGCTAATTGACAAATTGAGAGATACAATTTGTGAAAAAAATCGCGTTCTGGTGGGATTCGAACCTACGACTCCGTATTCGCTTGACCGGCGCTTTAACCAACTAAGCCACAGAACAAGTAATTATTCTGCGGAATAGACAGCCAAACTGACCCCAAACAGGAGTGTGTTGTGGATTGGCATCTAAGCCGAAAGAGAGATGAGTTTGTGAAATAGGAGTGTGCACGGTGCGACTTCGCGATTTTTTCACAAATTTCATCTCTCAATTTGTCAATTAGCAAAATTTCGTACCTTCTAATTACAAGTTTTTCCAGTACGTCAAAAATGTTTCAGAATAAGAAAAAAAACTTCTTCAACATCTTCAAACACATTTCCATCAATCACTACTTCAGCAATAACACCATAATGCCTGCCTCTGTCTCCGCCTTGCGCGAGTTTTTACCGCATCAAAGGCTATGTTAACAGAAAAGGAGACTGGGTGAATCTGGGCGCAGAATGTACACCAATGACCCATATCTCATTCGAAAGGCCTGGTTGAGACAAGAAAAAGTTCCTACATTCATCGTGAGGAAAAACAGTTGTTTGACTTTCTTCAAGGATTTTATTTGTTTATTTTTTTGTAATTATTTGCATGATATTCCATAAGTAACCAATCTAAAATAAACCAAAAGCCTCATTTGTCAGTGTTTTCGAAGACATTGCAGAGTTTCAGAGGATTTTCGACGGGTTTTGGAGACGTTACAGATACATTTTCGGAGGGCCTCAGGTCTTAGGATGTTAGGAGGATTTTGGACTCATTTCGGGATGATTAAAGGAGCATTTTCAGCGGATTTAAGAGGTGTTACGTAGGCGTTTTCGAAAGTGCTTAAGTGCTTTACATGAGGTCTTAGGGGTGTCGTAAATTCAGCCGTTTTAAACTTCCGAAATCGAAATTCGGATAAACTTTTTAACGCGTCCTTTCTAAATTGATAATTTTTTTCCTACGTCCGTTACCCGCAAACTCAGCCAACAGAATGAGGAAAATTTCGCCCACATTTCTTCCGAACCCTTTCAAAAGCTATCGCCGTCTTGCTCTCACATACACATCTCCTATCCTAACTAATGCCCGTACGTCCAATCTGTGTTGCGCATTACTCACTCTCTCTCACTGTCCATTCAAAAGTTTCGCACGCACACTTCTCCCATCACTCTGCTTGACGCTTGAGCGTGGCCATCAGCCATCTCCTTTTCACCCCTTTTATTCATCTACTGAGAGAAAGAAGAGTCAACTTTCTGCACAAAAGCAAGCGCACGCATGCGACATCTAATCATCATGATCATCAATGCCTGTCAACGCTAATCTAGTACTTCTCGAAAGCACGCTCAACAAATTTCAATCAATCACTTAGCACATTCACTACAAGGGGGTTTCAGGGGAATTTCGGAGAAATTTGAGGAAGTTCCAGAGGTTTTTCGGCGGATTTTAAAGGCGTTACGCAGGCGTTTTCAGGGGTTTAGGAGGGTCTCAGGTGCGTTACACGACGTTCGAGAGAGGGGGTATTAGAGGAATTTCGAAATCATATCAAGAAGTTTAAGGACAAGGTTGCTGAAGAACAAAGATGACCGCCAAAATGGCCGTCTTGTATTTCTCTGAATTTTTCTCGAGCACAAATCTGGAGATTATGCAAGCAAATTGATCTGGAAATGCTACCCATTGCTTGCTTACTCGCAGTGAACATCAAGTAGTACTCTCAGATCAGTGCGTTTGCCAGATCTTCGGATTTGTTCCCGAGAAAATGCTAGGCAAATTACATTGTTATGTAAATGTAAATGCATTTTCCGCGGATTTCAGAGACGTTACGGAGTCGCTACGCAGGCGTTTTCGGGGGTTTCGTAGGGTCTCATGTGCGTTACATGGGGTCTGCGTGGGTTTTAGATGGTTTTCAGGACGCTTCAGAGGATTTTCAGAGAAAACATAATAAAAACTTTGGAAACATCCTTGAACAGTCCTTTGATTTAAAAGTGTACTTGAAACCTCTTGATACGACACTGACATGAAATGCATGAAAACGTACTTGAAACACCCATAAAATCATCATAAACAATTTGATATGTCGCTGAAACCCTCCTTGGAATAAGCTCCACAAACCCCTTGAAACTA
Organism: Aedes albopictus; assembly: GCF_035046485.1. Taxonomy (NCBI): domain Eukaryota; kingdom Metazoa; phylum Arthropoda; class Insecta; order Diptera; family Culicidae; genus Aedes; species Aedes albopictus. Next base: position 184,389,175 of record NC_085137.1, read on the forward strand.
GAGGTGTGCGCCGATTTGAAATCTGTCGGCGGCAGCGTTTTGCACTTTTTTGGCCGGCGGCGGCAGCGTGATCGGCGTGACGCCGAATGAATTTTCGGCGGCGGCGGCGTGAAACGGCGTGGTCATAATTTTTAAATTTTTGTTAATTTCGTTAATCAATGTAAGTGTTTTATTTTTTAGTAACTCATCATTTTGAAATTTTGAAGATGCAATGACATGTTTATAGTTACGGTTTAGTTTTTTTCTATTATCACATATTTTTTGAAAATTTATTGAAATAATTGTTATGGTGAAGAGCTGCCCAACAAATTATCCAGAATGACTTTAAAGGAATTCCCGGAAGAAACTCTAGAGGAATGCCTGGTGGAATTTCTAGAGGAATTTCTGAATAAACTCTTCAAGGAATTCCTGGAAGAACTCGTAGAGGCATTCCTCTAGGTACACCTAGAGGAATTCCCGGATGAACTTCTAAACGAGCTTCCAAAAGAGCATCTAAAAGAGTTACGTGATAAACTCCTAGAGGAACGTTTGGGGAAACTCCTCGAAAAATTCCGGAAACAAATCTTAGAAGAACTCTTAGAGAAATTGCCGGAGGAACGCTTAGAGGTATTTCCGGAGGAATTCTTAGGGGAATTACCGGTGGAACTCATATAGGAATTCTCGGAGGAAAATCCGGGCAATCCTTGTGCAACTCCCAGAAATATTGTTAGAGCAACTAGTAAAGTAATTGCCAGATGAATTTTCGGAGGAATTTTTGGAGGAACTCGTAAAGAAATTAGCGAAGAAATTCGAAAAGGAATTCAAGGAGGAACTCGTAGAGAAATTACCAGAGGTATTCATAGATGAGTTCTCGGATGAACTCTTAATGGATTTCCCGGAAGGATTTCTAGAGGAATTCCCAGCCGGATTTCTAGAGCAACTCCCAATGAAACTCCTAGAAGAATTCCCATGAAATTCGTGAAGAAATTCCCGGAAGAACTTGTAGAGATTCTCGGATGAACTCAGATACTTCTAGAGAAATTCCTCGGAGAACTGCTAAAGGAACGTTCGGGGAAATTCTTAAAGGGCTTGTGCAAGTTCTAAAAAAACTTATATAGCAACTCGTAGTGGAATTGCCTGGGGAACTTCTTCCCGGTGAAACTCGTTAAGGTGTTTCCGAAGATATTCGAACTCCCGGAAGCACTTCTAGACGAATTCCCGGAAGAACATTTAGAGAAAGTCACGGTAAAACACTTAGTGTAATTCTCGGAAAAAATTGGTTAGGAATCCCCGAAGGAACTCGGAATGGAAGTAATTCCCGGAAGAATTCCTAGAGGAAACCCTAGAGAAATTCCCACAGGAACTTCTAGAGGAATGTTCGGAGAAACTTCTGGAAGAATTTCCGGAGAATTCTTAAAGAAACTATTGGAAGAATTCCAGGAGGAACTGCTACAGAGCTTGCCGGAAGAACTCCCAGAAGAATTCGTGGAAGAACTCCTAGAGGAATTACAAGAAAACTTCTGGTATTTCTAGTGCAATTTCTATGGACTCTTAAAGGAATTCCCGTAGAAATTCGTTATGAAATTCCCGGATGAACTCGTTGAAGAACTCGTGGAGGAATTCCCGGAGGTGCTCCTAGAGGAATTGTGTGTGTGTTTGGTTTTGAAGAGGGACTTTAACCTAGTGGTCATTTGGCCCTCTGTCGTAGAGGAATTGTCGGATGATCTCCTAAAGGAATTCCCAGGAAAAACTTCTAGACTTCTAGATGAATTTCTGGAGGATCTCCTAAAAGAATACTTGGAGCAACTCTTAGAGGAGTTTCTAGAGGAAGTACTACATAAATTCTCAATGAAACTTTTTTAGCAATGCCCGAAGAAACTCCTAGAGGATGTTTCGGAGGAAACCCTCGGATTTCCCAAAGCACCTTCTAGAGTTCTCGGAGGAACTCTTAGCGGAATGCTTGGCTAAACTGCTGGAAGAATCCTCTAAAGAGTTGCTGGAGAAATTCATCTCTTCTGGAGATCAACACGACAAAAACTTTTTTTTCAGAATCACCTGTATTTTCTTCAACCTTCGGAATCCCTAGATTTGTTTTCAGCCATCAGTTATCTTCAGGAACCCCCGGTATCTTTGTAAACTCGTTTTAATTCGAAGGACAAACTCTTTCACTTTTTTAGAACTGTTATAAATTTTACCCAAGAAAAATGTACCACCGCTGAAAACGACCCTACAAATGCTATGTATGCAGATGACTCCATTGCTTGAAATATTGTAAGGAAATAAATATAGAAATAATTTAATTTATCAATGCGTTTTTGAGATCAGCGTAGAAAATTGTAGTTCGGCGGCGTAAGCGGCGGCGCGCCGAAAAATAATCGGCAGCGGCGGCGTGAACCGAAAATCGGCGGCGGCGCCAGCGTGGCGTGGCGGCGCACATCTCTACTTGAAACACCTCGGAAATGGTATCAAACTCTCTTAAAACTTCAAGGAACGCCTTTCAAACGTTCCTAAACCTCTCTGTAATGATTTTGAAATGACTTAACACGCTTCTGAAACCCCCTCACGGGCTCCTGAGACTCCCTGATTTTCCGTAAAGCCCTTTGGAACGTCCATGAAATCCCCCTTAACCCTCTAATACCCAACCCCGCCTTTATACGGAGTATAGTTTGAGCATTTTTGTAATTTTTGTTTCGTGGAAATTTTTTTTTTTTATATTTTTGGTTGATATTTAAGGCTGTTTTGTATATCTCAAAATGGTTTTTGGTGTATTTTAAAACGCAATTACATTTTTGAAAAATCATTGAAAAATTGATGTTTTAATCATCTTTTAGAAGTAATAGTTTATTTTGTACTGAATGGCTACAATTAACATATTTTAAATTTTTCCCAAATCATTCTATTCTAGTTTAATAGTTCAAGGGAATCGAATACACTCTAAAATTAATTTTCTTAAAATTACACGGAAAATAAAGTTTCCTTTGAAAAAAATAATAAAATAAAAATATTTCAACAATAATCATAAAATCTCAAAATGTTTTCACCTCTAAAAATCCGTACCCCAAATAGGTTTACAGGAAAAATATAAAAGTGTGGGGATGTTCAAAAATAAAAATTAGAGAAATCAAAAACCAAAATTCACGAAATTGAGAATTGAAAAGATTCATCTTCCAAAACATGTTTAAATCGATTTTAGATGACGAAAAATGATATTTAGATCAAAATAAAAAATTTGGGTATTAGAGGGTTAAAATCATCAACCTTGTATGGGAAGTCGAAAAAAATTCCGCTCCACTGTATTTTTTTTTTTTCATTGCGTTTTCGAACTCAGTGCTTGATTCTACACCAAAAAAGATCATTGGTTTACCGAGTTCAAAAATGTTGTAAACTAGTGATATCAAATAAATTGGTTGGAAGACAATCAATATAAAGCAGGCAGTCAAGATAAGACGTAGTAGGCGGCTTAACTGTACTTAATTTCACTATTTAACCTGGATTGTTTCAACCAACTGTCCTCGAACACGTTTGTAATGCTCGGTTTTATCGCCGGGGTCATATATAACCCGTCTTCCTATCCCTAAAGTGTTACGAGTTGATGTCAACAGTTTCAATCTCAATGCAATTCTGATAATGGAGTCGCATGGTTGCTTTCTTTGTATTGACTTTTAACTTTGTTCATTAAAAATGAATTGTTTATATTTGAGTTATACCAGAAGCCTTATGAAGAGTTAGAGTAATTTGTCAAAATGAAATTGAAGTTAATATAGGTCAATGAAAACAAAAAACTTATATTCAGCTGAAGCTACAAAAAATCCAAATCATTGCAATGTTTCCCATTTATTCCTCCTTCCAGACGGCGTCCTGATAAACATCGAATGCAAAGCCTGGGCACGAAACATCGTCCACGACCGTGCCGAGCGAAGAGGGTCCGTCCACTTCGAGCTGATGGTTGACTAAGAAACGCGGCCATCGTCCCTAGTAGCAGCTGGCAAGAGTAAAGCAGGCCGAAGAAGATGAGTCTAGGTGCAGGCGAGAGAACATCTACCAGAAGAAACAACAGAAGAACATGAATAATACCGAACAACAGTAACTACCACCATATGAAAAAAAAAACTGCAATCAACATCAGCAGTGAGCAACTGACGCGAAAACACAGAAGAAAGAAGAAACCAAAAAACGTAAGAAGAAGAAATCAGTATGTTAAAACAATTAATATTCTATAAGCAAAGCTTGAAAAAGAAGGCAGGAACTGAAGTGAACAGGGATTCTCGAAAGTTGGTTAAACATCTGGAGGAAGAGTTATGCAAGCTATTAAAAAAACAACAAATTTAGGTGCGATCTTTAATTAATTTAAAGTATAATTAACAAATACAACAAACTAGAGGTTAATTATATAAAAAATACATACGCGAAACATCATCTCGTCTAGGAAAAAAAATCAATGAAAATCCCATGTACAGCTCTTAAAGGTATAACTCATACAAATATCGCGAACCGAAGCCGAAACAATTCAACACGCATTAATGAGAACAAATTTCGTGAAACGCAGTGAAGGTGAAGGTTAGCCGAGTTCGATGCGATAGGAAAGAGCGATTCGTCGACGAAGGGGTGATGTCTGTTACTTGGAAACTTGGACTGAAATGCAAGCAAGGAAATAAAAAAAACCGGAAGAAGCTGACCGACACACGATTTATTCTTCTAAATAAGGCTAAAGAATGGGAGAGGCACATTCTTCGGGGGGTGATTATTTTAGAGGTAATTTGAAAACACTGAATCAGTTCGTTTTTGAATTCCGAACTGTGTGTACAGGTGAGAACATTTAATGAGGACTTAAACTATTAAAAGTGAATGTAATTTTTGGAGACAGGACGCCGCGGGAAAAGTTATTTTTGTGTAAGTCGATACTATCTGAATACAAAGTGGAGCTTTTTATAGAGGTTTAACAAAATTACAGACACATACATAGGAAAGGTATCGATATATTTGTGGGTTTGATTGAAATCAAAAACCAATCTTGTTCCGTTTAATCGATTTTAAAGTTTAATGCGTTGACATAAGTGGTTTATTAAAACAAATGAAAGCTAAACAGAGTGAAGAATACGGAAAATACACATACAACTGCGCGAAATATCAGTGAAAACAGAGATCGGATAAGTAGCAATGCTACGGAAGGAAATCAGCAGGAAATAGTCAAAAAATCATCTGAATGAGAAACAAGTTTACGGGCCTCTTTCTATTCTTACACTCACTGCCCAACAAAGAAATAATAAAATAATAAAAAAAAAATCATGAATTGCCCAAGTGAAAACAAGTTTACTATCATACCACGAAGCGTTGCAGATGATATAGCCCACAGTAACGACATCAATAAAACAAAAAAGAACAAGAGTAAATCCGAGCAGAGAAAGTATAATTTGATGTAATTAATAGCTGATTAAAGAAAAAAAAAACTGCAGCATAAGCCGTACACAAATAAATTTGATAATGTAATTAGGGATTTCGCCATTTAACACTAAACAAATAATTAAACTTGAAAATGTTAGCCTATTGGAGATGTGTAGTCGAGATCGCTTCAGTTGTGCAGGTTGACTGCACAGTTCCGGTCGAGTCCGCCATCTTTGACAGGACAACAATAAACTTTTGTTTCCAGTTCCACACCGGGAAAAAACACGGCACTAAATTTATACACACCATTATATGGTGCCCCGAAAAAGCCGAAACGAATGCATAAATAACCAAAAAAAAAAGCAAACCTGTCAGTGGAAACAAAAGTACTTCAATTGCATATAATAACACAGAGAAAAAAAAACGGAAAATGTTGTTGAAAGTATTATTAATGATTATTATTGGGGAAAATTGATAGAAAAACTGATAAAATCAAACATAAAAATTGAGTCTCTTACAAACAGAAACAGAAAATGAACAAAACAAACGCGTCGAGATGGAACCAGCATCGACCAAATGCAAAGCATCAGCTGATTATTGAATGTTACTGATAGTGCGCTTTAGACAAATTTCAATGTGCTAGCCTCGTTTCGGTTCGATTATTTTCCTCAGTGTAAAACTTTTTTGTTGTTTTCGTCCTCCGTATACAGATCTGAGTTGTTATTTATTTCTAGGATTATTGATATTTATTTAGTGTTTCCTACAAGCAAGTATTTCGAATTTGTGTTTATAATTTCGACCTGTTCAGTTATCGATTGCGCACTGTGTTCATGTAATGAAAATCAAGGCGAAACCCAAGTTAATAAAGTTGATAAAACTGTTTTAGTCAAAATAGATTATTTGTAACAGATGAATGAGTAGTATAAGTAAAATATAACACACACACTCACAGCAGATGTTGAATAAAAGCGAAGGAATGCTATGCTATACAGAAGCATTCATGCCTTTTCGAGCTTTGACGTTAGTAGATTTATATAAATTTAGTTAACATTTTTAGAATAACCTCAATGAATTATCGAAACATGTGACAGTTTTATTTGAAGCGAATTTAGTTGTTTAACTACGTTTAGAAAGCTATTCAACAAGAACCGCTACAATTACCACAGAAGCTATGTAAAATTGATTGTGAATAGAATGTTAGATTTCTTTCTTAGTATTTCGATAATTACCATCTAAAGTGAGACGAACAAGTTGAAATAGCTGTAAGCCGTAATGCAACAAGCGTATACAAAAATACCAACATCAACTCGAGTGCAGTAACACACTAATTGTTAGATTTAAAACTATCGCAGGCAAAGATACACCTACAGTTAAGCTCCCTTGAAAAAAATAGAGAAAAAGAGCAACAGCTTTTACAACTTACTAGACACAAAAAAAAAATAAATAAATCACTACTGAATCAGAGATAGAGTCAAACAACTTCTAGAGCTCAACTTTCAAAGTCGCAGGGTAGCGTCGCTTTCAAGCAAATCACAACATGCGAAGAAAAAAGCATTTAAAGCAGTTCTCAACACAAGCAGAACAATAGTTTCATTCACCTACAACAATGACAGAAAAAAAAACCGGAAGAACTATTCAAACACCCACCACTTACACATACACACACGATTACAGCTAAACGTAAAATTAATAATGGAAGTTATGAATAAAAAGTAATAAAATGAACAAAAATAAACAACAATGTAAATCCACTATATCTTTTTAATGAATGATTATTGAAATAAAAACTGAGAAATCTGTAGAGACGAACTCTGTTGGTTTGATTTGACACGCTTTCATACAATCCTAGTTTTCTGGAACGTCCTTGGTTCGATTAAGCCGTTCGTTTTGCCTTTTATTTCCCATCTGCCGCCATTTTTGTCACCCATTTCGCCTTTAATCTTCACCATTGTTGTTGACACTTACACTTGCCACGTCGTCTTTTTTTACTTCACCAGACATCTTGTAGTGCACGACCGAAAAATTGGCAACTCTTTTTGCCATCATGGAGAAGGAAGCTGATTTGAAAAAAAAAAATATGGATTCTTTGTATTTTTGTTTCGATTTAATATTACATACACAAAAAATGTCAAAATGTTATTGGGATTATCTTTGCCAAATGCCGTTTGCATAAGAAACTCAATTTTTAAACGCATCTCAGCAATAACAGCAGCTTGCTGATCGTAGCATGCGGTGATCCTCATCTGGGAACACAGTAAACAAAGCAAGCGCTTGCCTATCAAAGCAAAAGAAACGCCTTCTGTGATCTGCTAAAGAAACGTGAAACGAAACTCTCGGCACGCTTTGTTTACATGCTACGACCCAATCTGTGGCGGATTCTATCAATTTTCGCCCAATACATCAAAACCTAAAAAGATATTTCCTGTAAACTAGGCACAGAATTGTAAATATTCATTACCCTCTTCTCTCTTCAACTAATAAACACAAAAAACAGTTTCCAAAATATGTAATAAATAAGCATTTCCACGCTTGTCAGCTCAACTTTTAGTGACACCGATTTTGTATTACATTTTGTTGAAAAAACAAAATTTATTTGCATGATGATTGTCATAAGCTGCACCGCAGTGTTGCCATATAAGCGAAATTCATGTCACACCACCTTATTTTGCTAGGTAGCTGTCAATGTGACAACACTCGTGGGCTATTCAGGAAAAAAATCCAGCATAAGTGTCGTCAAGAAAGCTTGAATGCGAAATCGGAGTAAAAACTATGTGGATAAAATGGAAATTATTCTCAGCGCTTGCAAAGAGAATTCTAGATTCTAAGAAGAAGAGCAAATAGAAATGCAAGCTGCACTTAAGAACAGAAACAAATATTAGAAAAATAATACTGAACCCATGAATGTTGAATCAATAAAAATGACGCTGTAGTGCTTATAACGAGGAAACTTAACTACTAACAAAAAGTACCCGCGAAAAAAATACACGAAATCAATTCAAATAAAATACACAGATCTAAACGACGCGATTAGGTTTTTATAATTTCATGTAATCGGAAACTCGGTTAGCTGCTAAGACTATTAGAATCCAAATAATATATTGATAAAATATTAATAAATAACTACCTTAACGATAAGAATAAATAGGCTACAGAAGAAAATTATCACAAAAGAGCATATATAACTTGTTATAAATAGTTAGTATGTACGTACTTAAGTGTTACACGTGCTCCAAATAGTCTAGCAATCTAGGAACAATTTACCCAAAGCGAAAAGTTGAAATAAACATCTAGAATCTCCCTTCAGAAGATCTTTCCTTCGATTGTTTTTCTCAAATATTTTTCTTTATTTTCCATTAGACGACTTTTGAATTGCGTGATCGGAACTTCAACTGATATTTTCAAAAGTTTGTCCCTGTATTGTCGAATATGGCAGTAATCATTTTCTCTTCGGCAATCCTACTAACTTGTTTCTGAATTTTTGCTTGAATAAACCAAAAATAGATATAGAGTAATCAAGAACAAGTCGAAATAAAATAAAGCATATACTTAGCGCAACTGTGGTGAAATAACGGATTAATACTTTTTTAGAATATCAAGCAGACACTTTCTAGTTTTGAATCTACATTTTGATGAAAGAAAATACAACAATAGTCAGTGTTTAATTCGATTCAAAGCCGTTCCCGTGAAGGTTTTATTCAACAATTAACAGGAAACGGTAGATCATCGTCTGTTTTAGTTCACATATGCAACAACTAATGTTAAGTGGACACTTTAAAAACTAAATAAAAACAGTAAAATCAAGAAAGCGAACTAATTGAAACAAGTCTAAAACAAAAAAAAAATATCCTTAAAATGATAAATATGCAAACAAAAAGAGACAAGAAAATAACAAAAACCTAACTGCTACAATTGAAGGAAAGAAGAATAACCACATCCAGTGAAAGAAAACAGGATAAACGGACGCACGCTTCATATACTCACAAGGGCCGAAGAGAAGAAAATGTTCCGAATTTGCCAGAGTTGAAGAGCGATAAGATAAATGAGAGAAGAGAAATAATAATTTGAACGACTAATTATGCTTGAATGTAAACATTTTTAAGAAAGAAATCAATAAAACATCCAGTTAGTGGTTCTAAAGCGGGATTGTTTTCTTTTATGAAATGGCGAATTCACCAATGGGCTTCAGTGTGTACTTGTCCGGGAAAGTTATTTCATAATTACATAATACTCTGTGTCGTAGCCATTTCTGCATACAATAAGGTTTCTTGGTCCTAGGACCAGCCACAGAGAACAGACATCCAGGCTAGAACAAATTTCATTCGAAAAGTTGTGTAAGGATTTGAATCTTTACTTGAGTAAGGTTGCAAACCAATACACGATGACAACACTAACGCCACCAAACACCGTATTGCCACAGTCAGTGGTGAATTGAAACATTTCAAGTGGTGAATTAAATTTGTATGGGAAATTTACTGATTGCAGCGCCACGCTATTGCCACTTGTGTTGCCGATTTCAAATGGCCGTTAAATTCCTTACACAGTTTCGGAACTGAACTTGGATGTCTGTTCTCTGTGGACCAGCTGTCACGGTCGCCATGTCATGTCGATAAATTGAACAGCAGAACTGTTCTACTGAGAATGACTTTGTCGCTCCTGGGCTTTGTTTGGGATATGCCGTATGTAACCCAGATTCACAGCAAACTTGCGACCTATTCAAATCAAAGTCCAGTCATACAATGTGGGCTCGGTAAAGGTAACACATGACGCATATATCCCATTGAGGCCATTAGCGTCTTTCCAGCAAATCCTATCCTTATTCGCGGTACCGTCCCAGCTGAGTAGGATGAATCGGTTTAATACGCGCCACCAGGGTAAGACTACCCATCTCAATACTTTCCTGATAATATATATTTTTTCATATGATATGTTTACACTAATTGATAGCATTTTCAATTTTCTATCTTCTCAATAAATAAACCTTAGAATTATACAAACCAATAAAATATTAAAATTGGAAAACTATTCTTGAAGCCATTTCTATTGTAGGAATGTGAATACTTTTTTCACAGATTTGGATGTCAAAATGGAACTGTGAGGTGTATACCAAGCTTGTCCTTTATTATATGGTACATACTCGCCTTATCCTTGCTGCCCGACAGGACAGGACAGACAGACAAGTTGATTATGTTTGTAACACAACTCAGTGGTTGGCGCCAGTTCGGTGGAAACACTCGGCCGGAGCCGGAGCAAACATCAGTTCCAACGGTGGAGTGGCAAGCGGGTAAGAGTATCAAGGTTCCCCGTTGGGTGATTCCTTCTATAAGTTATTAAGTATTTACATTGGCGATCCTGCCAGGAGCATTTTTGACCAGCTGCAGGTCATAAACAAATCAGAAGAAACTAGCTGTCCCCGGCAAACTTTGTCTTGCCTACTGCGTTTTTTGACGTTTCTAGTCCCTAGCCGAGCCCGAGTCCCCGTTCAAACTGTATGAAAACCCGATTTTCAAAAACTCTCAATTTTTCCATGTTTTTTGCCTCATAAACCTTCCTTGGGTGAAAACTAACCGAACAAAACTTAGACGGCCTAAATCGAACCATCCGTTCGCAAGTTATGCGTGGTCCCACGTATGCCACTGCATTTATATATATATATATAGATAGGAAAACCACTCACAGTGGGAAATCCCAACAAAAAGTTTTTTTTTGTGACGTGCGTAATGAAAATCTCCAGTTAGCAAGTACATATGTATTGAAGACTGATTGCGGGAAGTGTGTAGTGAAAAACGCTTCCCAGAGACGTGTAATGAAAACCGTCTCAGAGTAGTAAAGAACACTACTCCATGTTACACACTTCAGAAGACCACTTCAGAGATGAGTAAGGAAAACCATCTCAATTAAAGGTTAAGCTTTCAAAATAACTGAGCAGTAACGAAAACTGCTGGAGCCCGTTGTGAAGGCTCGATCGGTAGAACGAAAACACAGGGCAGGTAACGAACACCAACCTAAATGGCAAGATAGCAGCTGCATTTGTGCCGGTAGAGGCCGGTAATCGTAGGAGCAGTGACTCATGTTCGAAATTATGATGACCACAGTGTTCGAAGTGATGATGATCACAGACAAACAGATGATGTGATGATAATCACAGACAAACAAATTATGTGATGTTGATCGCAGACAAACAGATAATGTTTTTATGCGTTTATTATAGAGGTTTTAAACCAGAAGGGTTCATTCGCCTCTAAAAAAACAGATAATGTGATGATGATCACAGGCAAACAGATGATGATCACAGACAAACAGATGAGATGATGATGATCACAGAAAAAACAGATGATGCTTAAAATTGTTATTATTAGTGCTTTAATGATTATGTCGCTAATTTCACTTTGTTGGAAAAAAAATGTTCAAAAAATATGAAGAAACATGCCCGAAGACAGCATATAGCTAAAACTAATAGTTCAATGTAATGTGACATTTGGTCTTGTGCAGTTTGTTCTTTCCTTAACTGAATAAACCAATATTAGAATTTGAAGTTATGGCATAGAACTGTATCAAATATGTACATATATCATGAATGTTTTATTTTTCAAGTTGATAATCTTCGCATGTCATCCCATGTTGTTTTTCAAAGCAGCTACCTTTTATACTATAACGCTAATTATTTAGGGTAATTTTCCAATTGTTGCACAGCTAAAAACTCGCATATTGTTACACACTCCATGTTATTCTTATGAGCTGTGCAACAATTGGTGAATTTTTAGCTGTGCAACAATTGGAAAATTACCCTAGAACGTTTCGAAAAACACTTAATCACACGCTAGAGAAACTAGTACTAGGGTATTAGTTCCCTTATTAAGCATGTGGCTCCCATTTTCATCCTACACACCAAATTTTGTTTACTGGTATTCAGCAAACTTTGCTGATTTTTTTTGTGCTGATTTCATTCAGCAATGCGAATTTACTGAATATCAGCAATTATTTTTCAACTTGCTGAACCATCCAGCAATTTTGACAGTTGATCAGCAACGTTGTGCTGAAATTCAGCAAAAAAAATTGCTGAAAGTCAGCAATTTATTTTGCTGATTTTTTTTGTGCTGGAAGGGTTTCAAAAAATTTGGTGTGTACGAAAAACAAAGGATTGAAGCGCTGTTTGTTTTGTTTCTTATTTTTGTATTTTTTGTAGCTGCTGCCTTGGCTGCTGCTGTTTCTGGGGGTGGTGATGCCACCCGCACAGAGAACAGACATCCAGGCTAGAACAAATTTCATTCGAAAAGTTGTGTAAGGATTTGAATCTTTACTTGAGTAAGGTTGCAAACCAATACACGATGACAACACTAACGCCACCAAACACCGTATTGCCACAGTCAGTGGTGAATTGAAACATTTCAAGTGGTGAATTAAATTTGTATGGGAAATTTACTGATTGCAGCGCCACGCTATTGCCACTTGTGTTGCCGATTTCAAATGGCCGTTAAATTCCTTACACAGTTTCGGAACTGAACTTGGATGTCTGTTCTCTGTGCCACCCGCCACCCCATGCAGCAACGGCAGCAGCAGTGCTGCTGATAAAACAAAACAAAAAGCCGTTCGTCGGATCACTAATCGGTAATAAATCAATAACTTTTTTCACATGCATCCAATTGTTTTGCGGTCTTCGAAAGAAAGTTTCATAAATGATTTTTCTACAAGAAACGTTGATCCATTTGAATTAAGGAGACAAGGGGCGACCTCTGGGATTTTTTGTTTAAAAGTGTATCTTTTCCCATATTGAATCCTATGCAAACTTTGAACCGCTTGCGCTAAATTATAGTTTCACCGATTGCGCTGAAATTTTGTACAGTTCATATGGGACCTAAATGGAATCGAAAAAGTCAACTGGAGCGAGAATTTGATGTTTGTACCATACTATTGCACATACGGTGCCCACCGCGTCGTCGGGCTCAAGATGTTTATAAGGAAGGTGTTAGCGTATAAGCAGTAAGTGGATGCGGGGAGTGCGGCACACTGCGGGGGGATGGAGGTGACAGCCGGCCAGTTTGTTTATGCTGCAGAACGCTACAGAAGCGTTGCTACGCCGCATCGGCAACAACATTCTCAACACGGATAACCAATGTTGACACATTTCCATGGCACTCATAAAATGAGTAATATTCCCACAGGTTTAAAATTTGCTCCCGCTCCCGCATTTTTGTTAATTATGAATACAATGGTGATTTCTTAACCAAAAGAGATTGCTTTGCCGAAAATATTGCAAAATATTTGCTTAAGCGGGTGTACGAGCTAATTTGAAATCTGTGTAAGTAAGAAACACTCGATGAGTGTCATGGAGTTTGTCCGATTTTAGTGCTGAGAAAGTTAAGCGTGAATGGTTTCTTTGGGGTTGCTACGTTGCTAGGGCTGAAAGTTTTTGTTTGTCATCTCACTCTAGATCTCACTAGTGAAAAAAATTAAACACAAACTTGCCAGCTGTCTTTAGGTTTTCCAATACAGCCTGGATTCGCTGGTTGGGTCACGATTGCGCCCCGATTAGCGAACCGTGTTCGTTCGTTGGGTCAACTGACAACTGATCAGAATGCTCAAGACACACGCAAGTGACAAGAAATATGTCACGAAACACTCACATACTTGCACAAACATTCTGTATATAGGAGCTGCGATGCGACGGCGGTCAGACGTCAAACTCGTTTTGACATCGATTTTGACATTGACAGTGCTTTTTAGTTGGGTTTTGTCCCAACCAGTGAACATTCAACCACTGAGACAGCCCATCTAACGAGCCCCCAACGAACGAATCGGCACTGTATGGCGGATGGTGCAATCTGACACATTAGATTACCTTCCCTTTACTTACCTTGGTCGGGCTGACGAGTTAAAGATTGAACAATGCGCAGCGTGGTTGAATGGAAACGCACGCTGCTTGCTTGGATGAGGTAGAGCCTACGTTTGCGCCGCTGCTGCCGGTGCGAGATACAACATTATGAAAACCTAATCGCAAACGGAGCCTGTGGAGTACCAGGGCATCCTCCACTGTATTTGCCCTCACTGACTTCCTAACCGGAGCAATAGCGTGGTGGTGGACCTGGTGTTTCTCCGAGACAATCAGCTGCCTCTGAATCTCATACTTGAGGCTGAATAAGGGCGGGATTATGAAGATGTTATTAATTAATTTAAATTTTCACCTATATGGTTTCGCATTATGCGTTTTACACAGTGTATTCTGTGCATCCTCGCCTGGCATTCAAATCGATACCGATCTGACTTTATTGTTGGTATTCTTTTTTGTGCTGTGATTGTTAAGAGCTTAATCTTGCCTAGTTTGGGTAGTGGCTACGGTTAGGATAGTTCAGATCAATCTTCAGCACAAAAAAAAAAACAGCAACGATCAATCTTTGCATACTTATGCAAAATGGTACAGCTGGCGTTAGTCCAAGAACCTTACTTTAGTTAGAGGAATTTCTATCTAGAAAACCGTGTGAATCCTGTGTTTGCTACTTTCAGTAAAAACACAGAGAACAGACATCCAAGTCTAGTTCCGAAACTGTGTAAGGAATTTAACGGCCATTTGAAATCGGCAACACAAGTGGCAATAGCGTGGCGCTGCAATCGGTTAATTTCCCATACTAATTTAATTCACCACTTGAAATGTTTCAATTCACCACTGACTGTGGCAATATGGTGTTTGGTGGCGTTAGTATTGTCATCGTGTATTGGTTTGCAACCTTTCTCAAGTGAAGATTCAAATCCTTACACAACTTTCCGAATGAAATTTGTTCTAGCCTGGATGTCTGTTCTCTGTGGTAAAAATGAAAAGGTAAACTAACGTGTCATGCCTCGAGCATATGTGCTTGTCAACAACGCAATCGTTGCTACACTCATCTCTGAACTAACTACTAGAGATGTATGTGCTATCACAATCGATGTATCTGTTGGAAACCTTAACAGAAAATACGTTTATTGTTCGGTTTATTTATTGCATGATGAACCATCCCATACGGATGCTTTCAAGCAAGTCATTGCATACTGCACTTCAAAATGCCTTCCGCTAATTGATGGTAGTGATGCTCAGACATTAACTCACAGAGAACAGACATCCAAGTCCAGTTCCGAAACTGTGTAAGGAATTGAACGGCAATTTGAAATAGGCAACACAAGTGGCAATAGCGTGGCGCTGCAATCGGTTAATTTCCCATACTAATTTAATTCACCACTTGAAACGTTTCAATTCACCACTGACTGTGGCAATATGCGTCTACTGCGATACTCTACACTAAGTTTGAAATGTAGCCGATGCAAGCTCGTGCCCAAGGGAGAAGTTTGGGGGGTTAAATTTGTGTAAACAAAACCCGAACATAGGTTGTACGTGAAAATAATTCAAATGTTATTCAACATTATGCTGAATTAATTCGTCATAATGGTGCCTGTTAAATGAGTGATTGTTAGTTGGGAACCCCTCTCATCTCCGAAATTCCATGAACTAGGTACCACCACACCTTTACGAAAACTACGAAAAACCCCTCCCTTGCCTTCCTTTCTTGTACACGAGCCTAAGCCGATGATTTGCTACGGGTTGTTGATATGAAGGCCTTAGCCATATGCTATTACAAGTGACCTCAGATATCCCTGACGCACTAGAAATTTGTCTCCCATTATTAGCATTACAAGTATATTAAATCAAATGAGCAAATTCGGATATTTGTGTACTTCTTTTGATAGACCATTACACATTCAAATTATATGTCTAATTTTCTGAATAGTTTGGATGATTCGGGAAGCTTCTAAGATGTACATTCAAATATCACGTGATTCAACTGATCTTCTATGACTACCAAAACGCGTTATAATGAGTTTAACGTGTAGCCGATGCTTTGTTACGAGCGTTGATCTGACGGCCTTAACCATATAATATAAAAAAAATGATGCTTCAGATATCGCTGATGTGCTGAAAATTTATCTCCCACGACTTGTAATATATGTTTGAATCAAATGAGATAAATGCTGATATTTGTGCACTTGATCGGTCATCTATATAAATAAAAATGGAATGGTGTTTGTATGCAGAGCCGTAGCGTGCGGTTGGCCAGGTTGGCCCCCGCCAAGGGCGCCAACCTCAGAGGGGCGCCGAAAAGGCCTAAGGCTGGAAGGAAACAGAATGATTCAATTGTTTTCTTGAATGTATCAAGATTTCACTATTTACAGTACCTACCTAAAAATGATGTTGAATTTTTTACGTTCTGTATTAATAAAGAATCAGATTTCTCCAGATTATTTTGAGTATTTGTTCGAATTTTCTTGCTAGGTTTCCTCCAGAAAGTCTTTAAAAAATTCTTTCGGAAATTCCTCTAGGAATTTCTTTGAAACAATCTTCAACAATGCCTCTCACAGAAACTTTTTCAGGAATGCTTAAAAAAGAAATCAAAATTTCTTCTGAAGATTCCTCTCGAAATTTCTCGAGGGACCCCTATAGAAGACATTCAGGAGTTATCTAGGAATTCATTCAGAAATTGGTCAAAGGTTTCCTTTCGAAACTTCCATAGTTTCCTAAAGATTTTTTAATCCTTCAGGGATAAATTTGGAAATTTTCCTTAAGGATACCGCCAAAAATTTCTCCACAGATTCCTTAAATCTTCTAAGGGATGAACCCTTCTATTTCTCAATACTTTTATTTCACATTTTGCCTTAATTCCTATAGAAAATACTTTAGAGACATCTTCAGAAATCAACCCGTAACGCGGGTAGATCACCTTGGAATGGTGCGTTACGGCGTAAGATCTACCATACCATACCAAATTTTGATCTTGCTATTTTCCAGTCTGGTTAATTTAAATGCAGAATCAAGATTTGGTTTACTTTTTTTTTTACTGTTTTTACTGTTTTTTGTTTATTCATTATTTTTTATTCTATTTTTGTAATTTGTTTTTCACTGCTAATATACCGTTTGTTTCAGAGGGATGCAGGTAAATTTGTCCTATGTGTAAATAACAATTTACAAAAAATATAACTGTTGTGAACGTATCATCATTTAATACTGTTTTCTATTTCAGATTTACAAGCAGCGATCAAAACGGCGAAGCATCTCTTTTTTAGAAAGATTAAGATAACCGTTCGATTCAGTGGCAGGTAGACCACGGTGTCCGCGTCGATTTCTTCGAGCCGAGTTTCGTAATTTCGCGTGTTCTGTTTCATCGAGTACAATTTCGTAATTTCACGGGTGTTGATGTGTTTCTTCCGTTTCTTATTTTCGCGAACCTCGTTTAACGCGAACTATTTTTGATATAAAAAAATGAAATGGCTGGAAGCCATCCGGTAGTTAAAATATAGTGATCGGGGCGTGAGTGTGGTATCCGGGATCAGCCGTTAGACGCCAGCTAGCAGTAGGTAGATACGGTTTCGTTTTCTCGAATTGATTGTGCGGTGGACATTATTCCCTGACATGTCGCGTATGTGAGGACGTATTCAATTTTTCGCGAGTGCATCGTTCATAGCAAAACAAGAATCGGTCTGGTGATTGTAGCAATTTGTTTATCAAAACAAAGCCCCTAACAAATCATCCCTTCCCGTATCCAAACTCCTAGTGATTACTCGTAGTAACGCAGAGAATTCCTCGGTTATTGGCCTAAGCGAGAATCACGTCATCACTTCCTTCCCTATCCTCAATTGACCTGCATTCGGACGCGGCCGGCGCTGGTATTGCTTTTTAAAAAAGTATTGGGATGCCAGGATTTACACAATGAGGAGGAGGCTAGTCCCAAGCATTATCTGTTGGTTCTTTGTGTAAATGCAGCTGTCCTTGCAATAACAGAGGAGCAACCGCGGGCGGTCAATCATGCTCATGCTCATGCTCATGCTCATCTTCAGAAATCCCAAGAATTCCCTCAGAAATACCTCTCAGAAAAAAATCTCATATCGCTTAGAAAAGCTTCTAGTGATTTCTTTCGATTTTTTCCATGTTCACTAAAGATTTTTCCCTAAATTTCTGCTGGAATCCCTCCAATAAATCTTAAATTTGGAACTATTTCAGAAGTTTCCCCAGTTATTCCGTTAGAAAATCCGCCCTTGATCATCAAAAAGTTCTCCAAAGGTTTATTTTGAAATCTTTACATGAATTCCTTCACAAATTCCTTCTAGGGATTAAAAAATACCCTTGAAAATACTTCGAGATTCCTTAAGATTTTTTCAGGAATTCCTTCAAAAATTATTCCAAGCATTCTATCAGAAATACTTTCAGTGGGTCTCCACAAATTCTTATAGACATTCCTTCAAGCATTTCTTCACAAACTGTACCAGGAACTCCTGCAAGAATTACTTCATGAATAACATTGAAAATTTTTGCTGAAATGTTTCCCGAGTTTTAATCAGATATTCCTGCAGAAACTCCAGAGATTTTTTCAGAACTTCATTCAGTGATTCCAGAAGGAATTCATCTAGAGATTCTAACAAAAACTCACAATGAAAGTTCTTCAGGAATTCCTCCCGGTCTTCATCCAAGTATTAAGTATTTTTGGAAACAAAAATCAGTTGAACAAAAAGTCCTGAAAATAAAAAAAATACTGTACGATTTCTTGAAGAAATGTATGCATCATTATTATTAGCAATCTGAAATGTAATTTCAAATTATTTTGCTGGTGTTAATCAGATTATTTAAATTTAAAATGTTTTCGTACTTACATTCGTGTAAGAGAAATTAATTATGAAAAATGTTTTAGTGATTAAAAATAAAAATACTTTAAGAAAATAAAAACAAAACATCGGGGTAAATTTGTTTCTTCGGGAAACCAAAATCTAGCTTTTAAAGAAACTTTAAAAAATGAATAACAACAATTTTTTTGCAAATTAGCGATATTCAATTGTCATGGGGCGCTAATCTGGATGCTTGCCAAGGGCGCCATGGGACCACGCTACGGCTCTGTTTGTATGTCACGAATAGGCTCGGGAACGGGTCAACAGATAGGCATGATTCTTTCACTGTTGTATTCCGCCAGGGCTCCGACGTGTTCGTACGAAAAAACAATTGGGAAAACCAACCGAGAACGCACCGAAAACGAGAAAGTTTGAAATTCAGTTTTGCGGGGCATTTTTCTACAGAGTCGCATGTCAAAAAACACAGTAGGCAGGCAGAACGACGTTTGCCGAGACAGCTAGTTACAAATGAAAACCGTATATTTTAGCTTCAGAATGATTCAGGATTCAGGATGATCTAGAAAAACTTTAAGTCATTGTTACTTGGGAATGAAATCTCAATACTTTGCCTCACTTTGCCTAGGGTATAACTTTTTTCATAGACGTTGGATCACTTTGCGGTCTTCGGCAAAGTTGTTTGGTATATAGTCATCTACACAAATACCAAAGGTTTTGAATATTGAACGCTTACAGCGCCACCTAGTGGCAAAATTCGAAAACTTTAGATTTCTGCATACATTTGGCCAAGATTTCCTATACAAACTTCAAGCTTGTTGAGCGCCCCCTTAGGCTTTATCGATTTAGCTCAAATTTTGAACGTAGCTTCTGGGAGTTCAAAACAACTCATTAAAGAGGTGAGACTTGGCATTTTTCAATTTTTTTGTTTTTCATATAAGTGTGGGCCACCCTAGTTTGGGTTCCCAAAAAACAGAACTAGATGAATAATCATTTCTAAAGCTGAAATTTACTTAAAAGTGGTTTGTTCAACTCTTGTTTAGCAAAAATGTTTGTTGGGTTGAGTTGATTGATTGATAAAATTTGTTTTCTCATATGATTTGATTATGATTACTGCATAGTGTCTTTAATAAGTTTAATGACAAACGTCTTGAAATCCCACTTCAACTTTGCATCAGAACTTCAAACGCACAAATCTCAAGAAGCAGGCTTCAAACAACAGTGCGTTTTATTATTCTGTTCTTGCTCACTTGTATTGTGCATCCTAGCTTAATCACTCAGATCCTGCTGATCTGAGTCAGCCGCCATAAGATTGCGCCCGTTTGATTTGTACACGGCGGCTGACAGCTCCACCCGGCGGCTACAAAACAGTTTTAGCCAAGGTGCACACCGTGTACAAATTATACGTGCGCGGTCTGGCGCGATCTGAGGCTGCGCGTTTCGAACGCAGCTTGCTGAGAATCTAAGATAAGCGCGACAATAATTAGCTTAAAATAAGAAGATCAGGTGCGCTGGTTTTGTTTAACCCTAAAAGGGATACCTTCATGGCCTCAGTTTCGTCACCTCTCTGAGTGTGTTCCATCAAAGACGAGTTCTGAAAGGCGCCTAAGGTCCAATGGACCCCAGGTATCCCTTTTAGGGTTAATAAGACATTTGTGCGCTCGAAATCGTGAGTAGATACCAAAGTCGGCCATTGTGGCGGCCATTTTGGGATTCTAACAAGTCTAACAAGTCTGCAGTCCTTGACGTGCTCGCTGATCCCATTTCACCTTAAACAGTGCTTTTGAGTCGAACGTGACGAGGGCGCCACCGTCACCCAGTTTGAATGCACTTTTGTCTAGATCAAAAGTTGGAGAGTGCACCGCATGCAGCACTTGCATTTCTGTCATTATGTCGATGTAGTGGTGTCGTCGCCGTCGTTCGAGGAACGAACATCAACATCGTCAAAGCAAGAACCTTCCTCGCCCGTAGTGCTCAGCTCGCAGCTCAGGAGCAGTACAGTGTGTATTATTTATCAATCAGTCGCAGTTCGCAGAAGGTGAACGGTGTTGAATATTGCCTTTATTTTCCTCCCCATTATCATCCATTTGTTGGTGCTGTGTGCTACGACGCGTATTCAATTATTGTAGTGAGAACCGAAACGACAGCTAAAAGCTACATACAGTGCCAGTGCCTCCTGTGATCTGTCCGCGTAGAGTGATTCTAGAACCGCGCGATCATCTGACTGACTGTCTCGGAAATTCTTCGCAAAAGTAGGCGATTACAAAATGAAGGCTCTGCTAAGCTTTGCCGTCCTGCTGACGGCCGGATTGGCGATCTGCGGTGGTGAGTACCTTCAAGGGGGTGTTTTTTTTTTGTCATTGTGTAATCCCGAAGAATCAACAGCGCTCTAATCTTATTTATCCGAGATTGGCCCTAATCAGTAGGCCACTTCCGAAACCATCCTGCATACAAGGTAGATTCTTTTGTTTATTGGATCCGTTCAGCATCTAGTAGGCTGGGAGTTGAGCTTTCGTAGGAATATTTTTCATTTTAACATGGCTTCCGAACAGCAGTAGCAGTAGGCTTCGGGTGATATCAGAAGGGCGGTGAACAAAGAGCAGCGTTTCCCAGGCGGCTGATAAAAGCCATCGTCATTTGCGCTTCAAGTTTCTGCTTTTTTCATGGTCCACTTTCGAAGCGAACAGCTGTTTTGGGGCTGCTTTGTGGAGAGGCTACCAAAACTAAAACGTAATTTGGACAAGGCCGGCTTACCATGTTCTTGAAAATACGAAAGCAATGCTAAGCAGCACAGAAACGATGATAACATGATTCTATATGATCTAAAAAGAACGGGAATATTCTTGATCATAACCGAGGTGATGAAAAGGAAGAAAAGTTTATGATGATTCATTTTGTCGCTGATTTTGCTTGTTCGTTTGATTCGGTTCAGAGTTGCCAGACTAGTCGGCCTGTCTTGCCTGAGCTAAATAAAATCAATTTGAAATTTTAAACTGCAGTTCATCAAGCTTTATTTAGAAGTTTCAACTATAAAATTATTTTGTTCATATTTGGGTTCATCTAATGCGGTTGAAAACTATTGCATTATGAGCTTCTTTCTCAAGTTAATTGTCAAGTAAATTGACTCTTGATGTCATCGACCAAAAGTTTGGGGTCACCCCTCAAAATGATGTATCGGCCAAAAGTTTGGGGTCACCATCGTAAAACATGGAAAAGTGATTTGGGGGCCGTTCATAAACCACGTGGACAGACGCGCCAACTTGGTCAAATTATTGGGGGGCAAAGCGTGGTTTTATTGATTTTTTGTATGGGAAAATCGAAAAATTGTCAAATATTGGGGGTGCAAAACCATGCTTGCCCCCCCTAAGTTGGCGCCTATGCACGTGGACTTCTTGGGGGGAGGAGGGGGGTCTGACCAAAGTCTACGCTCCATACAAATTTCAAAATTTTTGTATGGACAAAAGTCTACGAGGGGGGAGGGGGGGTCTGAGATGGGCATAATTTGGTCTACGTGGTTTATAAACAGCCCCATGTTGATATCTTTGTCATCTTTCATTCAATTTTAATTCTTCTTGACTATACGTTCTCCTCTATTTGGAAAATTTGTGCCATCATATAGTATAGTTTCAGAACCTAAATCTCCATGTAACAGCCGTAATTTCGTATGTTATACCGCCATTTTGGATTTAAGGCCGCCACCTTGGATATTCTAATTTCTATTTCTAGACACTAAATATCTTCCTTATGCCTTCTTAGTATATCCAAGAATATGCACAATTTCAGAGCTTAAAACGCCAAAAAAGCCGCCATCTTGAATTTTTGATCGTTAAATATTTTAAATTATATGCCGCCATATTGGATATATTCTAATCGCCATCTATGGACTTCGAACATCTTCCCCATAGCATATATATCCATACCGTCTACCGTTGGTTTGACCGCATCTAATCTTTTTAATTTGACCCCCGCTAATCTGCACATCGTTCAAACTAAAAAATCGTTCTGCTCATGGAACAGAGTGAAACGGAACGCAGAATCAACACAAAACAGCAAAAAAGGATACCATTAATGTGTTTTTCGATGCCCACAGGGTTACTAGAAGTTGAAATTAAAAAAAAAAGAACCCCGTTGGTTTGCATGAGGTGTCGTTCAAACCAAAGGGGGTATACGGTATTACATGGTTTTAGTCCCTAATTTACATAAACAGACGCACCAGTTTTAGACTTTTAGCAGCCATTTTAGGTATTCTCTAGTCTACATGCTTAGACACTGACTGAACATCTCTATACCAATTATACATGGTTTAGACTAGAGCCTGAACTCCATTCCAACAGACACTATCTTGAGTTGTGGGTTGTCATTTTGAATTTTAGGCTTACCTCAGACTAAGGCCTGAAGTGCCCCACACAATGCATACGTTTGCGTATGCGTGACAGTAGTTTGACACATTTCTCATGGGAAAACTGTAAAAGAAACGCAAACCTCGACGGAACGGACGCTATGTGTTCCAGGCTTGAGTCTCCTCTGCTGTACGTAGAAGTCGACTCCATTCTACTCGGGTCATGGCTGTGCGTCTCCAGTTCTGCTTTCTGCGACGGACCCGCAAATCGTCCTCCACTTGATCCCACCTAGCTCTTGTACCGGATGACTCTCTAGAACCATTTTAATCGGGATTCTATCCGACATCCTGATGACGTGATTCGCCCACCGTAGCCTCCCGATTTTCGCGGCGTGGACGATGGTTGGTTCTGTCAGTAGCTAGAAGCTGATGCAGCTTGTTAATTCGACTTCTCCATGTCCCATCTCCGCCGTAGATAATACGCAACACCTTTCGTTCGAAAACTCCAAGGGTGCGTTGGACCTTTGCACTTAGAGTCCATGTTTCGTGCCCATAGAGGACTACCGGTCTAATCAGCGTTTTGTCGATAAGTTAATGTCACGTGACGGTGAAGTTTGTTCAATCGTAGAGTACTGCGGAGTCCAAAGTAAGCTCGATATCCTGCCACATGCGTCTCTGAATTTCTCTGCTGATCGCTGATGTCGTTGTCGGCGGTCACCAGTGAGCCCAAGTACACGAATTCTTCAACCGCCACGATTTCATCATTGCCGATAGAAATTTATAGTGGCGGGTGCGGTAATTCCTCCTTAGTGCCCTTTACCATTTGTTTTCGACACATTAATGACTAATCCGATTCACCTGGCTTCATTCTTCAGTTGGATGTACGTTTCCGCCATCGTCTCAAATTTGCGTGCTATAATATCAATATCTTCAGCGAAACCAAGCAGCTGAATGGACGTTCTGCAAATCATTCCACTTGTGTTTATTACACCTTCTAAAGCAATGTTAAACAACAAGCACAAAAGACCATCACCTTACCTAACCCTCTGCGAGATTTGAAGGGACTCGTGAGTACCCCTGATACTCGAACTACCCACATTATTCGATCCATCGTCGCCTTGATTAATCGAATCAGTTTATCCGAGAATCCGTATTCGTGCATAATCTGCAATAGCTGGTCTCGAACGATTGTATCATACGCGGATTTAAAATCGATGAACAAGTGGTGTGTGGGCACGTTGTATTCGCGGCATTTCTGCAACACTTGGCGGATGGCGAACATCTGGTCCATTGTAGAGCGTTCACGCATGAATCTCTTGCAATCGGTGACAGACGGCGGCGAAAACCGATTTTTCTCACAATCCATGCGTCCATACTGAACAGCGCACTTACTTATTCCGAAGTTAGCTCTGACCAGTCCTGCAAAATATCAGTCTCAGTGCCTGCTTTTCAGCCGAAAATGAATGACTGCGGCGGTCGTTTTCAGTTCCTCGATGTGAGAACTGACAGAGTCCGAGAGCTCCATTCGTGAGCGACCCAACAAGATCAATTCCCAATCATCCACACACTACTCATGCTGAAAGGCCATTCGTCTCAAGCGGTGGCTTGTGAGAGTGAGTGCCCTATACGTTAGCACGGGTGAAAACACTCAACTACAGAAAATTGAATGGAAATTTAGCCCTGTCAGCTCTCACTTTCAGCACGCTGCGTGCGAGTGTGAGTACCTATTTCATTTCGCTTCCGTGTTGCTGATCGGAAAGCAACTTTGACAGGAAAACCAAAACGGAGAAAATGAAAAAAGCAAAACATCGCTATCATAAAGACCTGTCGAAAAATTGCAGCACTGGCTCTGACGCATGGATTTTGCGAAAAATCATTTTTTACTAGTCGAAATATCCGGTTCTCGACTGGATTGATAATACCAGTCGTACCTGTGATTCGGAGTCGCAGAGCCAAGTGCTGCAGCAGAGGTACTACCTATGGTGGATCGAATGTCCTTCAAGCCATCTTCAAGTGTAGCTGCGCCAAGCTGCTCTTATGTTGGTAGGACAACTAAGCTTCCACCCCCAAGTGTAGGTATATCCCTTTCAACCGCAAAAACGTTACACCCTTAACAAGTACATGACAAAAATGATGAAATTCTTCCCAAGGCATCAACCCTGATAAAAAAATATCATAAAAATACGATAAATTTTATTGTTACAACACCATTTTTGCGAAAAATATTCACCATTAAACGTATTGTAATTTACACGGCACACTCACCATCACCCCTATTGTTCTATACCATTCGGCGAATGGTAAATGTCACTTTTACAATAAAAAATGGTGGTCGTTATGTATCTTAACCATAAAATTTTGAGAAAATTTTCATACACTTTTTCGCGAAAAACAATAGAATGTATTGTGTTTTAGGGCAATTTTCAAAAAAAAAAACAATATATCTTAATGTTTTTTCATTGTTCTTACAATACAAATACAATTAATTGAATGGCGTCAAATGAATCGTTGTTACAATAAAAATACAATAATATTTGTTGTTATTTGTAAGCAGTTTTCGCTTTCGAAAATCCATAGAATTTATATTTCCCGCTAACATTTATATCCAGCATTTACGAGCACTAACGGCCGCCAGAATGATGTCTGTCTGGTATGTATTGCTTGGCAGCTGTTGATAAGATCTATCTTCAATCTTTTCAAATAACTGCCAAATATCACAAGTCAGACCTCAGGTCGTATGATCCATACCATAAATCGTTCACAATTCATGTGGCCATTAGTATCTGTAAATGCTGGAGAAAAATGTTACCGAGAAATATGAATTCTTTGGTTTTTCAAAGGCGAAATCTGTTTACATAACAAATATTATTGCATGTTTATTTTAACATCGGTTCAATTGACCCCATTAAACTAATTGTATTTATATTGTTATCAATGGTAGTTTACTATTTACTAGATTCCTTTAATTTATTGGAAAACATTAGAAAAATCATTGTTCATCTTTTTCTTGTCGTAACATCCTCACTTGGCTAAACCTGCTTTTCAACTAGTTTTCTATAAGTACTTCCTCAGTTATTCATTGAGAGCTTCCTCTGCCAACACGGTTTGACGTCTGTCAGTCGTTGAAGTTTTAGCGAATAACATTCGATAACCAAAACATCTACTGCACTCAAATTTAAAACGAAAACTTTAAAAAAATATGTCAAGTGATTTTGTATTTGATTATACAAACATGATCCTAGCAACAATAATATTTATTCTTATTTATTTGTTACGAACTGTTTTTAAGTGTAATGGAAAAATAAACTCGTTTTAATAAAAAGTCCATGAGAACTTTGCAGGCACTTTTGCAACTATTGCAACAACCTATTTAAAAACATCTTAAATTAATTTTTACTGATAGTAACTTTAAATTATTATAGAACTATTGAAAAACAATCGAATAATTAGTCACTAATAAAGCTAATGTTCACTTATTGTACGAACTGTATGGGCTTGATTTCTATTGTAAAAAGTAACAATATATCTACTATGTGTTTTATTGTGAACAATAAAACCAGTCATATGTTAATAATATTCACCATGTAATGAATGGTAATTTTTTACCAGGGGAATTACCATATTCAATAGTTGTGCCCAATATACCGATGTCGCACATTTTTTTTGGAATTTGTCCCACTGTACGTTGGACTGATAAGTCCATATCATAAGCAAAGCATATAAATTGACCGGATTTCGTGTAAATCGTATCTTGGCTAAATTCCGGAATGCCGTATGGCATCTTCTGGAACCAGTGAATTACTCATTTAGAAGTAAGAATTTATTATTTTGTTTGAAAGTTTTTCCAGAGTAGAATAGCCTGGATTTTGAACTGTAGAAGAGTTTTCTAAGGCCGTTCGCAATGCTGTTTTATTTTGTATGACGAGTTTTAAAAATGTTAAAACTCGCCATACAAAATAAAACAGCATTGCGAACGGTCTAACTGTTTACTGCTGTTTTGCGATTTTTTAACATTGACCTAATAATTTGAACGGCGACTGAGTTGATCCTTCTTACATACATTTATTTGTACAACATCATTAAGACAAGACATAATCAACAATAGTACGCCACAATACTCGGTTTGTGGCTGCCGCTCTCCATCCTCGGTCGCGCCCAATGCTCGCCAAGTCACGCTCCACCTGGTCCGCCCATCGTGCTCTCTGCGCTCCACGCCTTCTTGTGCGAACCGGATCTGTTGCAAACACCAGCTTTGCAGGGTTGTTGTCCGGCATTCTTGCAACATGCCCCGCCCAACGTATCCTTCCGGCTTTGGCCACCTTCTGGATGCTGGGTTCACCGTAAAGTGCAGCGAGCTCGTGGTTCATCCTTCTCCGCCACACACTGTTCTCCTGCACACCGCCGAAGATCGTTCTTAGCACGCGTCGCTCGAAAACTCCGAGTGCTTGTAGGTCCTCCTCGAGCATGGTCCATGTCTCGTGCCCGTAGAGGATCACCGGTCTTATTAGCGTTTTGTACATGCATTTGCATTTGGTGCATTTGGTGCGTGGGTGAATCTTTTTCGACCGCAGTTTCTTCTGGAGCCCGTAGTAGGCCCGACTTCCGCTGATGATGCGCCTCCGAATTTCTCGGCTCACGTTGTTATCAGCCGTCAGTAAGGATCCGAGGTAGACGAATTCCTCCACCACCTCGAAAGTATCCCCGTCTATCGTAACATTACTACCCAGACGGATCCGATCGTTTTCGGTTCCGCCTACCAGCATGTACTTTGTTTTTGAGGCATTCACCACCAGTCCGACCTTTGCTGCTTTGCGTTTCAGGCGGGTGTACAGTTCTGCCACCGTTCCAAATGTTCTAGCGATAATGTCCATGTCGTCCGCAAAGCACACAAATTGACCGGATTTTGTGAAAATCGTTCCCCGGCTGTTGAGCCCGGCTCGTCGCATCACACCTTCCAGCGCGATGTTGAAGAGTAGACATGAGAGTCCGTCACCTTGTCGCAGTCCCCGGCGAGATACGAATGAACTGGATAGTTCACCCGAAACCCTTACGCAGTTTGGGTTCATTCAAATATTACATAACACTAAATTTGCCAATTTTTGACCCCCTCCCTCCCCCACGTAACAACTTTTGTATGGGAAATTTTAAAATTTTGTATGAAGCGTAACGCAGCACTGGACCCCCTCCCTCCCCCCTTAGCGTTACGTAATATTTGAACGAACCCTTTTGCACACCGTCCATCGTTGCTTTAATCAGTCTAGTCAGCTTCCCAGGAAAGCCGTCTTCGTCCATGATTCTCCATAGCTTTGCGCGGTCGATACTATCGTATGCCGCTTTGAAGTCGATGAACAGGTGGTGCGTTGGGACCTGGTATTCACGGCATTTCTGGAGGATTTGCCGTACGGTAAAGATCTGGTCCGTTGTCGACCGGCCGTCGATGAAGCCGGCTTGATAACTTCCCACGAACTCATTTGTTTTAGGTGACAGACGACGGAAGATGATCTGGGATAGCACTTTGTAGGCAGCATTCAAAATAGTGATCGCCCTGAAGATCCTTCTGATAGGCCCAAAATTATAAAATCGGCTATATTTATCTAGCAAACAACATCCACCATGTTTGTTGACCAGTGGATGTTTGTCACTGCGTTTATCATAGCTACAACGTTGTTGCTGCTGCTGCTGCTGCTGCGTATTTACGTCGCTCTCGTCTTTATCAACCTATAATCTTTCTTGGCAAGCCAATTTGTACATTAGGTATATCCATGCAACAGTAGCAAACCTCGTGCATTACTCATTCACTCTCCATAAGCAAGCAACAGAAAGTGACGACGATTACATGCATGTGGCCTGGCCACCGTTTGGTATCTGTATCAAGTACATACACGATGCCAAGCTGTACTTGAACGTGCATTACAGTACTGGACAAATGGTGAAGTACGTGTTGGCAGATTTTGAAATGATACATATTGAACTTCTGGGCTTGGGCTATGGGCGGCTTGGGTCTCTGAATTTTAATGTCTTTCAATAACAGCTATTCCTTCTAAGAAATGCAAAAAGATTATTTTTTCAACACAAGTTGTACAATTATTAAGGACAGACTTGTTAGAATCTTAAAATGGCCGCCACAATGGCCGACTTTGGCACCTACTCACGATTTTGAGGACACAAATATCTTCGTAAACAAAACCGGCGCACCTGAGCTTCTTATTTTAAGCTAATTACAAGTGAGCAAGAACGGAATAATAAAATGCATTGTTGTTTGAAGCTTGTTTCTTGAGATTTGTGCGTCTGAAGTTTCAATGCACTGTTGAAGCGGGATTTCAAGACGTTTGTCCTTAAACGAGGCTTACCGAATGTAGCTTAAATTGCATGAAATTGTATTACAAAGTATTTTAGCCTTTCTTTTGTAACTTTGTATGTTTTGACAAATAAGGAGTCAACATTATCAAATAAATAGGATTTAAATTGTGTCAGTTACTGTAGGTATATTTGCAATAAAATAAGCTTTACTTACCCATCCTTCTTGGCCATACGCCGTTATCAGTCACACAGTCGAAGCCAGCCGGCAGCATTTGCCGCCCGTTTTATTTTGCATTCCCGGCGAGAAGCCGTCGAGTGAGCTAATGTGATTTGTCAATCTTCGCTGCGCCATATATATACAAAGGCAAAATGCACAGTAGTTGTTTAGTTTCAAACTTGGTTCGAGAATAGAAAGTGGAGGAATGCATTTCGGTTCGGGAGGACATCTCCATGTGGGAGTTGCATTCAGTCGCTCAAGCTCACAGCTGGATAGATGCAAACAATGAAAAATTAGTTTAATCATTTCCAATTCGATGACCTTCGGAGAGCGCTTTCCACGCTATTTTTATCTGGGTATGGCAGCCGGATCGGTTGGGCGTTAATGTGGGGGCGGTGATACGGACTGAGCTGTCTGACAGACATCGGATAATCGATTAATTTGCACTTTTCGCTGATTTTTTACCTGCGGATCTATTTTTGCACAGTGGCAAACTTTGTTGCGTAATTTATGCAAGTGGAAAATGGGCTTCCGATTAGCGAAGGTGTAGATTAGATTTTATATTTTGTTTTTGTCTATTTTAGCATGAGCATTTTGCTACATGGAACACAGTCTAAGATCAGGATATACCTGAGAGTTTCTGAATAGGATACCCGGTCGGTCCAGAAACTTTCGTAACTGAAATTTTCTTTTCTATATTGATCATTGGGTATCTTTGTACCTGCCACAGTTATACCTACCTTATCTGAATGTCCTTTATATCTTGCTGATTACAAAGTACCTTCATTCAAACGTTGAGTGTATAGTAGAACATTATCATCGTAGATCTTAAGCGATCTATCTCCAGTTTCTCTGAATATTTATGATTCCCAGATGTTCTTCAACCACGTGCAGCCAGCACGAAGTCGTTGAGCTCTTCCTGGTTCCGTGCTTCTTTACACACTTAATACAACTCGCGATCCATGTTTCTCCGCAACAAACTATTTGCTAGTTTTTTTTTTTAACAGAAATTATCCCCAACATGATCGCTTCACGGAAAACGTCATTCTCGCATGTCACAAG
Source organism: Aedes albopictus (assembly GCF_035046485.1). Lineage (NCBI taxonomy): Eukaryota > Metazoa > Arthropoda > Insecta > Diptera > Culicidae > Aedes > Aedes albopictus. The sequence continues at coordinate 184,420,086 of NC_085137.1, forward strand.
TGTTGTGTGTCAGTCCTGGGCACCCACGGTGGTGCAGAGGGTCGAATTGAAAGATTACCATCCTGGGCGATTGCCAGCCATCGCTTTGACCTGTGGCCAGGTCATATTTCTGTCGACTTGCTTGGTTTCGTTGTTGAGGCTGCGCCGAAATGAGCCTTTGGGTCTGCCTCTGCTGCGATGTCCTGCTGGGTTCTAATCTAACGCTTGCTTGCAGATTTCGTTTCCGCCCCTCCAATGAGTGTGGCCGACCCACCTCCACTTTCGCTCCCGAATTTCTGTCGCTATTGGCTTTTGATGACATCGACGATGCAGTTTCACGTTGGAGATCCAATTGTAAGACCACCATGCACGAATTATATACTGCAGGCATTGATGAAGACCTGCAGCCGTTGCGTTTTCTCCACTGATACACACCAGGTTTCACTGGAGTATAGCAGCATAGAATTCACGTTCGAGTTGAAAATTCGGAGCGGACCTGGTGTGATGGTTAGAACACTTGACTATCACGCCGAGGACCTGGGATCGAATTCCACTCCCGACAGACTCACAAAATGTGAGTTCTTCCTTCGGAAGGGAAGTAAAGCGTGGGTCCCGAGATGAACTAGCCTAGGGTTAAAAATCTCGTTAATAAAGATAAAAAAAAAAAAAAAAAAAAAATGAAAATTCGGATTTTGGTGCGTCGTTTTTTTCATACATTTCTCAAAGTCGCAAAATCAGCCCTCGCCTTCTTGATCCGTACACCTATGTCGATCTTGGTGCCACCATCGGCCGCCATTTGGCTACCAAGATATTGGAAGCTTTCAACATTCTCCACTGATGGCCCAGCTACCGTAAAGCTGGAAGGGTTGACCGTGTTTACATCCAACGATTTGATCTTGTTGACGTTGATGGTAAGACCTGCCGCTGAGGAGCGATTGGCAAGATCATCGAGCTTGCTCTGCATATCAGAGCGCCGTTGAGCTAGGAGAGCATCGTCATCAGCCAATTCGAAGTCATATAGGTGCTCCATGGTAATGGGCTGCCACAGCAATCCACGATTTAGTTCACGATCAATCGCACCATCCAGGATCTCGTCGATTACGATGAAGAACAGTAGCGGTGATAGTATACATCCTTGCCTCACTCCAGCAACGATCCGGATGGGATCGGACAAAACACCGTTGTGTAGTACTCTGCACGAAAATGCCCTGTACGCCTGTACTGTGCTTCAATGAGGCCGATGATTTTCTCAGGGAGACCCTTGCGCCTGAGGGCTTCCCACATGTTTCCGTGATTGAGACGGTCGAAAGCTTTTTCGTAATCAATGAAAACCAGGTAGAGAGACTTTTCTAATTCATTGATTTGCTCCAGAATGATACGGAGCGTGACAATATGGTCCACACAGGATCGTCCGTCACGGAATCCTGCATGCTGCCGTCGGAGAGTTGCGTCAATCTTCTCCTGTATCCGGTTAAGGATCACTTTGCAGAGGACTTTGAGAACGATACACAGTAACATGATGCCCTGCCAATCATCGCATACAGTCAGGTCACCCTTTTTGGGTACCTTTACTAAGACGCCAGTCGGCCGGAAATGTCGCGGTTTTCCATATGTTGCAGAATAATTGATGCAGTAGTTGTGCGGATACTACGGGGTCAGCTTTGAGCATCTCAGTTGATGTGCGATCGAACCCTAGGGCTCTGTTCGATTTCATGCTAGGGATGACTGTTACTATCTTCTCCACTGATGGAGCTTCGGTGTTGCCACGTGTAATGCGTCGAACCCTTGGCGGATCATGTTGAGGTGTTGATGGCGTGACCGACACTTGAAAAAGGTTTCCAAAGTACTAGAACCAGCGATTCAACTGGTCAGCCGAGTCGGTCAGTAACTGTGCAGACGTGTTTTTCACGGGCATCGTATCATTCATCTTGGTCCCACTAAGGCGACGTGAGACATCGTAGAGGAGACGGATGTCACAAGAGCTCCAAGATAAACAAATTCTTAAACAACTTCAGCACTAACATAACTCTGTCTCTACCCGCAATCTTATACTTCGTCTTAGTCGAGTTGATCATCAAGGCTATCCTCAATGCCTCTCTCTTTTAGAGGAACTTCCTCGAGTGCCATACAATCGATGCCGGTACGGTTCTGAAAATAATATCTAAAAACTTTCTCCTAGAACATCATAGTCATATGTATCATTGTTATTGTAAGATCTAACCAATAGCAGCGAGCTTCTCGGTTGTTCTTCAAATATCAAATTTTGATGTTGGTCAGATGTTCCAGGAACATTTTTTCTGATATTATTTTCAGATCTTTTATCTCTTATATCAATCAAACCAACATAACTTTTTGATCGTCAGTACTTGACCTCTACCCGGGATGCCTGTTCTATGCGGCTCATTTACTGGTGCGCCCCCATGACAATTACAGGGGATACTCAAAATAACTGGGACAGGTAAAATTTTCACTTTTCAAAAAATGTTCAACTAACTGTAACTTTTCGAAAAGGGCATCAAATATTCTCATTTTCTACTGTAAGTTCATCAACTAGTTGTGCATCGGTGGTCCAATTTTGAAAAAGATCGGGCTATTCTAAACGAAGTTAGCAAGTTTCTAGAAAAAGGTATAATTATCCGATAGCCATCTTTGAGCTGTTATATCTCCGGATTCAATGAACCGAATGCAATGAAATTTTGATCGTTCATGACTAATATAAAGAGCTATCAAAAACTTTTGACTGAATTTAAAATTCTTTACACGAAAGAAAATTATAACAATTAGATTAGTTTTCTAATATAACACCAATTTTACCAAAATTTCATCATCGTTTCAAAATTTGACATAGTAATTATAGTTCATTTAAATACCCTCTAATTGACAATAATGTATTTATGTTTCTAAGGAAAGCAACCAAATGGCTGGTATTAAATTGAAAAAGTTATGGGATGCATATGAAAAATAGAGAATTTACTAAAAAAAACATAGAATAAATTAAATCGCTATACCTTTTTTTCTTATTAATGATTTGAAGTTAGGTCAAATGTTTTTCAAAGCTCATTATATTAGTCATAAACGATCAAAATTTCATTGCATTCGGTTCATTGAATCCGGAGATATAACAGCTCAAAGTTGGCTATCGGATAATTTTACCTTTTTCTAGAATTTTTCTAACTTCGTGTAGAACAGCCCGATCTTTTTCAAAATTGGACCACTGATACACAACTAGTTGATGAACTTACGGTAAAAATTTGAGAAAATTTGATGCTCTTTTCGAAAAGTTACAGCTTGCTGAAAATTTTTTGAAAGGTGAAAATTTAACCTGTCCCAGTTATTTTGAGTATCCCCTGTACATCTATATTGAACCTTATGCATATCGTCCGTGAGCTCAAAATTCATTACTGTTCAATAAAAAATGAGTTTACCTCCAGGAGTTGTTTGGAAGTTTCTTCTAAAATTCTCCTAAAATTCTAAAAGGAATGCTTTCCAAAATTTTTGTTGGAGCTCCTCGATAGGAATTCCTCCGGAGATTCTCTCGGACATTACTTCCGGACTTTTTTTTCTAGAAAGTTTCTTAGAGATTCTTCTAGGATTTCTTTTAAAGGGTTTTAGAGTTTCTTTTAAAGAAGGTACTCTTTCACCAGAGATTGCGCCATAAAATTCTCTTGGGATTCATTGAGACATCTATTCGGGGGATTCATTCAGAAATTATTTCGGGGACCCTTCAGGAATCCCTTCAGAGGTACTTTCAGGGATTCTTTCAGAAATCACTTCCGGCATTATATTTCGGTGTTTCTCCAAGAACATCTCTAGATTTTTTTCCTTGAAATCTCTGCAGAGCATTTTCCAGATTTCTAGGCATTTCTGAAAAAAAAATCAATTTCTTTAAAAACACATTTTTGTGATTCCATCAAAAATTCTTCTGTATTTGTTTCAAATTTCTGCTGAATTTCCTCTGAAAATTCCTCTAACGATTATTTAAGACAATGTTTCAGAGATTTTTGTGCACTAGGGTAAGAAATCAAACTTTGAACTAGTCAAATTGTAATTTTAATTTGAACCATATCAAAATTCATTAAAACGACGTACTTTTCAGGCAACTATTGCCCCTAGTTGAACTAGTAAACGGGGGTGAGCTTCTAGTGTTGGCATGTAGATTGCGCTAGTAGTTGCTTTGTTTACTGTTGAGGGATGGAAAAATCCAAATTTAGTTTCCAATTTCCTAAAGAATTTCGAACATTCTGAGTTGAGATTCCACTGCCTAATGAAAAATAGGTATGAGAATTAGCAGATTCATGTGATTTTTCATTGTTTAGCATGGAATTAGCTGTTTTGTGAGTTTCTCGAGCTGCTGCCGCCAGTAGTTCAAATTAAGATTAAAATTGGTTCAAATTAAGATTACAATCATTGTTGATGAAAAATCAAATATTTCAATGAAATTCGGTGCAAATACAAACTTTTTACCATTTAACAGAAAGCTTATACCCGTGGCTTTCATGTACATACATTGCCGTAGTAAATTATTTCCATGTGGGAGAAAAAATCACTTAAAATTTGCACTGCTTCAGAAAGCCGCAATTTGGTTCAAATTTTGATTACCTACCCTAATATCTTCAGACATTTTCAAGAAATTATGTTAAGAACTCCTCCAGCTCCATAGGTATCTCCAGCTCTTCTTCTTGGTTCGGTTCATAATATCCTCCAAGAATCCCTTCTGAAATTTATTTTGGGATTCATCCAAGCACTTCTACAATACCTTTGTTTACAGTTTCTGCTTGGATTCCAAGGAAACTTGTTTTAAGGATTCCTCCAGAATATTTTCCGGATTTACTTCAGAAGTTTCTCAAGAGTGTGCTTCAGAAATCTGGTCAGGGATTTTTTCAGAAACTCCACCAGGCTATTTGTCCATGGATTCCTTCAATAGTGTTTCATAAAATGCTTCTAGGAATTCCTGCAGAGCTATCTCAAGGGGTTTCTCCAAAAACTCCTCCAAAGACTAATTCAGACTTTTTTACCTGATAAAATTCTTCTAGGAATTTCTAGAGAACCATCTCAAGGAGTTCCTCCAAGTATTCCCTAGATATTCCTGTAGTAATCCTCCAAAAATTACTTCAGCGATTCATGTTCAGAAATCTTTTCAGGAAATTTTCAAATAATTTTCTTGGAATAACCAGAAGTATCTCCAGGAATAACTTTAGAAATTCCTTAAGGGAATCCTAGAAAAAATATGTAGTATTCGTAAATACACTACCCGTCATAAGTACGAACTCACAAAAAGTATTGCAACAATATTGCATCACCCTTGCTCACCTCAATATCCCTAAAACCAGAACACCTACAAAAATGCCACCTTCAGAGAAGTTGTTGCTTTTGGGCTTCTGAATAACTTTGCTGAAGACAGCATCTTTGTAAGTCCTCAGATTTTGAAGATATCGAGGTGAGTCAGGGTGATGCAATATTGTTGCAATACTTTTTGTGAGTCTATACTCCCTGGCCAAGATCACAGGGTTCGACGGTATTAAAGTGAAGGATATTAATTGTAATTCTTGTAATGAAAATATCACCTTTAACACTTTAATGCGCCTCCAACGGTTCATTGCGAACCGGCTGCTACAGATGGAGTATGGCTGATTCATCAGAAATGCTCGATAAACAGGAGGGACCTGCTGGGGCCTAGTAGTTTCTATACCCAGAAAACAGCTCCGGTCGATTGAGTCTGGGAAGGTTTCGAGAGTCGTTTTTTGACGAGTCTCGGAATCTTTTTTGAGTCAGCAGACTTTGAACTGTTTCCTGGGCTTCCCTCTATTCGGTTAATTTTAACAAATACAAATTTAATTCACGTATTTAATTTGCTAATACATAGTTCTCAACATTTGATGTGCTTACGTGATTCAATTTTCTCTATAATAACTCTATAAATAACTAAGAAACTAATAATGGGAAGTGCAGCATTTAACAGTGCTTGCTTATAGATTCGAAGCTAACGTGTGATCAAGACGAAATCGACAAAAACTGACTACTTCGACTTTGACTAACGTAGACTATTTATGACAAATTAAATATTTTTACATTTTTCGACTGAGTGTATGAAAGGTTTTATTTAATATGGACTTATTTGGACCGATGCTGATAGTGCTAGGGATGTGGACGAAAGACAACTTTCAAAGATAATAAAAACAGTACTAAAATGATGATCAACGAAAATGGACATAACAAACACATCGACTATCTAACAGATCATAGGCACACCAAAGATTACTGAATTATAGGGCACAGCATAATGAACAATAACATTCTTTAAACCTAGACATGACAGAAAAAAAAACAAATACAAAATCGACCATATGACAAAACCGAAACTTTCACACCTTCTACCGTAACCTTCTGAGTCAGTACGCAACAGTGTCTTACTGGACGACATGTTCCGTGCACGGCTGGTGAACTGCTTCTGAAGGATTACGTTCTCTATCCTATCCAAAGGCCTAGTGAACTATCGTTGTCCGCGCAAACGCGAGACGCTTGTGCGCACAGTGATGGGAGAGGTTTCTACGTCCGTCGGCGTGCCGCTAGAAACCTTTCAAAAAAAAAAAAAAAAAAAAAAAAAAAATACTTTTTGTGAGTCTATACTTATGACGGGTAGTGTACGTGAAATACTACTGTAAAATACGTGAAGAAATGTCCGAACGAACTCTTGGGGGAATCTCTGAAAGAATCCTAGGAGATATTTCTAAACGGACCGTAGAGTCCAGTACCAAAAAGAAACCTTCTAGAAACTAATTCAGTACCTCCTGACAAAATTTTCCAAAGGATTCCTAGAGGAATCTTTGAAAGAATCTCCGGATGAATATCTGAAAATGCTTCGAATAAGCTCTAGTTGGGTTTCAAAAGAAAAATCCATGGAAGAATTTCTGATGAAATCTCGTACTGGCATTCATGAAAAAAAAACTGAAGGAATCTCTGGAGATATTTCCGGTAAATTTCCTTAAGAACTTTCAAAAATAATCAGTAGTGGAGGAACTTCTAAGAGAATTCTAGAAGAAATTTTAGAAAAAAAAATCTTCCATCTAATTTTTCGAGAAATCTACGAAATCTATCCCTGGGGGATAATCTGAAAGAATTCCAGGAATTCCCGAAGAAAGCCTAGAAGATGTTCCTGAAGAAATTCCTTGAGCAATACCTGGAAAAAATGCTTGAGAAACTCTTGGTGAAAATGCTTCAGGATTTCATTAACACATGTTTAGAGAAATTCCTGGATTTTCTGAAAGAATACCCGGAGGAAGTCTTGAAAGTTTTTTTTTTTCAAGGAAATCCTGGAAGAATGTCTAGCGAACACTAAAACTTCTTTAATAGAATAGAAAATAATAAAAAAAATCTCATGACAAATTTCCAAAGGGTTTACTGTATAGAAATTAAAAATTCAAATAAAAAAAATATCAATTGAGAATTTTTAGAAGGAATTTACTAGATTCGCAATAGAAATTCTTAGGAAAAAAAATTTTTTTAGAAATCTCTGGAAGAATTTCTAAAGGGAACTTGGGAGATATTTCTTAACGAATCGCTGTTTAAATATCTTAAGGGATCTCTGAAAAATAATTCTGAGAATATTAGGAAGATTTTTTGAAAAAAAATCTGAAGAAATTTATGTAATTGAAGTCTTTATTTCCTAGAAAAAAATGTTGTAAGAATGTCTGGTATTCGTGGATGGTTTTTTGAACTCCGGAGATTTTTTGAGATAATTTTTGAAATAATTTATGGCGAAATTTCCTTATGCATGGAAGGTTTGCTAGAAAATTCTTGGTGATATTCTTGAAGGTTCCTCTCTAGAGGGAAGAATTTCTAAAGAAATTCATGGAAAAGTTTCTGAAGGAATCCGTGCAATATTATCTAAAATAAATGTTCGTGGAAATTTTAGACGAATTTCTAAGAAAAATCATGTATTATAACGTATATTCAATGGGATCGGGATCGTCTGCGATCGGAATTCTTTATTTTGATCCATCTATCGTTGCTCGTGTCAGGCTAATAAGTTTCGCCGGAAAACCATGTTCTGACAGCTCATTTCTTTTCACTGAATCGTTCTTTAAGGACAAACGTCTTGACATCCCACTACAAAAGTGCATGAGAACTTCAGACGCACAAATCTCAAGAAGCAAGCTTCAGACAACAATGCATTTTATTATTCTGTTCTTGCTCACTTGTAACAAGCTTAAAATGAGAAACCCAGGGGTGCTGGATTTGTTTACAACAAGATTTGTGCCCTCAAAATCGTGAGTAGGTGCCGAAATCCACCATTGTGGCGGCCATTTTGGGATTCTAATTAGTCTGTCCTTAAAATTAATGAACATATAATGAATCTGCAAATTATATTCCCGAAATTTATCTAGGATCATCCGCAGGTTAAACATTAGATCCGTTATCAATCGGCCCTCACGAAAACCAGCCTGGTATTCGCCGACGAAGGATTTCTCAATAGCTCTTAGTCTGTTGAACTGGATACCCTTTCGACAATGATAACAAGCTGTAGTGCACACAATTGAACGATATATGGTTGGCTCTTCTAAATATAATTTGCTGATAGGTATTAGAGTTGCACTTGCATAGCCATTTCGATCAAATTTGCCTATATTTGCTACTATACGTAATCCACTCCTACGTTTCAATAGAGCAATCTCCGCCTATCATCGGCACTTGACAGCATGTTCAAATCGCACGTTTTCATACATTTTAGCTCTGCTACAATTGGGCTGCAGAAACTATTCCGTTGAGAGCCTTTTAATCGTGCAGTTGGTGACACAGCACTCGAATAATCTGAGACGACCACCGTTGTCGTTCATTGTCGTTATCAGTGTTTAACTTCCCTGTGGATTTGTGTTACGTCGAGCGAGAAGATGAAATGCCTGCCAAGCGAACTGATTTGTAAATAAGCAAAACTCGCAGCCTCAAAGGCGATAACCAGGATTCGCTCATGTCAGCATTTTACCCGTATATTGTCTGAGTCAACTTGTGTATCATTTCAAAGTATGAAACTGCTCACAACAATCCAATGAAAGCAAAACAAAACCAATGCTAATGGTGATTCATTTCTTTTTTTCTTTCCGGGCAGCTCAAAACGATGGTCCCGTTCCTCCAGTCGACCCACCAACCAGTGCACCACCACCCCCTACAACAAGTTCGACTGCAGCGCCTACTACTCGCACAACAACTACTACGACAACTACACCAGAGCCTCCACACACAACGACGTCAACTGTGGCACCGACAACTACTGCTGCGCCTACTACAACATCACCAACAACAACAACAACAACTGAACCACCAAAGCCAACGCCAGTCCCGGAGCCCGAAGTAGGCAGCTGGACCTACGTCAACGCTACCACCAACCAGACTTGCGTGATGACCCAGATGGCCCTGCAGCTCAACGTCACCTATCGGGATGCTGGTAAGTGACTCAATCGCTTGTCTTTTCGACCGTTCATCAGTCAACAGTTCTAAAGTTGACTGTTCAATAGAAAAGACTCGAATGGAAACCCAACACCATCCGCCATCACCTTATGTAACAAATATTCTAACGAATTTGAATGATTGAACAGACTTTCTTTGGCTTACGAGTTGATGGTACACGCTGATGTACCTATTACTTAACGCATCAAATTTCACATTTGGCGCCGATTTGTTATCAGTTCAGAATGCATTCCGGAAATGAATATTGATCGCATTATCAGTCGAGTCTGGCAAATTTGTATGTTTGTTGAAGGTATTGAATAACAAATAATGTGATAGCATGCCTACAGATTACTTGCCCTTTGCGAAAGACACATTTTGGGCACTGCCAGGCAGAACATTCATCGTAACAAAACATATGTTGCCACGGGACTATTATCGTCCAATTCTCAGAATTCAACCGATTCTCTGTTTGGTCAATCATGAACTAGGTGGTGGTGTGATAAAACGTCATTACTTGATAATTCCGCGTTGATCGTGAGAAATCTATAAAAATTTGACCGAATAAACCAACAATTTAAAATCCTTCAAGGAACTGATTCCAGTGGAACCCTATTTGTATAAAACTTTTTTTTATCTGTATTGACGAGATTTTTAGCCCTAGGCTAGTTCATCTCGGGACCCACGCTTTACTTCCTTTCCGAAGGAAGAACTCACATTTTGTGAGTTTGTCGGGAGTGAGATTCGATCCCAGGTCCTTGGCATGATAGTCAAGTGTTTTAACTATCACAACAGGTCCGCTTCACGTGTATAAAACTCCTTTGGTATATTTTTTTTCAGAACTCGGCTTTCAATAAGATGCTTTGAATATTCTGTAAATAGAGCTCTGCACAAAATTGTACATACATACATTTATTTGTTCCACATCATTAAGACAAGACATAATTAACAATAGTACGCCACAATACTCGGTTTGTGGCTGCCGCTCTCCATCCTCGGTCACGCCCCATGTTCGCCAAGTCACGCTCCACCTGGTCCGCCCATCGTTCTCTCTGCGCTCCACGCCTTCTTGTGCCAACCGGATCCGTTGCAAACACCAGCTTTGCAGGGTTGTTGTCCGGCATTCTTGCAACATGCCCTGCCCACCGTATCCTTCCGGCTTTGGCCACCTTCTGGATGCTGGGTTCGCCATAAAGTGCAGCGAGCTCGTGGTTCATTCTTCTCCGCCACACACCGTTCTCCTGCACACCGCCGAAGATCGTTCTTAGCACGCGTCGCTCGAAAACTCCGAGTGCTTGTAGGTCCTCCTCGAGCATGGTCCATGTCTCGTGCCCGTAGAGGATTACCGGTCTTATTAACGTTTTGTACATGGTGCATTTGGTGCGTTGGTGAATCTTTTTCGACCGCAGTTTCTTCTGGAGCCCGTAGTAGGCCCGACTTCCGCTGATGATGCGCCTCCGAATTTCACGGCTCACGTTGTTGTCAGCCGTCAGTAAGGATCCGAGATAGACGAATTCTTCTACCACCTCGAAAGTATCCCCGTCTATCGTAACATTACTACCCAGACGGATCCGGTCGTGTTCGGTTCCGCCTACCAGCATGTACTTTGTTTTTGAGGCATTCACCACCAGTCCGACCTTTGCTGCTTCGCGTTTCAGGCGGGTGTACAGTTCTGCCACCGTTCCAAATGTTCTAGCGATAATGTCCATGTCGTCCGCAAAGCACACAAATTGACCGGATTTTGTGAAAATCGTTCCCCGGCTGTTGAGCCCGGCTCGTCGCATCACACCTTCCAGCGCGATGTTGAAGAGTAGACATGAGAGTCCGTCACCTTGTCGCAGTCCCCGGCGAGATACGAATGAACTGGATAGTTCACCCGAAACCCTTACGCAGTTTTGCACACCGTCCATCGTTGCTTTAATCAGTCTAGTCAGCTTCCCAGGAAAGCCGTTTTCGTCCATGATTCTCCATAGCTCCGCGCGGTCGATACTATCGTATGCCGCTTTGAAGTCGATGAACAGGTGGTGCGTTGGGACCTGGTATTCACGGCATTTCTGGAGGATTTGCCGTACGGTAAAGATCTGGTCCGTTGTCGACCGGCCGTCGATGAAGCCGGCTTGATAACTTCCCACGAACTCATTTGTTTTAGGTGACAGACGACGGAAGATGATCTGGGATAGCACTTTGTAGGCAGCATTCAAAATAGTGATCGCCCTGAAGTTCTCACATTCCAAATGGTCGCCTTTCTTGTGAATGGGGCAGATTAACCCTTCCTTCCACTCCTCCGGTAGCTGTTCGGTTTCCCAGATCCTGACTATCAGCCGATGCAGACAGGTGGCCAACTTTTCTGGGCCCATCTTGATGAGTTCAGCTGCGATACCATCCTTACCAGCTGCTTTGTTGGTTTTGAGCTGGTGAATGGCATCCTTAACTTCCCTCAGCGTGGGAGTTGGTTCATTTCCGTCCTCCGCTGCACTGGCGCGGTCGTTCCTTCCGTTGCCGTGGGCTCCCGTGCCTACGTTCTCCACGCCGTTCAGGTGCTGATCGAAGTGCTGCTTCCACCTTTCGATCACCTCACGTCCGTCCGTCAAGAGGCCTCCGTCTTTATCCCTGCATATTTCGGCTCGCGGCACGAAGCCGTTGCGGGATGCGTTGAGTTTCTGATAAAACTTCCGTGTTTCTTGGGAACGGCACAGCAGTTCCATTTCTTCACACTCCGCTTCTTCCAGGCGGCGCTTTTTCTCCCGAAAGAGGCGGGTCTGCTGTTTCCGCTTCTGTTTGTAACGTTCCACGTTCTGTCGAGTCCCTTGCTGCAGCATTACCGCCCTCGCTGCGTTCTTCTCCTCCAAAACCGTTCTGCACTCTTCGTCGAACCATTCGTTTCGTCGATTCCGTTCCACGTACCCGATGGTGCTCTCGGCTGCGTCGTTGATGGCTGCTTTCACTGTACTCCAGCAGTCCTCTAGAGGGGCCTCATCGAGCTCGCCCTCGTCTGGCAACGCGGCTTCGAGATTCTGCGCGTATGCTGAGGCGACATCCGGTTGCTTCAGTCGCTCTAGGTTGTACCGTGGCGGTCGCCGGTACCGTACATTGTTGATGACGGAGAGTTTTGGGCGCAGTTTGACCATCACCAGATAGTGGTCGGAGTCGATATTGGCGCCACGATAGGTCCTGACGTCGATAATGTCGGAGAAGTGCCGTCCGTCAATCAGAACGTGGTCGATTTGAGATTCCGTCTGCTGTGGTGATCTCCAGGTGTAACGATAAGGGAGGCTGTGTTGGAAAAAGGTGCTACGTATGGCCATATTTTTGGAGGCGGCGAAATCAATGAGTCGTAGGCCGTTTTCGTTCGTTTGCTGGTGGGCGCTAAACTTACCAATCGTCGGTCTGAATTCCTCCTCCTGGCCTACCTGAGCGTTCAAATCTCCAATGATGATCTTGACGTCGTGGCTTGGGCAGCGGTCGTACTCGCGTTCGAGCTGCGCGTAAAATGCGTCCTTGTCATCATCAGTACTTCCGGAGTGTGGGCTGTGCACGTTTATTATGCTGAAGTTGAAGAATCGGCCCTTGATCCTCAACCTGCACATTCTTTCGTCGATCGGCCACCAACCGATCACGCGCCTCTGCATATCACCCATCACGATGAAAGCTGTTCCCAGCTCGCGTGTGTTGCCGCAGCTCTGGTAGATGGTATGATTACCTCTAAACGTTCGCACCATGGATCCTGTCCAACACACCTCCTGCAGCGCTACGATGCCGAAACCGCGGTCCTTCAGTAGATCGGCGAGTATGCGGGTGCTCCCAATGAAGTTGAGAGATCGACAGTTCCACGTACCGAGTTTCCAATCGCAAGTCCTTTTTGTTCGCTGGGGTCGTTGCCGTTGGTCTCGGTTCGTATTATTCTGTTGCTGATTTTCCGTTACAATGGGTTTTTACGGCTGGCTCGTAGGGCCTGACACCAACCCCCTACTTTCCGGAGGACCATAGTGCACAGTTGAGCTTAGAGTCCTTCCCTGGCACTCGGACGTAGATCAGCCGCCCCTAACATGGGGATCAGACGCTGTTGTGAGCCGCTCCTCCTGGAGAACAGACGCTCAGGTTTGCCGAAGCAAACCCCCCCTTCCCTGTCAGCCTACGACCAAAGGTCCCACCGGGGTTGGTTACCCGATCTTCCCTAAGGTTGCTCATAGTTTCCGGCCGGTACCGCGTGGAGGTAGGGATAGGAGTTGCTGGGCAGAGGCTAGTGGATCACAATGGGATCTGAATTGCGCAGCATACCCAGCCTTTACCGTGCACAAAATTGTATCCCTCTATTTAACTCTTGCTGAAAATTTCATCCAATCAAAACAGCGCAATGTCCTACAGTAAACTTACGTTAGATATTTTATTCAATAGGGGGAATCTCAGCACAAATCCCTGAAGGAATCCCGGGAATAATCCCTAAAAGAAAAGTCTGAGAGGATCCTTAAGAAGTTGTGTGGTATTCAGGAATCACAGAGTGGCTGTGATTTTGTTAGTTTGTCTGTCTAATTCTAAATGAAAAGGGTTTTATTGGCTCCGTAAAGCCTTCGGGCGTCTGGGCCTGTCAAATAAAGAAATTGTAAAAAAAAGTTCCTATCTAAAATAATACTGGAAGAAATCCCAGGAGAAACCTAGGAAAGAATTCCGTTCAGACTCCATAAGGCGTCGTCCACAAATTATGTAAAGTTCTAAGGGAAGTACGGCCGAGGGTTTCGACCCACACAAAAAATTTTGGATTTTTATACAAAAATGCGTTACGGTAGGAGGAAGGGGGAGGTTGAAAAAGGTCGATTTAAGCGTTACGTAATGAATGGATGCTGCCTAAAAGAATGCCGAAATGATTCCTTCAGATCATCATAATCATAATTTCGGAAGGAACCCAGGGATAAACCCGGCAGAATTCCCAGAAGAAAGTCTGGGGGTAATCCTTGAAAGTAACTCAAAAGCAGTTCTTTTGAATATTTTAGAGGAATCCCTGAAGGAATCCTGGGAAAGATCTCTGTTAGAATATTGTGGAAACTCCTAAAGGAATCCCATGAGAAATCCTTTGAGGAATCATTGAAGGAATCCCTTGAGGATTCCCAAGAAAAAAAAAATGGAAGAATCCTGGAAGTAATCTCGGAAGTAGTCTCGAGAGGAATCCGTGGAGGATTCTGAAGAGTCTCTAAAAAAATCCCATTAGAAATCTCTGAAATAATTCTAGGTGGAATCACTGAAAGGACCCCTGATGGAATAATTAAAGAATCTATGGCGAATCTCTAAAGAATTCTGGGATGGATTCCTAATGGAACAAGGGGAGAATCAATCATTAAATTAGATTACGGGAGAAGTTTTTAGAATTTCTGAAAGACTGCATGATGAATCCATAGATAAATTTTGAATACCTGAAAGAATTCCAGTAGAAATCCAGAGAGAATCCCGGCAAGTATCCTTGAAAGAATCGCTAAGTTAATCCCGGGAGGAATTTCTAGGAGAAATAAAGAAAAATCAATGAAGGTAATCGACAGAAATTCCTGCCCGGGAGAAGTAACTAAAAAAAACGAAATAAACTCAAAAATAATTCTGGAGGAATTCCTGATAATGATTCCTGATGCATGCAGTCTCGGGAATAATCCGTGGCAGAATCCCAAAAGGAATGCCAAAAGACATTCTCAAAGCTGAACAATACCGGGAGGATTGAATAAAGGACTCCCGAGAGGAATCCCTGTTTGAATGCCAGGAAATTTCTCTGAAGCAGTCCCGAGTCCAAGAAGGAATTATTAATGGATTCTAGAGGAAATCACCGTAGGAATCCGGGGAAAAATGTCGGAAGAAATCCATAACAGAATCTCTAGAGAAAATAATCAAAGAATCTCTGGAAGAATATCTGTAAAAATGGAGGAATCCTTAATGGAACCCATAAATGAATCTTCGATGAAAACTCTTAGAGGAATTTTCTAAAGGAATCATATGAAAAATTTATTAAGAAATCCCGGATAGAATTCCTAAATCAATGTCGGGAGCGATACCTGTAATCTTGAAAAAAAATGCCGGGAGGTGTCCCTGGAGAAATCCCCAAAAACAATCCTGGGAGAAATCAATGACGGCGTCCCGAGTAAAGTTACCGAAACAATCTCAGAAGGAATTCCGAATGAAATCCCTAGAGGAATTCCGAGAACAATCCCTAAATTAATTTAGAGAGGAAGCCTGCAGAACGCGCGCCGTTGTAAAAGATGCAACACTACCAAAGAAACCTTGTTCGTCGTATACAGCCCGAGCGCGATGCAGTTCAGAGTCCAGTTATTTACTTGTTCGAAAGGAATCGCTCAAGAACCTTCTTCAGCGGTTCCTCGCAGAAACTGTTTACGGTGACTGCCATTTAAACTGTCATTGCTTCTGAACTGCAAACAGTCCTTTAGGGCCAAACAGGCGCGCGTCCTGAAAGGTTAAAGAATACCTGGAAATAATAAAGAAATCTCGGGAAGAATCCCTTTAGAAAGCCCGAAAGTGGATTCCTAAAAGATTCCATGATGCAGTCTCGGGAATATTCCGTAAAAGAATCCGCGAAGGAATCCCGGGAGGAACCGATGTAGGAACACCAGGTAAAATCCTTAGGAGGATTCCGAAAGGAATCCTGGGTGAAATACCTTAGGGATCCCTGAAAGAACTCTGGAGGAACTCCTGAAAGAAACCCGGAATAAATTTTTAGAAGCATACTTAAAGGGATCCCATAAGAAATCCTAAGTGATTAGAGTTGAGTTTTTGAACAATATGCATGCCCTAGGTTGACCGGAAATCCAGAATCCCGCGGCTGCTGTCGCAATTGACACAATTCCGAAGCTTTTGAATTAGGTACTTGATTTCGTTTTCAGCACGTAAACCCCGGAAAAGTTTTAGTGATCATCGATGATCAAGAAGAAGTAACGTCAAATGCCGTCGTATATGTCAAATGCCGTCGTATATGTCAAATGTAATCCGAATAGATTAATACCAACGACCTTTTTGCACGCACCCGTGTACCCATACGCGCCAATATGCTGCGTAGTTGACGTGAAAACTAGTGCATAGAGCTTAAAAAGTTGCATTTTATTCAACTTTTAAGAGCTTCGCCCCCCAATTACGTCACAAGTTGGCACCAATGCGTGTGTACCCTTGAATGGTTCTCTACGTGACTTCACAAGCACCGTTACCGGACCTCGTCGACATTCTTTCCGACTACCATCTTTACCAGAGATTTCAAACTGATACCTCCCATGGACTAATATCCGATGCTAGAGATTCGCCTCTTTGGACTCTTTGGGAGTGTTTGCCATCATTGATGATGATCAGGTGATTTAGTTTGACCACAGGCTCCTGCAGCACATCTTGTCGTTGATGATATGGTCACTTGTGCTGAAGTCGAGCTGTTTTCGACGACCTCCGGAAGTTTGATTTCTGCCCACCATGAACGCTACATCCTTGACTCCATTCTTGATCATGTGCTCCTTTTGATGACAATGGTTACATCTTCCAGCGAACTTCCGGCATTGGGTGGTATGAATAACAAGTAGTAAACTTTATTGCTTCTAGATCTACTCAGAAGTAAAGTTCACAGAGTTTATTACATTGCTGATATCAATCTGGTAGTTGAAATTAATCTAGAAATACCGTTACAAGGATGTTTTCCAGAAATTCCGACAGGGTTTTTCTCTGGAACTTCTTCAGAAATACCTCTTGGAATGCCTCCCAGGATTACTCGCAAGATTGTTCCGTACTTTCCATGCCATTTTTCTTTGTATTCTTTTTTTTTATTCTTTCCGGAGATTCATCCGGATCCTTACTGGTATTTTCCCAGTTTTGGATTCTTTCCTGCATTTCTGCTTAAGAATCTTCCAAGATTCCTTTATTTTTGCCGATTTCTGCTGAAGCTTTTCACGAGGATCCTTCAAAAAAAAAAAACAGAGGTTTTTTTGCGTATTGCTTTCAGAGTTTCTCGTGGTGCTCCTACGTTTTGCACAAAGAAATTTTTGCGGGGTTTCTTTCATGATTATTTCCGAGATCTTCACAAAAGTTTCTCTCAAGATATATCGCAGGAGTTTTCACAAAATTTCTTCTAAAGTTTCTTTCGGAATTCCTCTTAAAGATTTTTCGCGATTCCTTCCAGTGCTTTTCATATGACTTTTCCAGAAGATCTTCCCGGGATTTCTTCCAGAGCTGGTGCAGGAGTTTTTCTGGGATTTCTACTAGAGCTCCTGCAAAGATTTCCTTAGGAGTTTTCAAAAAATGTTCGTGAGCTTTCTTCAGAGTTTCGCTTTAAATTTCTACAGGTGTTTCAGCTGGAATATTTCCTAAAGGTTCTTACGGGATGTTTTTTTTTATGTTCTCCTGGTACTTTTCAGAAGATTCCTTTCGGCTTTGGTCTTGGGATGTTTCTCAGAGTTTTTCTGAATTTATCCTGGGTTTTCTCCTAAGTTTGTTAGTGCTTTTTGGGCCCTGGGCTTGGATTATATTTTCCAGGAAGCTTTGATTTTGGGCATGTGGCCGATGTGCTTTGCAGTAATGATTAGAATAGCTGAATGTATAAGCAATGGCAAACAGTTCTTTAAAAATCAGATCTTCAAGTCATCTGATATAGTTATACTGATCATGCTGCTGCCTTGGCTGCTGCCTAGTATATCGAACATTTGTCGAAGTCATTTATGTGTCGGGAAAATATAATTCCAATTTGGTGAGAATATTACAAACTAAGGGAGGGTAATAGGCCCAGTCAGACCCCTGAATGGGCAATGTGGGTTATTGTATGGGAATGCCATTGAAGGTTTGTAATATTCTCCGAGGCTTTCGAAATCCAACAGGGCGCGTCCCCGGGTTGCGGATAGGGGGAAAAGGGAGATTTTTCACATTCGTACTGTAATCAGCCAATGTGATATTATCTCCTATGGTGTTGTAGTGCGAATGAATGATCTCATTCTATGGGAATTCGAACCTTGTAATGTATTACTTATTAACTTCAGTTTTCTAAGCTTGACAAGGTTTTGAAGACAAACATGAGATGAGAGAATTGCCTAATAGGAAAGTCACATCAGCAAAGCTTTAACATATGCAAATGCTATCCATGGGGTCATGTCTAGCATTTAATATGTATGGCAATGACTGATTCTTACCTGGCAGGGGTACTACAAGACCACGCGGACATTTCGATTAAAGGCTTAATTGGGGATAATATATTTTCCAGAACTGAAGGGACTTTTTTCCGGGGTGACTGGCGAGTCGGAGAGGGTAGAAGATCCCGTTTGTTATAATTGACAAAATAAACAATCGAGCGCTTTTTTTTCTATGACTTGCTTGGCATTTTGTGGATTATTGTTTTTTTGGTTTTGGAAGGTATGCGATTCACTATTGAGCCTTAAAATTATTTTGCATCTAAATAGCATTGATATTGTCAAGTCTGTACAAACACCCTAATCCCACACCAAAATACTCTTTTCCTATCCCATGGCGTTTATGTGGTCAGCAAAGACTATTCAGCCATTACCCCTCCGTATCATCGGCTTTGGACTGACTTGCGCTCTCATTGCCCCACCAAATGCTGCAAAATGAAAATGAAAATGATTTGTTTCAGAGCTTTTCTAGGCTTCTCCTCGTATAATTCCCAGAAATTTTCTCAAAATCCTTACCAAACATCGTTCCAAAATATTGGCTGCCCATTTTTTAAGTTTCTTCAATAGTTGCTCCAGGAGTTCTTGCAGAGATTTTTGTAATAGTTTTTCTCGAAATATCTCCTGGGACTAAATTCCTTGTAAGAAATTCCCAGATAAATGTCGGAAGTAATCCAGGTGAAACCTTACGCAAAACCCCTCAAAGATCTATTGGAAAAACTCGAAAGGTAGTTTGGAATAAGTCCTAAGAAAAGCTGGGGCATCTGGGGGAAAAAAAATTCTGGGAAAAATCCCGGCTGGAAGTATTAAGGGAATTCAGGGAGCAACCCAAAAAACCTTCGAGAGAAATCCCGCGAGTATATCAAAGAATAATATCGAAAAACTTTTTAGAAGAAACCCCTAAAAGAACTTCTACAAAATCTTGAGAGAAACTGTTGGAAAGCTATAGCGGAAAACTACTTAGAGAAATTCCATAAGGAACTTTGGATAACTTTTGGAACTATCTCCGAGAGAAATCCAGCAAGAAACTTGGGAAAACCTCTGAAAAAAAAGGCCTGGAGGTACCCCAGCAGAGACCTCGTGAAAAACTCCTGCAGAAATTCTGCGAGAAACTGTGGTAGAAATCCCAATATCAATTCTCAGAAATCTCGAAAGAACACTAAAAAATCTCTTAGGAAGTAATTCTTCGGAATAGCCAAAATAATTAATCGGTCTCACCAGTTTTACTCAAACTTGTTGAAATACTATCGTAATTTCCAATTTTCCATTGGATCTTCATCGAAATCGCAACATATCACAAGCATCTCTAAAATTATAATTTCTGGTATAATCAAAGCTACCAGCAAGCTATTACCAATTGTACAATAATAATAATCTCATCGATTTTTTGCGCTTTACGACACCGGAAGGCGTGTGAACGTACATTCGATCGATTGACGTGTTTGTTTTTCCCTATGCCCCTTACCATTCATATGCAGCACCTTTTACATAACATCAACGATGCTAAATTTTCGAGCCTTTCCTTTCGATTTGTTTCCCCCCTCGTTGCAGCTGATAAGCCTGCAACCGTCCTGTACGATGTGCCGAAGAATGCCCGCGTTGTGAACGGCTCCTGCGCCGACAATGACCAGTTTATCCAGCTCTTGTGGGGTCCGGAATCCGTCGAGAAGAACACCCTGACGGTCAGCTTCAGACGTAACACCACCGAACACGAGTTTGCCCTGTCCGGAATGAGCTTCTACCTGGTGATTTTCGGAGAGCAGTTCCCCAATGCCAAGGGTATGTGGCTCTACAGTCTTTCGTCATCTGTGCTTAAACTAACCTTTGAATGCCTTCATTGCAGACAACCAAACGCTCACCCTGGAAAATAAGCAAACCCTGTTCAAGACCCCGACGGACATGTCCTACCACTGCAACCGGCCCCAGAAGCTCAACTTGACCGCGAGTGATAACTCCACTTCGACCGTGACCGTCTCCAAGCTGCAGTTCGAGGCGTTCCACAACAAACAGAACGCCAAGTTCTCGATTGCCAAGGACTGCGATGCCATCGACACGCCGGACATCGTTCCGATTGCCGTCGGATGCGCCCTGATCCTGCTGATTGTGATCGTCCTGATTGCCTACCTGGCCGGACGCCGAAGCACCCGATCCCGGGGATACGTAAGCATGTAAGATGCGCGCGCGCGTGTATGAGCGTAAGCATTGCTTGATACCTTCCGCGAGAATGCTCTTCTGATCTGAGAAGAATACCAAAATCCATCGTTCGTGCACTGAAAATTGCCGAGCTCGGGTTTAGGGTTTCCGTAGAGTAAAATTTTGGTAGAAATTCATCAGGCTTGAGCTAATAATTTTTGAATATTTGTAACATTTGTAATGTTTGCCGAATCGCGTTACACTTTTGCCGACCCTCTGTATATTCTAACCGATCTGCGGTAAACTTTTACCGAATCCGAGTGTAATTTTAACGAACTTACTCACTGTCTTCATTTTACGGGATGCGATACGATTCTGGAGCGAGACATCAAGTCCAGATCTGAAATTAATCAAATTCTGTGAAATTTGACCAAAATCCGTTAATTTAGATTAGCCGAACGTTCGGTTGTTTATATTACGATGAATTGTACCATATCCTGTGAAATGAAATAAGTCTGTAGGCAAAAATTTACCGAAATCCTAATACCGAAGTCGGCAACTTCAAATCAGTGAAACATCTCAAATAACCAGGTCGTTTTAACAACAAGTGCGTGTAATATGTGTCCATATGCGAATCCAGCGGCGAAGAGCATTCAGAACTGAGAGAAGAAAAATTGGTGCGAAAAAAAGTTGGAGATTTCGTAACAGTACCGCATAAGAAGGTGTACTGTTCAACAATATTATTGTTGGAAGCGAGGGGAATACATGCATTGTTTCATCTCGTCTTTATTCGTTCTTTAATCAATTCACACAACAAATACGTCTAAAAGTACCAATACAGAAACAGAGAGAAACAACGACCCAAAAATAAAACCTTCAGCATTCTTCAAAACATAGAATACAAACATAGTCCAAGAAACAGTGAATTATAAACGTTGAGCAGTTATAATATTTCCCGCGAACAAAAAAAAAACAGGAACAGACTTTTTAAGCCATTTGAGAGGAAAAGGAAGTGATTTTGGAAAAAGCACCACCAGAAACCCAAAATTCGAAAGACAGAAACAGAAAAAGAGAAAAAAAATCTTGTTTATAATATACCTTTCTTGTAGTTGATTAGAGTAATTTTTATGAATCAATAAATAAAAAAAGTTGATCGGTAACATCGGTGTAAGAAACCAGCGCTTGCGCAAGCGACCGGAAAGTTTTGAAGAGGCATAACCCTTTGGGGAGGTCCACCCCCGTGGGAGGCAATTTGGCCCTGAGAAAAGCCCCGGAAGAAGCTTGGAGAGAAATTTCAGGTGAAACGTGTAGGAAATATATCGGTTGAAATTCCTCCAGAAATCCTGTTAGAAACACTAGAAGAAAACACACAGAAATTGTCTTGCCGTTATGGGAGAAACTTCGGACGAAATCTCGGGAGGGATCCCTGCAGTAAATTCGTGAAAAACTTTGGAGGAGCTCTAGCAGAAATGCTAGGAATAACTCCTGTAGAAATTCTGGGAGGAATCCCGGTAAGATCTCCTGGGGAAGTCCCATGAGGAACACCAGCATTCTGCAATCAGTTTGGACGGAGTTGTTAGAAACTTCGCCACGCCCAACCCTCAACTACCTGAAGAGCGCTTTGCATCAGGTCCAAAATATAAGACTCCCCCTTGAGGCATCCACAAAGACTCAATTTCCCAATCGCTGTTGGACGCATTGTCGAGTAGAGATATCGGTTTTCAAGCATTTGGTGAATCCAATTGGAAGTCATTGGAGATATACCATGACTCCGTGCGGCTTCCAATATGGCATCGAAATGCACGTTGCCAAAAGCACCCTCAATATCTAAGAAAACCCTCAAACAAGATTGCTTTTGAGCGAATACCTTCTCGATATCGTATACAACTTTGTGTAAAAGAGCCACAGTGTACTTACCAGATTGGTAAACATGTTGGTTCACATGAAGAGACACGTTGGTCAGATGAACATCACGGATGATGTTCACGGATGAACATCACGGATGATGATCGACAATGCGTTCTAAGCATTTCAAAAGAAAAGATGTAAAACTGAAAGCCTGAAACTCTTTGCTTCTTTATACGACGCTCTACCCACATTCGGAATAAACTTTACAATAATATCCCGAAAGAAATTTGGGAATATACCTTATAGCAAAACTGCAAACAAGTAGTTTTTTTCAAAACATGTTTGAAATAATCTGAAGCATCTGCCCCAGGAGATTTGAAAGGAGCAAAGCTATTAAGTGCCCACTCAATCTATTCTAATGTTACAATACTCCAAGCCGAGGCCAGGGAATCATAACAACAAGAAAATAGATCAGGTTCATCCGAAGAAGTAATATCCACACATCCAGGGAAGTGTGTGCTGAATAAGCATTCCAGAACTCCCTCATCAGAGGAAGTCAGATCGCCATTTGGCAAACGAAGTTCGTTCACTCGGTAATCCTTAGATTTCGCAAGGATTTTGTTTAACCGACTGACTTCACTCAACCTGGAAACATTTGTACAAAGGTTTTTCCAGCCGGATCGTTCAGCAGACCGAAGAACTTTCCTGTAGGCCTTGCGAGCCGACCTGAAAGCCTCCGAACTAGCCTAACGTCGTCTGTTCCAACTCTTTCTACATTGTTTCCTGAGTTTCGCCAGATCAGAGTTCCACCAAGGGGTTCCTTTTGTGATCTTCACAGACCGCAGAGGGCATGCTTCTTCAAAAGCTTCCATGATTAAAGTCGTGGAGTGTTGATGGATGATGAGTATACATGAAATTTGGCCGCAGTGAAGAGATCACAGTTAGTTCGGGTATTCCGGTTATAGCGATAGACAGATAAAGATTCTTCATCTGACACCTAAGCTGCCGCGTGCTGCATAGTTGTCCCATGTGCTATGGGAATCCCTATTAACATGGGACAACTATGCTGCACACGACAGTAAGTCCAATAAAATCAATAAGTCAATTGGAGAATTGATGACTTGCTTGAATGCAACCGTAGGGGATGGTTCATAATGTGGTAAATACACGGAATAATAGACGTATTTCCTGTTGATGTTTTCAACAGAAACATCAATTGTGACAGCACAAACATCTCTGGTGGTTAATTCAGGAACGAGTGTAGCAATGATTGCGTTGGTGACAAGCACACAGGCTCGAGGCATGACACGCGAGTTTGCCATTTCATTTTTATTAAAAGTAGCAAACAGCGGCATCACAAGGTTTTCTACATAGAAATTACTTGTACGAAAGTAAGGTTCTTGGACTAAAGTCACTTGGACTGTACCCTTTTACAAGTCTGCAAAGATTGATCATTGCTGTTCTTGTATGCTCAAGATTGATCTGAGTTATCCTATAACCGTAGCCACTATCCAAACTAGACAAGATTAAACTCTTTACAATCAAAGCACAATAATGAACAGTAGCAAAAAAAACCAGATCGGTATCGATTGAAAAGGCCAAAGTCTGGAAAAAAATCGACCAAAATTATTGAAAGTGATTATTTACGTTTCGCTTGATAGTAAATACTTTCCTAATTATTGATTAAACTGTTCGTATCAACAGTTAGTACCTATCCGGTAAAATCGTTCAATTTACACTGGCGCCTGCGCAAACGGCTTTTCCGAGTTTCGAAGAGACAACTTTATCGCGGGATCAACCATACGCCACACACCGTGCGGCTATTTTTACCCCTCACCGCGGTGAACATTTTCCGCGTTTTCTCACTCTCACTCTCCTTGCATTGCACTGGATCTTACTGGGTCTTACGATAGGTAACCGCAGTAGCGTTAGAACTTTTCCTTTCTTTATGCGTATTTTCCGTCGTACGGTGCGCCGTGAAAAAGTGAATGAAAATAGTGTCACTAAAGTTAGTGAAGTTTCCGGAAAAGTAATTGATTAAAAGTGTGGAAAAATCGTGGAAAAGTCTGTAAGTGAGAAGAACTGGTGGAAAATCGCCAATGGAAACTATCACAGGCCGGCAAAAGCGGGAGTTGAAAAGTGGATGTCGTTTCACCTCGTGCTGTAATTTTCACACATTTATAGTCTTAATTGGATCAGTCTCACCGATCTCACCGATCGTACTCTTCCTTCGCCGTTTGTCTTCTTCTGAGTGGCGATCGTGAATTTTGGGTTGTAGTTAACGTAAGTGACGATGTGTAAGAATGTTTTGATGTTCTTCTGGGACTTTACGGATGGTATGTATTCTCGTCGTCTCCATGAAGCTCCGCATGTTTATTCAGATGATAGCATTGAATAATATTTACATGTTTCCCATGTCTATCGAACATACATTCATTTGAAATGAAACTCGCATAGTAGGTATACAAGTGGACTAGGTTCAACGAAAACCAGTATTCCTTTGTTCCAGTAAAATGAAAATAGACGACAAAATTAAACAGACATCTGTTGATGTTGGACTGATGTCGAGTTCCCTTATTTTTTTTGACATTTAACATAACGCTATTTTTTACGCACCCTAATCATTAACAATGCTGTTTACAATAATTATTATTACTATTTATTAACGACACTTTATCATTATTGTGGCATTCGTGTCATTGTTTACAATAAGTTGTTATTATATTACTTACAATAGTAATTTCCCAGAGAATTCGTGAATAAAACATCCAAAGAATGTATGGAGAAATTCTTGATGAAATAATTGAAGCAATTGTCAATGGAACCCGTGGAATAATTCTCAAACGAGTTCCTTGATAAAGTTTCTCACGAAATCCTTGATTAAAACCAGATGGTTTTGCAAGCAACTTCGCAAAAAAATCCTAAATGATGTCCCCAATAAAATGTCTTAAAGAATCCCTGGAAAAAAATATCGTTAAAATACCTTGATAAATTAGCATTGAAATCCGTGTATGTATTTCTGACAGATTTTCTGGATAAATCAAATTTTCTGAGAAGTTTCGCTAGAAATCCCAAGAGAAATTGCCCAATAAATTTTTTAAAAGATTTTCTGAATGGATCCACTCTGAAAAAAACATAGGCGTAGCCAGAGGAGGGGGCAGAGGGCCGTGACAAAACCAAACACCCCCCCCCCCCCCCCAACAAACAAACAAACGTCATGCTAATAGTTCAAATTCTCCTGGAACGCCTTCAAAAATTCTTTCAGGCATTTCTTCAGGAATTTCTTCTCCAGGCCTTCTCCAGGAATTTCTCTTTAGTGACCCTCCATGGACGTCTGGCGGTGTTCCGATTCCTTCAAAAAATCTTACAGATACTACTGCAAGCATAGAATCACAAACTCAATAAATAAGTTTGTGATATAGAATAGTTCCAAAAAAAGGCGATTGAGCCTCCAAATAAATGAAATTAATCCTCCAAGAATTTTCCTACAGCTTGCTTCAGAGATTCGATAATGAATTCTTCAATAGATTTCCTTCAAGAGTTCCTCTAGGGATTTCATCAAAAAATCACCGGGAATTTCGCCAAGGATTTCTTTAGCGGTTCCTCCAGCGATTGTTCCAGTATTTTTTAAGCATTGCTCCTGAAAATTCATTGGAAGTATTTCGGCAAGATATTGTTCCAGGAATTCTTTCATAAAATTCGGCCAGTTTATTCCAAATTTTTCTACAAAAAGACTTTTCAAAGTTAATCCAAGAATTTCT
The DNA here is from genome assembly GCF_035046485.1 of Aedes albopictus. Taxonomy (NCBI): domain Eukaryota; kingdom Metazoa; phylum Arthropoda; class Insecta; order Diptera; family Culicidae; genus Aedes; species Aedes albopictus. The sequence continues at coordinate 184,446,385 of NC_085137.1, forward strand.
TCAATCATTCGTTTAGAAACTACTGCAGTCATAAATTTCTTTGGATTTTCTTTTCCAGGGATTCATTCAGAATAAATAAAAAGAAAATCGGGTTAAGTAAGGTTCCTTTGAATTCCACTAAGAATTTGCATCCTTTGACAGATACGTATTTCGACCTCAACTGTAAGGTACAAGACACTGAAGACGACCTTACAGTTGAGGTCGAAATACGTATCTGTCAAAGGATGCAAATTCTTAGTGGAATTCAAAGGAACCGTACTTAACCCGATTTTCTTTTTATTTACAGATATTCCCCTAACAAGCCCAGGTTAATCATCATCATTCAGAATGTTTTCCAGGAATTCGTTTAAAAATCCCTTCTCGAATTTCCTAAGAAATTCCTCATGAAATTACTACCGGGATTTCTCCTGGTTTTTTTTTCAGGAATTCCTCCAAGAATTTCTATAATAATTCTTATAGGGATTAACTCGGGAATTTCACTTAGCATTCTCTCACGAACAGCTCCAAGGGTAATTTTACAAATTTATACAAGGATTCCTTCATTCCTACAGGAATTGTTCAGATTTTCACTTAGAAATTCCTCTCTGGATTGCTTCTGGGATTCCTCCTGGATATCGTCCGGAATTCCTCCAGGGATTCCTTTAGTAATTGCTGCAGGGGTTGCTCCAGAAGTTCATGCATGATCTCTGCTAAGGATTTTTTTTTTAATTTTTGCAGGAATTCCTTCTGCGATTTCTTCAGGAACTCCTCTTTGTATTTATTTATGAATTCCTTCTCCGATTTTTTCAGGAATTCTTTCTGGGATTTCTCCAGAAATCCTCAGGAAATTTCTCTAGAGATACCTACATATATGCCGAATGATAGTTGGTTATTATAAACATTGCGAAATGATTGACTTTACAATGTCCAAGTAAAATTTTAAAACATTTACAAACCATTAACAAAAAAAAATAAACACTCAAAACATTACTTTTTTTGTGTTATTTTCAAACTGTATTTCATAATTATTTTATTAGAAAATGAGAAAAAAATATGTATATGTATAATGTACTAGTCTACGTCGCGTCGGTTGACGAAATTAATAAATAAAAAATAAATTTAAAAAAAAATCGTCCAGGAACTCCTCTAGGGATTCCACCAGGGAGTCCTCCGGAAATTCCTGGAGGGATTTCTCCAAGAATAAATTTCTTGGTTACGGGTCATTTGGCCGAATGCCGTTTGGCCGAACGCCATTTGGCCGAACGCCGTTTGGCCGAACACGAAATGATTAATTTAAGTGCTCATGTCACCGTTCCCCATATTAGTTGAACGGCAGCTGCAAAAAATTTGTGTCGCGTTGTTTCTTCGTTGTCTCGTGAATTTCAATTCGGCCGATGAAAAAGTCAGGCTTGCGGAACTACGCCACCCAGTGAAGTGTATATTCTCAAAAATGTTTAGTGATTTCTCTAGTAGTGGTACAGCTACGCCGTGAAACATCTACCTACGAAATCTGTGCGATTTGCTTAATACTTATGTTTACTTTTTCAGTGGTAACCAGGTAAATGATTAAACCATTTCTCATACGCTTTTTCGCCAAGGAAAGCACACCCCATTAAACCCTATCCAACTTCCAACTCCAGATATCTATGAAGTGGGCCAAGTTCTTGGACATATTCTGAGTAGATATCTAACCAACATTTCCTCCCCATCCCCGCTGATCGTAAGGACCTGGCCAGGTGTCGAGAGTTCGTTAAATGAAAGGTTTGTCAAGTCCCAGGCAACTTTTCTGGCGCATTAAACGTCTCAATCGACAGCCGCCCCAGGATGTGTACGGTCGGCTATGCTATGCTATGCTATGCTATGCTATGTCACCGTTCCCCATATCAGTTCAATTCGAAAGAATAGCCTATGATTCAAAGAAGGAAAAATCTCTGACATAAATATTCGCATTTTCAAAGCCAAATAATCTCCGCTCGATTAAACTAGAAAGAATAGCCTATGATTAAAAGAAGGAAACATTTCTGATGATCATATTGGCAGCTAAAATGCTACCCGGAGTCTATCCTCATCTCTGAATTAATTTGACCATGATTCGGCCAAACGGCATTCGGCCAAACGGCGTTCGGTCAAATGGCCGGACACCAAATTCCTCTAGAAATAGCTCCAGGAATTTCTCCAAGAATACCTCCAGGAAATGCTCCTGGGATCCCTCCAAGAATTCTTACGGGGATTACTCCTGGAATTGCTCCAGTGATTCTTCAAGGGAATCCTCCATGAATTCCTACAATTATTACTACAGGGAGTCCTACTATTTTTTTTCAGGAATTTCTCCAGGGATTTCTTCTAGAATTCCATCCTCCAAAGATTCATTCAAGAATTTCCCTATGGATTCCTGCTGCAATTCCTCTAGGAAATTTTCCAGGCTGGCTTCAGAAATTCTTCCAGGAATACTTCCAGCAATTCCTCCAGGAATTTGTCCATGGATTCTAAGAATTTCTCCAGGCTTTTCTCCCTGAATTCCTCTAAGGGATTTCTGTGGAATTCTTCCAAAGATTCCTCCAGGAATTGCTTCAGGGATTTCTCTTGGGATTTTATCACGGAATTCTTTAGAAATTCTTCCAGGGATTCACTAAAAAATCCCTTTAGGGATTCCTTCAGGAATTTTAAAGGATTTTTAGTTCATCCAGGGATCCCTTAGGAACTCCCAAGAATTCATACAAGAATTACCCTGGGAAATCCAGAAATTCCTCCACGCATTACTCTAGGAACTTTCCTTTTGAAATTCTCCGAATAGTTCTAGCAGGAATTCCTGCGGGAATTGAAATTCAAAGGATCTCCAGGAATTCTTCCAAGGATTCCCTAAAAAAATTTCAAGGAATTCCTCCAGGAAATCCTCAAGGCATATCTTCAAAAATTTCCCCAGGAGTTCCTCTCAAAATACTTCGAGGGATTTCATCATAAATTCATGCAGAAATTTCACCGGATTTTTCCAGGAATCCTTCCAAAAATTTCTCCAGGAAATCCTGCAGGAATGCCTTCAGGAATCCAGAAGTTCCTCCCTGTATTCATCAAAGAAATTATCCAGGCATTCCTCCAGGAACTCGTCCAGGCAATTCTGCAGGAATTCTTGCAGGACTTCCTCCAGGAATTTCTTCGGAAATTTCTCCAGGGATTTCTTCCAGAATTCCTCTAAGGATTTCTGCAGAAATGCATCAAAGAATTCCTCTAGGAATTCTTCCGGAGATTCCTCCAAAAATTTATCCAGTGATTTCGCTTGAATTCTATCACATTCTATCCCAGATTTCATCAGAATTTACTTTAGGGAATCATCAAACAGTTTCTCTTCCTCTAGGGCTCCCTTCAGGGATTCCCCTAGGAGTTCATCCAGTATTTTCTCTTGGAATCCAGGGATTTGTATAGGCCTTCCTCCAGAAATTCATTCAGAAATGCTTTCATTAACTCTTTTAAGAATTTCCCAGGAATTCCTCCAAGGATTCTTCCAGGAATATCTGCAAGGATGTCTTCAGATATTTCTTCACGGATTCATCCCAGAATATCTATAGGGACTTCTGTAGGAGTACATCCAGGGATTTCTCTAGGAATTCTTCCAGAGATTCCTCCAAGAATTTATCCAGGAATTCCTCCATGGATTTCTCTTCGATTTCTACCACGAGGAGTCTTCTAGAGATTCGTCTACAAATTCTCCCAAGAATTCTTCCTGGAATTGATCCAGGAAATCCTCCTGGAATTGATCCAAGAAATCCTCTTGGAATCCGGGGATTCCTCTGGGAATTCCTCCAGGAATTCCTGCAGATTCGAAAAAATCCACTACAGATTCCTTCAGATATATTGCTCCAGGGATTTATCCAAGAATTCTTCTTCAGGGAATCCTCTTCCTTCCTTCCTTCAGGGAATCCTCTTGGAATTTCACTAAGGATACCTTCAAAAATTTCTCCTGGGATTCCGCCAAAGATTCCCCCAGAAATTTGTCTAGGAATATCAGCAAGAATTCCTTCATACTTAAATTCAGGCATTCCCCCAGTGATTCTTCCGCCATTGTCTCCAGAGATTGCTCCTGGAACTCCTCCAGGAATTACTCCTGAGATTTTTCCAGAAATTTCTCCAGGGATTCGTCCAAGAATTTTTGCAGTTTTTTTTAATTACTTTAAGGATTTCTAGGGGAATTACTCCTGCGATTCAGTCAGGAAATTCTCCAAAAAGTCATCCAGAAATATTTTCTCAATTTTCTCCAAGACATTGTAGGAGTTTAGCCACGAATTTAATCATGAATCCATCCATGAATTCCTTCAAGAATACTTCCTGCAGTTCTTGCAAAAGAAATTTCTTCATGCGATTCTTTCAGGAGTATATCCTGAGATTTTTTTTTTCTCCAAGAAACCCTATTGTAGAAGTTATTCATGGATTTCTTCAGGAACTACTCCAGAGAGTCCTCTGTGTGGTTTTCCTGAAATGTTTTGAGGGTGTTCCTTTAAAAGTCCTTTCTTTCAAACATTTGACAAGGGATTGCTTCAGAAATTTTCCCGGGAACGCCTCGAGCGTTTCCTTCAACAACTGTCTTAGGACTTATCCTAGGATTCATTCAGGAATTAGTTTCACGCTGAATTGTGTAGAACAGGCGAGGTTTTTTCAACGTATTGTATAAAATACAACAGCGTGACTGCTGATGATTCAAACAATGCTTTCAAAATATGATATAGGGTGCGGGCACCGGTTTTGGCCAGTCTAAAGGAAATCATTTTTATAAAAATAACCAATAATCCTATGAAAACAACCAATACGTTAAAAGAAAGGTTTCAATCTATATTTTGAAGGAAAAATGCAGAAATCCCAATACTTGATTTTTGTATTAAAAGTGGCACTGGCCAAAATAGTAGCTCTCCTGCAGTTTTGGCCATATTCTTAAGTTTGGTTTCTATTTTGGCCAATCACGTGTATTTCTTATGGGAGTGGCCAAATTAGAAGCACCCTGGCCAAAATAGATATATGGGAGTAGACTTTTTAAGGAAATCTATTTTTTTCTTCCAGTTTTTAATCAAAATGTGTGGTTTTCACAGCTGTAATCATCATATTGTATTAGGATCTACTAGTAAAAAATAAATTTACGCCGATTTAGATAGCAACAGGCTCAATACCGCACTATGGCCAAAACTCCGGACTGGCCAAAACTGAAGCTTCTACCCTAGTCTATTTTACGAGCCGATTTTATGAATGAATTTTGACAGGCGAGGTAGCGTCCAATAACCCGTGAAAATCAATATCATCATCAACATTGTTGTCACTTCGTAAAATGGCTCATTATCATTTTCAATTTCATTGTGTTATTGACGATGACGATTTCCCTCCTTATCGAACGCGACGATTTGATTCCGTCGCGGATGAAATCGTCGCCAGAGTCGTCGCCAGCCAATCAGCATCAGAGGTGGTGCTTGATTCGTCGCGATGATTCAGAAATACCGACTGAAAATTGGCAGAGCGTTTTGTTGTCAAAGCAATATATACCGCATTTAGTTCACCACAAGAGCTGCGAAATATCAGTCATGCCAGTTGACTACTGATTTTGCACCACCGTCACTATCACTGTAGGCCGATCAATATCAAACCGATAGTGACCGGCAACGACTTGATATTGACCCGCACTATCATAGCAACCTGAGACAAGACTCGCGAAGAGGAAAAAAAAGCAACGTCAAATGCAGCCCAACTGAGCTGTCAGTTGTAGCCCGTTTGATTACGTTACCTAAAACGAGGAAAGTATTGCTATCCGAGATAAATTCTGAAGCCAAAATTCACTCAGAGCAGCATTTTCTTCTCCTGTTTCATCTCAATTTCATCTCAACATGATTTTGTGCGTGAATGGGATTCAGTCACACTGCATGTGAGGTGATGCGGTCACGTACGTGTTTGAACCACCAGCCCAAAACATAATGTCAACACAGATAGGAAGAAGAAAAAAATAACAAAGTGGAGAAAAAGAAGACCGTCTTCGCGAGTCTCGTCTCAGATAGCAACTAAGCGATTTAAGCCAAAATGACTAGCATGCAAAACTTGCTATTCTGTACAACATATTCAAATTTCATCACGGTAAGTGTTTGTTTTGATTTTTAAACAAATTTTGAAGGTGGCCTATCAGTGATATCTACCCGCCACCGCAATCAGTCCAGTTGTGATGGAAAAAGGAAAGTGACGGTGACTCAACAGAGCATACGCTGACTTGGATCGCAGTCAGCCTATCAAAATCGGCGGTTCACCTACCATTGATAGTGACAGAGAGCAACTCTGTTCACCACTGGACTGCGCACTGAGTCACGGTGTCAAAATTTCGATTATTTTTGAACTTTCATGTATCTGTAATCTTTCTTCAGAGAATGTCAGCATTCCGGCTATATTTTATAATTGGAAAGTTTGAAAATATTTCATCGGGGAAATTTTGATTTAGATAAGTTTTTGGCTTTTTTCATACTAAAAATCATTTAAGGCAGTTTTGAGCCGAAAAACGTTCCATAAAAAAGGATTGAAAAATTTTCGTTGATAGAATATTTTCTAGCTTTCCGCTTATGAAAATATGGCTCAAATACTAGTCATTTTCGATGAAAAATCCGAGGTACATGAAAGCTCGATAATAATCTAGATTTTGACGCCGTGTGAGTCTTCATAAGTGCGAAAACGCAAATAAAACTGCGTTATTGCATCAAATCAAATTGATGTCTTCGGCGCACTAATTCTTCGATGTATGCTGCATAAGTGCTCTGAAGACACCGAGTCGATTGGATGCAAGCGCGCACTTTTATTTGCGTTTTCGCACTCTTGAAAACTAGTGCGATAGTCCAGTGGTGAACTAAATGCGCTATACAATATGTACAGTTGTAAAAACTAGCAGGTATAAATTTACTAGGTGTGCTCTCCCCACCTGACCGAAAAGCTGGCTACGTCCTTGGAAAGATATCAAGATGAGATGACACTCCCGCCCGGAGGAATTTTGCAAAGAGGATTCTCTGGATGCATATCCTTAAAAATCACTTGATAAATTCTCAATCGTTTTCTAAAGGATTTGAATGGAGAAATTCCCCTTTTGTCTATGGGTTTCTTTAAATTAACATAAATTCAAAGAGCTTTTCAAGACCTCTAATGATCTGGGGAATAAAGCTCTTCAAAATGCCAAAAAAACCAAAAAGAAGCTTAACTGATTTCTGAAAAAGGGATCCCTGAAGGAATTTCCCAAAGAAATTCTTAGAATACTTCCAGAAACAAACCCCTGAAGAAAATCCTCAACGAATCATTGGAGAAGCAGTCGTTAGAATACCTGGAGGAAATGCCGTTGGGATCCCAGGACTAATTTTTGAATGAATCTCTGTAAAAAACCACCAACGAGTTGCTTGAGAAATTCTTCTAGGATTCACTGGAAAAAATTCTCAAAGAATTTCGAAATAATAAATCCGCGAGAAGGATTCTTTAAAACAACCCCCAAAGACAGTACAGTACATATCCCGTTAGAAATTTCCAATGTAATATTTTGAGGAATTATTTATGATTTTGTGACAGGATTCACGAAAGATTGCTTAAAGGAATTATAGAACACATTTTTGATTGAAATTCCTTTAAAAAAAAAACTGAAAGTATTCCTTCAAGTATCCCTGCAGAAACTCAACAAGAATCTTTCGAAATATTCCCTGACAGTCTTTGAAAATTTGTTGATGGAATCTTCAGATGAATTCTTTAAAAAAAAAACTTTGGGGGAATTCTCCCATTTATCCTTGGACAAATTTCCCAAGGATTCCTGGTGGAAATCCCCAAAGAAACTCTTGAAGAATTTGCCAAAGACTTCCTGAAGAAATTCGCGTTGAAACACCTTGTAAAATTTCTGATTTAATCCATCACCTTTGCTTTCTTCACATGAATAAATTCTTGTTGAAATAGTGGATTTAGAAATACCCTCTGGAATTCCTAATCGAAGTCCCCAAAAAAACTTTTGGAAGAAATCCTTAATCCGGGAGCTGTCGCGTCGTGTACTGAGTACACGCACCATGAAAAATGCACGCATGTGGTACACAGCGTGAGCGCGGCGTCGCTGCAGGTATTCAAAGACGCGACTGCTCGAGGGTTAAAGAATCACTTGAGAAATACCACTAGGAATCCTTATAGCAATTTCATGAAGAAATTCTTCAAAGAATATCTTAATAAATTTTCGATGGAAACCTCTGCAGCTCTCTGGAGGAGATCTCGAAATATTAAATGTCTGAGTAGTTTCCGAATGAATGCATGGAGAAATAGAAATAAATATAATTTATTGGCTCGATAAATTATTTCAGGAATTCCCGAAAAAAAACGTGTAAAAATTCCCGCATATAAATATAAAATATTAATTATTTCTAGAGGAATTGGGTTCTTTAGGGGTATCCAGATTATTGTATATGTAATCGGAATCTCCGTCCAAAAATTAGTCGAAATCCATAATTTCATCATTTTTGGTGCCTGGGAACTATTTTTAAAATGCATTTAAAGTTTGTATGAAGATTTTTTTTGTTCGGGGCGAATTGTCACTTTATCGATTGAACTGTCATTCCACAGACAAACAGACGTAACACCTTGAACGATTTTCATGGAAATCCATCGCCCAGTTCACACTACCATCACCTGGTGGAAAAGTTGCTCGAATCACTGTGTTATGCAATATCGTCAACAGAAGGCGCTAGTGTGAAACGTCAAACGCATAGAAAAACAATGCGCGCGCCTCTGGTTGTGAAAGCCACAATTATGAAAATTTAAAATGATCGTTAAAAGCGTTGTTGCGCCGATCAGCTAGCCCCTCGGCCGAATCGATCAGTGTGGTTACCACAGAGCATGACAGCTAGTAGGTGGAGAAGACAAGATAAATACTAGCAAAAACGACGATCTGTCACCGATGATGACTATTCAGATTTGATCCTTAGTGATAATTAGCCGGTATGATAAACACAGTTAGAAAGCCTTTTCTTGTAAGAATTACAGTTTTCCATCGCTTATTTCCTTCAAACAGTTACATACGGTAAGAAAGTTACATGTCTTTGAATTGGATCAGTTTAATAATTGTTATATTGCACCTATTACTAGAATTTGCTGTTTTGAGTGGCACTACGGCACTGCGATAATTTGGATTCATCAGAGTGTATTATTCACCTTAAACCTCTATAGAATAAGTAAGTTTATTGATTATTATTGCCTCATCAAACATTATGTTACATTGCCTTACCATTATATAGTCCAAAATACTTGGTATATAGCCGTGTATCCCGGAAGCACGAAAGTAACATCGTCGTACGGTAGGACACCAAAATTGTAAGATTGCATTCCGTTTACTGAACTTATACAAAACTAATAAAGATCTTTTCAGCTTAAAGCGATTTCCCACAACTACCTGTGTTTCGCTACAAAGGTTTGGTGACTCCCCGAACAAGCGTGGTCGGTGGAAATTTCGCAATGTTACGTCTGTTTATCTGTGGTATCCCGTTAGTGTAATCTTTTGAGAAATTATTGTCGTCGCGGTTGAAACCCGAAGTTTCCTCACACCCGACAATCGAATTTTCTCAAAATCCATACGTGAAACACAGACAAACAGACGTCTCACTCTACTCACTTCCCATCGTTTCACTTTTTAACGGATTATTCAAATATTCCGTAGTTCGCAAATCGCTCGCTCATGGCGCTCGCATCGTTTTTGCTCCTGTTTAACGTTTGCTCACTACCGCCATCTACTCAGTAGATTTGCGTACCACAGCATAATTAGCATTGGGCGATTATGTTTGCGTGACGATGATTTTTATCGCATTTTCTTCCAAGTGACACGTCTGTTTGTCTGTGCGTGAAACCTAATGTCGGACGTAGCGTGCTGGAAAGCGGACCTGGCCCTCTATCAGGTGCACTGTGCCCGAAATACGTCCGACGCACGGTTTTGGAGAAAAATCGATTTTCGCGTGTCAAAAATTCCGATTTTCAACTGATTTTCTCGAAGGATTTACGAAAGATGGCTTTAACTCCTAAACTACCAAGGGTCCAAAAAAAGTCGGAAGTCCAACTTTGACAAGGTATTTCTCGGCCGTTTTTCAACCGATTTTAAAACTTTTTTTTTGCGATGGAACCGGACAGGTTCCAAGAACAGCGTCCATCTTAAAGATTTTAAAATTGATGCGTCTACCCAAAGTTATTAAGCAAAAGGCACTTCCTACTTTTTTTTGAGAACGCCTTTTTTGCACACTTTGATCCATAAAATAAAATTTAAAGCGATGACATATGATTTTTTCGACCCTAAATCATGCGTACAGCCGAAGTGAACATGTTTATACAAAATAAGTGATTTTTCAGTACACTGATCTTTTAAATTACTGAAAAAACTGCTAAAATACCCTATTTTTCACATAAAATAAGCAATAAATCAAAATTCAAAGCGATGACATATAGTTTTTTTGGTCTTGAATTGTTCGTAGGATTGTACTGGACATTTCTGATTAAAAATAAAAATGTTTTAATTACACTCTTATTTTGTTTTACCCGAAGAACTATGAAAATTCCATATTTTTTACAAAAAGTAGTCAACAAAACTAAAATTAAAACGATAACTTGTAGTTTTTTAGTCTTGAATTGTTCTTAGTAGTTTGGGAGACATACTTGAAGAATAATAGTGATGTTTTCATTACACTCATATTTTGATTTACTCAAAAACCATCGAAAATACCACATTTCTCACACAAAGTTGTTAACAAATAAAAATGGCTTACAATGCATTGCAGTTTTTTGCCTAGAAATTATCCATGAAAGAGTTCAGGACATATTTGATGAACAATAATCACGTTTTTATAACACTCTTAATTTATTTTACCCAAAAAGTTACAAAAATACCATAATTTTCATATAAAATAGTCAATAAACCAAAATTTAAAGCCATTACATGTAGTTTTTTGGCCTTAAATTTCCAATAGAATGTACTGGTCATGATTTTGATAAGATTTGTAGTTAACATTACACTAATATTTTGTTTTATCAAAAAAATGTACAAAAACATCACATTTTTACACAAAAAAGTCAATAAGCCAAATTTTAAATCAATGACATGTAGTTTCAATATTTTGAATTTATCGTAGTAATTGAGTGGGTTTATTTGAACAATACTAGTGATGTTTGTATAACACTCATAATTTATTTCACTCGAAATACTAGGAAAATACCACATTTTTCACACAAAGTAGTCAACAAATAAAAATTTGAGACAATCAATGTCACGAAGTTATTCGTATTGAAGTAAGAGACTTGTTTGATAAACAACAGTGATCTTATAGAAATATAGAAATACCATATATCTATAGCAATAGAAATCAAAATTTAATGCGATAGTATATAGTTTTTTGGTCTTGGAATGTTTGTAAGAATGCACTTAATATATTTAATAAATAATAGTCATACTCACACTTAACGAAACAGTTAAAAACGGAAAACATATTTTGCATTCTGGAAACATCCTTGTACATACATGGAATTTGCAGCATCGTATCAAAATTGACAGCATACCGGAAATAGCTGCTAGATATAGGAGCCCTCTTCTTATTCCTCTAACACGGTTGAAGAGATTCTTTCTTCATTTAACTTGTTTTTCGAATAATCTTCCAGAAGACTCTTCAACTTCTTCACGGAATGACACGTAAGAACCTTCAGCATTTCGTGAAAATATTTGTTTGACACTTCCTACTACAAAGAAGTAGTAGTAGATGCTCATAAAGAAATAAACACTAGACAAACTTTTGAAAAGTAACAGATGGGACGCCCTCGAGCTGAAAATCTCTCAACTAAAGACACATAACCTAACCTTAACTTTGGAAAACTTGTTTTATTCATACCAGTAAAGTTCGTAACTTATTTTCATTTGTACGGAGTTTCCGTGTATTTTTTGGTGATTGCTACTTCATGTTCAGGAGACGCAGATATATGTCGACAATTTCGTCTCAAGAGTACTGGAACTCGTATAATTTGGTGAGCTTGTTTCTGTATATTCTTAATTGTGCCTAAACTTTGCCAATCAAATTCTCTGGACCTTCCAGTAATACCCGTGACCCCTAGGCCTGAGAGAAACTACGTCAATCTTGAAATATAGTCAGTGATTAGCCTCAAATATCTGTGTTTTGGTAACGGACGGGAAGAAAGCAAATCTCATAACAGCGCAGAGTTAGCATTGTTAAAATTCACAAATTAAAAAAAGATATCCCTCTTGTACCGACTTTTCGAACCCTTTCGAAATTTTCGAAAAGATTTCCCTGTTAAATAAAATTCCCCGAGGATTTCCGGTTTCCTTTGTATTTTTTCCAAATAATATACAACCTAGAACTGGTACAAAAAAATCAAGAATACAATTCTGCATGTTTTCGCATTGAATTTTGGAATATTGGCTATTTTGTGTGAAAATTTATTGGACACATTCGTGATTTTTTTAGTTGAACAAAATGTGAGTGTAATACTAAGGGGTGATACACAAATTATGTCACGCAAAAATCGACCTTTTTCAACACCCCCTCCCCCCCTATGTCACACTTTTTGTATGGGACCTCAATATTTTTTGTAAGGGTCGTCACGCTCTGCAAAACCCCCCCTCCCCCATTAGAGCGTGAAGTAATTTGTGTACGGCCCCTAAAAACAAAATTTTATCAAATACATGTCTGGTACATTCTAACGGAAAACTAAAAGCCAATCAACTATATGTTATTGCTTTAATTTTTTGTAAAATATATTAAGAGTGTCATGAAAACTTCACTATTGTTTATAAAATACGTCCAGTATTCTACCACGAATAATTTAAAAGCAAAAAAACATATGCATTGAATTCAATTTTTATTTGTTGACTACTTTGTGTGAAAAATGTGATATGTTTCTAGTATTTCGAGCGAAATAAATTATGAGTGTAATATAACATCACTAGTATTGTTCAAATAAACCCACTCAATTACTACGATAAATTCAAAGTATTAAAACTACACGTCATTGATTTAAAATTTGGCTTATTGACTTTTTTGTGTAGAAATGTGATGTTTTTGTACATTTTTTTGATAAAACAAAATATTAGTGTAATGTTAACTTCAAAACTTATCAAAATCATGACCAGTACATTCTATTGGAAATTTAAGACCAAAAAACTACATGTTATGGCTTTAAATTTTGGTTTATTGACTATTTTGTATGAAAATTATGGTATTTTTGTAACTTTTTGAGTAAAATAAATTAAGAGTGTGATAAAAACGTGACTATTGTATTTGATGAACAATAGTCACGTTTTTATCACACTCAAATATGTCCTGAACTCTTTCACGGATAATTTCAAGGCAAAAAACTGCAATGCATTGTAAGCCATTTATATTTGTTAAGGTGAAACGGGACGCCGTGTTATTTTTCCTATCTTGCCTCTCTTTCTAACAATTTGCCTCGCGATTTTGAAGATGGTAATCTCGAGTTCTATCGCACTGAAGATGCTGAAAAACAATCAGCATATGCACTGCAAGTGAGCATACACAGTGATAGGTTTTTGTTGCAAAATATGAAGTAGAATCTGAGATTACCATCTTAGTAGCAACAGAGCAATGGCGGATATTTCCCCGACCGTCCCGTCCGCCCTTAACCACTTTGTGTGAGAAATGTGATATTTTCGATGGTTTTTGAGTAAATCAAAATATGAGTGTAATGAAAACATCACTATTATTCTTCAAGTATGTCTCCCAAACTACTAAGAACAATTCAAGACTAAAAAATTACAAGTTATCGTTTTAGTTTTAGTTTTGTTGACTACTTTTTGTAAAAAATATGGAATTTTCATAGTTCTTCGGGTAAAACAAAATAAGAGTGTAATTAAAACATTTTTATTTTCAATCAGAAATGTCCAGTACAATCCTACGAACAATTTAAAACCAAAAAAACTATATGTCATCGCTTTGAATTTTAATTTATTGCTTATTTTATGTGAAAAATAGGGTATTTTAGCAGTTTTTTCAGTAATTTAAAAGATCAGTGTACTGAAAAATCACTTATTTTGTATGAACATGTTCACTTCGGCTGTACGCATGATTTAGGGTCGAAAAAATCATATGTCATCGCTGTAAATTTTATTTTATTGATCAAAGTGTGCAAAAAAGGCGTTCTCAAAAACAGTAGGAAGTGCCTTTTGCTTAATAACTTTGGGTAGACGCATCTATTTTAAAATCTTTAAGATGGACGCTGTTCTTGAGGGTCTGGTACGTTTGGCATAAGGCCATTTGGCATAATGCCATTTGGCATAAGGACGTTTGGCATAAAGGACACTTGGCATAAAGGACATTTGGCATAAAGGACGTTTGGCATAATGGACATTTGGCATAAAGTACGTTTGGCATAAAATGATTTCAGTAAAAAGTGACATACATACTTAACGTAAAAGAAGGATAAGTATACAAAAGAAGGATAATACATTATAATGCCATAACTTTTATGGATATAATATGCAGACAAGGATGATTTGCTAGAAAGAATCATTACCGGAATCTAAATTGCTTGTATCGATGAAGAACAGCCTATATACAAAAGAAGGAACATTCCCCTTCCGAAAAAAAAACAAATTCATGGAAGCAAAAGGTTATTTCGAAAATATGAGATCCAATATAATGCACCAACAACAAGTTTGCCTTCTTTCCCTTGAAGGCTGTTCTTTAATTTTTCTCCAGAGGGAAAATATATTTCACATATTCTTTATGCCAAACGTCCTTTATGCCAAACGTCCCTTATGCCAAACGTCCTTTATGCCAAACGTCCTTTATGCCAAATGTCCTTTATGCCAAACGTCCTTATGCCAAATGTCCTTATGCCAAACGGCCTTATGCCAAACGTACCAGACCCGTTCTTGAAACCTGTCCGGTTCCATCGCAAAAAAAAGTTTTAAAATCGGTTGAAAAACGGCCGAGAAATGCCTTGTCAAAGTTGGACTTCCGACTTTTTTTGGACCCTTGGTAGTTCGTGGGAGTTTTCACCCCCTCAGTAGTTTAAGTGTTAAAGGAGTTCTAGAACACATTTTTGAATGTAATTCCTCAAAAATTTCTGGAGTCATTCCCTCAAGTATCGCTGCAGAAATTCAACAAGAATCTTTGGAGATATTCCCTGAAAGTCTTTGAACAATTTTTGATGGAATCTTCAAAAGAGTTCTTAAAGAATCTTTGACAAAATTCTTCCTTTCATCCTTGGAAAAATTCCCCAAAGATGCCTGGAGGAATTCCTCAAAGAAACTCATGAAGGAATTTGCCAAAGAATTCCTGAAGAAATTCTCGTTGAAACACCTTGTAAAATTTCCGATTAACCTTCACCAAGGATGGCAGAAAATCACTTCAAGCGATAAATGATACAGGATACGAATAATCCAAGATAGCCTTGTTCATTAGACCGGCCCACATTTGTATGAAGCGAAAAAAAAGTTTTCAAAATTCACGGGGCACCCTCTAGAATCGTGCCTTTGGATGAGAAGAACAATCTGTGAAAGATTCAGCTCAATCGGTTGAAAACTGAGCTGGCGCAAATGAGTTGAAGGTTTGTATGGGATGCTCAGCCCAAATATATGGGAAATTGGATGGCCTCCAGTCTCTCATACTGCACGCCGGTTTGGCGAGTTCGATTTGGCTCAGAATTGAAAGAATAGCAGTTGATACCCTAATGAACAACTTTGTAGAAGACCATATCATGATAAAACTTAATTTAGTTGCGGTTTTAGCCAACGAAACCAGGATTAGGACATCTTCCCCCGTTTACTCTCGGTTGTTACAGGCAGCACGTGTTTGCCGTTTGAAATTTGCCCACTACATCAGAGGCGGCTATATTGTCCTTCATTTCCATTGCTCACGCATGTGGGTGAGTATCGAGACAATGTAGAATTACATAGCTGCCTATGATGTAGCGCGCAAGCTACGGCCGACCAACACGTGCTGTATATAACAACCCAGAGTAAATGGGGGAAGATATCCTCATCCTGCTTTCTTTGGCTAAAACCGCAACTAAATTAAGTTTTATCATGATATTGTCTTCTACAAAGTTGTTCATTAGGGTATCAACTGCTATTCTTTCAATTCTGAGCCAAATCGAACTCGCCAAACCGGCGTGCTATATGAGAGACTGGAGGTCATCCAATTTCCCATATATTTAGACTGAACATCCCATACAAGCCTTCAACTCATTTGCGCCAGCTCAGTTTTCAACCGATTGAGCTGAATCTTTCACAGATTGTTCTTCTCATCCAAAGGCACGATTCTAGAGGGTGCCCCGTGAAATTTTTCGATATTTTTGTTTTTGGGCCAGTCTATTGTTCATGCAGTAGCATGATGCCGACGCCTCACGCCGTGCTCGTATCATAGAACAATTAAAGCATCTGATGCACGCTTTATCGCGTGATGACCCGTTATCGGATCATGTTACAAGTCATGATAAATTGTATTCATCACATTGTTTGCCACTCATGCACCCGTAAGCCGCATTCATGATTCGAAATGATACGTTCATAAGCATATCTGGAAGTTAAATCACCAAGAATGCTCAAAAAGTGAATGAAATCACTAATTTATCATTTCGACTTCATGATAACGATCGCATCGCGCCCGCACATGCCGAGCGAATCATTCTTCTCGGACCAAAGTTTGTTACGATGCTTGACGACAAAATGTTATCGTTGTTGCTATGATCGCGCGATGCCGTTCGACCGCGACACATTCGAAATCTGATCATGATCACTAGATTTCCATCCTTGACCTTCACATACCCGACCGCCGACAACTCATTTTGAAAATGCTGGCAGTTCGTCAATTTTCATCCGATTTTTTTAAAGTCACCCTTAATCGATCATAAATTTGTGCAAGTTTATTACATTCAAGTGGCCATGAAATATCCGGAACCATTCCGGAGATATTCTGGTTTGTACTGGGGTCAGGGGGTGGGGGAGTTGTCAGTTTTGCCACATGACCAAAAGTGATTATTTCGTGTGTTATTGTGTTTGAGAGGCCCTCGCGGAACCTATTTCAGGTATTCCGGAGCGGCCATATCAGTTGCTTCATACTTTAGTCAATTTTTTCAACCCCATTCTCTTGAAATCATGAAGTTTGATAAGTTGATTGATTGATTTGTCTTTATTAGAGAGACTTTCAGCCCTTGGCTGGTTCGTCTCTTTAAGTTTGATAAGTCGCACGGCATGTTTTAGTTGCAAACCAGGGATCCGGATGGGTCAACTTATTCAAATCTAGTCATCACAGTTGTGTTTCATTATTCGCAACAAAAATTCCGCTGAAAATCGATGGTTCAAACACAAAAACACACGAAATGATAATTTTTAGTCATTTTGGCACCCTCCCTGACCCCAGTACAATCCGGAATATCTCCGAAATGGTTCCGGATATTGCATGGCCACTTGGGTGTTATAAACTTGCACCAATTTATGATCGATTGAGGGCAATTTCAAAAAAGTTGGATGAAAATTGACGAAATGCCAGCATTTTGAAAATCAGATGTTGGGGGTCGGGTACGTGAAGGTTAAATCCATCACATCCGCTTGCTTCACATAAATTCTCGTTGAAATTCCAACTACCTTGAAAAATTACCTCTGCCTAATCGAAGTCCCAACAAACTTCTGGAAGAATTCCTTAAAAAATCACTTGAGAAATACCACTAGGAATCCTTATAGCAATTTCCTGAAGAAATTCTCCAAAGAATACCATATTACAATTTCGATGGGAACCTCTGGGGGTCGAAATATAAATGATGTCTAGAGTAGTTCCCGAATGAATGCATGGAGAAAAAGAAATAAATAGAATTTGTTGGCCCGATGGAATTCTTTCAGAAATTCCCGAAGAAATTCGTGTCAAAATTCCCGCATATCGATGCAATCTTGGAATCATAAAAATCCCTACCCGAACCCTCGAAAGTCGAATGTAGCCCGGCATCACTGCCAATCACGTGCCTGTGGCATTGTAACCGACACTCTCGCACCCAAACAAAGTTGCGTCAAACTTCATCGCGCATCGCCTTCAAAGCGGCTTCTGTTCGCGAACCAGAAGCAAGGAAAACATTCGGTGTTTGTGTCTGTTTTATTTTGCCAGCCGGAAAAATTAGTGATTTTCCTAGTATTTTCCACCTACCACCGCCTTCTCCTAGCAAAGACTTGAATGTAATTTCTCTTGTGCACAACGTCTCAGTGAAATAGTGTGAAATAGTTCCTCCAACTCCCACCGATCAGTTCTGGGAGCAAGTCGCAAAGATAGGCTCCGTGTGATAGTTTCCAGACGACGATCTCAAGAAGGCTGAAAGTGCGTTTTCCGTATCGATTTAATAAACATTCTAGCTATACCTACTATTAGGGGATTAGTGCATTTGTGAAGCAAGTATATCCGTGTGATTGTTGTGATTTTGGACCGGAACCTGCGACGACATGGAAGCCGCCAACAACGGAGAACGGCATCCGGCCGAGCTGAAGAAACAGATGCGCGAGGATAAGCAGCGGGAGGCCAAGATACAGGAACAGGTAAGTGGAAATTTGACTGATAGTTTGGAGTGAAGGTGAATTTTGTGAAACTCATTTCTCGGATGTTGAAATGATGCTGATAAATATAGGGAAAGGGGAATAACTCGCTCCCACAAGAAATGATTCGATTTTAGCTATGAAATGGGCAAAAATGACCATTCTTAATTACTGGCACACCAAAATTTAATCTTTTTATTCAACTACTAAAAACTGCGCAGGGTGCTATCGCGAGATCATGAAAATTCACATTAAAATGGATCGCCAGCTATGGGACATTACCCCGAATTTCATTTCCTTAAATGATTCATAAACCCGGATTTTCCACTTGAATGATTTATACACTTATCTAGGGGCCCACTCTGAATAACTTGTGGTGGACCAAAAGTGGTTGACAACGTCTTTAAAATTCTATTGTATTGTGAAATACTTATATTAGCTTGTCCGTTGCAGCTGAACAAACAGCTAAATGGTTTGTCGTTGGAGGAAAAATTCAATCTGGTGTACAAGCGGCTGGTCGAATCGGAGAAAGAAAACAAACGACTGGTGCAGCTGCACAAGCAGTACGAGCGCAGCATGGAAGCGACCAAGAAGGAACGCGAGAATATGATTCTCGAGCACAGCAAAACGGCCAACACCAAAAGCAAACTGGAACAGCTGTGCCGAGAGCTACAGAAACAGAACCGCATGATCAAGGACGAAAGTATGGCCCGGATCAAGGAAGAGGAGGAGAAGCGCCGCGAAACGCAGGCCAAGTTCCAGAAGTCGTTGAACGAAATCCAGGCCGTGATGGATGAGAACAACCAGAAGAACCAGCAGCTGAAGGACGACAATATGGAGATGGCTAAGAAGTTGGTGTTTGTTCGTTGTTACTCGTGAATAAATAACTAAAATTGAGTTTGTCCGTAGGTTCAAGTTCATCCTAGAACAGTACGAGTTGAGGGACCAGCAGATGGACAAGATGAACAAGCAGATGGATTTGGTTACGCAACTGAACGAGGCAAAACTCGCCAAAGCTAACATGGAAGCAGCTGCCGAGAAGGAGAAATTCCTAGCGTAAGTCTCCATGAAAGGACCGACAAAACGCGATATTTCAATGAATTTGATCAATTTCAGTGAGAAGGAGATCATTATCAACGAATTGACCAAGGTGAAGAAACAACTGGCGGACTTGCAGATGGTTGAAGTGCATCTGCGTGAGCAGGTCAACATGTATTCGGACAAATACGGCGAGTTTCAGGATTCGCTCAAGAAGAGCCACAACATCTTTGTCGGTTACAAAGGCGACATGGAGAAGGTAAGTCACATAAGAAAGACTCATTTAAAAATCCCATTTAAATTGAAAAATATCGAGTAAAAATGGCATTTTTTCATGTTTTGGGCATGCTCTACTTTTTCAGAGCATGCTCATTTGAATTTCACGACTCACATTGTTGTCAAGATAGTGAGGCTCCGAAATAGACGAATTCCACCAGTAACGAAAAAGGTAGAAAATCCATGAAGTGGTAGAAAATCCTCTTAGTGCCTACCCTGACAAAAAATATCATAAAAATACGATAAATTTTATTGTTACAACACCATTTTTTCGAAAAATATTCACCATTAAACGTATTGTAATTTACACGGCACACTCACCATCACCCCTATTGTTCTATACCATTCGGCGAATGGTAAATGGCACTTCTATATATATAAAAATGAGTTTGAAGTGCCTTTGAGGCAACAAAACTCAAGAACGGATGAACCGATCAGCTTGACTCTTGCACGGTTCAGTTCGTATTCGTGTTGGCTGTGTTTATATGTCCAAAAAGTTAGGGAAAACAACTAGAAAAGTAAGAATATTGACAAAGTACTGATTTTCGTGAGCTGGGAAGGAAATCAACACGATTGAAATGGAACCAATCTAGAGTGCGGTGACGTTATGACTTCAACAGTTGTCAAACCACCACAGCTTGGCAAGACAAAGTTTGCCGGGATAGCTAGTTTACAATAAAAAATGGTGGTCATTATGTATCTTAACCATAAAATTTTGAGAAAATTTTGAGAAAACGGTCGAACCGGTCTCCTCCGGTACCGGAACCTCCGCTACCTGGCGCTCATCCAGTATTACCACGTCCCGACTTTCAAAAATTTGATTGTTCTTCGGGTTGAACATTCGATAGGCTTTGGAACACTCCGAATAGCCAATCAGGATACACGGCTCTGACTTGGGGTCCCACTTCGCACGCTTCACCTTCGGCACGTAAGCCATCGCTTTTGACCCGAAGACTCGTAGATTGGACAGATCCGGTTTCCGTCCCGTAAACTTCTCGAAAGGGGTGACGGAGATGCCCTTCGTCGGTGATCGGTTGATCAAATGAACGGCTGTCGACGTTGCTTCCGCCCAAAATCGTTTGTCCAACTTGCCGTCAAACATCAGACTTCTCGCACGCTCCTGAATCGTCCGGTTCATGCGCTCAGCCAACCCATTTTGCTCCGGATTGTGAGGCACGGTCGTCTCGTGGCGAATGCCATCCGCCTTGAGAAAATCCTCGAATTGCTTACCGGTATATTCGCCGCCGTTGTCGGTTCGCAGGCACTTCAGCTTCTTCCCAGTCTGGGTTTCGGAGTAGGCCTTGAACTCCTTGAACGCCTCGAACACATCCTTCTTGGCCTTCAGAAAATAGACGATGGTCATCCTGCTCGCATCATCGATAAAGGTGACGAAATACTTGTTTCCGCCAAGGGAAGGCTTCTTTATTGCTCCGCACACGTCCGAATGCACGACCTCGAGAAGATCGCTTGTTCTCGTGCCACCGGATTTGAACGGTAACCTCTGATGCTTCGCCTCGATGCAAGGGACACAAAGTGACATCGTCCCGCTTGAGATGTCCATGCCGACCACCATGCCAGGTAATCGCTTCACACAGTCGCCGATGCCAAATCTCCAGACTGGTGGCTGGTCGTGCCACACACGCACTCGTTTGACCAACCTGGTTCAGTTGGCAGAGGCCGTCCTTCTCGCGGCCCGTGGCGATAACTTCTCCAGTTGTTTCGTCCTTGACCACACACGATTCCCTCGAGAATGTTACGCAATAGCCCTTCTTGCAGATACAACTCACAGAAAGGAGATTTACTGCAAGGTCTGGAACACAGAGCATGTTAGAAATATCTAGCCTACAGCACTCACCTTCCACATCAGCATCCAGCTCGACGGTCCCCGTGGCCACAACCGGTATTTCGGAAGCGTCTGCCACAAAACTGGTCTGTGCCACCTGCTTGGTGCCAACTAGAATACTCTCGTCTCTGCACATGTGGTCTCCGGCTCCAGAGTCCAATATCCACTCGTCCAGGGAGTTCCGCTTCTTGCACGCCAAGAGTGCCTTCTTTTTCGTGCTCCGGGAATTCTTCTCGCTCTTCGTCGTCGACTTCTGTGGACACTCCGACGCGTAGTACCCAAGCTTCTCGCACTTGAAGCACCGCATGACTGACTTGTCCTTCTTCCTGCTACCTTGCTTCGGACGAGTCGCTAATGCCCCACTTGAACCGCCAGCCCTGGTTCCGGGCTCGATCGTCACGTCCTGGAGAATCTACGACTTCACCCAGTCTGCCGTCCACTTGATACCTGATGCGTCCATTCCCATGACCATCGGTTCGTATCGTTTCGGCAGCCCCATCATGAGGATCAGCGACATCCATTCGTCGTTGAGGGGGAAACCGATCTCCTGCAGCTTCTGGCTTGTGGTCAAAATTTCATCCACGTACTCCTCCACGGAAGAACAGTCCTCGAGTTCCAACCGCATCAACTTCCGCAGCAGGCTCATCTTCCGATATTTCCCGCTATCCTGGAAGGCGGTCCGAAGGCTGTGCCAAGCTTCTTTGGCTGTCCGGGCATTTTGAACGAGGCTATAATTATACCTCTCGATACTGAGGCAAATTGTCGCCAAGGCACGGTCGGACAAATCCTCGCTGATCTGCACGTCGTCCGGGGAATTCACAGCTCGCCAGGTTCCCTCCTTAATCATCACCATCCGTATTCCGAACGCCCACGCCGCGTAATCGTCACGGCCCTTCAGCTTCTCCAGGGATTGATGAGACGCACTGCTGAACGGAACTCGCTGGTCGTACACTCTTGCTTCCTGGTTTCCCCCGGGGGCCATTTCCCTTCGGCTGCCGGAACCGATAGCTTGAGCAGGACCGTTTGGCGGTAATCCGTCTTCGACCGGAAATCCATCTTGAGCTGCTGGTGGTGGCAGGAACGCTTCTCCAGATCTTCTCACGGACATGCTTCAGATGAAAAAATCTTGCAGACTTCTTGAGGAAAATTTTTCACTTTTCGGCTTGTTGTTTGGCCGGTTGCTAGGCTACACCAGTCAGTAAGAGCTATCCTGGGCTCATAACCTGATAGAATGAAAAGCGTCTGACCAGGTGTAGTGACTAACAAAGAATGATTTATTGAGGGGATACAAATCCAATGCTTACTATGTTAACCCTTTCTTTCCCATGGTAGCACAGGTGATCCACTACTTTGCACTGTTCATACAAATACAGGATAAGTTAGATCATTTCCATTTTTTCGTTAGATGTTTGTATACGTTTGATAAACTATTATGCCAAGTTTGGTGAAAATTTCTCTGCTCGTTTTTGTTCTAGAGCTAAATGATTCAGCGAAAGTCGGTATTTTTTCTATTTTAATTCAAACAATATTTGAATATTCAATATTCCGAAACATGAACATTATTTTCAACGGAAAAAAATACTAGCATGCCCTACAGTATGTATATTAGCACAATCAAATACCGTTTCATGAACAAGTTGACGATAGAACACTAATTTTATGAACAAACATGTGGATCATCAGTGATCCATTGGGAACATAACGACATTTTTATCCTTCCTGATCTAACCTGTTCTTTGTTAGCATGTTTGTTTACATCCAAGACATTTGCCATTGTTATTAGTGTTTTATGTAAAAATGTCATTATTTCATATAATTATAATGTAATCTATTTATCGCCGGCAATAAGTCGCAGATTAATCCAGGAGGGTTTATATGGTACGATGAGAGAAGCCATAGATTCGAAGCGAACCATGTCCGAATACATGTACCAAACTTCTTATGATAACTGCAATAAGTTCCCCAAGTTTCATTAAGTTTTACAGAAGGGCTAGATAAGAATCTCGAGATAAATTAAAGGTGTAATAGACGATTAATAAATATATAGTTTAAAAAAACTAAATACAAAAAAAACAAAATTTATATATGTGCCTTTAGTGCATCCATCTTCCCAATGGATCACAGGTGATCCACCTAAAAAATCAAATTTTTCATTTCTAACGATATTTTGGAGTAAAACTATACATCTTTTGTTCTGGTGATTTGTTTAGAAACCATTTTATCTATTTTTAAATGTCAAAAAACCTTGTGGGAAAGAAAGGGTTAACAAATATTTGATTATACAAACCTGATCCAAGCAACTATAATATTTATTGTTATTTATTTGTTACGAATTGTTTTTAAGTGTAATTGAGAAATAAACTCTTTTTTAATAAAAAGTCCATGAGAACTTTGCAGGCACTTTTGCAACTATTTAAAAACATCTTATAGTTATTTATGTAACGAGTTGCAAAATGATGATTTTTACAGCACGAGTCGTACATTTATCCAACGAGGCTTGCCGAGTTGGATAAATATGACGAGTGCTGTAAAAATCGAGTTTTGCAACGAGTTGCATACAACATTTTTTGCAATGACAAAAAAACGATAGAACCTAATTTATTTAAACAGTACCATCGTGCTTCCCCATGGCTGAATGAGAGCGCCCACGTGTTCCATCCTACGAAATTTGAATCAAGCAAGCCGTGCTATAACCGTCACATTCGTCACAATATTTCGAGCTCTTACCTTGGCAACTTTGGTTTCCAATCAAACAATCGCATTATGATTCATAATGCAACCCAAATGAGTTGCATTATGAATCATAATGCAACTCTTGTATTTAATGAAGAAAAGTAGGCCGTTACGATACCAAAAAGGCAAGTATAAAATTAGATATTAAAGGACGGAGTAGCAAAAAATTAATTTTATGCAATTCAGTATCATAATTTACAATTTATATAACTCATTTTGGTATCATAATGGTCAATTTTTCCGAACTGGCTCATTATGCAACTGAAATGAGTTGCATAATGAAAAATAGTTGTATAATGTTCATTATGCAACTCATTTGAGTTGCATTATGAACATTATGCAACTCAAATGGGTTGCATTATGAAAACAATCATTGCATAAAATTTTGTATGGAACTCGTTGCAAAACTCGATTTTTCAGCACTCTTCGTATTTATCCAACTCGGCAAGCCGCGTTGGATAAATGTACGACTCGTGCTGAAAAAATCAGCTTTTTGCAACTCATTGCATAAATAACTATTTACTGATAGTAACTTTAAATCATTATAGAACTATTGAAAAACAATCGAATCAATTAGTCACTAATAAAGCTAATGTTCACTTACACAGCGCAACATGTTTTTGTCTCAGGAGCAAACTTATGTGTCCCCGAAGGATTTTGGGCCGCTGAATCCGAATCCAGGCTCAGATTTGCTCCAACACGTCACAATTTTGAGCTATACCTCAACTTATAGGACAAAATATGCGATGAAGAATTTCTCCGGATATTCTTACAGGATATCCTCTGGGGATTCCTCTAGGATTTCCTCTGGGGATTTCCCCAGGAAATATTTTACGAATTCCTGCAGGAATTCTCCCAAGAATTCCTTTGGGAAATCTTCCAGGAATTCCATTAGGAATTTTTCCTGGATTACCTCCATTAACTGTTCCAGAATTTCTTCCAGGGATTCCTCCAGTAATAACATCAGGAATTCATCCAGGAATTCTTTCACGATTTCTTCCAGGAATTCCGCCTGAATTTCTTCCAGGAATTCTGCCAGGCATTCCTCCAGATATTCCTTTTACAATTCCTCTTGGGATTTTTCCAGAAATTCCTCTGAGGATGCCCCCAGGATTTACTCCAGGTATTCAACCAGGAATTCCTCCTAGGGTTCCTGCAGAAATTCCTCCAGAAATTGGTCCGGGAATTTCTCCAGAAGTTCCTCTGAAAATTCCTCCAGAAATTCATACCGCCCTGGCCAAGTTCGCAGGGGTTGACGGTATTAAAGTGAAGGAGTTTCATTTTGATTATTGTAATGTAGTGTTCTTTAGTGAAACATATCACCTTTTTAACACTTTAATGCGCCTCCAACGGTTCATCACGAACCGGCTGCTGCAGATGGAGTATGGCTGATCATATGCATCAGACATACTCGATAAACACGGAGGAACCGCCGGGGCTTAGTAGAGTCTATTCCCAAGCAACAGTTCCAAGTCGGTTGGATTTGAGAAGGTTTTGGTGATCGTTGCAAATCCTAATAAAGATATTTTAGGATTTGTGACAGGTTTTGGAACCTTTTACAGCCAGCTGACTTCAAAATGTTGTTTGGGTTCTATTTCTCACGTTTCTCAGTTGATTTTGATTAGTAATTTATTAATGTCATAGTCTCTTTTTTGAATTTTTACACTTACAATTTTTCTTTAAATAAAGCAATTAAAATCGACCGAAGAATTAATAGTGGGAAGGAGATTTGCAGCACTTAATTGTGTTGATAGATTCGAAGCTAACGTGCGAACACTTAAACGCATTGTTGACGTCAATGCGTTCGACGTGACATTTTTGACAAATACTGACTGCTTTTTATTAACTGAATAACGTTACTTGTGTATGACTAGGTTGACATTTCTTGGCTACGCTTGAGAAAATGACATGGTTTATCTAGGAAGGATTGATAGGACAATTGAACGAATTTGAATATTTTTCATAGTATTTGTAGGGGAATGAATACAAAATAGTTGACAAGCATTTTTGTTTTATTCCAATCAACTGACCAACTTGGCGTATTTTAGTTTATTTCTTAGATGATGTTAAGACACCAACAGAAAAATATCAGAAGTTCAGTTACATGTTTCTGTGGGTTTTGGACCGATGACAATTTAAGGACACAGGAGATGAACACAGAGAAAACGATTAGCGAAATCAAGAAAACAATTTGACACAGAATCGACTATATTTTAACCTTTTGAAGCCGGTTTTTTTCGCCGCTGTCGACGCAACCTCGCTGGTGTCGAACACGTTTGTTATGCTCGGTTTCATCGCCGGGGTCATATATGACCCCTCCGGCTCCAAAGGGTTAACATAGGGTTCGACTGATTCGATGAATCTATCTAGAAGTATCTAGAAGACAATTGACGCTAAGATTGAAAAAAAAGCTTGAAGTTGGGACTAGACTAAAATAGTGGCCGATAGGAAACAATGCGCTAGATAGAATTATTATTCATTTTTTAATATTCACCCGTAGGCTTTTCGCCGGTTGACAGTACAGAAACCTATTTTCCTTGACTTTCTACGCAATGAACATCTGACCGAACACACGTGTTTTTGTTAATCTCCTAGGCATTATTACGACATGATGTATGTGCATGACGGAACAACTAGCAGGACACAGTTTCAGACGTCTCTTTTTAATAACGACATTCAGCATATTTCCAATAAAACTACACTTCAATAAAGCAAAGACTAAAGTTGCTATGATAGAACAGATCAGAATGACTTAATTGACTATTACCTTGGAGATCTAATTCGAATAACTGACAAATTGACAAGAACCTAACTAAATACATGAACCATATGTACTACAAAAAACCAATTGACAAAAAGAAAAAAAGGGGAAACTTTTATTAAAACTATTTTTGTTCAACGCAGGCCAAAACAGTGTCGACTTGGGCCACACACGCCTACGTACTTCTGTGTGTTGAAATAAAAATAGAGGCTCCTAGAAGCAAATGTAGGGAAAGGGTGCGGTGTAGAACATAAGCACAGTGTGCTACCGCCGTAATCACTTTGAAAAAAAAAAAAAAAAAAAAAAAAAAAAAAAGAAATTCATACCGTAGCAATTTTTACTGGACTTTTTCCGAGAATTCCTCCAGGACTTCTTCTAGGAATTCCTGGAAGAGGCCCTTTAAGGAATTTCTGAAGACATCCTCAGAGGAGTTCCTGGTAGAATACACGGAGCACTTTTTTAAGTAATCTTCGGAAGAAATTTCTGAACGAATCTTTGAAGTAATCTCCAGAGGAAATCCTGGTGAAATCCCCGAAGAAATTCCTGGAGGAATCCCCGGACGAAATGCTGGAAGAGTCTCCGGAGGAGTTCGCAGAGGACTTCCCGAAGGAATCCTTGGTGAAATTCCTGGAAAAATATCTGGAAAAATTCCTGGAGGAATTATTGAAAGGAATCTCTGCAAAAAATCCTGGAAGAATTCTCGGGGGAATTTCTGGTGGAATTTCAGGAAAAAAAATCCAGGAGGAATTCTAACAGCTTTTTTTAAAGGAATCTTTCAAAGGGAATTCCTGGAGGAATCCCAGAAGGAATCCCAAGAGAAATTTCTGGAGGAATACTTGTCATCAGGGTGCAAAATGTTCATAGTCATTGACTGAAAACTGCACGAATTTGAATGATTCTGCACTGAATATTCAAAACAAAAATTCATTTTCGCTCTCCCTCTTCACACAGTCAGTCAATTCGTAGTCATTGAATATGAAGCCGATCGAGAAACATTTTCAAAATTACCTACGTTTATTGCTACGATTCCTTCCAAAAACACTCCACAACAATCAAATGGGAAAAGATCTGTGTAAAGCACCGTTAAATGTAAATAATCGAAACGTTAATATTTTATCAGCAATTTAACACTTTGTAAGATGCTTACAGATATTCATTGACTTTCATTCAGTTGACAAACGAGTATCGAGCAGCTGAATATGAATATGCTGGCAAGTGAATGAAAATTGCCGCATGGTGAACTTCAACTCGTCTGCTCGAAAATTTTGCGCCCTGCTTGTCATAATCCCTGAAGAAATTCTTGGTGGAGTCCCAGGCGAAAATTCTGGAGGAATCCCCGGATTAGTTCTCGGAAAAGTTCTGGAAGAATTTCTTGAAGTATTCCCGAAAGAATTTACGGCGGAATCCTTGAAGGAATTCCTTTAGAAAATCCCGGAGGGATTCCTGGAAGAGTTTCTGTGGAAAATCTTGAAAGAATTTCTGGAGGAATTCCTAGAATAATCCATGAAGGAATTCCTGGACAAATCCCCGGAGGAATTTGTGGAAAACTTTCTTAATGTATCTTCGAAGGAATTCCTGGAGAAATCCCTGAAGTAGACCATTGGGAAAATTCTGGAGGAATCCCCAGAAGAGGTCGCGCAGGATTTCCTGGAGGAATTTCTGGAAGAGTTCATGGAGAAATTCATAGAAGAGTTATTGGAGGATGTCCTGGAAGAGTTTCCGAAAGAATTCCTGGAAGAATATCTTTAGAATTTCCAGAATCCCCGAACGAATTCCCGAAGGAGGTCGCGGAGTAATTTCCACAGGATTTCCTGGAGGAATTTCTGGATAAATTTCTGGAAGAGTTTCTAGAGGATTTCATGGAAGAGTTACTGGAGGATATCCTGGAAGAATTCCCGAAAGAATTCCTGGAAGAATATCTGGAAAAATTTCTGGAGAAATTCCTTGAAGAAGTCCTGCAGGAATTTCTGGAAAATTTTCTGGAAGAATTCCAGGAAGAATTCAAGAAACAATTCCTGGAGGAATTTCTGGAAGTATTTCTGAAAGAATTTCTAGAGGAATTTCCGGAGAAATTCCTGGAAGAATCTCTGAAGGAATTCCTGGAAGAATCCCTGGAGGAATTCCTGGAAGAATCCTTGGAGAAATTCCTGCAAGAATCCCTGGAGGAATTCCTGGAAGAATCCCTGAAGAGTTTTTTTTTTTAAATTTTTATTCACAATAATGTAGACCTAGCAGTATTATAACTACCGTCCTTCAAAGCTCAGTAAAGAAACAATACTTATGTTCATTCCTCTTTTTTTCCAGATGTCCAAGAAAATTCGAACCCTGGAAAAAGAAACCATCACCTGGAAGACCAAGTGGGAACGAAGCAACGCTGCTCTGATAGACTTGATGTCCGAAAAGCAGGTCCGCGACGAGCACATCATGAAAACCGCTCGCCAACTGTTCCAGCTGCAGAAACTCTGTCGAACGCTGCAGAACGAACGCACAGCTTACTTCAAAGCCCTGGAAGATAACAAAGTGGAAATTCCGCAAATCGTCGAAGTGCCCAGTCAAATGCCAGAACCCGAGCCGCTTCCGGTCCCAACCAAGAAGCAAGAGGATCGTCTCGAAATCATGACCAAGAGTTGTTCAGCTCTGAAGGAAAACCTCGCCGCCTTGCAGGGCCAACTGAGTGCGATCCAGAATGTTGAGCCGAAAAAAGAGGATACCCCTGCTTCGGTCAATGGGCAGACACAGCCGCAAGGCAAAAAGGGTAAGAAGGACAAGAAGGGCAAGGGCGCGAAGACGGTGGAACCTGAACCGGAAGGCAACCAGAAGACTAATGGTGTTGAGGGTGATAATTCGATTCCCGCTGTTGAAGCAGCGGCACCACCACAAGCGGAGGAACTCAGCAAGGCGGCCGTTGATGAGACTCTGGCAGAGGAGCCAAAACCAGAATCCACCGAAGAAGAGAAACCTGCCGCTGTCGTCGAAACAACTGAATCAAAGGACGAACAGCCTCAACCCGCCTCGGAAGCAGTACAACAAGCGGAACCAGCCGAGGTAGTCGCCACGTAGACACTGTAAGTGAATCCATTTCATTCAACCGTTCACTTGTACTTGTCTGCGTTTAACCATTTGTACCATATCTGGCACGGACATTTACAAAACCAAGAACACAAACGAACTGTGCATGCACTGTCCCCCATGTAGCTTTTACGTCGATCGATTACAATCAAAGACCTGCAAGCCCGGACTTCCGCGTTTTGGGTTTGCCAATTATTTATTTATTAATCAACGTGTCTCAACGTACGTAATCAATAAAAATAAGATAGTTTTGAACATCTCTAGTTGGACGATGCTTTAGATATCACTGCCCTGAAAGGTCGAAGTCATAATGGTTTAGGAGGGAGCTAACATGATGAACTAAAATGGTCTTTTTCGGATTGTCTTTTCAAGGAAATTGAACGCAATTAATTCGATTTTTGATTTTATTTCATATACATATCACCTAAACACGAATTTTTCTACGTACGAAAACAAAAACCATCATTACTAGACCCTTATTCGTCAGTGCGGGCGTCGTCCTCATGTATAGAAAGAGGGTGAACTCCGCACTCCATTCGTTAGAATCTAAAATGTGAACACTTGGCGTTTTGTTTCTTCGTTTCGATTTTGCTCCTTAGCATCTAGCATAACTCTAGTAGGGAACCTAACGCTGACTAATGAATGGATTAATAGGTGAATACGGAACAGCTCAAAACACACTGCGTGCATCGAACGTTTCATCAACTAACTGATCAAAGTTCTACTTCGATCGTTGTGTGAGAACACGACGCCTTATTGCTAAAACAAAACCGAACTCTGATTTTCAATCAAGACAAATTGCATCCGAAACACGCGGAAGCTAAAATTTCGATCGAAAGCAATAACAACACATTTTAAGCACAGTTAGTGCATCCTAAAAGCTGACCTAAAAGTTGTAAGTAAACTTCTCTCCTACTGTATTCGTTGAATTTTTCTTTGATTTTGATTTGCCTGGCTTTCTTACGACGTTACGACAACGACATTCTAGCTTTGAAAGTATACGAATCGTTTTGATTATTTTGTTCGAGTTTGTGTGAAAGAGCTTCGAGCTCCTTTTTTGCCCTGTGTTATTGTTCTTCGTAAAATTCAAGGAGAGGTGAAAGTATCTTCAGTTCGAAATCGGTATTCGAACGTGGTGAAACTGTTTGACTGGTTGATATGTTTGCGACTGTTGAGATTCAGAACAAGTCTACAACTAATCTAGGGGGGACTAAGCCGAGCAGGTTTGAATCGAATATCATCGTCAAATCTACAAAACGGGGTACAAAATGGGCTTCACTACTGCTAATGGTCTACGAGTTTGAATTACTATATCGGTAGGTTTCGAAAAACTAATCACTCACTATGTTTTTTTTTCTTCTATCGCATAATTCGGTATCCGCGTGAATTTGAAATTCGACGGTGTGGTAGTTCTAACGGCTAGGTATTTGGATTTACACTGGGAGTGTCCGACTGGAATTCCGTTCTTAGACACGGGTCGGCGGTGTTCCCAGGAATGGAATGCGTTTGGGACTGGGCGTGTTGCTAGTCCACTGTCGGCGCGGTACCTGCTGGCAGTCCGAGTAGGAACGATCTGAAAATGAGGAAAGAGAGACGGTTAAATGATTAGTTAACCCGTTTACGCCCAAAGTATCCCAAAACTGGATCCTTGCAATGCAGTTTAACGCAAATGGTGTCTGTAGAGCACCATCACTTTTTAGTGAATCCGACCTAAACCAGTTCACTTCAATATGTTATAAAAGCGTTTGGGAAGAGGTTATAAGCTTATAAGAGCACTTGTACACTCTAATTATTGGTTCAATAGTGAAACTATTGATAAACAATCAATAACTATTTATTTTATTTATTGATAAACAATTAAAAACTTTTTTTACGATTTCGATAAATTTCAGTGATCCCTGACAACTTTTGTTCGAGCACTTTTTGTTCATAGTATTTTTTAGCATTTAAAAGTTTGAAAGAAGGGGGGGGGGGGTTAAATCATGATTTGATAAAATATAAACATAATTTTGATTGTTATATTCTGAAGCCATCCTTGGTTGAACCCTTTGATAGAATTAAATAATCATCTCATAAGACCAAATGAAATTCCCTGAGTTTTCCAGTGGTAATTTTGAAAGTTTTAATTCAAAAGTAACCGTGGGTGTTTCAACATTTATGTTGTTGGCGAAATTAGGAACCCACAATTTGTATGGGTCCCTAATTTCGTGCATTCTTTTTAAAACTTTGTTTTAGAGGTTCATGTGTACTTGTGGCCATAGCCTGGGCCATATCATGATTCGGTTATTAATAATAGCTCTAATAACTCTTTTGATTGGTTTAAAATTAGCTAGGGCCTGCTCATAAACTACGTAGAAAATGAAAAAAAAAATATATAAACAAATAAATGTTGGAATACTATATAAGCTCGGGATACTTTTATTTACTCAAACATTGGGAGTAGTAGCTTACAGAGCTGCTAGTTTCATTCAAGCAAATTATTGCCATAAGCCTTATTACCAGAACACAAATTTGGAAGACGACACTTTACTAGAATTTACCTCCCAAGGAATGTGGCTATTAATGGCACATAAAAGAAAGGTAAAAAGCTACAATTATAAAATGAATCGATTCACAGTACTGACCATCAGTAAAATTAGTGAACATTTGATTCAAATATCAAACAATAGGGGGATTCACTTAAAAGCGTAAACTGATTAAACTGATTAAACGTCGTGATCACCAAGGCAATCTTTGATTATTTCATTCGCAAAATCATGAAACATTTCAAATAAGCAGAAAAGCACGGCTTACGCAGCAAATTAATCTGTTTAGTGAGTACCCTTAATATATTGTTTAATAAAGATGTTCATTAAGGAGCAAAAGAAAACGTCAAAAATAATAACCCTTAAAACTACAGAATGATTTTTGGAAATCTCAATGTAAACATAAGGGACGAATATGGGAAACAGCAAATATTCACTCATATTTCGTCACAGACATCGATTTTATCTACACGTTATGGTTTCATGGGTATTATACGAGTATGCTACGTTTTAAAAATTAACACATTCAGGCGAATTATACGTCTTTCAGAGTGAGCGAAATTTGGACCCATTTTGAACGAAATTTGGAACCCGTGCACGAAATTTGACACTTTCAAACAGATCAAAACTAATGCTGAAAATATCTTGTGTAATGGTAAGTTGCCTAATTTATATTTTTCTTAGGAGCTATACTGCCCCCACTCGCATAACAGTCCCATTTGATTTTTCATCACTTTTGAGTTAACGTTATGAATAGTCATCATTTTTGATGTACTTCCAAAAACAACAATAAAAATTACGAATTTTTATGCCAATGTATGAAAAAAATACCAAGTTATGAGCGTCCCATATCAAAAGTACCCGCATAACAGTCCCATCGTGGATTTTTGTGTTACGTAACACAAAACTGAACAACTTTGTAGTGATTGTAATATTTTTTACAGTTATATATTCATGTGCAAAGCGATCTGTGAAAGTTTCGAGAT
The DNA here is from genome assembly GCF_035046485.1 of Aedes albopictus. Taxonomy (NCBI): domain Eukaryota; kingdom Metazoa; phylum Arthropoda; class Insecta; order Diptera; family Culicidae; genus Aedes; species Aedes albopictus. The sequence continues at coordinate 184,480,139 of NC_085137.1, forward strand.
GATCGAAATATTTTTCAAATTTTGGCGATTTTTCAAAGTTTTATATGGAAACAAGTTTTCAAACTTCAAATGCCGTTTTCTCAATTCCTACTTTTTGCAAATGGGACTGTTATGCGAGTGGGGGCAGTATAGTGCCAGCACTAAATATTACTGAAGAAATTAATCTGATAAACTTTATGGTAAAATTTCAGTCGTTTATCAAACTTCGAGAATTCTTAAGTGCACGAAATATGGGCACCTCACGATATCTCAAATTTTATAAAATTTAATTTTATGAAATTATGCAGAAATATTATCAAATGTTTAGTTAAAATTTATAAGAGAAAATGTGCTAGATTTACTATCCAAGACATTCCACCTAATCGCTGAATTCTTCCAAAAACTTTTTTGTTTGCAAAATCCTTCAAAATGAGCCAAAATTGGTTCAATTTTTTTTAACTTTCCCAGTTGCAAGAAATTACTTTGACACTACCACCTAAAATTTCCTTAAAAAAGAAATGGCATCCAAACTAAAAAAAATACAGAAAAAACACCCAGAAGTCGAATTAGTAACTTCACAGACCGTATAGTCGTTAACCCTCTACTTCCCATGGTTGCTCTAGAGCACCATCGGTTTTTGACGAACTCCGGACAAACGGAATTAGATGAATATGATGCAATAATTTTTAGAATATGGTTATAACCTCATAAGGTTAACCCTACTACTATCTACTTGTTCCAATAGTTGAACTATTGATAAACAATCAAAAACCTGTTGATTTACAACCAAAATTTTTTTCATTGATTTCGAAAAAAATAGCCAATTTGCAATAACTTTTGTTCTACCACTTTTTTCGGAAACGCTTTTTTGGCATAGATATAGCCGTTCGAAGTCGTGGAAAGAAAAGGGTTAAATTCATTACACAGTTTTGAAGCTGAACTTCGATGTCTGTTCTCTGTACTGGTAGCTTAGTAATGTTCTTCCTTGAAATCCTTCCGGGATTGCTCCTTGGATGTCTACCACGTTTCCTTTTCTTCAAATTATTTCGTAATTTCTTACAGAATATTTCCCACGACCACTTCCATGAATTGAGTTGTTTTTCCTGGAGATTTGCCAGAGTTTTTCTTTTTCTGGCTTACTCTAGTTCTAATAAGCTTCCATCCAGAAGGTTTTACGCATTCGCTCCCATAAAAACTTCTTTTCAAGAGTTTTGTTCTTTGTTCTTTCGAGATTTCTGAGAGTTGTTCCTGGGATTCTTACCAAAGTTTTCCCGGGACAAAAACCTTCAAAGAATTTCTCTTATGGGTTTTTCGGATTTTTTACGAGATTTTTGCAGAAGTTCTTATAGGGTTTTCTTCCAGATGGTACGATATTTCTCTTGGATTTTCTCATGGGACTTCGCTCATAGTTTGGGATTTCTCTTAAAGGTTTTCAGAGTTCCTCCTTGAATTTCCTTAATATTTCTTCCCGGGATTACTCCCAGAACTATTTTCCGATATGCTTAATTTTTTTTCAGGATTTCTTCCTTCACGAAAGTTTAACGAGATCTCTCGAATATTTTTTCAAAAACTGAAAAAAATCTCTGAAAAAAAAAAACTTGGCCCTTCGGAAAAAAAATCTTAGGAGAAAGTCCACGTTAAATTCAGATAAACTCTGAGAGACATCCCAGGATCAACACCGCAAATAATCGCCTGGGAAAAATCTCGGGGAAACTACGAGAGAAATCTCAAAGAATCCCGCGATAATATTTAGAAAATATCCCAGCTAAAACCCGTGTTAAAATCCAGCGTGAAATTCTAGAACATATTGAAATTTCTTGAAGAAGTTACCGGAGAAACATTGGAAGAAATCTTGAGAGGAATTCCTGAAGATTCGCGAAAAACTCCTTAAAAATCCTTGAAGGAGCCCTTGTGAAAATCCGAAGAATACCGCGGAAAAATTTCTAGACAACATCTACGATATATCCTAAGAGAAACTCTTGTGGAGCTCTGGAGAAATCCTGGTAGAAATTCCACGGGAATGTCGTTGGGCAAAATGCAGTTGAAACTCCGTGAAAATCACACGAGAACCGTGGAAGCAATACCGGGAAAACATCTGGAAGCAATTCTGGTAAGAAATTCTGTAGGATCCCATGAAAACTCGGGGAAAAATCGGTCAAATTCTCAAGGAAGAATCCTGGAAAGACTTCTTGGAAAAATGCTGATAGGGGGCTGTTCATAAACCACATACACCAAAATTTGACCATCCCAGGTATAAGGAATCCCGGGAAGAATCCCACAATATTCCACTAGTGGGCTTCCCAAAAGGAATTATAAAAATAATGTTGGGAGAAACCTTTGGAATAATCCTGAAATTTCTGGAATAATTCCAAAAGGAATTCTGGGAGAAATCTCAGGATAATTCCCGTGAAACATTCCTTGAAGAATCCCGCAAGGAATCTCTTGAGAAACTATTTAAATATTCCCAAAACAATCCTGGTAGGAACCTCAGGGAAATCCCCCAGACAAATCCTTGGACGAATTCATAAAAAGAGATTTCAGCAGTCTCTATAAAAACTTGAAGAAGAGTCCCATAAGGAATCACTGGATGAAATCATGAAAAAAACCTCGAGAGAAATCCTTGAAGAAATCGTTGGAGAAACCCCTGAAGTATTTTTTGAACAAATCTCGGGAGGGATCGCAGAAATTTCTCTTGGACGAACCCAGGAGGAATGACAGATAAAAATCCCTGGCGGAATTCCCGAAGAACTTTTGAAAAAAAAAAATCCCGGGAGGAATCTCTGGTAAAAGAAACGAGGGGAATTCTTTAAGAAATCTTTGAAGAAACTCTGTGAAGAATCCCTGAAAGAAGCTTGGGAGGAATTCCTAAGGGAACTCTTCAGGATATTCCTGAAGAAATTGCTGGGAAAATCCCTGGAAGAATCTATGAAAGAATTCCTGCAGAAATCTCAGGCAAAATTCTTTCTGGATTACCTATAAAAGTTTGAGTTCCAGGAGGATTTCCTGGTGGAATCCTGAGAAAAATCTCGAAAAGGGTTTCAGGATTAATCCCTCCTGGTGTATTTTGTGAAGAAATGTCAGGAATGTTCTGTGAGGAATGGCTGAAGAAATCCCAAGGAGGATTTTTTTGAAAAAATCCCAAAGAAATTTGCAGAGAAATTCTAGCTAAAATTACATAAGGATTCCCTAGAACAGCGGTTGTCAGATCATGCACCGCGGTGCACTTGGTGCACCGCGAAGCCATGGCAAGTGCACCGCAACAATCTTGCATATTCAAATTTAAATTCAATACCTATTTCATGAAAAAAAATCGAATTAATTAGAACAACTGGACTATTGGAAGGTGCTTCAAGGGATTAAGAATAAAATTTCCATTATTCCAGCCAACGAGTTAAACTCGGATCCAGCAAAAATCGTCTCAGATATTCGCAAAGAATCATGGAACAAATCTGCCAAAATCTTGGCTAAAACTCTCCTAATAAATATTATTCTTTTTTTCCAAGATCTTGTAATGTATATTAACAAGCACTCTACAAGGCATCTCCAATGTATCTTCAATGAATGCATTAAAAAAATCTCAGAAGAAATCTTACTAATATTTCTGTGGCTTTGCTTAATACCAGAGAAGAAACTATCACTGTTCTCGAAATCAGTTCACCAAGAATTCGACTGATGACGTATTTAAGATTTTTATAGAAATCTCCTTCCGAATTGACAAGAGAGCCTGGAAGGAATTTATCAAAAATATTGTCAATATATGCCAAAGTTCTGAAAAAAAAAAACCAAATAAGGCCGGAACAAATCTCATTTTCTTCTTTTGTCACTTTGCTCGTTGACTCGTCAAGGGGGTGGATAATAAATAATAAATGTATTTGCTGAAAAGTTACCCAAACAATTAGGCAAAATTGTAAAACTCATCGGATTTGTTAAGAAATTTTCTCGACAACTCTAATTTCGGTCCAAATTTTTTAAATTTTTGTATAATTTATTTGTGTCCCCCCAAAAAATTTCGAAATCCGACCAAAATTTTCCGAGGGGGGGGGGGGTGACATTAGAGAAAATCGAAATTTGTGTCAGCCTAATATAAAATAATCCAAATGTCTTGCTAAAAATTGTTAAGAAATATTGTAAAAGTCTTGGAAAAACGTCTATCAAAAAACCACACTAGAAATAATACAATAGTCTTCAAAGGACTTCCCCGAGGTTCTTGAAATCAAAATACCACTAATTCAGCTCAAGATTTCATTCAGCGTTTATAAAGATCTTGTCTGTAAGCTTTCAGAAACATTCTGAGCAAGAAATATTCCAAGTCGAATAACTATGTCACTTCACTATGCTCCGATAAGTGATGAAAAACGTAAGACAATGCCATAATTCGTGGAAAAAAAATAATGACGAGTGTATGCACCTTGGAAATGCTGTGAAAAATACGACAGCTTTTTGGCAAATTTATAATTGTTTTTTTTTATTAATAATGGACTTGTGCACCGTGAAGCGATTTATTTTCAAAAAGTGCACCGCGAGCCGAAATGTCTGAAAACCCCTGCCCTAGAAGGATCCTGCAGGAATACCTTAAAAATGTCCGGTAAAGATCCCGTGAGCAATCTCTGAAGCAAACATGGAGTTGATCGGTGAAAAATCCCAGGAAGATTTCAAATGAAAATCGATAGAAAGCTTATCGATGCAAATCTGGGGTAAATTCTTGAGGGAAAACCAACAAATTTAACATTTTCCTGGACGAATCCGGAAGGAATCTTTGGAGGAATCAATGAAAAAATCTCAGAAAACAAATACGTGAGGTATCCTTGTGAAGATCTCGAGAGAAATTTAAGAATCCGTTTTTGAGTTATTAGGGGGGCCAAGACTGAAAGCCATAACCTCCAAACATAAACATCAACAGTCAAATCCCCAAGAAAAACAAAAGGAAATGCGAAATGTCTGTGGAAAATCCTGATAAGAATCTGGGAAGGAATTCTTCAAGAAATCCTTGGAAGGATCCCCTAGAGCAAGAATCTTACTTGTTATTTTGGGATATAGTTCTAAAGAAATCGCGGAAGAAATAACCTGAGGTAATTCCGGGAGGAATCCCAGAAAAAAAATCTCTGGAGGAATTCCCGGAGGAATGCTGGAAAAATTTCGGATTAATCTCTGAAGTATTTCTAGATAAAATACTACAAGGCATCCACAAAAAAAAAGTGAAGCATCCCTAAAATAACCTTGGGAGGGATCCCTAACGGAACTCCTGAAGATATTCCTGATGAAGTTGAGACAGCAATTGGCTTCTTTAGCGATGTTTAGACAATTCCATATTCTGAATCTGCATGTCAAACTGAACCGAAATCCAAATTTTCATCAATTTTAATGCCCGGGAACCTACTTAAAAATCAATTTGAAGTTTGTATGGGAGCGATTTGTCGAATCACCCCTAGTCGAATTTTGTACTGGGCGGAGCTGTCAAGCAGTTGCCCAGCTGTCAAAAGGTGATTTGAAAAAATCTCTTTGAAATTCATTTTAGATACCAAAATAAAGTTCTAAAAATCTGAAAAAAATCATAGTGGCTCAGAAAAAGATGCTCTTTCGAATAAAATCAAAAAATCAATACATTTTTCAGAATTTAAAAACCCAATTGGAGAAGTAATCCCTTAAAAAAATCCTGGAGGAATCACTGGCCGAATTCCGAGCGGAATTCCTGTATATAATCCTAAAGGAGTCCTTAAAAGAATTTCTAGGGCAGTAAGTAAAAAGATTCCCCTAACAAGCCCAGGTTAATCATCATCATTCTAGGGCAGTTCCGAAGAAATTTCGTGAAAAATCTGTGCACAATTAGGGTGGGGCGGGGCAAGATGGGCCAGTGCCATTTTCGAGCGCATTACTCATGTTTTGATTATGTTAATAATTTGGAGCGGATCTGGTGTGATGGTTAGAACACTTGACTATCACGCCGAGGACCTGGGATCGAATCCCACTCCCGACAAACTCGCAAAATGTGAGTTCTTCCTTCGGAAGGGAAGTAAAGTGTGGGTCCCGAGATGAACTAGCCTAGGGCTAAAAATCTCGTTAATACAGATAAAAAAAAATGTTAGGTAACCAGCACGAATATACAAAAGCTTAGGGTATTGATTGAAAAATTATTCACTCTCATTGGAAATAAAAAAAAAGGTTTTTAGCCATTTTTCTTATGCGATACATTCCATATAATCTCCTTATAAACAACCGCGGGGCAAGATGGGTCACCTTCAATTTTGAGTGTATTCTTGAAGCATTTAAAAGCTATTTATTTGCTATTACAAGAGTATCTCATAACTCCCTTCAATCAAGCGGAATGAACGCCTAAAATTATAACATAAAATTATGATAATTTTTCAGTCAAAACATCGATTTTCAAGCCGTCAGGGTCACTCAGATCGTAAAGTTTTTTATTTTCCAAATAAATTAATGAAATGTTTACTAGTAGCTCTTGTTTACTCTGTATGGATATCGAGCATATATGAATACGGAACAAATCTTATACATATATGTATATTGTGCGTTTAGCACTAAATTGATTTCCGAAAAAACTTCATTGACTTCCGCTGCCTTTCCTATGCGTTAAACATAACGTCGGAAGTAGTGCGCTGTAAAGAAAAACAGATTTACTGTACAGCGCACTACTTCCGACGTTATGTTTAACGCATAGGAAAGGCAGCGGAAGTCAATGAATTTTTTTCGGAAATCAATTTAGTGCTAAACGCACAATATTTCCGTTTTTCGTTGAGAAAATTTGAATTTATTAAAAGGTGACCCATCTTGCCCCGTACTTTTTCATGACGCAAAATCGGTCACTTTTTAAAACTGCTTGTTCATCATCATATTTTGTATTTGAAGAACTTTTTTATCGACTTTTAGCATAGCTAACTAGTGTATTAAAGAGTAGAGGACGAATACAAACCTATACCCATTTTGCCCCACCCCACCCTATATCAGAAAGCATCCTTGAGGAATACCTTGAGAAAAATCCTCGGAGAAATACCTAAAGGCATAGGGTCTGAGTACCATAATTATTCTCACGCTCCCAAAAACATCCTATTCAAAAACAAGCGATGACGGCACCAATTGCTTTCGTTATTTTTGTTTTTATTCGTGCTCACTTCTAACATCTCTCAAATTCTAAGAGAAATCTACAAAAGAATCCCAGGAAAAAGTTCCTGAAGAAATACCGGGAGGGATCTCAGGAGAAACCCCTGGTAATCGAGTTATCGAAACATATCTCGAGAAAAAAGTAAGGAGTCGTAGGATTCGTCGGAGAAATTACTGTGAGAATCCCAAAAGGAGAGATCCCTGATGGAATGTAAAAAAATTCCTGGAATAATGTGATTTTTGTTAGATTTTGATAGAATAAATCCCGGTCCCGGAAGGTTTCTAGGAAGAAACTCTTCAGATCATTCCGGGAAAAATCCGAGAAAAAAAACTATCAGACATTCCTTGAGGAATGCGGGAAGCAACTCCGAAAGAAATCCCGAGAAGAAATCCTAGACAACATCTCATAAAGCATCTCTGAAGGTATCCCGGGAGGTATTTTTGAATTTCTGAAGAGATCCCTGAATTATGGTGGAGTTCTTGGAAGAGACCTGGGCGATATCAATGTGGATATTTTGAAATGAATCTTTGGATGAGTTTTGATGAAAATCCATAAAAAATGTTCGAGGAACAACTGATGAAAGAAATGTTTGAACGAGTCCTTGAGAAAATCCCCTAAAGCCATACAGATGTAGAACCCAACTAACATTTTCAGCGCTATAAGCTTCAGTCATTTGCTTTCTGTTGTGTAACCATCGAATAAAAGCAGTCAACGCTGAATAAAAGAGAAGCTAGTCAAATATAAATCAGAAGCTAATACACGACTGTAAAACAAGCACCATACAGCTACCAAACTCGGTTTTCAGAAATCCATTGCTTGTTACTGGGGCTGCCTTTACTCCACTCTATTCCAACTCTGGGAGATTTCCCGGAAGATGTGAAAACTTGAACAAATCGAATAGGAGTCCCCACTAGCAAAACAGCTGCTACTATATAGTACAATTCGTTATACTGACAAATCCCCAAACCAGCAGCGCTTTAAAGGCCATTATGCGATTTCATTGCAGCTAGAAGCTGTAATAAAGAAACTGTTGGTTTACCAACACGGCTTGTCGAATGTAAACATTATTGTCAAAACAAACTTCAAGCGGGATATATAGCTACTACACAAATTCTTTACAGCTATCCATTTCTGTGCTGTGAAATTATTTGAGTTGCTTTTATTGCACTTTAATTCAATGCCGGAAGATTTGCCGGAAGATGTGCAAATCGAGTAAGAGTCCCAGCCACTACAACAGCTGCTCTTATACAGTACGTTTTGTAATGTTGCCAAAACACAAAACAGCAGCGCTTCGTAGCCGTTTAAAGAACACTCTTTCAGCTAGAAGCTGTGAAGAAGAATCTGTTGGCGCAACCACTCAGCTTGTTCAATGTAAACATTATTGCGTTTGACGTTTCACAAGCTTTTGCAGCAAGATGAAGTTGGGTAAGGTTTCTTGTGGCACAATTATGAAGCCTTGTCTGGAGTAAAACAAAACGGGCTATTTTCTATTCTATTTATATATAGCAGTGTGGCAGCGAGGACATAATCGGGACCAGTGGATACGAAGATCGGACGTTCAATTCCAAGTAGCGGCAAGTACTTTAATTATTCAATTTTAAAATCAATAACTCCAGTTTCACTTGTATTGCGTCACGGTATCCATAACCTAATTATATTTAATCGATTAATTTGGGGATGCCGTATAACTATTATAAACCAACCGCGAAAAGGCTGAGAAAGCGCCTTCTCAAGATGTTATTCAGTTAGTGGTTACATAGGAGCAGAGAAAAGAGCTATGTCTTGGTGGCATAGAAGCTTCTCGCACAGCATGTACAAGCTGATTAAGTTCGCCAGATTCATTGGTATAGGGCTTGCATAGAAGCTTCCGTCCATATGTACAACACAGTAACTCAGCATCAAGCCGTATTAAGGACGCTTTGTTGACGTTTACATTCACAATAAATGTTAGTTGGGAAATTAAATAATCTTCCAATAACATGGATATTGGATACCCTTTAAGGGCGGACGGGACGGTCGGGTAAATATCCGCCATTGCTCTGTTGCTACTAAGATGGTAGGGTAAATGTACCAATAGTGGTGCTATTAGTAGCTCCTTGTAGAAAAATAATTGAATAAAATTGATAATACCACAAAATAAAAAGTCTGAAAACGTTAATCGGTAGTTTTTCACTTAAACTTGCTAGGAAAAATGTAAAAACCATTGTTTATTTCAGTTTTTGCTAATAAATCACTTGCACCAACTATAGGTACACGGTTCCTATTATGGAGGTAAAATTTAACATTGGTTCCTATAGTGGCGCATCCCATTGAATTCTTATGGGACCCACCACTATAGGTGCAAAGGAGCAAAAAATTTAAGGAAAATAATTGTTTAAAATAGGTTTTTCGGCAAATCCTGAACACAAAACTCAATTAATGTTATTAATTAGTTATGATGCATCTATTAAAACTGTCATTTGCAAGCTTTTTGTTCGAAATAGTGCTAAATTGGCACTACCACCACTATTGGTACTACCTCCACTAAGGGAGCTTTTACCCTAATCTCAGATTCTACTTCATATTTTGCAACAAAAACCTATCATTGTGTATGCTCACTTGCACTGCACATGCTGATTGTTTTTCATCATCTTCAGTGCAAGAGAACTCGAGATTACCATCTTCAAAATCGCGAGGCAAATTGTTAGAAAGAGAGGCAAGATAGGAAAAATAACACGGCGTCCCGTTTCACCTTAAGAACCCGCTTCCGATTTCCAACTACGCGAACAATTATTGCTCTGATCCCAACTTACCTCTAAACTTCATTCCCTGCGATTCGTTGATGATTGCCGCCAGTGCCGGATGCTGGTAGCGATCTCGCAACGCCGCTGTCCCGTTTCCGTTGACGCTTCCGTTGTTAATACTGTTGCCATTGTAGTGTTGCTGCGGCTGCGGCTGCTGTTGGTAGTGCCCGTTAGGATTGTTGTTCAGGCCGTTAATGTGCTGCTGTTGTTGTTGCTGTTGTTGCAGCAGATGTTGGTGCTGATGCTGATGATTGTGATGGTGGTAATGCTGGGATAGTTGTTGCTGTTGCTGCTGCAACTGATGTATGTTTCCATTGCTTCCAATGCTTCCCTGCTGTGGATGGTAGTGATGTCCGTTGGTGATGTTGTTGTTGTATTTGTTCTGCTCGAAGAACTCGGCACGAATCGATCGGATCGAGTTCTTGTTCTCTTCGGCGTTGTTGCGAGCCCGAAGGATCTTCTGCTCCTGGACGCTATATCTGGAGAACAAAGATTCGAATTTGAGTCAAATATTTCATCACTTCAGTCTCATCAACCTTACCGTGAACCGTAACTGTTCATGTTGTTGTTATTGTTATTGAGGAAGCCGTGGCGGATGCTGTTGGCCGGCGAAACCAAAGTACCACGGGAGGAACTGATTCCCGTGTCGGTGGTTTTATCCTTGCTGATGCTTTGGTTGTGGTGGTTATAGGCTGCAATCATGAACACATTGTCGCGGCAGCTGGACGGACGGTGCGTCGAGGGTGGCGTATCCAGGCCACTATCACAGGCCGAAAAGTCCAGATCGGTTAGTACTGAAAGGAGAAGACTCTGTTATTAACCATTAAGAAAGAACTTAGCATGGTAACTAACGTGAATGTCTATTGCTGTCGTTCCCGGACGGTCCCAAGGGCCGTCGGTAAAGATCATCATTGTCCCTGTATCGTCCTCCTCGTCTCAGTTCCACTTCCTCATCTTCGTCGTTGATGATGTAGGTGCTGTTGCCGTTGAGGAAGTTGTCTGACAGCTTCTTCAGCGGCGAATACGGGAACCCGTTGCTGTAGCTTCCATTGTGACTGTTATAGCCGTTGGATGAGCTTCCAATGAAGTTGTGCCGCGCATTTGGGACCTTCTTGGGCGTCGAGTGGTTAGTCAGCATTCCACTGATGAGCCCATTCTCATTGATGGTGCTCAGATCCGGCACGGAATCCGAGTGTAGGAAGTGCAGATGGTGATGGTTGCTGGACGTTTTGTGGTGCCGGGACATGAGCCAGTCTTCGATCGCACCCGAGTAGGTTCCGCCGAGGCCAAGATGGTTGTTTTGCAGCGAGGTGTGAGACACCGGAGCAGCAAGCGAGGCACGCGATCGCGGTCCCTGCGTTAGGCGAAGGGCGCGACGACGTTCCTTGCTACTCAGGGTGCATTCCTCCAGCAGCTCGAACCAATCCTCCAGACCTTGGTCGCAGCGCAATAAGACACGACCCTCTCGGGACCCGAGAAGCAAGCCAATTGCGCTGTACGACCGGCGGTTCAACCACTCGACCTTCTCCACGTCTACCAGTTTAATCTGTAAATGAGAAAGGTGAATTTTTGTTATTTTTTTTAAGGATTGATCACTAAAACGATAATTTCTAGACAAAACTTGGTATAGGAACTAGTGAACTGTACCATAAATGTGAGTCATAAATAGGGGCTGCGCCAATTTTCAGGTGGTCTCCCTGCTTGCATAGATAACCACTAGGACAGGGCTGTCCAACGTAAGGCCCGCGGGCCGGAACCGGCCCGTGAGGACATTTTGTGTGGCCCTCGACACGATTAAAGAAAAATAATATAATTTGGCCTTTCAAGTAATATTTTTGAGTGTATTTTTCTTTCCCTAGTGAAGTGTAAATAAAATAAATAATTTGAAATTTCAGTGCGTATTTATAAATGTATAAATACATGTTTTCATTTACAGATTGCGAGAAATCGTCAGGTTATATCAATGTGAAAGTTGTTGTAAACTTTTGAGAACTTTAAAAAAGCCATTATATTTTCTTAACCCTAGTAAGATCTTGGGGTCAATATGACCCAACCAGACACGCTGGACGTGCACTATGCCAGCGTGGTGCGCTCATCCTAACATTCTAGGAGAGTTAATACTGAAACAAATTCCAAAATACTACAAGAATTCTCATGTATTCACTAAGCACTGAAATTTCTTTAGAAACTGAAAAGTGTTGTAACAATAGTTTCATTCTCATCTTTAGAATCCTAATATTTCTTTTGGATTAAATTATTTTGACCAGCAAAGTTCAGATTTTTTTTGAAAAAAATGTTCCATAGTCGTGTTTTAATTTCTGGCCCGTCAACTGGTATGAAGGGTTAGGTTTGGCCCGCGGCCGTGAAAGGTCGGGCAGGCCTGCACTAGGATCATCGACGATTACTTCATGGCTAGACATGTCTGATTCCCGGTCGATCCATAAACTATAGGTTCCTAAACTTTCTGGTGCGCGACCCCCTTTGGTCAACAGTCGTACTTTTCGCGACCCACCCACCATAGAAATTCTCTCATTTGTTGTCTATTACAGTAAAATATTCGACTGTCCCTCGCGACCTCCTGAATGAATACCGGCGACCCCCCTGGTGGGTCGCGACCCACAGTTTGGGAAACCATGCTAAAGAGTACCTTCGTGCCTTCCACACGATACACGCATGCATGGCAGAGGAAACTCTCAGCTTATAACTGTGGAAGTGCTCATAGAACACAAGCTGATAAGCAGCAGGCTTTGTCTCAGTGGGGAAGTTACGCCAAAACGAAAATGAAGAAGTGTAGGTCACACAGCTCAACCTTAACCACCTCAAACGAGCTCAGGTTGTCGAATCAAATAAAAGAAAATGCCGGAAATGCTGAATTATTGGTGCGTATTGCAACATGCCTCCTTGCATATCTGAACTAACGACCAAGACTGATTCCTATTCTTCATATTCCACGCTATTGCTGGATTACACGTATTGAATCGACAACAACGGTTGACGGAACCCATTTTCTCGATTGGATTCCGAAGGTACAGTTTATCCGTTGTTAGCACAACCGCAGCATTCGTGCCACACCAAGAGGCTGTATAGATTCACACGGGTGTGCAAAGGTATGTTACGGATGGTGGAACCTGCGAAAAACGTGGCCTCAGACAAAGCGGATCTCCGTGTTCACGAGGCCTGTCGTCATCAACAATAACGACGACAACGACGACGATGCGATGCCGGTAGATGCGGCTGGGAAATGCAATTAAGCAACTTTAGCTCGCGAAGCTATATCGTCGCCGTTGCCATCGTTGGATCAACACACGAGATTTCTCTGCTCCGATTCTGTGGGAAATCGCACAAAAGAGTTAGGAAGGATATGGACCGCCATCCAGACAGAGTTCGAACGTTGTGGAATGTTTGTTCAGCGAAGTGAATATAAATTGATTTTAATTGATTTGCTGCTACCGTCTCACGACGGGCTGTCGGCATCTGTCGGTGGATCTGTCAGACGACGTTCATTCAAGTGGCGACAGACGGGGGTTTTCTCGTTTTTCGGGATCACATCAATCACCCCCCTCATTGGTTTTCCCAATATGGATCCAATATGTTAGACCAAGACCTGCTGCCGCATCACGTGTCGCATACATGGATAAGGCGAAGCGACGAAAGCCATCTTGAACGCCATCATCTGTCTGATTATTCCCGAAGGAGCAGTTTTTGTCCAAAATAGGAAGATATAGGTATTCATTTTATGACGTTAATATTTTTCGTTACTGGTCGAGAAAAAAAACAGCCACCACCACACAGCAAGGTGATGGATTTACGTATAGTACTTCCCACGTGACGCAGTTGTGTTTTGTGACATATATGGGAATAGATAAAACGTAATTCTGGCTCTGGGCTAGGTCATATTGACCCCAACATCCTTCTAGGGTTAACTATGATTTTGGACGGTTACACTACTAGCTCTCCCATCAGACTTTTCCTTCTTTTGAAAATTGTCTGATCTTTCAAAATATATGCATGCATCTTAATCAAAGCATTCAACTAGGCAGCCCTTCTTTGTCATTAACCCCATTCGGCCTAATGACCAATTCGGACTAACGTACTCGGTCTAATGACTCAGCACCATAAACACCCAAGCAACACACCTTGTTATAGAGAAGTTTTCCGTACTACTCCAAAACATTTGTCAGTTATGAAATAAAGATACAGCAACATGTTTTATGACTTTTGTATGACCGAAAAAGCGCATGAAAAAAGTATTCTGCAACAAGTTTTAGTTATGCAAAAGTTTTGATGTAACTTAATGAAAACAAACAAACATGATGATGAGTTCAGCTACGATACCATCCTTGAATGGCATCCTTAACTTCCCTCAGCGTGGGAGTTGGTTCATTTCCGTCCTCCGCTGCACTGGCGTCGTCGTTCCTTCCGTTGCCGTGGGCTCCCGTGCCTACGTTCTCCACGTTGTTCAGGTGCTGATTGAAGTGCTGCTTCCACCTTTCGATCACCTCACGTCCGTCCGTCAAGAGGCCTCCGTCTCTATCCCTGCATATTTCGGCTCGCGGCACAAAGCGGGATGCGTTGAGGTTCTGATAGAACTTTCGTGTTCCATTTCTTCACACTCCGCTTCTTCCAGGCGGCGCTTTTTCTCCCGAAAGAGGCGGGTCTGCTGTTTCCGCTTCTGTTTATAATGTTCCACGTTCTGTCGAGTCCCTTGCTGCAGCATTACCGCCCTCGCTGCATTCTTCTCCTCCAAAACCGTTCTGCACTCTTCGTCGAACCATTCGTTCCGTCGATTCCGTTCCACGTACCCGATAGTGCTCTCGGCTGCGTCGTTGATGGCTGCTCTCACTGTACTCCAGCAGATTTGGGCGCAGTTTGACCATCACCAGATAGTGGTCGGAGTCGATGTTGGCGCCACAATAGGTCATCTCCTGACGTCGATAATGTCGGAGAAGTGCCGTCCGTCAATCAGAACGTGGTCGATTTGAGATTCCGTCTGCTGTGGTGACCTCCAGGTGGCTGTGTTGGAAAAAGGTGCTACGTATGGTCATATTTTTGGAGGCGGCGAAATCAATGAGTCGTAGGCCGTTTTCGTTCGTCGCTGATACACGCTGAACTTACCAATCGTCGGTCTGAATTCCTCCTCCTGGCCTACCTGAGCGTTCAAATCTCCTATGATGATCTTGACGTCGTGGCTTGGGCAGCGATCGTACTCGCGTTCGAGCTGCGCGTAAAATGCGTCCTTGTCATCATCAGTACTTCCGGAGTGTGGGCTGTGCACGTTTATTATGCTGAAGTTGAAGAATCGGCCCTTGATCCTCAACCTGCACATTCTTTCGTCGATCGGTCACCAACCGATCACGCGCCTTTGCATATCACCCATCACGATGAAAGCTGTTCCCAGCTCGCGTGTGTTGTCGCAGCTCTGGTAGATGGTATGATTACCTCTAAACGTTCGAACCATGGATCCTGTCCAACACACCTCCTGCAGCGCTACGATGCCGAACCCGCGGTCCTCCAGTAGATCGGCGAGTATGTGGGTGCTCCCAATGAAGTTGAGAGATCGACAGTTCCACGTACCGAGTTTCCAATCGCAAGTCCTTTTTGTTTGCTGGGGTCTTTGCCGTTGGTCTCGGTTCGTATTATTCTGTTGCTGACTTTACACAGTTTTTAACATTAAATTGTTCAGTTCTCAATTAAATTGTTATACAATGCTTTTGAAAATCCTTTAAAATTTACTTCTAAGAAATTTGGAGCAATTTCTGAGATTATCTTTTGAATAATTCCTGCAGCATATTTTGAAGGACATTATGAAGCTGTCTTCGTGGGAATTCTAGAAGAAATCATTAATCATAATCCTGGAGAAAAATTAAATCAAATTTCCCAAACAAACCCTCGAAAGAATAACCAGAGCAATTTCTAAAGAACCCTTCTGCAGAATTGTATGTATGTAGGGTATTTTAGCCAATAGTGGACCCCTTACCTATAGTGGACCCCCTTATATTTTTTCCTAATTTTCCTGCTTAAATCTGTTTTTACCGGTGAACTTCCACCGAGAGACGATGGATCATGTTCCTAGCCAGTAGTTACAAGTGGTGGAGCTACGCTGGAAAGCAATAATTTGATTTTTTGAACAAATATGTAAATGTAAACAAATCTGGGGGACCACTATTGGTTAAATCCAAGGGGGTCCACTATTGTCTCCGTTTTAACATGGTAAGAGAATACGATTTATCCTATAGTGGACCCCAACAATCCTATAGTGGACCCCGGGGGGACCACTATATGATAATTTGAGCCAGATTTGAAATGATTATTTTATGGGAAATATAGGGTGGTTTGGTAAGGTTTTTGTGTGCAATGTGCAGGAAAGACATAGAACTTGCTGTGCAAACGTTGACAGGGGCAATTTAATTGGAATATCATACTGTTTTAACGATCAGAGCAATTTTCAGCTACTAAGGGGTCCACTATTGGTTAAAATACCCTAGGTAGCCACCATCCTAGCTTGAGTCTTGCTCTGCATGCAGTTCCACTTAACAGTAAAGATAAAATTTCATTACCACTTTGAATTCAACATACCGCTGTATGAAGGGCCAAAAGGGGGTGTGGCGGACCCGTAAGTAGAGACACTTACGCGAAATCCGCGGGTTTAAGAGAATCTCATCCAACAGTATGATCCAACAAGGTGAATAATGAAATTCACATTACTTGTCAAGCTTTCTACGGGATGGTTTGTTATAAGAAGGGCGCGTTAAATCCATTGCAACTGTTGGGATAGAAGAACCCATCTACAAGGATGTTCTAGTTACTTCTCACCACACTCCGGCTGGCAATCCACTCCGTCGTACAGTTACAACTTCAATGATGCCCTGATGCACCCTCCCAACCCCATATAGTTACATGATTATATAATAATTTACATATAATATTTGAAGAAAATTTATGATGAAATGTAATATAGTCAATAAATATAATAATAAATAATTATAAATAATAATAAATATAATAATGAAATGTAATGTAATGTAGCGAAATGAAATAAGATATCATTTGTAGATGAAGTAAATGATTTTTTTTCGGTGACGAAGCCTTTTACGTGCTAGATGATAGGGTAGAACATTATTATAGTATCAAAATGTAAACACGATAAATGATATATACTCAATCACAGCATAAAGGGCCAAAAGGGGTTGTGGCGGACCCGTAAGTGGAGGAACTTACGCGAAATCCGCGGATTTATAAGAATCTCTTCCAACAGTATAATCCAACAGGGTGAATAATGAGATTCACATCACTTTTCAATCTTCCTACGGGATGGTTTGTCACAAGAAGGGCGCATCAAATCCATTGCAAACCATCTACACGGATGTTACAGTTACTTCTTACCACACTCCGGTAGGCAACCACTCCATCGTAAAGTTACAACTTCAATATTGCCCTCCCAACCTCATTTAGTAATATAGTCAAAAGTATAATTTATTATGATGAAATATAATATTGAAATATGGCATAGTCAATACAGTAACGAAATATAGTGCCATGAAATTTAATGTAGCGGACTGAAATAAAGTATCAATTTGTATATAATTTGAATCAGTATTATTTGCTGACGAGTCCTCTTATGACCTAGATGGTAGGGTAGAGAATTGTTACATTAATAAAATGTCAACGCAATAGCTAATATGTATATAATCAATATTAAAATATAATTTAACATTTATCCTGCATTAGCTGATGTTCACCCCGCTGACGTAGTGCCCGTTTAAGGATCAATGACCCCAATGCACAACTAGGTTAAAAGAATAAAGTTTAAAAACCCTTCTGCAGAATTATTACGAATGACAAAATCTTTGGATAAACTTCGGATGGTTTCCACCCAAATTCGGAGCAATTCTGCAGTCATATATGAAGCAGTAAATTGAGCAAACCTAAGAGGAGTTACTAAAAAAGTCTTCTCAAGAATCGCCGAAGGAATTTTAGAAAGATATTTTAGAGAATTTTGAGGAAAAATTGATAATCTTTGACTGATTTCCTGTTCTCCAAGGAACACATGGAACACATAGGGAATGCCTTATAGGAATTTGAAACTAAGGAAGGAATATTTAAATGAATTATTTTATAATGAAAAATTATGTTGTAGCGATTGGCAAAATAATTATTGACAGAAATTCTGAAGAAGCTTATGTAGAAATTCCCAATTCTAAAACTTTGTTGAAATTTTTGGATGACACATCTTTAGAGTTCTTAAAGAAACCTTCCAGAAAATGATCTGAGAATTCTCAAATGAATTCCATAACCCTATAAGGATGTTGGGCATTGGCGTAGCTAGGATTTTTTCTGGAGGGGGCCCAGGGGGGGGGGGCTGACTTGTAATGACTTTTAAGCGGAATGGGCGCCCGCTATGTGAATATGAAAATCGGCATTGCAGTTTTAAGGAATCAAAATGTCAGTTTTAGATTTGTCCATAGTTTCGTAAACTATATGAGTGTCAATAAATCCTTCAGGATTTTCTTCCATAGCTTGTTGCAGCGATTCCATCATGGAGATCACCCAGACATATCTTCGAGAATTTGTCCTGGGATATCTATAGTGGTTCCTCCTCTTTGAGGTTTCCTTCAGGAATTTCTCCAGAGATTCTTCAAGGTATTTCTTCGGAGATATCTACAGGGATTTCTCCATATATTCCTTCCAAAATTCCGCTAGAGATTGCTCCAATAATTCCATCTGGAATGTTTCGAAGTATTTTTGCAGGAATTTATTTAAAAAATTCTTTCAGAAAATTATACCAGCGATTATTTAAAAATAATCCAGGAGTTGCTTAAAACATTTGTACAAAAAATTCTTTAGGGGTTCATACAAGTATTCCTTCAATAATTTGTCCAGAAATTACTACAGACACGGATTTCTTCAGATTTTTTTCCAGGGATTCCTACAAAAATGCTTCCAGGAATTCGCTAAGAAAGCTTTCCTGAGATTCCCTAAAGAATTCCTCATGGGGTTTCTTCAGAAATTTCTCCAAAAATTCCTGCAGGGAATCACCCGCGAATTCCTTCTATAATTCTTTCAGGAACAACTTCCGGGATTATTTTAAAATTGTCTGCTAGAACTCTTCTTGGGATTTCTTTCTGGAATTCCCTCAGAAATTGAACTTTGTATTTCTTCTGGAATTCTTCCTGGGTTTTCTCCGGGAATCCCTCAAGGGATTTCTCCAAATATTTCTCCAAAAATTTCTACAGGGATTCGTCCAGGAATTCCTCTAGAGATTTCTCTAGAGATTCCTCCAGGAATTTCATAAGGGATTGCTCCTGCAATTGTTCCAGTGAGTCTTTAAGGAAATTCTCCAGGAATTCCTCCATAGATTGCTAATGGAATTTATGCAGGGAATCCTCCAGGAACCCCTCTAGAAATTTCTTAAGGAATTTCTCTAGAGATTCCTCCAGATATTCGAACAGGCATGTTTCCAGACATTCCCCCAGGAGTTTATCCAAGCATTTCTATGGGGATTCCTCCAGAATTATCCCAAGAATCCCTACAGGAACTCCTTAAGAAATAATTATCGCAGTTTCTCCAGGAATTTCTCCAGGAAATCCTCCAGGGATTCCTTAAAAAAAATCCCCCAGGGATTTCTCACAGAGTTAGTCCAGGGATTACTCTAAGAATTCCTCCAGGGATTCCTGCATAAATTCCTCCTGAAATTCCTCTAGAAATTTCTTCAGAGATTTCTTCAGGAATTATTCCAGGTATTCCTCCAGGCATTCATTTAGGATTTCATCCAAGCATTTCTCCGTGAACTCCTCCAGGAATTCCACCAAGCATTTCTCCATAAATTACCCCAGGTAAATTCAGAAATTTATTCAGGAAATTTTCCAGGATTCATCAGGAAATTTTACCAGGAATTTCTCCTCCAGGGATTCCTCTCAAGATTCCGCCAGGAATTTTTTCATGGATCCTCCAAAAATTGCCCCAGGAATACACCAGGAATTCCTCTGAGGATTCTTCCAGAGATTCCTCGTTTCCTCCGATGATTCCTCTAGTATTTCCTCCAGAAATTCCTCCAAGAATTCCTCCTGGAATTTCTCCAGAAATTGCTCTAGCAATTCCTCCTGGAATTCTTTGGGAAATTCCTCCTGGAATTCCTCTAGAAATTGCTCTAACAGTTCCTCCTGGAATTCTTTGGGAAATTCCTCCTGGAATTCCTCCAGATATTAATCTGGAAATTCCTCTAGGAATTTCTTCAGAAATTCCTCCAGGGATTCCTTCCAAAACCCCTGTAGAGATTCCTTTAGGGAACAATTCAAGGATTCCTCCAGGAATTCTCCCAGAGATAGTTCCACGGAAATGCCCCAAGAATTCCTCTAGGGATTTTCCCCAGGAATTTCTCCTACGATTCCACCATGATTTTTTGTCCAGAAGTTCCTCCTTGGTTTCCGACAGAAATCTGTCCAGAAGTTGCTCCAGGCATTCCTCCTAAGGTTTCTCCAAAAATTGATTAAGAGATTCCTTCAGGGGTTTTCCCAAGAATTCGCACAGGGGTTCTTCAGGAATTTCTCTAAAAATGTCTATGATTCCTCCAGGAATTCATCAAGAGGTTTCTTCAGCATTACCCCAGGAATTCCTCCAGACATTGATCCTGGAGTTCCTCCTGGAATTTCTACAGAATTTACTACCGCAATTTCCTTCAGAAATTCCCCCAGAAATTCCTTCCGGATTCCAGGAATTACTCCAAGAATTCCTCCAGGGATTCCTGCATGAACTCCTCCTGAGATTGCTCTAGGAATTCCTTCAAAGATTTCTTCAGGAATCCTCCAGGAAATCTTCCAGAGATTCCTTCAGGAATTGCCCCAGAAATTTCTCCTGGAATTATTTCAGATATTCCTCCAGGCATTTCTCCAGGAACTTCTCAAGAAATTCCACCAAGAGTTCCTTCAGGAATTACCCCAGGTATTTCTTCAGGAATTCATCCAGGAATTTCTTCAGGAATTGGTTCAGGAGTTCCTCTGCGATTTTTTTGTTTTCAGAAATTCCTATAGCAATTCATCCAGGAATTTCTGCAGGAAATCCTTCAAGGACTGACTAGAAATCACCTTCAGCATGGTTTTAATGAATACACTCGCGTTTACGCTTCAGCTATATGGGCCCTTTATAATGTGATATCTATTTTCTCTGGAACTCCAAAAGCTTCTGCTGTATTCCATTTCAAATTCTAACAGATTGTTTTCCATATGATACTTGAATTCCACAAGGAAGCATTTATTAATATTATTCTGTAATGCTGCTAGAAATTTCAGAACTTCTTTGGGATACCCAAAAAAGAAACCTTTGAAAACTTAAGATTTCATTATTCGGCGATTCAAAAAAGAAGTCGTACAAAGCATTGCTTTTTATATATGTAATTCTAATTCAGATTTCTGGTATCATATTTCCTTACAAAGCTAATAGAGTCAATCACATAGTCCATATAGGACAATGATTTTGTAAAGTGTGACAAGTTGAGAAAAGTCTCCAATAACTATCAATTTAAATGCATATGTCTATTATAGATCTATAACACAGCGTAACAAAAATTAACTTTTTGTCTGTCTCAAGAGCAAACTTATGTGTCTCCGAAGGATTTTGAGCCGCTGAATCCGAATCAAGGCTCAGATTTGCTCTAACACGTCACAATTTTGAGCTATACCTCAATTTATAGGGCAAAATATGCGATTTTGGGCTTTTTTGACTGCAAGCCATTGAGCGAGGAAATATTTTTTTAAGCAATCAAAAGGTAAATTGGTCAATTAACATCTAATTTAACGACTTATGCAAAATATTTCGTTTTACCAAATCGAATTTGATAGTTTTAAGCGATTTATGTTAGGTACGATATTTCCCATACAAGTCACCCTCCAAAAGTTGTATGCAAGTTTTCATACTAACATAAAACGCTTAAATCTATCAAATTTTATTAGGTTAAACGAAATATTTTGCATGAGTCGTTAATTTAGATGTTAATTGACCAATTAACCTTTTGATTGTTTAAAAAAAATATTTCCTTGCTTAATGGCTTGCAGTCAAAAAAGCCCAAAATCGCAAATATTGCCCTATAAATTGAGGTATAGCTCAAAATTGTGACGTGTTGGAGCAAATCTGAGCCCGGATTCGGATTCAGCGGCCCAAAATCCTTCGGAGACACATAAGTTTGCTCTTGAGACAAAAAAATATTGCGCTGTGTAAGGAGAAACTTAAGAGAATACAAACATGGCTGCCACAATGGCCGACTTGGTCCCCTACTCACTTTTTCAAGAGCACCAATCTTGAAAATTTGTAAACAAATGCTCTCGATTTGTAAAAGCTGTCCCTTTTTGGAAGTGAGCAAAGCCAGGAAAAACAAGTGCGGCTTGGCTCGATGATTTGTTCGTCAGATTCGTGCCTCTAAAGTTTGTATGCAAAATTGCAATGGAATTTCTTGATGTTTCACCGTAACACAGTGGCTCTCAGATTTTTTCTAATTTCCATATATAAAGTCATGAAAAATTTCAGGGGGAGGCTGGCCTAGCTATGCCAATGATGTTGGCGTTAATATGACCCAGACAGGCTCGCTGAACGTACACTGCGCCGTCGTGGTGCGCCTAGATTTATATCTTAGGAGGGTTAAGGAATACTTCAACTGAATTCTCAAAAGAATTTATGTTGGAACCCTCATTGATATTCTGGAAAAAAAAATCTCGGATGGAAATAATGGAGCTTCTAGAACTTAATTTTTTCGAAGTTCTTGGGGTAATGATTGCCCAAAGAGTTTGCTAAATATCCGTTTGAAATTTCTGGAAATTTCTTAAAAATCTTGATTTTAGAAATCGTACAACCAAATCAGATTTCCCACACAAATCGTTCAAAGATTGTCTTTAAGGATTCTTCCAGGAACTGTTTTAGGGCTTCCTTAAGGAAGGATTATGAGGATGCTCAAAGAACTTCTCTAATAATTTATTCCAGGATTTTTTTGAAAAATTACCTCTAGGATTTCCTTCGACGATTTTTTTTAGAAAATTGTTTACATACTGGGATTCTTCTAGGATTTTTTAAATTTGTGATCCCCTTGAGGATTTGCCCAATATTATGCAACTGAGTATTACTCCTTGCAGGCCCATGCGCAGAAAAAGGCAGAAAAAGAGGGGTTTTGCGCATTCTCGGTAAAATACGGAGGGCACTTAGTGGCAATGGGAGGGGTTTAATCGCCAAAACCCCTCCCTTGGGCACGAGCTCCTGAAACATCCCTGAGAATTGCTCAAGGAATTCGTTCAGGATGTCCTTAATTCATTCCTGCAGAAACTTCTCTGAGGTTACATTCAGAAATTTATCGAGGGATTCCTTTAGGAATTCTTTCGACGATTTTCCAGGGGTTCGCCCACTTCAGGAATCTCATCAGAAATTTAGTAATGATTTGTTCAAAAAATGATGTTCTTCCATATTTTTTGTTAAGATTTTTTGCAGGTTTTTATCTAAATATTGATCCAGGATTTCAAGGTTTCTTTTAAGAATTTACCCGAAGTGCTTTTCCAGGAATTTTACCGAAACTTGCTCTAGAGATTCATCAGAACACCTTTTTTAATTCACCCAAAGATTCGTCCAGAAATAACTTTTTTAGATTTCTCCTAGAACTTCTCCAAGATTCTCCAGATATGTTGCGTCTGAGTATTCTTCCGATGATTCATCTCGCAATTGTTCGAGTAAACATGGTTCTATGAATAAAACCAGTGTTAAAGTACACATCATAAATTCTCTTTAACGATGCATGATTGAACGCATATATCCCAATTTCCAATCAATAATCAAATACCGGCAAAATGCACTTTTCTAAGCCACTGCATCTACTGCCGTATGTATTCCTTTCCTACTAGGTACATATTTCCAAACAGAGCTCCACGTTTTGCACATCTTTTACCTTTAGAACGGGTAGGTACAGACAGGCTGCAGCAGCAAGGTTGATTTGAATATCACTTTCACCCAATATTTGCTGCACACGGAAAACGTGTAAACCCCCATTTCGTAGACACGTGTGCTCACGTACAGGACAGGAACGGACGGGCACCGTCGGAGCTGAATGCCGATACCTATCTACTCACATGTTATCGAGTGGAAAAGCGGAAAATGACGATGGGCAGATGCACCCGTCTCTGATGCGATGCTCTGCAGCTATACCTACGGCAAACGGTAGTTGTCTGAGAATTTGATTGAACCACCATCCTTTATTCCTCCGGCGAACGATTCACATTCAAGAGTAGGGGAAAGAGGGGCATAACGCCCCGGCTAAGAATATGTGGTCATCAACCTCAAATGATGCTTATTTTAAGGTCGTATTCTACCTTAGAGAGCAGTTTACTCCCTTACCTAAGAGACTTCAACTTTAGGCCCGCGTGCCCACAAAATTTCTCTTTCAAATAAACAATTCAAAAAAGTGTTACTTATTAGGTGCCGGAAAACTGCAGGAGGCAAAACGCCTTTTTGGGTGAGGCAAAACGCCCGCTGGCATTTCCCGCTTTGACTTGTTGTGAAATACCAAGGGGCTCCATCGAACTCTTCCCAGCAGCAAATGAAGGGGTAGGAGGCGCGTGGTAGTTTAATGGGTTGATTCAATATAATCAACGCGCAATGTCTTAATTTCTGTGCGCTGCAAATTAGGGAATCTTTCCAAATGTGGAAAATCGTCGTTTTTCACGCTTTTCTTTCGACAATAGCAGCCGTTCTTGGGCTTAACCTGCTCAGTTTGAGTTCTAGTTTGCTTGCATCTAACGAAGGCATCCACAATATGATGAAATCGCGTGAAGGCGTTTTGCCCCCGGGGGGGGGGGGGGCGTTATGCCCGCAGTTCCCCTACCTACCTAGCACTAGATAGGATACAAATGCACGGTACAACTGTGTTATTCCTGAAATAAAGGTGGGAAATTCGGTCGGAAAACTGTATCCACCAATAATACCGTTGATTGCCACATGTGGGCAACACGAGAATGACACCAATTCTATTCCATCCCTGTGCGGTGGTCGTGTGTCCAAATGGCAAAACGATTCAATTTCCTTACGGCGCGGCGTGGCGCCACATCGGTGGATTTTGCGAGAGATAAATGACACCTAATTACCCGCATTGTTTCGTCCCTTCCGGGGGCAGGGCGGTCGGCAATAGTACTGGGATGGACGATCGGTTTGGCCATTCGTTTCCATTCCGGGTGGATTCACCAGTTTGTTTAGATATTTGCCTGGCATTTGTAATTAGTTTTGCTGCCAGCAGTAGTGCTGGCCGGCTTAATAAATTCATTAATTAGACGTGGGCGTCAACGGGGAAAACGATTGGAGTTAACACGCCGGGAATGTCGAGATGGGTTTTCTTGGATGGCCGGGGAGGGGTATTTTGGAGACAGATAAACAAATGACTATCGGTTATTTAGAAACTTGGGGAAAGGCTGGTGTTTATCCGGAGCCGTTCCATTGTTCTAGGAATTAAGCTTTCGTGTTGAATGGGTATGATAATCCTTCAACGGTATTGAAATTAATTACGGCGATTGATGGAAAGGAGCTTGTTAATTGAAAACTATTGATGGTAATTGGAACACATCAATTTGCGAAGACTGTTAATTAAAACACAATCAAGAGAATGAATTATTTATGTTGATAAATGGCAATACTTAACATATCAATTAAGCAATTCTAGCTGATAGCAGATCGCCATTTACAAACTCTTTATGAGTTTAAATTTTTCATTTCTTGGACAGATACTGCTTCTAAGCATAGCTTTCTATTCACATTTCCATACACAAAACTATTAATGTTAATGTTAACTGAGAGCGGGACGAAAAACGTCATCTGAAAGTAGCGAAGTGTAAGAAAATGCCATCGCAGCAGCTGTGCCATTTTCAAGAATCATGAAAAATTATACGAAGCTCAACACATCCCGAAAAGGCTTTGTTTCGAAAGCCGAATTGTGCAGTTATACGGACGAAAGCATACTGACGGACTAACGTGAGATGATTGAAAGGTGAAAGCAGCACTTCCCTAAACACCTGAAAGATGCGGAGAAACCCCATTTGCTCCCCATTGGCGTAGGTAGGATTTTATTTTTTTCTGGAGGTTGCCCAGGGGGGAGGGGTGGAGGGGTGTCTGACTTTAGATGACTTTTAAGCGGCATGGGCGCCCGAAACGTGAACATGCAAATCGGCATTGCAGATTTAGATTTGTTCCTTGTTTGCTAAACTACATGGGGGCTGTTCATAAACCACGTAGACCAAAATTTGGCCATCTCAGACCCCCCCCCCCTCCCCCCTCGTAGACTTTTGTCCATACAAGAATTTTGAAATTTGTATGGAGCGTAGACTTTGGCCAGCCCCCCCCTCCCCCCAAAAAGTCTACGTGGTTTATGAACGGCCCCATGAGTATGAATAATTCCTCCAGGATTTTTTTCATCTTGGATTCCTTCAAGAATTTATCTAGATATTTCACCAGGCATTTCTTCGGGGATTTTTCCTGGTATATCTTTAGAGGTTCCTCCAGTGAGTGAGTTTTTGGAGGCAAAGTGTACAGGCCTCTTTTTCAATCGGATCATCTGCGTGCGCGTCGTCGTCGTCGACGACAAAGTGTACAGGCCGCTTTTTCGGAATTCAGTGTGCGGTGGACGCGTCGTGGCTCGAGTCGGGTCCGAATTTTTCGCTTCCCGTCGGCGCTAGTTCCCAATACACTTTTAGTTGATAATAAATATTTTCTTTCATTTTTTTGTATTTACACAAGAGTGCAAAATGTTAGTTCGGGCTCGCCGGTCGAGAAAAAAAATCCGGGCGCCGACAAATGAGTCGCGTTCAGTGTATTTCTGAGTGGAATAGACATAAGGTTTCTGCTCCCTAGTGGAGTGAAGACGCGCGAAAGAATTTTCTTTTTGGCTAGTTTTTGCGTCGAAAAGTGGTCGGTTGTTGACGGCGGTTTGTGTATTGATCCATTGTCAAACCATATCACCAATCATAGGTGACTCCCGGACTGACAATGTACCTTACCCTACTAACAAAAAAATCCTTCCTGAGACAAACGTGGAGATGCAGCGATTCGTGGGCTTTATAACAACGTTTGTCTTATCAACATTCCCTCTCATCTTCGATGACCGTAAAGACGTGGCCGGCGCCGTTATTGACCTTATTAAAGTTGAGAGCTCTCGAACTGTGTACATTGAGAATAGTAAGCCAGTCCCAAGCCCTATTCATTGGTTCCTTGTGCAATTTCGATTGCTCTGGTCAATCACGGAGTAGCAACTACGAATTGCTCATGCTCATGCTATATCTTTAGAGGTTCCTCCAGTGATTAATCCAGTGCGTTTTTCGATGAATTTCTCCCGAGATATTTCAATGTATTTCTGCAGGTATTTTTTCAGAGATTTCTTCAGGAATTTCTCCATGTACTCTTTTCAGAATTCCGTTAGAGATTGCTCTAAAAATACCATTTGGAATTATTCGATGTATTTCTGTAGGAATGTTTTCCAGATTGTTTTTCAGAAAATTTTACAATTCGTAAAATAATCCAGGAACTGCTTATAAATTTTGAATAACAATTCATTTAGCAGTCCATCAAAGTATTCCTTCAATGATTCGTCCAGAAACTGCAGGCACGGATTTCTTCAATTTTTTTTTATACTCAGGGATCTCTACAAAAAATCTTCCATGAATTCGCTTAGAAACCTCTCCTGAGATTCCCTAAGGAATTGCTTCCCGGATTCCTCATAGGGTTACTACAAAAAATCTTCTAAAGAATCACCTGGGAAATCCTTCTGTGATTCTTTCAGGATTAACTTCAGGGATTATTTTAAAAATACCTCCAAGAACTCTTTATGAATTCCTACTGGCATTCTTTTAGAAACTCCTCCAGAAATAAATTTAAGACTTCCTTCAGGAATTGATGGGGATTCCCTTAGGAATTCCTCTTGGGATTGCTTCCGAGATTCCTCCTGGGATTTCTTCAGGGATTCTTCCAAGAGTTTCTCTACGATTTTTTTTAGAAATCCTTCGAACTTCCTCAGGAATTTCAGCGATTTCTTTAGTACCTTCTGGGATTTCTTTAGAAACTCCCTCTACTATGCCCTCAAGGATTGCTCCTTGGATTTCTTCAGGAATTCATCCAGTGATTCCTCCAGGAGTACCTCCAGGGATTCCTCCAAGGAAATCCTCCAGGGATTTTCTCTAGGGATTTTCTCTAGGGATTCTTCCAGGGATTCCTCATGCAATTTATGTAGGGATTTCTCCAGAAAATCCTCTAGAGATTCCTCCAGAAATTCCTACTGGCATCTTTCCAGGAATTTCTCCAGGGGTTCGTTTATGCATTTCTTCAGGAATTCCTTTAGGAATACCTACAGGCATTCCTCCAGGTATTCCTTCAGAAATTCCTCCATAAATACATCCAGGAATTCCTTTGAAATTTACTACGTCAATTTTTTCAGGAAATCCTCCAGGGATTCCTTGAGAAATTCTCTCAGGAACTCCTCCAAGAAATTAGCTAGGAATTATTCCAGGTATTCCTCCAGGAGTTTCTCCAGGAGTTTTTCCTGTAGCTCCTCCAAGAATTACCCCAGTTATTTCTTTAGAAATTTATCCAGGAACTATCCAGGAATCTATCCAGTTAATCCTCCAGGAATTTCTTCAGAAATTATTTGTGGAATTTCCCCAGGAATTTTTCAGGGTTTCCTCCAGGAATTTATCCAGGAATTTCTCCTGAGATTCCTCCAGGTATTCCTCCAGGGAATCCTCCGTAAATTCCACCAGGGAATCCTCCAGAAATTCCACAAGGAATACCTTCAGGGACTCCTCTAAGGATTTTTCCAGGGAATCATGCAAAAAATCCCCAAAAGCATCCTCCAAAAATTCCTCCTAGAATTTCTCAAGAAATTCCTGTGGGAATTTGTCTAGGAATTTCTTCAGAAATTTCTCCAAGGATTCCTCAAGAATTCCTCTGGAATTTCTTCTTGGAATTCATTCAGGGGAAGTAGTTTCACGGAATTTTCCCAAGAATTCGTCTACTACTTTCTCCAGGAATTCCTCCTGGGATTCCACCAGGAATGGAGGCATTCCTCCAGAGGCTCTTCCAGAAGTTGCTTCAGGAAATTCGCTTGGAATTCTACTAGGATTTTTCTAAGAATTCCCCCAGAGATTTTTCAAAAATTTCTCCAGATATTTCTCTAAGGATTCCTCCAGGAAAGTCTCAAGAGGTTTCTTCAAAAAATTCTCTAGGGAATTCATCTAGGGATTCCTTCAGGACATCGTCCAATGTTTGCTCCAGGAATTCTTGCAGAAATTTCTCCAGGGAGTCCGCCAGGAATTGCTCTTGGAATTCCTCCAGGATTCCTCCAGAAATTCCTTCCCCAGACAACCAGTAAGCGTATACGATGTTGCATAAGATGATAAACTGGAAGCCATATGCGTGAATGCCTGGCGCATGTAAAATGTACGCATATCGCCTCCACTTTAACATCTTATGCAACATCTTATACGACCATTGGTTGACTGGGTCAGGTTTCCTTCACGAATTCATTCAAGAATTCCTCCACGGATTGATCCAGAGGTTGCGCCAGGGATTGCTCTTGGAATTCTTTCAGAAATCCCTCCCAGAATTTCTCTACTTTCTCTAGTTATTCTACCAAAAAATCATCTAGGAGTTCAACCAGACCCCCCCCCCCCCCTCTAGCAACACCAATGTTCCTCCCTCGCTAGTATTTCGGGTGAGATAATCAACCGGAGCGTGGTTGATGAGAGCTATCAACAAAAATAGAGATGTGTTTTCTTGCGATGGAGGTGGCTGTGCATCAGCTGGCATGGATCTTATTCGCTCTCGCGGGGAGCCCAAGAAGTGCGGCAGAGTCGGCAAAGTCGATTACTTTTGACAAGCAATCACAGAAGCGTGTGAGGTAGCCGTCAGGTAAGAAGTTACCAGGTGGCGCGCGCCCGCAAGGCTAGGCGGTCGAAACTCGGCAGTAATTCCGGTAAGTCGGACCCCAGCCAGGCGTCACGGATTAAAGAGAACAAGGGGTTGCGCCGGTTGCGGTCATTGATAGGTGCTCAACAACCACTTCATAGGGCGGGTCCGGAGGGGGACGCTTCCCTGGGCCATTATGAACGGGAAAGGATGAGCATGACCGTAGGAACACTAAACCAAAGGTATCTAGGAGGTTAGGTGCCAAGCACGAAAAGGGTGACGCGCTCGTCATCAAGTCTGAAGACTGAAGAGTCCAAGTACTAGGTAATCTTGAAAGCGATGAAAAACTACGTCAAGCTCGTGGATCTGGGAGCTGACGTGCGCAGTATTAGACGTACTCGTACACGGTGTCCGGCCATTTGGTCGAATGGATCGTTTGGCCGAATTATTACCAAAAGATTCAGAGAAAGTTTTTGACATTCTAACTACCAATATGATCATCAGAAATATTTCTTTCTTTTATTCATAGGCTATTCTTACTAGTTTTGACATTCAGGGAATAGTTGGCATTGAATCTGCCAATATTTTGTCATAGATTTTTCCTTCTTTGAATCATAGGCTGTTCTTTCAAGTTATACTGATGTGAGGAACAGTGGCATGGTCACTTATGTTCATCCTTTCATTTTCGGCCAAACGGCATTCAGCCAAATGGCGTTCGGTCAAATGACCCGGAACCATTTTAAACAAATTTGAAACCTTTCTCGCCTAATTTTACAGCTCAATGTGGCTCAAAAAAGGTATGTAGTGAATACTTACATATTTTTTTTGAAAATAATTGAAGTTATATTATAAAGGGTAGGCACTTTGAAAAACAACATGGGACTGACATGCGAAGAGAAACAGTACAGGTAAAATGAACCTCGAGCTCAAGCGGAGTAATGGATAGAAGCTATCGTGTGCCCCATCCACAAAAAGGGCTTGCAATCTACAAGTTGGATTGCGGGAACTGCATCAGCTGCAGAGAGAACCAAACATCATCCTCACCACGAAAATCGGGAGACCACGGTTTGCCGATCACGTCATCAGGATGTGGAACAGCAAACCGACAAAAAGGTTCTTGAGAGTTATCCGACCGGTACAAGTGGAAGACGACTTGCGGACCCTTTGCAGAATGCGGAACTGGAAACATACAACCATGGACCGAGTAGAATGGAGACGACTCCTACGTACAGCAGAGGTCTCTCAGGCCTTAGTCTAACCGGTAAGTAAGCTCAAGCGCGACAAGGAGCGTATGGACGCCGTCTTCAAAAGTCTGGCGGAAGAGGTCCTTGGCGAGGGTGTCGAGGTGAGGGCTCTTACAGTAGAGGCGACTCTGAAAGTGTAAAACCTAGACGAGATCACTCACCCAGAATAGGTCGTCACGGCAATGCGGCAACAGTGCAAGGTGCAGGTGGCCATCACAGCCGTTCGGCTACGGAAGGGCCCGGCAGGGACACAGGTAGTATTATGGTACAGCTGCCTATGGCGGACGTAGATAAGGACAGGACAGCTGAAGGTGGGCTGATTAGTATGCCAACTGACGCTATCATGAGCGACCGGAGGTTTGCTCCAGGTGTTTGGAACTAGGACACAAGTCAATAGTCATGGGACTGCAAAGTCCCTGACAGAAGCAAGCTGTACAGGCAATGTGGCGTCGAAGGCCATAAGGCACAAGGCTGCACGAGGCCACCCATGTGTTTGAATTATTCCGGGAAATCCGTGAACAACAGACATCCAACGGGTGGTCCAAGGTGCCTGACCTCTAAGAAAGCCGCAGTGAACAAATCACAGTGCAGGTAACGCAGCTGAACCTGAACCACTGACGCGGCTCAGCAACTGCTTTGTCAGGCGGTTTCTGAGTGGGAGACGGATATCGCCATCATTGCGGACCCATATCGAGTACCCGCCGGCAACGGCAACTGTATCGCGGTTGGGTCCAGAAATATGGCGGTGATATGGACGACGGGTAAATACCCCGTACAGGAGTTGGTATCTACATGTGTCTACTACCTATGAGGGCTTCGTGGTCGCCAAAGTAAACGGGGTCTTCTTCTGTAGCTGTTATGCGCCTCCGCGGTGGCCGATCGAGCAGTTTACGCAAATGTTGGACTGTATGACAATCGTGCTGAAAGAACGAAGGCCGGTGGTAATAGCGGGTGACTTCAATGCCTGGTCAGTGGAATGGGTAAGCCGTTTTACGAGCCAGCGAGGTCAGATCCTGCTAGAGGCACTGCCCATGCTCGATGCCGTTCTGACTAACGTCGGTACCAAAAGTACTTTCAGTCGAAACGGAGCTGAGTCGATTATCGACGTAACTTTTTGTAGTCCTGGCCTAACAAGTAGTTTGAACTGTAGAATAGACAATAGCTACACTCACAGTGATCACAGTATCGACTACAACAACTTCAGGCAGCGGGTAGAGAAAGAGGCGCGGCTGGGCTAGGGTCAAGCCCTCGTAGGTGGAAAATAGCATACTTTATCGACGAGGTATTTAGGGAGGCGCTCCACCGTGAGCGAAACCTACTCTTGTTATACCTGTTAAAATAGGACGAGGTGGTAGCGGTGCTTTCGCGTGCGTGCGATGCGACCATGTCCCTAGGCAAGTCCACCCTAGAAATGGGGGACCACCTGCTTACTGGTGCACTCAAGTGATTGCGGACCTGCGCCGCGCCTGCCTAAGGATATGAGGAAGATCGAAATTAACGGTTGGTGGTGTTCACCGCTGCTTAAGTAGCGCGGAGGACCGAGATAAGGGCAAGCAAAAAGGCCTGATCTGTCGGAGTGTCAATGCGAATCCGTGGGGTTATGCCTACAGGATCGTGATGGACAAGACAAGAGGTGCAATGGCTTATACAGAGCAGTCTCTATAGAGATGTCTGAGGGGATCATCGAGGGGTTTTTTTTTCCGCGTCATGATCCTAGTCCTTGGCTTCCTTACGTAGGACAGCTGGTGACTGGGACTGGTGATGGGGAGAGGGTCACCCATGAGGAACTTTTGGGGATAGTAAAGTCCCTTAGCGTAGGTGAGGTCCCAGGTTCGGACGAAGTTCCAAATCTGGCCTTAAAAAGGGCTTTTGCAGAGGGTCCCGGGATGTTCAGGTCTGCTATGCGGAAATGCCTGGCCGAGAGTGTCTTCCCAGAGGTGTGGAAGTGGCAGCGCCTGGTACTATTCCAAAGGCGGGAAAACCACCCGGAGATCCGTTTACATATAGACCAATATGCTTGATACACACGGCCATAAAAGTCCTCGAAAATATCATCCTCAACAGACTGTTGTGGCACACCGAAACTGTACATGGTCTCTCGACGAGTCACCAGTTCGACTTCCGGAAAGGAAGGTCAGCCGTAGACGTTATCTTGTCGGCTACAAAGACCGCCGAGTCGGGATGTGAGTAACGCGTTCAATAGTGGCAGTTGGGCGGCTATTGTCGATGCGCAACTGCTTCTGATGATACTCGGGCACTTGTACAAGATGCTCGGAAGCTACTTCCAGAATCGAGTACCGTAAACCGGGGTCAAATTGATCTTCGGGTCGAAATTGATCAGACGTTTTTCCGTTAGAAAAACCATACATTCAATAGCTTTCTTTCAAGTATCATGATGTTGGAATCAGATACTAAACGATATTTGAAAGGAAATTCTTTAAAAAATGCTTCATCTACATGAAAAATTACTGATCAATTTCAACCCGAAGATCAATTTTACCCCGGTTTACGGTACTATAGTTTACGACTCAGCGGTGGGTCGGCAGTGCTTTCACATAACCACAGGAGTCCCGCAAGGTTCCATCCTGGGATCGGTGTTATGAAATGTGTCGTAGCCGAGAGTAGTTTTCCGGATTATAATTATAAAAATACACGGAATTACACGAGGAACTATCGAAACGTGTTTATTCGCGTGGTTAACATGCTGACTATAATACATAACTGAGGTGTAAGTGGGGGAGATTAAACAAAGCAAAACAAGATATGTAGTTACATTGTGGGCAATTTGGGATTTGGTAGGGTTGCCAGTAATTTAGTGTGCATTTTAGGTAAATTCTTGGGTAAATCTATAACAGAATGCCATAGGGAATCGCGCCATTTGGGCGGTGGCTTCTATATTCGTCTGTTTTCCACTATAACTCAGTCAAATTTGAACCAATTGACACAACTTTTGGAATGTGGTGAGATAGGTATAGTATCTACGCGTGTACAACATATCAAGTCAATTGATTCAAAATTGACTGAGTTATAGTGGAAAACAGACGAATATAGAAGCCACCGCCCAAGTGGCGCGATACCCTATACGAAGAGGCGTTGAGGTGAAATTTCCCCGATTTGCGGATGATATGACATTGGAGGTCTACGGTGAATCGATCGAAGAAGTGGAGTTGACTGCAGCCCACTCGATCGCGTCTGGAGGAGTGGGTGAACTGCAGGAAACTGGCGCACCACAAAGCTGAAGTTGTGGTTGTTAGCAACCGAAAGTCGGACCAGCAGCCAGGCGGTGATCTGTGTTGGCAGTTGCACTATATCACTTCGAATTGTTCCGTTAAACAATTATAAGCTTGACTTCGGACGCCTTGATGTTTCAGCTTTCTTAACCAAAAACAAATTCAATGCTGGTTGAGCAAGATTATTTAGTGTACCCGAAAAAATGCCCACCATTATATGCTTCAAGAATCTTGGGGGTCATAAAAATAATTTAGTTTATTTTTTGCAATATCTGGCAGCATATCCTCTGTAATGATTTTGAATGTTTGTATGATGCGTTAACTCTGTAATACCCTTCCCGGCCCCCAAAAAAGTTTACGTTATTTTTGAATGCCTTTGTTATGACAGTTCTTCCAAAACTCACCTTGAAAATAAACTGGCCCATGTCGGAAATCTTCTCCGATGCCGATCCAGACGCCCGTTTGAAGCAGTTGAGATAATCACGTGTCAGAATGAAATATCTGCAATAATCGTAAGCGCACAATGGCTCATTAGTGTTTGCAATTGATTTTTTTTTTTTTCGAGCCCAAGTCGACCGACGTTATTGTGCTGTTTCTCATCGTGCCCCGCGCCGGCTTGTCCGGCACATTCTAGTCACGAACTGTAGTCATGGAATTAACACTCGCAAAAAGGCAAGGAGTGCTGAATTTGACCCAAAGTCATCAACAGCCTTTTTTTCTGAGAAAGCTACGGAAGGTATGTGATGTGCCATCAAATGAATTAGATTCGGAACCAACGAGAAACAGCGCACGCCACGTCGACCCTCGTCGTGTTATAGGCTATCATCTATTTAAGCGACGGCGGAGCAGCAGCATGACATGACATCGCGCGCCGCCGTGAGAAACGAACCTTTCCTTCCATCGGGAGAAAAGCCGGTCCCGCTGCTGCCAGAGTAGACCCCGCTTGATCGGTCCGGTCATCTGGGCCACCGGAATACGGCCAATTAGCAGCGACTTCTGAAATGGGAAAAAGTAAGAGAAAGGAGGAAAACCATCAGTTAGAGAGTTATTAAAAGTTGAGCTTTATTTGGAGCTTAGAAGAATTAACAGTGAATAATGCAGATGGGGAAGGTAACAAATTTAAAGTTTTTGGTTTCAGGCAAAAATATACTGCAAAGCTTTTATTGTAGAGCGATTTATAAATAATGGATTTCCTTTCAATTCACTATTCCTTGTCTTATTTCAAATGCTCCCCACTTCTACCAGAATCACAATCAATCTTTCAAACCGATTATCCCCACAGTCCCGCTTTCTTTATTGTGCGAAGGAAACACACAAATCCTGCACAACTGATTGCATAATCCCATACATTATGCAACTTTATTCCTATCAGCGCTCAACAATTGCGAGAGAAAAGTTTGCTCTAAATTCAACCATCATAAATTCTAAAATTAGCCCCCACTTTTCCGGGTGGCCCATTAACACGAAGAGCAAAACACAACACCAACCATACCACCATGCATGACCCCACCCAACACATCCACTTTCACCCACTAAAGAACCCGACGAGAGTCGAAGTTCAACAGTGTTCAGTATTGCACCATGCTTGGCGCGCCATGAATTCAAGATCCCATAAACTTCCAGGGCCGCCTTGTTGCAGGAACAGTGGTGGA
Source organism: Aedes albopictus (assembly GCF_035046485.1). Taxonomy (NCBI): domain Eukaryota; kingdom Metazoa; phylum Arthropoda; class Insecta; order Diptera; family Culicidae; genus Aedes; species Aedes albopictus. The sequence continues at coordinate 184,516,049 of NC_085137.1, forward strand.
GCTAGGGAGGGTATTCATTCAAACATTCTTTTACGGTCATATTGCAGTTTTTGTCATTCTGTATATGAGTACGAAGAGAGTTACGGAAGCAGTTCAACGCAGAAATGGGAAATTTATGTAGGTATCAATATTATCAGGGCTGCAAAACGGTGAGTCGAAAAGGAGAGCGTCCAACATAGCTCTGGTCCTCACAAGTTCCTACCTCATGCTTCCATGGGTCAAGCGATGACAAAGACCGCCAGCTAAGAGTTGTGTGCTTAGCTGGTAGTGCAGCCAGGGCACTGTTGTCCTTCTGACTTCAGCTAGATTGAGGAGGTACGTCTTGAGCGTCTGTTCACTAAGGAGGTGTGGCTCAAACAGCGTCTGTTCTGGACTCCAGCGATTGAGTATGAAATGCTCCTCCACCGGAAGCTATACCTAAGGTGGCAGCCCCACCACGGTGAATAGGGGACCTTAGGCCAACAACCTACTGTCTCCGAAACCCAAAAAAACGTTACTGAAACCGAAAATGAAAATGAAAGATTACGAACTGATTCAACGGCAACGACTATAGAGCGAACCAACGGACAAAAATTGGAACTTGGAATGTATTAACCGTAGCCCAACAGGGTAAACTGGCACAAGTAGCCAACGAGGCATGCCGTATGAAGCTTGAGATCCTAGGACTGAGCGAAGTCCGTTGGCCGAACTTTGGAGAACACAGATTGACGTCGGGTCAAATTCTGCTATACTCTGGCCTACGAGGTGAACACGCTCCTCGCCACCGTGGAGTTGGTTTCCTGCTCAGCGCTCACGCCCACGTTGCGCTCATGAAGTGGGAACCTATTGATGAGAGGATAATTGTAGACAGATTCAGAACCGGGGTTCGATACTTTACCATGATCCAATGTTACGCGCCAACCGATGCTGCCGAATTGCAAGATAAAGAGAACTTTTACAGTCAACTGAATGCGGTCGTGGACAAGACTCCGAAAGGTGATATCAAGATCCTCATGGGCGATTTCAACGCGAAGGATGGTTCCGACAACTCGGACTATGAGCATGTCATGGAACGCCATGGTCTCGGAGAAATGAACGAAAACGGAGAGCTGTTTGCAGAGTTTTGTGGCAACAATGATATGTCTTCAGTTATGTTGCTGGCTTTTCAGTTTTCTGGGAGAATCAAAACAACTATATGTTTTCTTGATCCGACGTTTCGCTCCTTATTGGACCTTTTTCAAGGATTCGAAAGTCTAGTGGTTTTTTCGTTATCGTGTTTGTTTGAACAGTTAACCGTCATTTATGTTTAGTTTTCTAGAAATGTTTTTACTATAGGAAAACTAGTTTAAAAATATATAATATCGGAATCCGTCCCACTGTGTGTTGCACTGGCGCAAACGGTGAAAAGTTCCTTCGTCGAGGAGCTAGAGAACCGTGCTGCAAATATTCCAGAAGGAGGAAGCGTAGAAGATCAATGGAGTGCCATCAAGAACGCCTTTATCGCCACCGGCGAGAATAGGTAATTTGGGTGAGCTACGCACCCGAAGAAAGCAGTGGATCACAGATGATACCTGGAGGAAGATAGAGGAGCGAAGGAAGGCCAAAGCCGCAATAGAGCGAGCGAAAACACGAGGAGCCAAAGCCGTAGCTCGTCAGCGCTTTTCAGCTCTCGAGAAGGAAGTGAAACGCTCATGTAGACGGCACAAAAGAGCGTGGGCGGACTCCCTAGCCGACGAAGGCGAGAAAGCCGCAAACACAGGCGACACCCGTCTCCTCTACGATGTCTCACGTCGCCTTACTGGGACCAAGATGAATGCTACGATGCCCGTGGAAGACACGTCTGAAGAGTTACTGACCGACCCAGCTGACCAGTTGAAACGCTGGTTCTAGCACTTTGGAAACCTTTTTCAAGTGTCGGTCACGCGATCAACACCTCAGCAAGATCCGCCAAGGGTTCGACGCATTACCCGTGTCAACACCGAAGCTCCATCAGTGCAGGAGATAGAAACAGCCATCCGTAGCATGAAATCGAACAGGGCCCCAGGGGTGACCTCTGATTGTATGCGATAGTTGGCGGGGCATCGTGTTACTGTGTATCGTTCTCAAAGTCCTCTGCAAAGTGATCCTTAACTGAATACAGGAGAAGATTGACGCAACTCTCCTACGGCAGCAAGCAGGATTCCGTGCCGGACGACCCTGTTTGGACCATATTGTCACGCTCCGTATCATTCTGGAGCAAATCAATGAATTCCAAGAGTCTCTCTAACAGGTGTTCATTGATTACGAAAAAGCTTTCGACCGTCTCAATCACGGAAACATGTGGCCCTCAGGCGCAAGGGTCTTTCTGAGAAAATCATCGGCCTCATTGAAGCACAGTACAGGGCATTTTCGTGCAGAGTACTGCACAATGGTGCTTTGTCCGATCCCATCCGGGTCGTTGCTGGAGTGAGGCACGCTACTGTTCCTCATCGTAATCGATGAGATCCTGGTTGGTGCGATTGACCGCGAACCAAATCGTGGATTGCTGTGGCAACCCATTACCATGGAGCACCTAAATGACTTCGAACTGGCTGATGACGTTGCTCTCCTAGCTCAACGGCGCTCTGATATGCAAACCAAGCTCGATGATCTTGCCGATCGCTCCTCAACGGCAGGTCTTACCATCAACGTCAACAAGACCAAATCGTTGGATGTAAACACGGTCAACCCTTCCAGCTTTACGGTAGCTGGGCAGTCAGTGGAGAATGTTGAAAGCTTCCAATATCTTGGTAGCCAAATGGCGGCCGATGGCGGCACCAAGATCGACATAGGTGCACGGATCAAAAAGGCGAGGGCTGCTTTTGCGAGTTTAAGAAATGTATGGAAAAACAACCAGATCTGTCGACGCACACTGGGGCAGAACGCAGTTAAGGACAGACAAAACCAGACAGAAAACTTTCTTCGGCAAAGTTGTTCATTCTGATATTTTTGACATTTATTCCGAAGACACTTATACTATATAATGCACACGAAAGGCACAGTGGGCTACTTTACTGAAAAAGTCGAAAAAAATCGATTTTGATCAATATTTTCAAGTAAAAAAATCAGAAAAAAATTCGAACGTTAGGTTAGCAAAAATATATATGAAAAAGATTATTCCATAACAAAAACTTACCTAATCACGGAAATCGGAGGTTTTTCTTATTTTAATAACAAAAAATAGGTAATTTACAATTAATTTGATAACTCATGAAGCAGCAGGCGAAGGCTGCTAATTTTTTGGCCAAACCATGTCAATACCACTAGCATCGATACAGTGGGGAAAGAAAAGTGGGGTAACTCGGGGCTTTTGCTATATACTAGTTTGAAATCAACACGAAAATAAATGAAAATTGACCATTAAGATCAATTTTTTGAACTCCAAACATGATGTAAAGCAATTTTCCGATTGTTTTTAATGTAACATGTATGGGTAATTACTGTGATAAAACATGAATACAAGAAATACATATTTAGTGTTGCTCCGGCCAGTATATGCCATGTGAATATGTATCTAGATATGTTATTTTTATTGATTTGGACCATACGTCTTGACAAGTAAATAAATACCAAATAATTGTAGGGTGGGACGGGGCAAGATGGGTCACCTAAGGATGGATCACCAAAACTTTGTAAATACAGATCGTATTGGTTTGTATTCGTCCTCTACTCTTCAATACACTAGCTACCTATGCTAAAAGTCGATAAAAAGTCCATTAAATACAAAACATGATGTTAAACAAGCAGTTTTAAAAAGTGATCGATTTTGCGCCGTGAAAAAAGTGCGGGGCAAGATGGGTCACCTTTTAAGTAATTCACATTTTCTCAACGAAAAACGTCAAAATATAAAATTAGTTCTGCATTCATATATGCTCCATATCCATACTGAGTAAACAAGAGCTACTAGTAAACATTTTATAAATTTATTTGAAATATAAAAAACTATACGATTTGAGTGGTCCTAAGGCGACTTGAAAATCGGTGTTTTCACTAAAAAAATATAATTTTATGTTATAATTTTGCGCGTTCATTCCGCTTGATTGAAGTCATTTATGATATAGTCTTGTAATAAAAAATAAATAACTTTTGAATGCTCCAAAAATACGTTCAAAATTGATTGATTGAAGGTGACCCATCTTACCCCGCAGCTGTTTATATGGAGATTATATGGAATGTATTGCATAAGAAAAATGGCTAAAAACCATATTATATTTTATTTCCAATGAGAGTGAATAATTTTTCAATCAATGCCCCAAACTTTTGTATATTCATGCTGGTCATCTAACAAAATTATTAGCATAATCAAAGCATGAGTAATGCGCCCGAAAATGGCACTGACCCATCTTGCCCCGCCCCACCCTATGTGCGCTTCAACAGTATTATTGATTTAACAAATATCTGTGCCTTTCGTGTGCATTATAGAGTATAAGTGTCTTCGGAAGAAATGTCAAAAATATCAGAATGAACAACTTTGCCGAAGAAAGTTTTCTTCTATGACGCTTCTATAAAAAGCTAAAACTGATCTAGATCAGTTGCAACTTATCTAGATCAATTATTGAGTTACCAGGTTTTAGTCAAAACTCTTACAAGACACTTCTCTAAAGGCACCAAACCTCTAGGATGGATATCCAAAGCACTAGAGGTTTTGTCTGTCCATAACTGCGTTTTGCCCCAGTGTGCGACGCACCAAAATTCGAATTTTCAACTCGAACGTGAAATCTGTGCTGCTATACGCCAGTGAAACCTGGTGTGTATCAGCGGAGAACACGGAACGGCTGCAGGTCTTTATCAATAGATGCCTGCGGTATATAGTTCGTGCATGGTGGCCTCACAATTGGATCACCAACGTGGAGCTTCATCGTCGATGTCATCAAAAGCCGATAGCGACAGAAATTCGGGAGCGAAAGTGGAGGTGGGTCGGTCACACTCTGCGCAGGGGCAGAAACGAAATCTGCAAGCAAGCGTTAGACTGGAACCCAGCAGGACATCGCAGCAGATCCAGACCCAGAGGTTCATGGCGGCGCAGCTTCAACAACGAAATTAAACAAGTCGACAGAAATTTGACCTGGCCACAGGTTAAGGCGATGGCTGGCAATGGCCCAGGATGGAAATCTTTTAATTCGGTCCTCTGCACCACCGTGGGTGCTCAGGTCTGAAAATAAGTAAGTAAGTCCTGGAATTGTTCCAGGACTTCCTCCAGGAATTGTTTAAGGATTCCCTTAGGAATTTTTCTTGGGGTTGCTTCCGGAATTCCTCTTGAGGTTCGTGCATGAACTCTTCTTAGGACTCTTTCAGGATTTCTCAAAGAACTCTTTCTGGAATTTCTTCAGAAACTCCTCCTGGGATTTCTTCAGAAACTCTTCCTGGGATTCCCTCAGGAATTCCTCCTGGAGTCCTGGGGTTTCTCCCGGAATTCTTACTGGGACTTCTCCAGTGATTCCTCCAGGGATTTATACAAGAGTTTTTTTTTTCAGGGTTTGCTTTAGGAAATCCTGCAGGGATTGCTTTAAGAATTTCTCTAGGGATTCCTCCTGGAAATCCTGCATGGATTCTTTCAGGAATTCCTCTGGAGATTACCCAAGGAATACCTTTATGGATTCCTCCAGGAATTCCTGAAGAGATTTCTCTAGGAATTCCTCAAGGAGTTCTTCCAGGAATTCCGCCAAGCATTCCTCCAGGATTTCATCCAGGATTTTCTCTCAGTACTTTCCCAGGAATTCATCCAAGAATTGATTCAGGAGTACCTGCAGTAATGACAGCAGAAATTTCTACAACAATTTCTCCAGCAAATTCTCCAGAAATCCTTCGGGGATTCCTAGAGAAATTCTTCCACGATTTTCTCACGAGATTTTTCCAAAAATTGTTTTAGGGATTCCTCCAGGGCTTCCTGTATGAATTGTTCCGAGGATTCTATCAGAAATTCCTCTAAGACATATATGTAATCGAATCGACTGTTCTCATCTACTACAGCAAGAAGCTAGTTCTTCGTTCCTGTGCGTCGTACCCGTTCTCATTCCTTGTTCTCGGTCAGTAGGCATCGTACCGTGTTTGGTCAGAACCACCCCCTAGAAGTGTGTTTTAATTTGTTAAATGTCAGTGATTTCGATTTTAATATTAGCAGAGGTAGATTTAAAACTAGTTTAAGAAACGTACACTTATGTTTAGGCTTAGTTTACGCAGCCTGTACAGCGTATGCTGAAGACGTTTTTCAAGATACATTATTCTGAGCTGTTTTTGTGTTATCCAAAATACTTCCTCCTGGTATTTCTTCAAGGAATTCTCCATGGGTTTTTTCAAGGAATACCTCTATCGATTCTTCCAGTGAATTCTCTAGGTATTCCTTTATGGATTCCTCCCGATATTTCTTCAATATGCTTCTCTTGGGATTTTCCAGGCATCCCTGAAGTTCCACCAGACATTTTTGCAGAGATTTCTCCAGCAATCCCTCCAAGGATTATTCGTGAAATTCCTACTATGATTCCTCCCGCAATTCTTGTAGGGATTTCTCTCGAGATTTATATTGTTTTTTTTTCAGGAATTCTTGGTGAGGTTATTCAAGACAATCTTCTTGTGATTCTTCCAGAAGTTTCTCCGGAGATTCTTCCAGGAATTCCTTCAGAGATTTTAGCCTGGGATTTCTCGAGAAATTCCTCATGGGATTCCTCCAAGAACTCGTTTCGGCTACCTCCAAGAAATGATTACCTGCCATTCCTTCAGGGACTCTTTCATGGATTACTCCACAATACTTCTAAACATTATTCCAGGGATTTCTCGAGGCATTCCTCTTGGTATATATTCAAAGAACATCTTTTAGGATTCCTCCAAATATTCCTTAAGAGATTTCACAAGAGAATTCTCTAGTAATACCTACTAGTTTTTAGAAAAATCACTAGAAGTATCACCAGAGGCATTTTTGGAAGTATCCTAGAAAGACTACTTGAAAGAAACCCAGAACGAATGTCAAGAGAAATCCATAGAGGTTTTCCTGCAGGTATCATATTAAAACTTTCTGGAGGAGTCATAGAGGGTATTCCTGAAAGAAACACAGTAGAAATCGCTTGTTGAATCCCAGCTGGAGCTCCAGGAGGGATTCCATGAAAAATTTTCTGAGAAATCCCAGGATAAAGTTTCTGGAGTAATCACTCGAGGAAACACCAAAAGAACTTCTGGAAGAAACGTAGAAAGATTGCCTAGAATCATCCTAAGAGTTTTTGAAGGAACCCCAGGAGAAATTATAAGAAGAAACCTTAGAAGAATTAAGAGAGATGAGAAATGAGAATTTCAGGATGAGTCCTGGGAGAAATTGTTGGAAGAACCACATCAGGAGTCGCTTTGACGATTCCAGCTAGAACTCCTTCAGGAAAGCCAAGAGGAGCTCCTGGAGGATTCCCATGAGAAATTCGTGGGGGAATCCTGGGATATAATCTAAGCTTTTCCAGAAGTTCTTCCGGTAATTGCTCCAGGAACGTCTTCAGAGATTTTATTCAGGAATTCCAGCTGGGATCTCTTAAGCAGTTGCAACTGTGGCTCTGCCAACAAATCCTCCTAGAACTCCTCCAAAAGTTCTTGTCTTCATTAGTACCTTCAGGAGTTCTTCTAGAATTTTTCTGATGATTCATTGTGGGATTTATTTGAGGATATTTGCTGGGATTATTCAAGGCAATATTTTGAACATTCTGCAAAAAGTTCCTCCGGTGATTCTGCTAGGAATTCATTTAGAGATTTTATCGCGGGATTCCTTCACTAATTTCTCATGGGATTCCTCCAGGAGCTACTCGTGACCTTCCTCCAGAAATTTCAGCTGGAATTCATCAACAAACTTTTCCTGCGATTCTTCCAACTATTCTTGCTAGGACTCTTCCAGAAATTCTAACTGTGAAACTTCAAAAATTTTGCTAGGGGTTCTTCTAGAGCTTTCTCATGGCTTTTTTGCTGGGATCCTGCCAGGCAACCCTCCTGGAATTTTTGCCGTAATTTCTTCGGTTGTTCTTCCAGGGATTTCTCCAACGAATCATCCAGGAATTCCTCCAGAGATTTTATCCAAACAGTTTTCCAGAAATTCCTCATGAAATGCCTGCAGAAACTCCTCATGACCTTCCTCCAAAGATTCCTCAACCAACTTCTCCTGCGGTTCTTCCAACAAATCCTGTCTCGGAAATTTCAACTATGGTACCTCCAGAAGTTCTTCTATTGATTCCTATAGGATTTAATCCTGGCATTCTTGCTGGATTACTTCCGGAAAATCTTCGTGAGATTTTTTCAGCATTTCCTCCTGTGATTTCTTTAGAGCGTTCTCTGTAGAATACCTCTACCGGTTTTCCAGGGACTTCTCCAGATATTTTTTCTAGGAATTTTTCTTTAGATTTCTCCAGGAATTCTCGATGGGGTTTCTTTAGAAAGTCCTGCATAGTTTCCTTCAGCAATTCCTCCTAGAACTTCTGCTGAAATTAACACAATGATAAATCCCAAAATCCTTCTAAAAAATCCTTCAGAGATTTTTTCTAAGATTCTTCCTGAAGTTCCTCCGGAGATTCCTCCATGAAATTTTATCCAAAGATTCCCTCATAAATTTCTCAAGGGATTCCTCTAGGAGCTCCTATTGGCCTTCTTGAAAGAGTTCCTGCTGGATTCCTCAAACCAATGTTTTTTCCAATAACTCCTCCCAAGTTTTGTCCAGAAATGTTTACTGTAATACCTCTCGGAAATCATCTATTGTTTCTTCTTATAATTTCACCTGAGGTTCCTTCGAAAACTTTTGAGATGATTCAAGTCAATCTTTCTATGATTATTCCAGAAGTTGCTTTGGTGTTCCCTCGAGAAATTACTACACAGACTTTATCCTTGGATATCTAAAAAAAAATCCCATGGAGGAATCTCTGCAAAAATGTCTGGTGGAACATCAGGGATGCCTGGAAAATCCCAAGAGAAGCATATTGAAGAAATATTGGGAGCAATCCATAAAGGAATACCTAGAGAATTCACTGAAAGAATCGATAGAGGTATTCCTTGAAAAACCCATGGAGAAGTCCTTGAAGAAATACCAGGAGGAAGTAAAGGGTGATACGGTCAAAATTTGGTCACACAATTTTTTTCATAACTTTAGACTGCGTACACCAAAACAGCTGAATTTTGGACCAGTAATGCTACATTATATGTAGCTTATACCATAAAATTTTCATCAAAATCGATTGAGTATTGGTTGATATATAGACAAAACCATCGACCTACCTTTTTAAAATTTTGTACAAAGGCGCTCCATAGTAAATTTTCGGAAATTTAAGGTCAATAAAGCACAATTTTGATTATAGAACTACCAATACTGCTCCGATTTTTATCAAAATTTTACAGTATAGTACTATTATGAAAAAACGTTCTTAGTAAAATTTTCAGCCATTTTGTATGAATACTTTCAAAGTTGTAGCAGTTTGAATATGAAAAAAACTGACCGGGTGCCACTTAAGCAAATATAACTTTGTAACGGCTGGATCAAATTGAATGAAATTTTTACACAACATTTTGATATGCATACTACACATACAGAAAAATTTTCATTGAAATCGGTTAAGTATCTCTGGCTCTATAAATAAAACAGTAAAAATGTATGAATCCTCTTTGCACAAAATTTTAAAATTGCGGATCTCAGGGTTCAACAATATCTCCACAAATACTAGACCGATTTTGATGAAAATTTTATGGTCGTTGACTGCCAGCAATCACATACACCGGTCGTGCTCTCTATACATTCACTTTCTGTCGTTCCAAAATCGCAGTAAATTATGTGCGCGGCGCGAGAAAACGTTCTTGTTATTGACATTAGTGTCCTCCCATCTCGTCCCAACGTTGGGACTGTGAAACATTTTCTGGAGAACCAAATGAAGCTTCAATATGCAGACGTGAAAAGCATTCAGTTGCATAATACACGCAACTGTGTGCTGGTCGAAATGACCAACAAAGAAATTGCTTTGCGGTATCAACTGGAGCACAATTGGAAGCGAACAATTGTTGCTGCCAGTAAAGAATTCCATATACCCGTCTATGTGGATGGCGACGCGGTAACCGTAAGGGTCCACGACCTTCCCTCCACGGTGAGCAACACGGCCGTAAGGGAGCATATGGTGAAATACGGGGAAGTAATTTCTATTAGAAATGAAACCTGGAGACAGTATTTTCCCGGCGTTCCCAATGGCGTTAGAGTGCTTCGCATGAATCTCTTTCGTGATATACCATATATTATTGCGATCGGTAGCGACAACACTACGGTGTCATACATTAATCAACCGAGATTATCCCGCCAGGGTAACAGAACGGCACAGATTGACACGGAATCAACTGGATTGACAGAGACAGCAACAACGCTAACAACGAATGCGAGTTCAGAAAACACAAACGAACTTTTTAGTAAGGACGACTTTCCACCGTTGGATGCCCATGATGATGAAGCGAAACAAAACGACGATTGGACGGACGATGACGAATACCACAACGAAAATGTATCGAGCTCATCCACCGACTGTGATCAGAACACGAACAAACGACGGCGGTCGAACAAAACTGCTTTGAACGAAGCAAAGAAAGTTTGCGGCGATCAGTGTTCCCCCAGCACGGCCCAAGTGGAAGTTGTCGACACTCCGTCGAGAGGAAAAAGTGTATCTTACAAAATAAAAAATGGAAAATCTTTTAACTCTATTTATAATAGAAAGTGATTATTGGCTCTGTAAAGCTGGATTCGGCGATTGAGCCTTAAATAAACGAATTGGAAAAAAAAAAAAAAAATTTATGGTACAAGATACATATAGTGTACCATTACTGATCCAAAAATCAGCTGTTTTGGTGTACGCAATCTAAAGTTATGAAAAAAATTGTGTGACCAAAATTTGACTTGACTCGACAAAATTTGACAAAATTTGACCACCTAAACAAATATAACTTTGTAACGGCTGAATCAAATTGAAAGAAATTTTTACATAACATTTTGATATGTATACTTTACACACAGAAAAATTTTTATTGAAATTGGTTCAGTATTTCTGGCTCTATAAAAAAAGGAGTAAACATGTGTTCTTATTTTTTAATCCACTTTGTACAAAATTTTAAAATTGCAGTTTTCAGGATTCACAATATCTCCGCAAATACTAAACCGATTTTGATGAAAATTTTATGGTATAAGCTACATATAATGTACCAATAATGGTCCAAAAATCAGCTGTTTTGGTGTACGCAGTCTCAAGTTATGAAACAAATTTTGTGACCAAATTTTGACCGTATCACCCTTTATTTTGGATAACACAAAAACAGCTCAGAATGATGTATCTTGAAAAACCACGAAATTCGAGGTGTCGCATGATACTGTTTCGTTCACATTCAAAAAATGGAACCCGGAACCGCTTAAATCATTTCCCGGTAAGCAGTTTGTCGGTTCTAAAATGGCCAGAAGTATTTCATGCAACGCAAAACTAGCACATAATGGTGTATTTTGAAAACCGCGATGTTTGAAATTCCAAATGACAGTATTGCACCATTTCCAAAACTTTCCCCCGGAACTGGATTACGGAAAATCGGTAAACCGATTCCAAAATTTTCAAATGTATTCTAAATGACCAATCATCGTAATAATATGCTGTAACTTTCAAAATCATGAAGTTTGATATGTCGCATGATGGTGTTTATTCATCTTAGAAAATTTGACCTCGGGACCACCGGAACCAATTCCCGTGAAATCCGCCTTTCGGTTCCAAAATGGCCAAAAATATTTCGGATAACACAAAAACAGTTCAGAATGATGTATCTTGAAAAATCACGAAGTTTGAGGTGTCGCATGATGGTATTGAATCATATTTAAAAATGGACCCCGGAACCGGTTCCCCGGAACATCCGTAAAACTGGTTCCAAGGCACTTATGTCGAATTCGTTTATTCCCGACGGTGCACTACACCGGTGTAGCAATTGACACCGGAAAAACGAACGGTTTCGGTGCAATATGTTGACAGCTTATGATGGTATTAGTAAGAGCGGGTGAGAGCGTCAATGAAAATAATGAAAAATGTCGAAAATAAACATAATCAATGTTTTCATGATTCAATGATGAACAAAATTATTTCAATTTATTTATATTTTTACTTCCTATATCCAATTAAACATTTTTAGAAGTTTTCGTTAATCCACTTGTACATGATAAACTTGTAATGATCAATTGTCGGTGGATCAATGATACTTGAAAATTATTATCCAATGTAAAACACTCTTTTGCAATCTTATCTAATCCAATCTAATACAGTATTTTTAATAAGAGGGGAAGCACTTGCTTTCAAATGTAACAGAAAAATAATGAAAATTGAAGGACTGACACGTGGAGGGCGTGATAAAATCGGAACATTACTGTACTCTTTTCCAATTAAAAGCAACTTTACAGAATTTAAACATTTTCGTTGGCCAATAAAAAAATGCTAACATACAATTTAAAACTTACAAAAATTTAACACTAACAGTGTTAAAGGCAGTTCCATAGAAAACGGTTAGCTACAACGTTAAAAGAAAAAAAAAAGAATGCGTTTTAAAACATAATGCTATTGAAACACAACTCATTTTAAAAAACTCTTTAACCATCCTTTTGTGGCATTTGTTTGACTTTCGATGTATTTGAAAAAAAAAAATCAGTATTTGCTGTAATTGAAAAAAAAATAGAATTTACGGTTCTCGAAATTTTCTGTAGCTACAAAATGTTACTTCAGTAATATTTAAGTCCAATTTGAATTAAAAGATTTTTACTCTGTTCTGGGTTTATCAAAATTTTATTAAGTCAAATTTTTTCATAAGTTGGAACGTATAGTATCTAGCCGTATACAAAATTTCAAGTCAATTGGTTTAGAATTGATTGAGTTATTAACAGTAACAGAACAGTACGCTGCCCAAGTGGTTCGCTGCCCTAATAGATCACCCTGGGACAGAATATTCTAATGGTAAAAATATTTCATATTTCTCATTAAAATCAAGGGGAATGACATATCTTTTCCTAACCGGAAAATCCACGTTCATTCGTTCCTAACCGTCGTTAACCGCTGCTAACTGAGCAGCAGTTAGACGCGGTTAACGACGGTTAGCAACGGATAAATACGGATTTTTCCGGTTAGCAAAGTGTGATTTCAGGCCAAACATGTCTAATGGTCCTATCTGCAGAAGAGAGGCTCTCTTTGGTTTCCCTCTCTTTCGTTAATCTATCAGCTGTTTATTTGTATTATGATTGTCTCCTTGCATTGAACGATGGTTAAAACAATCGTCTTTTGATTTGTACTGTAAAAATAGTTGAAAAGTGAAGGGAAAGAGATTCCTCCAGGCGTTCTTCCAGGAATTGCTTCCTGCTTTCTTTCAAGAATTCCTCCAGCCATTCTTCTAGGAATTCCTGCAGAAATTCTTTCAGAGATTCCTCCAGAAATTGCTTCAGGCATTCCTCCAAGAATTCTACCAGGGAAACCCCGAAGGATTCCTCCAGACATTCCTTCAGGAATTGCTTCAAGATTTCCTCTTGGAATTCCTTCAGAAATTACGCTAGGAATCCTCCTGGACTTTCTCAAGGAATTTCTTCAGAAACTTATCCAGGCCAGGCATTTCTCACAGTATTCTTCTGGGGTTCCTCGAAGAATTTCTTCAAGAATTCATCCAAGCTTTACGTCATGTACTCCAAGCCCTGTGGCAGCACTGATTTACTTCTTTACAGCTTGCAGACTTTATATAGGCATACAGGGCTTTTTTTTTATCTGTATTAACGAGATTTTTAGCCCTGGGCTAGTTCATCTCGGGACCCACGCTTTACTTCCCTTCCGAAGGAAGAACTCACATTTTGCGAGTTTGTCGGGAGTGGGAGTCGATCCCAGGTCCTCGGCGTGATAGTCAAGTGTTCTAACCATCACACCGTCCGCTCCACCATACAGGGCTTATTTATTATTGTTATTACTGTTTATAATGCCTATAAGCATTAGGAATGCTTATATAGAGCTTTTTAACACTGAAAAGCTGTTCAATGACTGTTATAATGCTTAGAACAGTGCTTAGTAGTTACATGGGTATGTCAGTACAGCGAGGAGCATCAACGAGCTTGTTGGATGAACGCAAAATTTGGAAGAAATGGAAAAACCTTCTCCCTTGCTACGCCAATGGTCCAGAACCATGCTCCGGCTCGGGCCCGGACCCATGTCGACTGGGCTATGCGAGTAATATTTTATGTAAAGCACATAAAACATTCCGAGAAAGCTTGACTCCGCTCTGCTCCTCTCATTTCACTCAGTCATTGGCACTTGGCGCGTCGCGTTCTTCTGTCGGCCAACCAACACCCACTCAAGTGCTTCCGGGCCCCAAACAGACGAAACGAACTGGGGAACTGTAACGGAACCACCGGAAGTGGTTCAACCTCCCGCTCCCGTCTTTGTGCGGCACCCACTCCTCTAGAACAACGAAGGATGAAGTTTTCCTCTCCATCAGCTGTTTTTCTTGGTGGCGTTTCTTTCGCTCTTTTGTGCAGTTGCGACGGCCGACGAGCATGAGCAAAACGGCGCGCGTGAATGGAAGGCAGCAATCATAAAATATTCACACGTTCTTTTGATGGAAAACTCGTCGAAACTTAGACGATGGCTGAGATTTTTGAATGGCTCTTCTGGTTGGGGGGGTTTGGAAGTGGGAAGGAAGGAAAGGGTACAAAAAGGTCGGGGTTTCCGCTTCATTGCTCCTTTGATAGAGGGAAAGGTGCTGAGAATGGTTGTTGAGAGTTGTTGTACGCGCCATAAAGGAAAAGTTGTTCGGTTCGTCGAACGAGAGCGGTGTGCCACAAAACTCGGATGTGCTTTCGGAATGAACGGAAGTTCTTTGATCTAGCTAACAAGAACAATGGGAAGGGAAATGGGAAATTATTAGAAATATTTTAGATGGGTTTAGAATCTTGATGGGAACTACGAGGTGAACGACTCCGATGTCTACTTTTCAACATCACCCTGGAAAGTGTAATGGGACGAGTCGAGCTCAACAGCCTGGATATGGTTTTCACCAAATCCGGTCAATTTGTTTACTTTGCGAACGACTTGGCATTATCGCCAGAACATTTAGAACGGTAGCAGAACTGTGTACCTCCCTGTAACACATTTTCCAAGGGAAAAACATCAAAAGCTTACAAGACAATATTATTGCACATGATGCAATCAGATAGAATTATGAGCTTTTCTTCCACTTTTGTTCTCGATTATCGTCTTTCCCTATCAAGATGGAACGTTTCGATTTTATTTTCGTTCTATCCATTATTGTCTTGCGGTTAGTTTGATTGACTTTCTACGACCGCTCTATAAGTCTAATACTTTCCGGCTCATTTCAGTCTTCAGTCTTCTGTGGTGGATGATGTCAACGCAAGGAAATGGACCACGTAGAAAGATGCTTCCCTTTCTTCGCTAGAATATTACCGGAGAACCATATAATGAGAAAACGAGAACCATCAACAATTTCTTATTTTTTTTCTAATTATTGGACTTATTCCAATTCCCAATAGATATTAACACACACAGGCGATGAGATAAGCTCCATAATCTGATTATGATCTGTTGACTGTAATCAGTTCCACCGCATCGCATTTACCAACGTTGTTGGGCAAACATCGAAGAACCAGTCGACGAAGGATTATCGACTCGGATTATGATGTTTGTGTACCCAAAGCAAACACTTACATGGTGGTGGTGGTTTAGTATCATCACTTCAGGAAAACTTGAATGCTTTCTGTTTTCTGGGACGTGTAGGTAATAAGGTGGTCTTCTCTAGTCAGAATTGGTGTTGTTGATAGACCTGTGTTATCGAGATTAATCTTTGAAGCTGTTTATATTTTGTGGTAGATCAAGCTGATTAAATCCAAGGCTGTATAACTAGTTAAAGCTCTGTACAAAAACATGAAGGGGGTGGCCAAAATCTTTGAGATATGAAACTTTTTTTTTCTCTCACAAGTTCAACTTTTCATAGAATTCATCAAAAATTCTCAAACTTTGAGAACATCATTATAAAATGCTGTAGAGCTGATTACACATTACTTGTCCAATCATAAACTTGAACTATTGCAGAATTTGAAGCACTATACGTTATATACACTAATATTACTAATATAGGGTAAAATGGGGTAATATACTCCAATTAAGCATAGCATGATGTCATTGTTATTCAATTTTGAAGATAAGGTAGTATGGAATTTTTTCATTCATGTACAAGAAAAACTGAATAAACTGAAGTTACAGGCATATGTTCATTAAAACAAAAAATATAGGGTGAAATAGGGTAAAATGGGTCACTTATAAGGCTCAGCACTGCATCAACGCTTCGTCAGTCTATTCTGTAAACATAAGAATATTAGGATTCCCCGGAATTCTTTACAAAATTTCCCTGGAAGCTATTCTGTAGAGCATTACGCCAAATTTGAACAATACTATATAAAAAGTATCAGAATCTGATTTAGAGCGATATTTTTACTAAAATTGTTAATGTAGGGTGAAAATCGACTATTTCTTGAACTCAGCACTGCATGCCATCACTATCATTATATTCAGAATAGATGATAACATAAAATTTGTCGATTAGTTAGTAAAATATTCTGCAGCAAACTAAATTATAGAGATCTGTTTGCGATATAACTTATATAGGGTAAAATGGGCCAATACTCAGACTTGTCACAGCATGGCCCCATCGTCATTCAATACTGTAGAGCTGGTTACATCTTAATTGTCCAATTATAAGCTTAAATTATTGGAGCATATTACGAATATAGGGTGAAATGGGGTAAAATACGCCACTTCTTGGACTGAGCATAGCATGATGGCATCGTCATTCAATTTTGTAGATATAATAGCATGAAATTTCTTCATTCATGTACAAAAAAATCTGAATGAATTGAAGTTACAAGCGTATGTTCATTAAAACAATAAATATAGGATGAAATAGGGCAAAATGGGTCACTTATAAGGCTCAGCACTGCATGAAATCTTTATCAGTTAATTCTGTAAACATAAAAATATCATATTCGTCAATTTATATACAAAAAAAATCAGCGGCGTGTAGAGCTATGGAAGTATACCCATTGCAAACGGCTGATTTAGGGTAAAATTGGGTAAAATGAACCCCTTCTCGAGGTCTGCACGAGATGAAACCATCACCATTCGATTTATCGGCCCATTTTCCATGGGAAATGCATCAGTTGGAGTTTCAAAACCAGCGGCTTCTAAATAAGTCCGATTACAGGCCCTTTTCTGCCCACTGTGCAATGTCATTAAATTTTATTTTTCATATCCGAAAATTTTTTACTTCTGTTCTCAATATATCCGTAATAAGATATATTAGAACCAATATGGGTGAAAATGTCAAACCATTATAACTTTTTTCATCGTTTAATAAGTAGGGTCTGGGACCATTTGGGCAGGAGGACCTATTTTTGGGCACTTGCTACTATAACTCAGCCAACTTTGAACCGATTGAATTAATTTTTGGATCTCGATCAGATACTTACAGCATCTAGCCATGTTCGGTTTAAAAACGTCTGAATTAAAGCAGCAAATGCCCAAAATAGGTCCCCCTGCCCAAATGGTCCCTGACCCTACACAAGTTTTGAAGAAATTTCAAGCATTTATATACTGTTGATAATCGTTCAAAATTTCATTCAATTCGGTTCACTAGAAATATGACAGTTCAAAGATTAGTTGTCTTAAAATAATGTTTTACGAGAACGATTCTAGCTTCTCGAAAGATTAACCAATCGAGCTCAAATTTGTACCAATGATGCACATATAATAGTTTGAGAAACAGTTGAGAATTGTTGATGCACTTTATAAAAAGTAACAGCATGTTGAATTTTTTTGTGAGGGAAAAAAAAATTGCCTATCCCAAACATTTTAGCCACCCCCTGTACCTTAGGAGTTCCTCTATGAATTCCTAGAGAAGATTCTAAAGGGTTTCTTTAAAATTCTCAAAAATGTATTTACAAACTATTCTATTGATCAAGAGATTGACCATAAACGCCAAGCATTCCTTTACAATACCTTCTAGTGATTTCATAATAGTTATCCATGGTTTTCTTTAAAAAAAATCCTCCAGGGATTCCTCTGGAAATTCGTCTTCGGATTCTTATAGAAAATTTTCTGTTACGGTAACTGCGGTAACATCTTCAAAGAATGTGTCAGGAATTCATCAAAGAGTTTGCCCATGAAACCATCTTTCCTTCGGAAACTTATCTAGAGGTTACTCATAAATCTCTATAAGGATTTTTGCAGAAAACCTTCCATTGATTTCCTAAGTTATTTTTCCACAGATTTCTTTCACAAATCATCCAAGGATTCCTCCAGTGACTTCTTCAAAGATTCTGTTTCCACACACTTGATTTTTTTATTGTAATATTTGCATCAATTCTTACAGAAATAAATATAACTCAAGGAATTTCTAAGAATATTTTACTATATCCTTGCTTTTTTTTCAAATTTCTCCTAAGTTTTCTTTAAAGCTTTTCCAGGGATTCCTTTCAAACAATGTGCCACTAATTCACTCGAAAGACATCTTTTTTAAGACAATCTGTGGTCTTCCTTTAGAAATACAGAAATTTTTCCAGGAACTTTTTAAGAAATTATTGTTGTTTAAAAAACATAAAAAAGTAACACCTGAAGTATAATACTTCTGAAATTACTTCAGGTATTACTTATTTATATTCAGGGATTTTTGCAGGTATTTGTTATGAAATTTCCCTTGAAAATTCTCTAACGATTTCTTCAAAGATTGTCTAACCAATTCCTGCAGAAACTAGTTCAGAGTTTATTCCTTGGCATTTTTAAGGAATTTTTCAAGGAATTCTTCTATGAATACCTGTTGAGAGTTCTACATTTATTCAAAGTACTTATTATTCCAAAGGTTCATTCTAAAAAAAATATTTTTTTCTCAGAAATTTCTTCAGTGGTTCTCTGATAAATTCACCCAGGAGTTTTTATTATTTTTGCATAGTTTCCTTCAAAAATTTGTCCAGCGACTTTTGTTTACCAATAATTTCAGCAATTGTATAAGATGTTCTTCTATGAACTCTTCCATGGGTATCTCCAGGAGTTCTAAGTATTTCTTCAGAAAATTCTTCGGGGTCCCTCAGAAACTTATTGAGGGATTTCTTTAAGAATTCCACCAATGATTTTGTCTGCATTTTTTGCAGACATTTATCAAAAGATTATCATCCGATTCCTTCAGAAATTTCTATATAGATGTCTCCAAGTTTTCCTCTAAAGAATCCTAAGCAATTTTTTCTTAGAATTACTTTCAGAGTTCCTCTCAACTGCCGTTCTACGCCCGATTGTATTGGGATTTCCATATAACATGGGACAATCGGGCGTAGAACGGCTGTTAAAATGCCGTTTGATTTTTTTTTTCAAGAAATTAGAGAGGCATTTTAAAAAGTTTCTTTAGGTTTTCTCCAAGGCTTGCAATCAGGAATTCATCCACAAATAGCTTCAAAACTGCTTCAGGATTTTTTTTGTATCTAGAATTCTTCTAGGAATCTACAAAGGAATCACCATGGGATTCATTCAGATCACCCTCCATGGATATGTGAAGAAATTTCTTCAGGGATTCTTGCAAAAAATCTTACTGCAACTTTCATGCATTGTTTAATTTTTGAAAATCGTTATTAATTGCTGAAAGAATTAGGAGAGCCCCATAAAAGGCTGCAGAAGCAATTTCTAAAAAAAAAACCTGTAGGAACTTCTACACGAGTCTCAATCTTTGAAATAATTTCTCAAGGATTTTTTTGAGGAACCCTTGGATGAATTTCCGAAAGAATCTCCGTAAGATTTATGAAGAAAATCTTAGAGGAATATCTGAAGAACTTTTTTTTGTTCTTGGTGAACGACTGCAAATAAGTTAACAGCAGGAGTTTGGCACTCTCAGTCTTGAAAGTCGAACGGTTTATTTTATTCTGCCCGACGTTTCGGCCATGAGATATGACTTTTACCAACAGATAAATTGACCATGGACAAAAAATGAAGGACCATTTTTTCCATTGAAAAAGGCAGCATCCCAGGACGGAAAATTTGGGCTGAATTGAATAAATCTTATGCTTTTTAATACTGAGAGTACCAAAAGCATCCAATCCATGCAAAAGCTTCTGACGAAATCCTTTGCTGAAATTCCTGAAAAAATGCCTAAAGCTTTGAAAAATGCCCTTGAAAGAGTTCTTGAAGAAAACTCCAGTAAAATCTCTGTTGGAAGCTTAGGAAGAACTATTGCATGAATTTCTTGAGGAATATCCGAAGAAAAGAAATCTTAGTGAAGCTCTTGCAGGTATCCATGGAGGAGTTTCTGAGGAAATTTCTGGAGATATACCTGAAAAAGCTTGGCGGAGTTTGGTGGAACTCATGAAAAAATATTGAGGAATTTCTTTAAACATTTCTGGAGAGATCCCTAGATAAAATCTGGAAGGATTTTTGAATGTTCCTGAGGCAATTTGTGGACTTATTTCTGAATGTAAAAAAATGATAAATCTGATTACTACCACCCATGTGGTTCACGTGTTCTAAAATGTGAGTATTTAGGGTGGGTACAGCTAGCGCCCTGACCATACCAATGAAATTTAATATTAGACACATTCTACGGACCCCGTATCATCAATACCAATTTTTCAAAGTTGAGTTATGGTATATTTGACATTTCTATCACATTCTACATTACTTTTGCCATCCAAAAATGTATTCGACATGATATTAGTATGACAAGAAATATAAATTGAACGACGATTAAAATTAACATTAATATCGTGATTTTAAGTCATTTAGGCACACTTTTCATCCAAACTGTCGTATTTTAAACACAAACACACTGATTTTTCAAAAGTCTTCCATCATTTGTAGATAAATGTATGTAGATTTTTTAGCATAAAAAGATTTTTAATCGGAAGACTTTACAACTCTGAAATATGGCTGATCATAGTATGGGTTTTTATTGCGTTGTAACGTCACGAAAAATCAACATTTTTAAATTTTATTCAAATACGGAAAACGTTACAAATATGAAATTTTGTAAGCTCTTTGTACTCGAAAGGATCTTTCAAATGAGACTAAAAGAAAGAAAATCGGTTCACGGAAGCCTGAGTTTCACCTGGTTGAAGTTTGCGTTGTAACGTCACGAAAAAAAGTTCTGTGGGGAAGACCAAATCTATCTGGCTTGGACGGCATCTGAATTGGACAAACGTAAACACAAACAGTTTCGTTCTCGTTGTGTGTGAGCTCTTTTTCAAGGTATCGTTTATAAATTGCGTACCATTGCCCGTTCATAAACTACGTAGACTTTTGAAGGACGGGGGAGATGACCAAAATCTACGATGTAATTGTACTGTGATATTGTAAAATTTTTTAATCGTAATCAAATACCACTCAAACCGAAAATTTCTATGATATCAGTAGTGAACAGACGAAACACTGACGAAATTAAAAAGTTATTAAGTTGGTCAAAGACTTACAGTTAATGGATAGTTGGATTTTTAAGTTCCACCAACAGGCGGCGCTAGAGAACCTACAAATTTTAAATTCCATACATCTCAGGATCCCTATTACATAGATATACGATTTTTTCGGCAAAGTTGTTTGGTAAGTAAAGGACTTGCAGTTGATTTACCAATAGATGCGAGATATTGCCACTAGAAGACGTTAGTTTCCATTTTGCAAAAGCAGTAAAGGGATTAGAATTTCTTGAAAAGTATTCTACAAGCTGCAACTTTTTTCACTTTGGACACATTGTATTTAAATCAAATGGTAATCAAAGATCAATATATAATTCTTAACTTTCAAAATTTAATTTGATTTGATTTATTTATTCCTAATGCGAGGTATGCACTTCAAACAGAATCACTCAAGTAATTTTCGTTCAGTGCATTATTTTTTCGTGACCGGAATGGTCAAGAAATTTAACATAGCAAGCCACGTTTGATTTGACGTTTCGTTTCAGCTCCGTACTAGGATCCGGAATATAGCGACGCTTGCTCATTTCTTGACCGATTCCTTGCCTGAATTTTCCACGCATCGAGATAGGCCAAGAAATTTCTTGCGTACTGCGTACTACCCATAAGATATAAGAGTTAACAGAACAACAGTCAAAATACGATTCTACTTAAAGCGCTCCATATTTGTGTAGAGCTAACCAATCAAGTCCAAATTTGTAGAAATTACAGATAACAAGATGAGGAACTATCAGTCATAATTTGAGAATTTTTGATATATTTTATAAAAAGTTACGGTTTGTTGAATGTGTTTTGGGTAATTAATAAAATTGGCATGCTTTTGAAAATTTGCAACTACCACCACTGTGTGGCAGAAATTAATACCATACGGCTATCAAACTGAAAGTCCTTGATCTACCAAACAACTTTAATGAAGCAACCATCTTTCCAATTAATCACGATCCTGAGATAAGTAAAACTAAAAATGTGTATGCCCTCTAGCGCCTCCTAGTGGAAGGATTTGAAATCATACGGCCCACCAAAGTTCTTGACCAGCCAAACAATTTTGTCGAGGACACCAACTGTCTAAATAGTTAGGATCTTGAAATATATGGAATGGATATTACGTCAGTGTTACATCTTTTTTTGATATAACAAGAATCACCGACAAACAGACGTAACACCTACGAAATTGAAACTCATATATCTCAGGACTCTAATTACTTAGACTTTAGACTTTTAGAATGTTGATGTCCTTGGAAAAGTTGTTTATCTTGTCAAGAATTTTCAGTTTAAAAGCCGTTTGGTTCAAGTTTCTAACTGACTAGTGGTAGTTAAAATTTTGAAAAATCATGCATTTTATATTTATTCAAAAAATATTCAACATGTTATAACTTTTTGTAAAGTGCCCAACAATTTTGCCAAAAAATAATTTCTCAATTAGTCAAAATTTGTTGAAAACTTTTTGAGAAATTCTAATCGTTTGTAAACTATTGTAAACTTTTAATTAGCGTCGCCCAGTGTGTCAGAATCACACATCTTACTATCGGCTGTAAGTTTTTGACTTATCAAACGACTTTGCCAAAGACACTAACTTTCTAAGTAATTATGACTCTGACATATATAGGATGGATTTTTTTGTCAGAATTAGGTCTATTTGTCTCTGGAATCACAGAAATTGATGCCCATAAGTGATGTGCAGATCCTCAGGTATGTCTTTGGTTCAATAACTGCTCGTACATCTTAAAGCGTAATTGAATCAATGACATTGCATAAATTATTGAGAAACTGTTTAATTCGACGGCATGATTAGTTTTATGCTGCAAAATCTAAATATCTGGCGGTGCGAAGTAATGAATATCAACGGTTTAGTCTTTGGGACAAAATGCGATGAATATGGGTGGTACTAGGCCGAAGATGGGTACCATTAACCTTCATGAAGGAGTTTTGATACTGCTGATAGCAATAACTTGGCGCTCCGTGCCATTTATCACAAAACAGATTTTCAATACAAATAAGTTACTCTTAGAGCAGTGAAAATAATGCAATAATATATTCACAAATTCGGGCAATTTTTGCTGATTATTCTGATTCTAGAATGATGCGCATTTTAGTGACGTTACAACGCGAGCAGAACCCTGTTTGAAACTGAACGGGCGTTGTAGCGTCACGAAATGTAAAAATCCAAAAACGTATCCGAAATGCATATGTTTTATTTCACTGCATTGAAGAACAAACCTATAAATTTCAATGGGGGGAGAAATTTTCAGTTTGAAATAAAAACCCGAGCAAATTTGTCAAGATGTTGGTTGCGCGGTAGAGGGAGTCGAATACTAGCGCGTTGTAACGTCATGCTACAAATACGCATTTTAAACAAGTTTTTCTAATGAAAACTTTATGTTAAACAGGTCAGCCATATCGGAAATTTTACAAGGAATCTGAATATGATAAAATGTTTTGAGGTTTACAGTCGTTTTTATGAATTAAAGTGAAAAATCTGACTACGAATGCGAAGAAACGTTGTAACATCACGGTAGAATGTGTCTTATCTCGACAGCGTGATGAGTTATATGCTGAAAATTTTAAATACATGGCGGTGTAAAATCATGGATCTCAGTGCGCTAGTCTTTGGAGCAAAACTAGAAGAATATGGGTGATACTAAAGCGAAGATGGGTGCCGGTGTCATTAACCTTCATGAAGGAGTATTCATACTACTGATAGCAATAACTTGGCCCTCCGAGCCATTTATCACAAAACAGATTTTCAATAGAATAAAGTCTCCCTTGAAGCAGTGGAGATAATGCAATAATATATTCACAAATTCTGGTAAATTTGGCTGATTATTCTGATACTAACATGATGTGCATTTTCGTGACGTTACAACGCGAGCAGAATCCTGTTTGAAACTGAACAGGCGTTGTAACGTCACGAAATGTAAAAGTCGATTATCCAAAAACAAATCCGAAATTTAAATGTTTTATTCCATTGAATTGAAGAACAAACCAATAAATTTCAATGGTGGAAAAAAAATCAGAATGTCATAAAAATCCGAGCAGATTTTTTAAGATGTTGGTAGCGCGTTAGAGAGGGTCGGATTCTAGCGCGTTGTAACGTCACGCTACAAATACGCATTTTGAACACGTTTTTCTAATGAAAACTAAATGTTCAATAGGTCAAATATATCAGAAATTTTACAAGGAATCCGAATATGAAAAAATATGTTAAGGTTTACGCTTGTTTTCATGAGTTATAGTGGAAAATCTGTCTACGAATGCGTCAAAACGTTGTAACGTCACGGTAGAATGTGTCATTAATAAATGAAAATTAATATGTATTGTTATCAAAGACTACTATCTCAGGAGTTTTTCATAACATATAAATTCCAAGTCTTCATGGTAGTTCATTGAAATTCTTGGACAAACTGTTTATGGAGGATTCCCATACAGAATTTCTGAAGAAAATATCTAAAGGAATCCCTGGTAGAATTTCTGTGGGAGTCTGTGGAAGCGTTTCTGAAAGGATCCTTTGGACGCGTATGTCTCCCAGCTTCCAATTCCTGGAAGAATTTACAAAAAAATGTTAGAAGAATTTCTGGCAGATTTTTTTTTAATTTAAAATTTTTAAATAAAAAAAAAAACGCCCAAATAAATTTCTTATTCAATAGGGTGCGGGCATCGGTTTTGGCCAGTCTAAGGGAAATCATTTTTATAAAAATAACCAATAATGCAATGAAATCAACCAATGTGTTAAATGAAAGGTTTCGATCTATACTTTATTAGAAAAATGCAGAAATCAAGCTAATACTTGATTTTCGTATTAAAAGTGGCACTGGCCAAAATAGAAGCATTGCCGCAGTTTTGGCCATATTCTCAGCTTTGGTTTCTATTTTGGCCAATCACGTGTATTTCTTATGGGAGTGGCCAAATTAGAAGCACCCTGGCCAAAATAGATATATGAGAGCTGATTTTTTAAGAAAAAATATTTTTTTTCTTCCAGTTTTTAATCAAAATGTATGGTTTTCACAGCTGTAATCATCATATTATATTAGAATCTACTAGTAAAAAATATATTTATGCCGATTTAAGATATGCCGATCGTAACAGGCAGAATACCGCACTATGGCCAAAACTCCGGGCTGGTCAAAACTGAAGCTTCTGCACTACTTGGAGAAATGCTTGATGAAATCCTCGTAGAAATTTTCACAAAGTTCTTTGAAGGAACTTTGAAATATTGCTTTGGAGAATTTACAAAAGTTTTTCTTGGATGAAATACTCTTCGGATTTTTTTGGAAGACTCCTGAAGGAATCCTTGGGATAATTCCTGCACTTAATCCTTTAAGAGATGTTGAAGGTATTTTCAAGGGAATGCATGCAGGTATTTCATTAGAAATATATGTAACAGATCCTGCTGGATCATAACAGAAAGAATTGCAAGCTGAATCGTTGCAGAAATGCCTTACGGCATATTTTGAGAAATAGTGTATGATGTGGTAGCAGTACATATTTTTCAAGAAATTAGGAAAGAATCTTTGAAAGAATTGTTTAAAGAAATCCTTGGAGGAATACCTAAAGGAATATTTGTAAAGTCTTCAGCAGGCATTCTTGGACTTTTATACATAGATACCCTTGTAGGAACTTCTAGAATCATTCTTGCAGAAATTAATAGATTTTTTGAAGAAATTTCTCGAGAATCGTATAAGGAAATCCATGAAGAAATACTTGGACAAAAAATTGACGACAACTTACAAGGTTTCTCAAAAGAATTCTTAATTTAGAATTTTGTAGAAATTTCTGAAGGATTTTTTGATAAAATTTCTTTAGTAGGGTGGGGCAGGACAAGATGGGTCACTCGAGGCAGGATCTTCAAAACTTTCTAAATACAATTCGTAATGGTTTGTATTCGTCCTCCACTCTTTATTACACTAGTTAGCTATGCTAAAAGTCAATGAAAAGTTCATTAATACAAAATATGATATTAAACAGGAAGTTTTAAAAAGTGACCGAGTTTGCGCTGTGATGGGGCAAGATGGGTCACCTTTGAAGTAATTCACATTTTCTGAACGAAAAACGACAACATATAAAATTTGTTTTGCATTCATATATGCTCCATATCCATACTGAATAAACAATAGCTACTAGTTAATATTTTATGACTCACTCAAAGTGCAAATTTTCGGTAATACCAATCGGTCAATTATGAATTTTAAATAACTCAACGTACATATGTACAGATGGGTAAATTATTGGTTAAGTTGGCAAAAATCCACAGCTCAGGTGAGATTTGACATATGTACGTTGAGTTATTTGAAATTCATAATATTTTATTATATTTTTTTGAAAAATACAAAACTTTATTATTTAAGTGGTCTTAAGACCACTTCGAAATCGATGTTTTCGCCAAAAAAAAATATCATAATTTTATGTCATAACTTTGGGCATTCATTCCGCTTGATTGAAGTGAGTTATGAGAGAGTTTCTTAGAGAAATTTCTGCAGAAATTCTGGAGGATTCTGGAGAAATTCTTGAAGTAATTCTTGGAGAAATTTCCAAGAAAACCCTTGGAGAAATTGATTTGGGATTTTTCGACTGGAACTGGATTTTATTTTAAAACAGCCGTTATATGAGCAAGCAAAACATTGACCAAAATTATCGTTTATATTTCCCTAAATTGGACAAAAAAGCAATGACCCGGATAAAGTGACAAATAGAAATTGTAACAAGGACAAGGACGATAGACAATTTTTCCCTTGAAAAAGGCCAAAACCCATGGCCGAAACGTCGGGTAGAATGAAATAAATCGTTTGAAAATTAAGACTGAGATAGCCGTTTCAACGGGATAAATAAAAGGATTTTTTGGAATAAGTCCTCTAAAAAAACTTGAACAAATTTATAAAAGAATCATTAGTGGCATTTTTGAAAGATTTTTTTGAATTTTGTGAAATCCATGAAAGGACGCAAAAATTTACTCTTGGAAAATCGTTGCAAGAACTTCTGAAAGAAACAGTTGAGGGATATGTGAACTGCACATATTCTAGAAGGATTATTCCTCCTTTCTTGGAAGAATATCTGTAAGAATATATGATGAAATTTCCTGAGGAATCCTCGAAGAAATTTCAAAGTAATTCTTCCTGAATTTATTAAGAAACTCTTGGCGGATCTTTTAGATGAATCCTGATAAAACTCTTGGAGGAATTTCTAAAACAATCATTGGAAAAAAATCCTTCTTACACGAGTATTTGGACTGCGTTGCTGACAAGCACACATGCTCGAGGCATGACACGCGAGATTGCAATTTAATTTTCGCTGAAAGTAGCAAACACTGCACCGTGTTCACAAGGTCATCTAGGTAGAAATAAATTGGAACTTGGAATACGCTAACCCCAGCTCAGAAGAGTAAACTGGCACAATTGACCTTTGAGGTTCAGAACATTTTACGGATGAAATGCCATGGCATTTTTCAGTTCCACTATTTCCTGAGCAAATTTCCGTCTGTGAGTATAAACCTTCATTAGAGCTGGTTAGTTAACATTACTTGCCCTAATATATAATACGCTTTTGGAGATACATTAGTTGCTATGTAGTTTATTCTAGACAATCAAATTAATTCCAGCCCTGTTCCAATCCGTAAACACACGCCATCTAATTAAAATTCGCTCTTTACACAAGCCATCACATTAAAACCTATCGATACTATGTCGTTCAACAGATTCCATTACTCATCCTTGCCTTCATCCACATCCTCGTGGCCGATTCAGGGCTCGTGCTAATTATGACGAGCCATGTTTACACAAAGTTGCCACTTGAATTTCGATTTCATCGCGAGCGTGCCCAGCAGCCGCGCACGCCGCGCCGGAACAGAACCACCCCTCATTTAGAATCTGGGTCACGCACGAAATGCGCGAAATTTTCCGTCATGAGTCCTCCTCCCGGGCCAGCCAGCCGGCTCCATCCATCGCACCAACAACATTAGCTTGGTACGTGTCCGCTCTTCATAGCGCAGCACCATACCCATCACATGTCACGTTATCGTCGTCGGTCGGTGCGGTGCCATCGCACTTCGCGGCGACGACTAAAATACCTTAATCAGATTAGAGTTCCCCTGGGGGGTCTTGGCGTGTGGCGTGGCGTGGGTGGGGTAGCTCAGAGAAGCGAGTAACGAGCGTATTCCAAAAATTAAATTTACCAAACCGAGTGCCTAAATAATAATGTGTGTTACTGCTAGACTGCTACACAATCCACGCTGCTTTAGACGGACGGGATCGATGATGATGATGGGATGGAATGGAGTAGTTGGTTCACGTAAACAGTTTCCATTATGCCCCATTAGGTCCGCGCGGTCCCGCGCTGTCCCCACCATCCACATCGTTCAAAGTGCGATAGGTGTTACACGTGTAATGGCTGCTGAGTGTTGCTGGGGCAAAGGGCAAAGGCCGCAGCATCCGAGGTTCAACGAAAGCAACAGTTTCACATTCATAGCATGCTCCTAATAGTAATTCGGAGTTTAGCGAAGCCAGAAGAGGTGAATGTGTCAAATCAATATTGAAGGATGCAGATGGTGTGGGAAATTAAGGTGAATATATAACGAAGCCACATTTCAAATTTTCAAAAGCACAAATCTAAAGAACCGAGTGTTGATTTGCGCTGAAAAGTTGATCGATTGGTCACCACCAGCGGGTCACCAACCGATCAACTTTTCAGCGCAATCCGTTTATTGGTTCCTCAGATTTGTGCTCTTGAAAATTCGAGGTGTGGCTTCGTTATATATTCACCTTAAAAGATGACGAGTTTGTGGTTGTGGAGCACGACGTCGATGGTTTGCAAATTGACGTGAATTATATAGAGCTGCTGACATCGCCTAAATAACCCGGCGTTAATTCTCGCGAAAGAAGCGGGTCTGCTGTTTACACTTCTCTCTGTATCGTTGCACGTTCTGTCGGGTTCCTTGCTGCAGCATCACCGTCCACGCAGTGTTCTTCATCTCCAAAATAGTTATGCACTTTTCGTCGAAAAAGTGCTTTTATTGTACTCCAGCAGTATTCTAAAGGGGCAACACATTTGTTCATACCTTACCTTACCGGTCAGACTAAGGTCTGAGTGTCCTCTGCTGTACGTAGGAGTGGTCTCCAGTCTACTCGGTCCAAGGCTGTGTGTCTCCAGTTCCGAACTCTGCGAAGGGTCCACAAATCGTCCTCCACTTGATCGACCCACCTAGCTCGCTGCGCTCCACGTCTTCTTGTACCGGTCGGATGGCTTTCGAGAATCATTTTAGTCGGGTTGCTATCCGACATCCTGATGACGTGACCCGCCCACCGTAGCCTCCCGATTTTCGCAGTGTGGACGATGGTTGGTTCTTTTAGTAGCTGATGCAGTTCTTGGTTTATTCGCCTTCTCCTATTCACGTCTTTCATCTGCTCTGCACTCCGCCGTAGATGGTACGCAGCCCCCTCCTTTCGAAAACTCCAAGGGTGCGTTGGTCCTCTGCACGTAGAGTCCATGCTTCGTGCCCATACAGAACTATCGGTCTAATCATCGTTTTGTTGATAGTTAACTTCATGTGACGGCGAACTTTGTCGAGTTCTGCGGAGTCCAAAGTAAGCTCGATTGCGATTCCCTGCCACAATGCGTCTCTGATTTTCTCTGCTGATGTCGTTGTCGGCCTCGATTTCATCACCGTCGATAGAAATTCGTGGTAAAGGGCGCGGTGATTCCTCCCTGGAGCCCTTTGCCATCATGTACTTTGTCTTCGACACATTAATGATTAATCCGATTCGCCTGGCTTCGCTTTAGTCGGATATACGTTTCTGCCATCGTCTCAAATTTCCGAGCTATAATACCAATATCATCAGCGAAACCAAGCAGCTCGACGGACTTCAGCAATTACGAGAGACCATCACCTTGCCGTAACCCTGTCGAGATTTGAAGGGACTCAAGAGTGTCCCTGATACTCGACTATGCACATCACTCGATCCATCGTCGGCTTGATCAATCGTATCATTTATCCGGGAATCTGTATTCGTGCATAATCTGCCATAGCTGTTCTCGATCGATTGTATTATTCGCCGATTTGAAATCGATAAACAAGTGATGTGTGGGCACGTTGTATTCGCGGCATTTCTGCAACATTTGGCGGATGGCGAACATGATGATCCGATGTAGTTCGTTCACCAAAGAATCCAGCCTGATATTGCCCCACGAACTCACTTGCAATCGGTGATAGACGGCGGCATAACATTTGAGATAGTATCTTGTAGGCAGCGCTCAGTAGTGTGATCAGGCGATAGTTCCCGCTATCCAACTTGTTGCCCTTTTTGTAGATGAGACACACGATACCTTCCGTCCATTTCTCCGGTAATACTTCCTCCTTCCAAATCTTGGTAATGACCCAGTGTAGTGCTCTTACCACCGTATTTAAGAAGCTGACTTGGTAATTGATCTGCTCCAGCGGCTTTGTTGCTTTTCAACCGGCCAACCTCCTCCTCAATCTTTTGGATGTTAGGAGCTTGAAATCTTTCATCCTGCGCACGTTCTCCTAGATCTGTTACCACACCACCTTCGGTACTTGCAACGTCGCCATTGAGATGCTCATCGTAATGCTGCCGCCACCTCTCGACCACCTCACGCTCGCTCGTGAGAATATTCCCGTGATTATCTCGGCACATGTCGGCTTGTGTCACAAAGCCTCTGCACGAGCGGTTCAGCTTCTCGTAGAACTTCCGTGTGTCCTTAGCGCGGTACAGCTCTCCCATCGCTTCGCGATTTCGTTCTTCCTACTGGCGCTTCTTCCTCCGGAAAACAGAGTTCTGCCTGTTCCGCGCCTGACTGTAACGTGCCTCATTCGCCCTCGTACGGTGTTGCAACATTCTCGCCCATGCTGCATTCTTCTCGTTTTTCAACTGTTCACATTCGCCGTCGTACCAGTCGTTTCTGTGATTCGGAGTCGCAAAGCCTAGTGCTGTAGCCGAGGTACTACCTATGGCGGATCGGATGTCCCTCCAGCCATCTTCAAGTGTAGCTGCGCCAAGCTGCTCTTCGGTTGGTAGGGCCACTGCTAGCTGCTGCGCGTATTCTTGAGCCACTTCTACGTTACGCAGCTGCTGATAACCTTCGAAATTTTTAAGCGCATGCATACTAAGTAGTGATCCGAATCTATATTCGCACTGCGGTATGTGCAGACATTGGTTATATCCGAGAAGAATTTACCGTCAATTAGAACGTGGTCAATTTAGTTTTCTGTTTGATGGTCGGGTTATCTCCAGGTGGCTTTGTGGATATCTTTGCGGACGAAGAAGGTGCTTCGGACTACCATACCACGGGAGGCTGCAAAGTTTACGCATCGCTGGCCGTTATCATGTCGCCGACAACGATTTTCACGTCACGCGGCGAGCAACCATCGTATGTTTACTTTAAGGGGGCATCCATAAATGACGTAGCTTTTTAAGCGATTTTTAATACTCCCCTCCCCCCTCGTAGCATTTTGACACAAATTTTGATAACCCCCCCTATAAATGACGTAGCTTGTTGAACAACCCCCCACCTCAAACATTAAAATTTTCATGTTAAAAAGCAAGTAACAAAAAAACTCGAAACTATGTTCTGATTTCAATTTTAACTTGTATGTTTAACGAATATTACGAAAAAACAACAATAGATAGAAAACATTGCCGACTGTGGAGCGGATCTGGTGTGATGGTTAAAGCACGTGACTATCTCGCCGAGGATCTGGGATCGAATCCCACTCCCGACAAACTCTCAAAATGTGAGTTCTTCCTTCGGAAGGGAAGTAAAGCGTGTGTTCCGAGATGAAAAGGGCTAAACATCTAATTAATACAGACAGAATAAGAAAACATTTCCGACGGTCAGGTTCAGATCGCCAACATCAATATCATAGGTGCAACCAGAGGAGAATATCACCAAAGCTAATGACTCAATAAAACCGCCCATCGTTCTGCTTAATGCTGAAGAACAATATGTAGATGCTCCCAATACAATTCAATACCATATTAACCCAGCAGCTCTTCCGAAGATATCAGTTTGCCCACTATTAAATCTGTTAAGAATATCAATTTGGTTTCATTTGAATAAAATTCACCACGACATTTGGAGGACCCTGAAGGAGTTTCTTCTAAAATTCTTGCAGCAGTTCATTCTGGAATTCCTCAAGGAGCTTCTTTTAGGATTCCCATTTTTGAGAATTCCTCCCTTTTTAATTCCTCCAGCACTTCCTTCTGGGATTTCTCCAAGAATTTCCATTGGGATTCCATTTGAGATTTCCTCCTTTTTGTATTCCTTTAGGGGTTCCTTCAGAGATCCCTCAAAGAACTTTTTCCGGAGTTCCTTCTTCGATTCTTCTAAAAGTTCCTTCTGAGATTTTTGCGGGAGTTTTTTCTTCTATGGTTTTTCTAAAAGTTTATCCATGGTTTCCTTCGGGAATTCTTTCAAGGTTTTCTTCTCCTCTGTTTCACCATCAGATTCTTCCGACATCTCTTCAGGGATTTCAAACGGTTTTTTTTGAAATTCCATCAGAAATTCTTTCTGGGTTTCCTGAATAAGTCCCTCTCTGGGTTCCTCCAGGAGTTCCTTCTTGGTATACTTCAGAAATTCACTCCGACATTCATTCCGAGATCTCTGTTGGAAATGCTCCGGCATTCTTTCAACTCCCCTCCAGGAGTTGCTTCTGGGATTCCTCGAGGACTTCCTTCTAGGATTTATCCAGGATTTTTTTTCCAGGACTTCTCCATAAACTTTTGCCGGCATCCCTCCATTCACTCCTTTTTGAATTCCTTCAGGATTTTCTTTCTAAGGTTTCACCAGGAGTTCTATCTGGATATCTTCCGGGATTCTTCAAAAGTTATTTTCGGGATTCCTTCAGAAATTTCTTCCGGGATTCCTTCAATAATTTCGACCGTGATTTCTTTAGAAGTTTGTTCTGAGACTCTACAAAAAGTTCCTTCTGAAATTTTTCCATAAATAAACCATTGAATAAACAAGATTTCTTTAAAAGCTCTATCCAGAATTGCTCCAGGAACTCCTCATGGGATTTTTTTTTTGGAATTTCTGTATGATTTCCTTACAAGATTCCTCCAGGAGTTTCTTCTGAAATTCTTCTGGAAGTTCCTTGAGGGATTCCTTTTGAGATTCTTCCAAATCCTTTTGGGATGTTTTCAGAAGCTTTTTCTGGGATTCCCAGTAGGAATTCCTGTGAAAATGTTATCCTTCTCCTGTTGGGGAAACCAATAAAGAACACCATGAGAAATTCCTTACAAAGCTGCATGAGGAGCTCCTTAAGAAATTTATGAAGGAATTCTTCAATGAAGTTTTGCAGAATCTATATAGGGCACTCCTGGAATAATGACATAATGCCAAAAACTTTTTCCTTTGTAGCCTTAGCAGCACGGAGTGCCCTATAGCAAGCAGCAAACTATAGTTCTTTGAAAGCATTTGAGCGAAATTGATTTTCATACACATTATTCTTTCATTATTCATTTTTCTTTACGCAGGACTTCAAAACCATTTTCTCAGATACAGTTGTTGCGTCCAATAACTGCACGTCTTATGAAATAAAGCCGACATTTATGTCCATTATTTGTTATTTACATTAATGTGATGAAAAAAAAAAACAGATCATGCAATATGTATAAATATATTTTTTTATTTACTGGATAATGCTACTTAAAGCAAGTAAAAATTTGATTAAGCTTAGTAGAAAGCTACGTAGCATATCATGAACCCCTACCTCCTATCGCCACACTTCGTCACAAAACCACAAATACCCCCCTCCCCCCCAAAAAGCTTCGTCATGTATGGACGACCCCTAACTGCGTGTAGAACGTTTCTTTCTCGTCATCAGGTCTCCCTTCGTGTGGGCAGTGGACGTTGATGATGCTGTAGTTGAAGAAACGGCCCTTAACTCTTAACATGCACATCCTTGTGTTGATCGGCTGCTACCCGATCACACGTTGTCGCATCTTGCCCAACACTATAAATCCTGTTCCCAGTTCATTGGTGGTGCCACAGCTTTGGTAGAAGGTAGCCGCTCGATGCCCGCTTTTCCACACTTTCTGTCCAGTCCAACAAAGTTCCTGCAACGCCACGATGTCGAAGTTGCGGGAATGTAGTTCATCGTAAATTATCCTGTCACATCCTTCGAAACCAAGTGACTTGCAATTCCATGTTCCGAGTTTCCAATCGTAGTCCTTATTTCGTCGCGTGGTTCATTGCCGATTGTATCGAGTCATATTTTCTCCTATGTTATTCGCAATGGGGTTTTTACGGGTGGCTTATTGGGCCTATGCCAACACTCCTGTCTCGCCGGAGGGCCATCCTGCCAGTTCTGTTTAACGTCCCAACCAACACTGGGACGACCACGCTGATGGGGCAACCAGCTGGGCGTGGTGCAGCATTTCTTACTCAGCCGCTGGATGCCAGAGCAGACGCTGTTTGAGCCGAACCTCTATGGTGAACAGACGCTCGGGTCGTAGCTCCTCAATCGAGCTGAAGTAAGAAGTCCTACAGTGGCCAGGCTGCACTACCAGCTAAGCACACAAATTTGTTCATAATAACTTTCGAATTCCCAAACAGCATACTGCAGAAACTTTGATTTTACCTGAATAAAAAATAATCTAGTTGTTTTGTCCCTTACTGTACTGCTCTTTACTGTATGCTATTTACCACGCCACAACACGTTCGTTCAAACTTCCAAAGCTTTTGTGCTTTGGGTCCAACTAATTTTAGGCTTTCAGTAGTCCTTTTGTTCCTTTTGTGCTCCATCATTGCTGTGCTGTAGAAGAAACAGCACTGAAACTGGTGGGACTATAAAGTCGCCTCCCAAAAATAAGCCATTTCTGGTTTTGCACAAACGATAGTCCCGCCGCTCATTTCATTACCGGTTAAAACCGTACCACCCATTGTAATGGTTGAAAACTGTCGTTTTGATTTTTGTTGGCTTTTGTTCTTGTTTCCGCTATTGCGTGACCACTGCAAAAAAAAAATATCGAAATGGTCAAGGTAAGAAATTACTTGAGCTTAAATTATGATCCCCGCGAAAGACAGCTTTTAGTTTTTAACTAAACTAGCTCAAACAGCAC
Source organism: Aedes albopictus (assembly GCF_035046485.1). Classification (NCBI taxonomy): domain Eukaryota; kingdom Metazoa; phylum Arthropoda; class Insecta; order Diptera; family Culicidae; genus Aedes; species Aedes albopictus. The sequence goes on from NC_085137.1 coordinate 184,551,596, forward strand.
TAAACTAAGAAGGAGAAGATTGATGAAACCATCAAAAAACTATTTTTCTCAGTGTATAATCCAAAATTTTCACACATAATTCTTCGAATGTACTTGTACTCGCCTCAACAAAATCTATTCCTTTCAGATATGTACTGATGTATAGTTTCCACCGAAAAGGATACACACACTTCATTTCGTTGGACAATAAGTTCGACCAAGTATCAAACCAGGCAGTAGCTATTCAAAGGAACGTATCCAAACCATAATTCTTCAGCCAATGCAAACAAGGCCGAACACACTCGTCGGTATAAGTACTTTCACTTGCTTCTGTTGTTGGCCGCCGGCCGGTTCCTAAGGGGTCGTCCATAAATGACGTAGCTTTTTGGTGGGGAGGGGGGTGTTTGTGATTTTGTGACGAAGTGTGACGTTAGGGGGGTAGGGGTTTGTGATATGCTACGTAGCTTTCTACTAGGCCTATAGAAAAAAAATATTTCATAATTAATAAACTTTTTACTAGCATTTAGTATTATTATCCAGTAAACTAAGAAAATTGCATGATTTTTTTTCCATTCACATGATTGTAAATAACAAATAATGGAAATAAATGCCGGCTTCATTTCATAAGACATCATCAGCTATCGGACGCAACAACTGTATCTGAGAAAGTGGTTTTGAACCTGCGTAAAGAATAATATATTGTGTTTGCAGACGAAAATCTATTTCGCTGAAATGTTTCTCAAGACCAATAGTTTGCTGCTAGATATAGAGGGCACTGCACGCCGCTAAGGTTACAAAGGAAAATTTGGCTAAGCTTTTGGCATTACGGCAACATTCCAAGAGTTCCTTATATAGTTTATTCAGAACTTCCTCGCAGAATTCATCCAACAATTTAAGGAAGTCTTCTAGCAACTTTGTAAGGAATTTCCAAAGGATCTGGAGGAATCTCAGAAGGAATCCTTGAAGGAACTTCCACAAGAATTTCAGAAGGAACTCCTGGAACAATCATGAAAGGAAATAGAGAAATTTCAAAAGAAATTCCGTGAGGAGTACCTGGAGCAATTTAGATGAAGCTTTCGGAGACATCTTGAATAAACTTCTGGAAGAATCCTAGATGGAGATATTTGTAGATTGTCAGAAGGAACTCCTGGTTTATTTCTGAAGAAAGCACGGAAGAAATAATTGAAAGAATCCCGTAAGGAATTTCTGAAGCAATCCCGAAAATAACTTTTGGGGAATCACAAAAGATTATCTGGATATACCTCCTGATGAAATCTAAGAAAGAAAATCCAGAAGCATATATGGGAGGAACCCGTTAAGGGATTCTTCGCAGAGTTTTAAGATATCCTGGAGGAATCCTGGATGGAGTGAATGGAGGGATGCTGGAAAAAGTTACTGAAGGAGTCCCGGGAAAAAAATCCTGGATAAATCCTAGAAGGAAGTCCTCGAGGAATCCCAGAAGAATCCAGGAAGGAATTCCTGAAGGAATCCAAAAAGGAACACCTGGAGGAATCACAGAAGTAACTCCTGGGAGGGTTTTGAAAGAATACCGGAGGGGTTACCTACCGAGATCTTGGAATGTATATCTGAGTGAATTCCTGAAGGAAGCCAAGAGGGAACTCCATGAGGAATCCCGAAAGGAACTTTTTTAGGAAACACAGCAAGAAGTTCTGATGGAATCTCCAAAGAAATTCCGGTTAAAATCCCTGTAGAGATGTCTAAAGAAACTGCTGGTGGAAGAGAGGAGAAAAAACCATGAAAGAACTCCTGAAGGAAACCATGGATAAACTTTTAGAAAAACCTTAGAAAAAAAACTCCTGGAGAAATCTCAGAAGGAGCTTTTGGAGGAATCTAAGAAGGAACTCCAGAATGAGTTATTGGAGGGATCTTTGAAGGAACTCCTGAAGGAATACAATAAAGAGGAATTTTGTAATGGAATACCAAAAAAATCCTTGGAGAAATCTCAGAACGAAGTGCTGGAGGAACTAAAAAGGGAGACATTCTCAAAAATGGGAATCCCAAAATAAACTTCTCTAGGAATTCCAAAATAAACTGCTGTAAGAATTTTAGAAGAAACTCCTACAGGGTCCTTCGAATGTCGTGGTGAATTTTATTCAAATGAAATCAATTTGTTATTCTTAATAGATTTATTAGTGAACAAACTAATATCTTCGGAAGAACTTCTAGGCTAATATGGTAGCAGAACGATGGATGGTTTATTGAGTCATTAGCTTTGGTGATAATCTCCACTGGTTGCACCTATGGTCTTGATGTCGGCGATCTGAACCTGGCAGTCGGCAATGTTTCTTGCTATTGTTGTTTTTTTTTTTCATAATATTCTATTAGAATACAAGTTAAAATTGAAATCAGAGCTGAGTTCGAGTTTTTTTTTACATGAAAAGTTTGTTGAGGGGGGGGGGTGTTTAACAAGCTACGTCATTTATAGAGGGGAGTGTCTGAATTTGTGACGAAATGCTACGAGGGGGGAGGGGGGTATTAAAAATCGCTCAAAAAAAGCTACGTCATTTATGGACGCCCCCTAAGCATAGAAACAATCAGCCAGAACAAATCACACAGCAAAACGCCCGTCGTGATTCCAAACAATGTTGTGTAAGAAACACATGTGATGGTTTGCCGGGTGCAATTTGCCTTTGTATTATTTCCCACAGGAGCTGCAGACAAGCAGATAAAGGGTACCGCAACCCGTAGAGGAAAATGGCAATTTCATCGGTGAATTTTGGTTTTCGACAACTGGAAACATTGTTGGCAAGATTTGTGCTTTAATTCGAGGTTTGATAGCGTACTGGGTGAAAACCAATTTCAGAATCAACTTGAGCTTACATTTACGGAGCCGTTCCGCGACAAACCATTTGAAATCCATGCCCAAAGTCGCCAAATCCGCGCCAGTATAAAAAATATCTGGTTTTGACTTATTTAAGGGAACTTATTTTTTTTCGCCAGTTTTGTTCTCTTGTTATGGGTTTTTAAAACCCCTTGAACTCAGAGAAGGCCTTAAAACCTTCCCAACCAAGCTGAAACAAGTTTCAGGAAATTCGACCGACAAAAACCCTCCCTGACAAAGAGAAAAAACCTGCCGATAGTACGCAATGTTACCCTAAAGCAAGAATTTTTAGATAAAATAAACTATTCATGCTCATATTGACTTTTGTTGCACTCCAGATAAGGAGCATTTCTATTGATAACTACAACTTTAGATAACAACTTCTACAACGAAAAATAAGTTTAAAAAAAGTTTTTTAAATTGATGAAGGCATTTTTTGGATCGATGATTCATTGATTGCTTATCAATCAGGGTGTCTTCTATCCTACGAAAAACTTTTGGAATAATTGGCAAATAATATTCTGAAACAAAAAAATCATCAGTCCCTAAAGATCTTTCAGCGGAATTTCAAGAATATTTTTAGATTTTTTTTTTGGGAAACTCATGGATTAATTTTTGAAGAAACTTTTCTGTAGAAAGAAGCAAAGTAATTCTAGTGCAATTTTATGATAAAACCGCTTATATATGTTGTTCCTTTGGGAGATATTTCTAAGAAAGGAAGAAATTCCTGAAAAAAAACCGAAAAAAATCCCTGAAGAAATTAGGAAAATATTTCAGAAAAGGGAAGAAATTCCTGAAACAAGTCTAGAGTAAGTCCCAAAACATCTTTTGGCAAACTTTCTTGAGCATTTTCAGAAACTTCATAGAAATTCATGGATTTAATTTTGCGGAAACTTTTTTTTGTGAGATTCAACGCAAGTGCAATTTCATGATGAAATCTTGAAACAATTTATTAGAAATTAGTGATAATGGTTTCTGGGAACGCTAATGGAATTTCTGTAGAAAACAAATAACCTAAATGTCCTCAATCTTAGGATCTAGGAAACCTTAACATTTATTCAAGCATTTTGCAAACAAAAATCCTCCATGAATTCTACCAAGAGTCCCCGATTGGAAATCAAACAGTAATTCTATCATAATTCTACAGAAGGTTATATATTTTCTGATTATTTCTTTTTTTTTTGTTATAGTTTCACTAATAACTGATTCAGGAATTACGTCAATTCCGCCAATGTCTGAAACTCTTCCATGTTGAATCAAGAAAATCCTGCAGGGTTTTAAAAGAAATTCTGCTAGAAACTTCTTATTACTAATATTCCATCCAGAGTTTTAACAAAGCCTGCTTTATCGAATTCTATAAAAATGCCATCATTTTTGAAGAGATTCTGTTGAAATTGTCTACGAAATTTCACCAAATGTTTCCGTTAGACGGTTTTTGCAACATTACACCAAAAATGCATTTATAAACCACCAAGAAACTCCTAAATGTCATAATTTCAGAAATCTTACCATGATTCACTGACTTTTTGAACCTGTTCCATCACACTGGAAGTTCCGTTAAAACGTTGAATTCTACTCAAAATTGCAGACGGTAGTTGATCATTGTATTAGAACAGGAATGACTTCAAAGGTTTCAAAAAAAAAAAACAAAAATCTGAAAAAGGACTTCTCAGTTTGGGTCTGACTAAGTATACTGTAGGGCGGGAGGGGTCTGGCCAAAGTCTACGCTCCATACACAATTTGGAAATTTTGAATGAACAAAAGTCTACGAGAGGTAAAGGGGGAGCCTTAGAAAGCCAAAAATGAGTCTACGTAGTTCTTGGACCAGCGCCTTATAACAAATTGAGCGTTTAGCGCAGTGCAATCCAACCCGAGCAGAAGGGAATAACAACAGCATAAGGAGCTGTGTTATTTGGGCAAAATAACTGAATATTAAAATAGATTATTTTTAAGTTATTACCATAACATATTGTGTTATTAACTTGTCTGTCATAAGCGGCAAAATAACAAATTCCATAACCAAAAAAAATGTTCCTGAAAAACCATTTCAATAACTTGTTTTGTTAGTTTCAATAACAACTTAATAACAGTGAATTCGGGAAATATTTCAATAACAAATTTTGATATCAATATGTTATTGACAAGGTTGCAACCATTCATTTGCAAAGATTTACATTCATTTGTTATTATCTCAGTTCAGAAGCATGCTATCGAAAAATAATGTATGGATGAATTTAACCTTGTAGTTTTATCTGAAAGTTTGGCGAATAACATAGGGGTCGCACACGCATTCCAAAGTCGTGAGCGAGCTGTGAAGGCAACTTTCCACAGCGTGAATGAAATTTACATTCACCGCGTGGAGAGTTGCCTTCACAGCTCGCTCACGACTTTGGTATACGTTTGCGACCCCAATGTTATTCGCCAAACTTTCAGATAAAACTACAAGGTTAAATTCATCCATACATTGTTTTTCGATAGCATGCTTCTGAACTGAGATAATCGCAAATGAATGTAAATCTTTGCAAATTAATGGTCGCAACCTTGGTTATTGATAATAATCGGAGAGCAGAATTTGCTATGATATCAAACTCGTTACTAAATAAGTTATAATATTTATTATAAAAAAATATTCGCTTTGTCTCACAAACCCGCCAATAACATGAGGCTCATCACTTTGACAATATTTTCAAATGATCGAAAAATACTATATTCAGCTTATAATTCATTCTAAGAGATTTGATGTCGCAAGATAATCGTACTTTAGCATTTTCTATATTATCAAATACGACGAGCTTCGATTTCCACCTTTAATTTATAAACTGTTATACTTTAATTGTTTTCGGAGCACGAGGACCTTGTTTTTTTTTCAGCATAGAAACTGAAGAATTTTTAGAATGCTCATCAGTTTTGCAGAAAATTTTTGGAATATTGGAAATATTGTACAGATTATTACAATTTTCCTGGAAAGATTGTTTGAATTCCTCCGATTTTTCCCTGGATTCAAGAATTATGTCGAATATTCCTCCTGGATTCTATAAGAATTCCTCCAAAAAAAAATTGCTATAATTTCTCTTGAACTTCCTCTGATGATTCTTACAGGACTTTCACCAAAAATTTTTGCAATCTTTTTTTCTAAAATTCCTCTATTTATTTCTTCAAGGATTCCGTCAAAAACTCCTTTTATGTTTATCAAATGACTTTGTCATAAAATTCTTCCAAAAATTTGTCGACAGATTTGGTCATAAACTTTTCCATAAATAACTCCAAAAATCTTCCAGAAATTTCTCCGAGAGTTCTTTGACGGAATCTTTCATGGATTTTTAGAGACTCCTCTGGAAATTCCTCCAGAATCCTGCATAGAATCCCTTCAAGGGTTTCTTCAGAATTTCCGATGACCATTAGTCCTGAAGTTCATCTTAAGATTTCTCTGAAAATTTCTTAGAGGATTTCACCATGAGTTTTTCCGAAGGATTCTCCAGGAGTTTTTCAAAAGATTTTGCCAAGAATCCTAATAATTGCTCAGAAGAATTAACTTCGGAATTTCTAAGAAAATTGCGCCAGTAGTTCTCTTGAAGACTTCTCCAGGGATTTATCGAAAGGTTCCTCCACAACTTCCAAGTGCTTATCCGAAAATTATTTAAGGAATTCTAAAAAGGAATCGTTCAGGAATTTTCTTTTCAACTGAATACAAAAATGAAACAACACAAAGGGACAGGTCATAATTGTTGCTGTGGTTTCAAAACTTGTTACTGTTGTGCTATTGCTGATAAGTTGATCAATAGTACAACAATAACTTAACTTGAACTTCAACAAAACATGTTATTTAAATGTAATTTAGGTAATGTATATCAATAGCTTGATTATAACAAAATGAGATTGTCAAATAAAATTTGTTATGGAAAAGCTATGCCTTGATAATTTAATAATAACAAAACAAGATATAAAAACAGGTTATGTGATTTCGTAGTTATTAACTTGCTATTCTCCTCTGCTCGGGAAGCTAATATTCTAATATTCCAGAACTCTAATTTGAAAATGTACTTTTTTTTTATCGTGTTGAGTTTCACGAAATGCAAAAATCGTGAAAAACGCAAAATTCACGCCAGTTGTATCAGCCCGGCATTTGCAATCCGTTAGCGCCCAAAGTATCTTACTATTTGAATTTTCATAAAAATTTGTTATCAACATTACTCTTATTTTTTCTTACGCCTCACTCTTATTGGATCATCTAATTCAACTTTGTTACTCAGTAGAGCCATGTTGAAAGTGTTTTGGCTCAATATGCGTTTGTTTCAGGATCTTTTTTTTTTTAATTGTGAATTTTGGAGAACGTTCTTATGGAGCCACCCTACTGATTCCTGATGGGATATATCCTCCCATTCTCTGTAAGGAGAAATCCCGTGAGAAATTCCCGTAGAAAACATGGAAGGATCCCCGGGAGAACACTCAGGATGTTTCTCGTAAGGAATTCCTACAAAAATCCGTGAAAGAATCCAGAAGGTTTCCCAGCACAAATCCCTGAACGAATCCTGGAAGTTATCCCTGGAAGAATCTCCAGAGCAGTCTTTGAGAGAATTCTGAAAGGATCCCTAGAAGAATCCCGAAGATAATTCGAAAAGAATCTAGAATGGAATTCACCTTGAAATAATGCCGAAAGGAATCCTGGAGAAGTGGATAAAATAATCTCAGAAGCATTCCCGAAAAGAACTCGGGAGAAATCCCTGAAGCAAACCCGTGTTTAATCAATGAAATAATTCTAAAATAAACATCGGGAGTAGAAGCTGGCAAAAAAAGGTGGAAGGAATGAAAAAAGTCTTGGGAGAAATCCGCAAGAGAATCCCGGGAAGAATCATTGAAGAGCCCCTGAAAGAATCTCGGAAGCAATCCCTTAGAAAACCTGTGAAGAATCGATGAGAGAATCTCGAGGGGACTCAATGCAGGAAGAATTCCAGAAGGAATTTTGGAAGAAACCTATGAAAGAAACCCAAAAGAAATCCGGCAGAATCCACGGAAGAAATCCTTAAAGAATATGGGAGTGATGCTTGAAAGAAGCTCCAAAGCAGTCTTTTTGTATATCTTAGAGGTATTTCTGAAATAATCTTTGGAGAGTTCTGTGTAAGAATTTTACAGGATCCCCGGAATGAATGATTGAAGGAATCCCTGGTGGAATTCCAAGATACATTATGTAAGAGTCCCGAGAGAAATCCTTGGAGGAATCGTGGAAGGAATACCTGAGGAAAAAGTCTCTGATGAAATCTAAGGAGAAATCTCTAAAGAATCCTGTGATGAATCCCTGAAAGAAACTCTGATGGAATAATCAAAAGAATCCCGATGGAATTCTGGGATGAATTCCTAAAGTCGGGAAGAACTAACAATTGGATCACGGGAGGAAGGATAACCTGAAAGGATTCAGGAGAAATTCCCATAGAAATCCCTAAATAAATATTGAACGGAACAACCGAAAGAATGCCAGAGAAGTCCAGGGAGAAATCAATGGAATAATTTCACAAGAAATCCTTAAAGAAATTCTGGAAGAATCTAGAATATCTGAATGCATCTTGAGAGGAAATTCTAGAGGAAACCTGGCAAAAATCAGTGAAGGAATCCCAAGGGAAATACTTGATGTAGAACCGAGTGGAATCCTTGAAGAAATCCCTGAAGGCATCCCAGATCAAATACCTAAAGAAATTCCGAAAGAAAACCTAGGAATGATTTCTGGACGAATTTTCGATGATGATTCCAAAAGCAGTCTCGGGGATGACCCGTGAAAGAATCCCAGAAGAAATCCCCAAGGGAATCCCGGGATGAATCCTAGCCAAAACGATATATCACTGAAACAATCCCAGAAGAATTATCTGAAGGAATTCCAGAGGAAATCACTGAAAAAATCCCGGGACAAAATTCCGAAAGAAATTCTTAAAAAAAACATCTCGGATGAAATCAATGATAAGATCTCTGAAGAAGTGGAATCCTCGACGAAAACTAAGGAGAGTTTACTAAAGATATCCCCAGAGAATCCTCAAACGAATCATGTGAATATCCAGGAAGAATTCGTAAATGAAACTTGGAAGGAATACTTGAAAAAAAAAGCGACAGGGATCCCAAAAGAAATTATTGAAGAAATATCCGAAGGAATTTCGGGAATAATCTCTAATAGAATCCCCGGAAGAATCCTTAAAGGAACCCCTAAATGCATCTTTGGAGGAATCTTTAAAAGAAACCCGGTAAAAGTGGATTAATTTCCCTAACAGGGAGAAAAAGGGTAAAGGATGTTCGAAAAAAAAAAAAACTCAGGAAGAATTCTGGAGCAATCCCTGATGTAAACTTGGGAATGGTCCGTGAAAAAACTCGGATGGAATCTCGGGAGAAATTCCAAAGCAATCCCGGGAGGAAGCAATGAAGGAATCTCGGGAAAAATCAATGCAGAAATCTCATAAGAAATTCCCGAAGATATTTTTAAATTAATCCTGAGAAGAATGCTTGAAAGAATCCCTGAATGAATCTCGGGAGGATTTTTTTTAGAGGATACCTGAGAGAAATCAATGAAGAAATCCCGGAAGTAATCCGTGAAAGTAGCCCGGAGGAGTGGGACATTTGGCATGAAGTCATTTGGCCTAACGATCATTTGGCACGATGGACAATTGGCACATTCATTATGCCAAATGTCTTTATGCCAAGTAACCTTATGCCAAACGACCTTATGCCAAATGGCCTTATGCTAAATGACACAGACCCCCCTGATGCAGTCTCGAGAATAATGCGTGAAAGAATCCTGGAAGAAATCCCTAGATGAATCCCGGGAGGAATCGATGAAGTAATCCTAGGAAGAAATACCTTGAACCTTGAAGAAACTTGCATGAAATACGTCTAAGATGAACTTTCATATGTATAGAATTGATCTACGTTTGCCGTTTTCTTAACTGGTTGACGGAATCATAGTTATAAGATAAACTATACAATGCCTGCCGTACTATTAAAGTTACCCGCATTATCAAAGATACCCCGTTTTAGGTTCTTCCTTTTGCTTGCAGAGAAATCATAAATTATCAAACACACACTATGTAAATAAATATGACACCTATTTTGGTGCTGTTTTGTCATGGCTCAAAATAATTTTTAATCCTCTCATTTCACTTGTAATTTACCATCTCGATTTAAATGGCCATATGCTAAATGACACAGACCTCCCTGATGCAGTCTCGAGAATAATGCGTAAAAGAATCCTGGAAGAATTCCCTAGATGAATCCCGGGAGGAATCGATGAAGTAATCCTAGGAAGAAATACCTGATAGAATGCCGAAAATATCCCTGAAGGAATCCCGGAAGCAATCAATCTTGGGAGGAATTTACAACGGAATTCCGGAAGAAAACCCGGAAACGACCAATGATATGAACCGGCACGGGAATCACGGGAAAATGCGGAAAGAAATCCATGAAAATCCTGGGAGAAAACAGTGACTCACGCGAGAAATTATTGAATGACATCCTGAATTCCGGAAAATATCCTTAACTGAATCCCGAAAAGAAGTCCCTAAATGAATGTCGGTAGGAATTTTTTGAGTAAACCTGGGAAAATTCCTGAAGGAATCCTGAGAGGAGTTTTGGAAGGAATCCCGGGAGATATGCCTGAATAAAACCCGGGAGGAAACCTAGTAATATTCTAACAAGGAATATTTGATGGAATCTCAATAGAGGTTATTAACCTTAGTAAGGTCTTGGGGTCTTTTTTGACCTTTTCCGAATTTCAATTCGCTATAGCTTTTGTTTCGAAAGGCCTAGAAATGTGAAATTTTCAGACAATTATTTTTTTGTGGAAAACTAGCATTTCCATTCATCCAAAACATTGGACGACCCCTAGGGGAGCTCCCATAAAAAAAGTTACAAATAAGACCCTGGGGTCATTTTTGACCCCAAACTTTGAACGGCTCTCAAAAATCAGTGGCAGGGCCGATTTTGATTTTCTTTGGCCCAAATGAAAGCCACACATGTCTAGTTTTCAAAACCCCCGGAGAGTTCCGGATTTGGTCACTGTGGCCACCGGGAACCTGCTTCAACTGAAAAATGCCGCTTTAGAGACCCTAACTTTGGCAAGCTATAACTTTGCAACCAAACAAGAAATCAGAACCGTTCAAGAATCGTTGGAAAGGTATTCACGTGGACTTTGATTAAAGACATTAATATTGACTAATTCTTAAGAACCGGTTCCGGAAATCCGGAACATCCGGAAAGTAATGTTTTTCACGATAATGTGCTAGAAAGCACATATATATTATTTACAGGATAGAAGTTTTTGCATCAAACTTCTTTAGGCCATAATACAATCTGTCGAGAACTATTTCTGTATGTTTCTGGTTATGTCCCGTCCTTCTGGAACCGGTTCCAGGGATCCCACAAGATGGCCAACGAGTTGACTGTAACGAAATTGAACGGTTTTCCGCGCTAAACACATCTGCGTTGGTTAACTCATGATGAAACCTCAATAATTTTACATGCTCCATATTGTTGTGATATGTAAAAATATTGTTGGACATTGTGGTCTTATGTGGCCACCGGAGTGACCACCGGAGAAACCCGTATTGAGGGACTTCCATGTTTTTGCAACAAAGATAGGCATTCGACGGCTCTAACTTCATGATTTTTCATGGCCATGTGGCTTCTGGCATTAAATAGAAGAATTGACCATTCCGGTCTGTTTTGGCCACCGGAGAAATCCGTATTGACCACCGGAGAAATCCGTATTGAAGGAGTTTCATGTTTTTGCAACAAATATAGGTATTCGACGGCTTTAACTTCATGATTTTTCATGGCCATGTGGCTTCTGGCATTGAAAAGAAGAATTGACCACAATGGTCTGTTTTGGCCACCGGAGTGACCACCGGAGAAACTCGTATTGAGTGAGTTTCATGTTTTTGCAACAAAGATAGGCATTCGAAGGCTCTAACTTCATGATTTTTCATGGACATGTTGCTTCTGGTATTAAAAAGAACAATTGAATATTCTGGTTCGCTTTGGCCACCGGAGTGACCACTGGTGAAATCCGTATTGAGGGAGTTTCATGTTTTTGCAACAAATATAGGCATTCGACGGCTCTAACTTCATGATTTTTCATGGCCATGTGGCTTCTGGCATTAAAAAGAAGAATTGACCATTCTGGTCCGTTTTGGCCAGCGGAGTGACCACCGGAAAAAATCGCATTGAGGGACTTCCATGTTTTTGCAACAAAGATGGGCATTCGACGGCTATAACTTCATGATTGTGTACTATTTTGACTATTCTGGTCTGCTTTGACTCCGATGGCCACCTGGAGAAACATACTAGGGAACTCCTATGTTTATTTTTAAACGCTCATATTATCTAGATTTATCACCAGAAGCAGTCTTTCGATGGCTCAATTTTCATGCTTCGACACGCGACATATTATCTTTATGCTCAGTCGTTATTCTTATTGTTCAACAAGGTTATTCTGTAGTAGTGGCCATTCATGTTAAAATATACTGCGATTCTTGTAGTCTGATACTGCACTGTCAATGGTAATATGGTTAGTTCGAGAATTGAGGATAGTTTTACTTCGGTTCACAAACAAACCTTTCATCGTATATTTTGGTTAACACCACTTAACGTTTCGGTCGTCTATGTTCACTGTTCTTGAAAATCACATCGTTTCTTTTCATTATGTTTTTAGATATGTTCACATTATTTGTTAGTACTTGATATGCTTTCTCCTTTCTTGCTGGCTCTATTTTCTTATACTTACGTGAAGTCAGCTTTTTCAGAATGAAAAGTTGTCTTAGTTGGTAGGAGAAGGGCTTTCTTGAGGAAGACAAACAATGTTTCACTTGAATGAGGGAATTATCAAGTTCTGCAATCGAGGAATTCAGTCACAAATATTATCCATTTAGTGAGTTTTATGAACACTTCGCAATTCTTTAATTTTTTTAATAAAATTGATTCGTCTAGTAGTTTCAACTGGCATACTCGTTCTACGGAGGATTCCTTTCGAGTCCGACTGACATCAAGGTATACAATTAATAAAATGTGCATGCTGCCCAGGGGCAGAATTTCAAACCAAGTATCTCATCAATGAAGAATACAGTCCCTCCAAGTTTGCAGAATTCTGAGCTATGAGATTTTTAAAATTTGCGTGTTTACTGGTGCCACTTAGAGGCAGAATTCTGTCACAAGTGTCCCATTTTGTGCAAGTCTAAGTCATACTGATCAACTTTGCCGAAGACACCAACTTTCTAAGTTATCAGGATTCTGAGCTATGAGATTTCTAAAATTTGCATGGTCACTAGCTCCGCCTAGTGGCAGAATTGCGAAACAAGTGTTTATTGTTATGAAAGTTTATGTCATTCTGATTAACTTTTCCAAAGACACCAACTTAATAAGTTATCGGGGGGAGCTACATTAGTTTTGCCAAGCCGAAAAATTACAAAAAAAGTAGGAAAAAGACGAAAAAACGGTAAACACCACCTAGTGGCAGAATTTTGAAACATGTGTTTTTTTATGTAAGTTTATGTCATATTGCTCAACTTTGCCGAAGACATCAACTTTCTAAGTTATTAGGATTCTGAGCTATAAGTTTTCTAAAGTTTGCATGTTCACTAGTGCCACCTAGTGGCAGAATTGCGAAACAAGTGTTAATTTTTATGTAAGTTTATGTCATACTGAACAACTTTGCCGAAGACACCAACTTCGTAAGTTATCAGGATTCTGAGCTATGAAATTTCTAAAATTTGCATATTTACTAGCGCCGCCCAGTGGAGGAATTTTGAACTTCGCAACTCATCGTCAGTAAGTTATTGGCGTACCCAACAACTTTTCCGAAGACACTATCCTTTCAAATTATCAGGGTCTTGAGCTGTCGCATATCGTAACGTTTGCTTGACAACCTGATATGGTTTCTGTAGTGCAATTTAGCATCAAACTGTTGATGGTCCCTCTAGCGGCCAAGTTGCCAACTAATCCTATGAACCGAAGTTCTAAATGGTAGATCTTATCAAGCCCTAAAACTTTGCCGAAGAACTCTTAACACACCCGAGATAATATTCCATACCCCCAAAAGGCCGAAAACCTATAAGCTCTTAGTCTCCTATTAAGCGGATTCCTATTGCGCCCCCCGACTAGTGATCTTATAAGAGTCTCGACTGTATATACAAAGTTATAAAATAGGTTGAAAGAGACTGGCCAGGGCCAGGGATAAAACCCAGTGCCCAGGAGTAATCAAGAACATTAAACATCAAACCACAAAGTCCGTCAAATGCATCAGAGCTTTAATTCAATAAAACTTTCAACCACAGTATAGTAAAATTTCCACAACTGTCGTATACACAATATTTGCGACGATAAATAAATAACGTATGATGAACATCTAGCTACGCCTCTGACAACATCACGATTGGTAACCCATAAAAAAATCTTGCGCCTCGTTGTTGATCATCATCATCATATGCTCGATCATTATCCTCGTTTCGTTCCAACTACTGTGCGTGGTCTCCCAAAAACCAAACTGTCGTTAATTTATTCTTCATCATCACTTCGTCGTCGTCGCCGTCGCCGTGGACCGAGCCAGTGCCAAAACGGACCAGAATGGTCAATTCTTCTTTTTAATGCCAGAAGCCACATGGCCATGAAAAATCATTAAGTTAGAGCCGTCGAATGCCTATATTTGTTGCAAAAACATGAAACTCCCTCAATACGGATTTCACCGGTGGTCACTCCGGTGGCCAAAGCGAACCAGAATATTCAATTGTTCTTTTTAATACCAGAAGCAACATGTCCATGAAAAATCATGAAGTTAGAGACTTCGAATGCCTATCTTTGTTGCAAAAACATGATACTCCCTCAATACGAGTTTCTCCGGTGGTCACTCCGGTGGCCAAAACAGACCATTGTGGTCAATTCTTCTTTTCAATGCCAGAAGCCACATGGCCATGAAAAATCATAAAGTTAGAGCCGTTGAATGCCTATCTTTATTGCAAAAACATGAAACTCCCTCAATACGGATATCTCCGGTGGTCATTCCGGTAGCTAAAACAGACCAGAATGGTCAATTCTTCTTTTCAATGCCAGGACCCACATGGCCATGAAAAAACATGAAGTTAGAACCGTCGAATGCCTATCTTTGTTGCAAAAACATGAAACTCCCTCAATACGGGTTTCTCCGGTGGTCACTCCGGTGGCCACATAAGACCACAATGTCCAACAATATTTTTACATATCACAACAATATGGAGCATGTAAAATTATTGAGATTTCATCATGAGTTAACCAACGCAGATGTGTTTAGCGCGGAAAACCGTTCAATTTCGTTACAGTCAACTCGTTGGCCATCTTGTGGGATCCCTGGAACCTGTTCCAGAAGGACGGGACATAACCAGAAACATACAGAAATAGTTCTCGACAGAATGTATTATGGCCTAAAGAAGTTTGATGCAAAAACTTCTATCCTGTAAATAATATGAATGTGCTTTCTAGCACATTATCGTGAAAAACATTACTTTCCGGATGTTCCAGATTTCCGGAACCGGTTCTTAAGAATTAGTCAATATTAATGTCTTTAATCAAAGTCCACGTGAATACCTTTCCAACGATTCTTGAACGGTCCTGATTATTTGTTTGGTTGCAAAGTTATAGCTTGCCAAAGTTAGGGTCTCTAAAGCGGCATTTTTCAGTTGAAGCAGGTTCCCGGTGGCCACAGTGACCAAATCCGGAACTCTCCGGGGGTTTTGAAAACTAGACATGTGTGGCTTTCATTTGGGCCAAAGAAAATCAAAATCAGCTCAGTCACTGATTTTTGAGAGCCGTTCCAAGTTTGGGGTCAAAAATGACCCCAGGGTCTTATTTGTAACTTTTTTTTAGGGACTAAGGAAGGTTAAAGAAACCTCTAAAGTAATTTAATGAGAAATCAACCAAAGAGCCCCAATATTGGGTGGATCTCGGGAAGAATCCCAGGAGAAATATGCGAAGGAATTTCGGGAGGAATTCCTGAAAGTATTCTGGAGGAACCCCTATAAGACTTGAAGGAATGCCATGAGGAATCCTGAGTGAAATACCGGGAGGAATTCCAGGAAAAAATATGGGCCAAGGCCCTGCAGGATGCTCTGGAGAAATTACAAGATAAGTCCTAGGAGTATTCCATTGAAAATAATAGGGAAGAATTGCTGAATATTCTCATAGATAAATCTTTGCAGGGGTCCTTGTATGTAGATCAAAATATCATTTGCGGTAATTTTTAGCTGTAGATCTTACTTGAACTATTTTGTTGAAGACGCCATATTTATATCTTGTTCGCAGGATTTCTTACAAATAACTACACTACCGGACTAAGTTTGGCCAGATAAACATATTTGCAGAAAACGCCAAAATAATATTCTTCTGTTGAGCTGAGATATTATCAAATCAAATCAATTATGCTACAGCATCACCTAGTTAATCAATTTCTAACCAAAAATCATTTGAATTGAAGATTTTCATCCGTATGAACAACTCCACCGAAGACACAAACGTCAAATTTTGAGCCATAGTCAAGATAGGGTAGAAATCTACTTAGTCATATGCGCTAATTCCCGTCATATTAGACTAAAAATAGCCAATTATTTCAGATGTTCAAGCTTACCTTTGCCAATGGCTCATCTGATGGATTTTTTTTTTTTCTGTATTAACGAGATTTTTAGCCTTAGGCTAGTTCACCTCGGGACCCACGCCTTACTTCCCTTCCGAAGGAAGAACTCACATTTTGTGAGTTTGTCGGGAGTGGGATTCGATCCCAGGTCCTCGGCGTGATAGTCAAGTGTTCTAACCATCACACCCGGTCCGCTCCACTCATCTGATGGAAGCAAAAAGATCTCTCTCTCTCTCTTCTTGGCGTAACGTCCTCATTGGGACAAAGCCTGCTTCTCAGCTTAGTGTTCTATGAGCACTTCCACAGTTATTAACTGAGAGCTTCCTCTGCCAATGACCATTTTGCATGCGTATATCGTGTGGCAGGCACGAAGATACTCTATGCCCAAGGAAGTCAAGGAAATTTCCTTTACGAAAAGATCCTGGACCGACCGGGAATCGAACCCGTCACCCACAGCATGGTCATGCTGAATACCCGTGCGTTTACCGCCTCGGCTATATGGGCCCTCAAGCAAAAAGATGTAGACTATCAATAACCAGTCCCTACAGCACTAGCAATCCAATTACGAGTTAAATTTTTTTTCTCGTTTTGCGTACGACGGAGGCAACCGCACTAAAGCAGCAGCCAGCCGAATTGATCTTCATCATCGTTCAATTCTCATTTCGCCAGATTCACTTGTTGAACCAACCTTCAATTCACACGCTGCAAAAGCTCTTTGACACTTTAAAGTTAGATTTCACTGCGGCAAAGAATGCAGCAAAACTTGTTAGATTATTTAAAAAAACACTTTTTCCCCGTCGGGAAAATGTAAACAACAAGTTGTCTTCGTCTAGGGAGTATGCAAACAAAAGTGTGTGTGGATTTGTGGTATATGAAACATCGTATTTCACAACCACAGAGAAAGATTTCTTCGTTGCACTGTGATGGCGTCCTAGTTACCCTACTCTTCTCAATCCGATCCCAACCACAAAAATTATTCCGCTGACTTTCACTTGAATGCTGCAGACGTGATCTATATCTATCATTCTGGTTAGTACGTACATGTACGTGTATATCTATGTAGCATGCAAAAGACTCCTCTTTCCCTGTACTCTTGCAGTCGTCAGTAACACCTCTTTACAATGGTGGAATTTAACTTCCAGTCGACACTGACTGGGTGCCATACTTGTAAGGTGGCTGGGTTGGCTGTCAACAGGAACGGAATGAACATTTCGAGCCATTCGTCCCGAACGAACCGCAACTGACAGAACAGAATTAAGCTAATCAAGATTTGTGTAGTCAGTTTTTGGGGTGGATGGGAAGCAGACGGTTGCAGCGTTGGAAACTTGTAACAAGTGATAACATTTGTGTTCAAGTGCAAGTACAAGGGATTGATCGTTCGAGGAACATTATGGGTGAGTGGTGGAGCATTTCAGCAGAAGACAGACTGTGGGTTAAATAGATTAGGTAAATGTTTAGGTACCCAACTATCGGAAAGACTGTTACAACCATAGCAGTCGTTTATAAAACTCCTCTATCACAATTCTAAGACAAATCGAAATGTTGTTATTTTTATCAAAGTAAAATCCTTCCTACTTACTTTTCGCCTGATCCATATTCCCTTTCATACAGAAAACAGATCAAGACATTCAGAGCAAAAATAAAACAATCAATATCTTAAACCACCAGAAACCTTCCTTGATATATGCCCACAACCGACAACAGAACAGAACCGTTCCCAACCAATAAGCCAATTTCCACCGCTCCGGAAGGAATGTGTCGCACTGGGAATGCCAGTTCTTATCGTGTCTCGGTGCAGTGAAAAATTGCCACCACACCGCAACAGCGCAGCACCAACCAACCAACATAAAAGGCAGTCAGTAAACTGCCATTGCCATTGCCATGTGTCGTTGTCGTTGAAGTTGTGAGTGGGTGGCTGGTGGCTGTGGTGGTGGAAAGCGCTCACGTCACCTGTCCTTTGGGGAAACGATGATGTGATGGTTTCCCATTTTGGTTGGTGCTAGGCAGGCAGGTTGGTGGCCTAGAACTTGCATGCATGAGCCTGAGGCAAACAGAGACATTCAATGGCGGTGGAGGGAAGCTGACTTCTGCTGGCATTTTGTCGGAGAGCTTGAAGTAATGGATGCCATCGAGGGAATACTTCAATTGAAGATCTTTTTCATTTGAGATGGGTTTTGTGGATTGGCTTCAAGGGTGAATGATGCTTCTATGCCGCATGAATAAAAAAAATCAATTTTCAGTGTTAATATATTTTTAGACTCATACGACATGGCCCATGCTCAAAGGACCTGCCAGCACTTGGAGTTTTCGAGCAACGCGTGCGAAGGATGATCATGGGCGGTGTGGCGACCTCACTGCACTCTACAGCAAACCCAGCATCCAGAAGGTGATCAAAGCTGGAAGGATACGGTGGGCTGCCCATGTTGCAATAATGCCGAACAACAATCCTGCAACCCTGATAACGGTTCAGGTGGGTAAATACAAAAAGGCGTGGAGCCATTACCCAGTTATGCTCAATGTTTCAATCAATCATCGTTAATGATAGCGAACGCTCATTACAGCCAATTGACATCCAAACCACATAGTTATCATTCAATCCACTAAAAGCATCGCAGGGGCAGAAACAACACGCACATCATCGCTCGCTCGATAAGCGGAGTTAATTACTGTCGTTAAATCACTACCGCTTACGCGTACTAAAACAGCAATCACACAAAACGACCGGCACGGCACAAGTTTACATAATAAACAGGTGCCACATGTCGTCCAGTAATATGCATATTAGACTGGGTCAACAAAGTCGATTTTTTGGAACAAAGCTTTTTCGATTCATTTTAGCGTACAAAGTAACTGTGCAAAATTTGGGAGCGATTGGTTGCTTCCCCGTATTCCGCATTGCGATTGAAATTTGTATGGAATTTTGTATGGGAAAACGTGATTTTTTGCATTTTTCTCATTAATTGAAATTTTTCTTCTAAAACAATCTAACCAATGACGGTAAAGTATAGCCTAGGATATGCCGAAAAACTTTGCCGAAGACCGCAAAGTGATCCGACACTTGTGAAAAAAGTTATAACGTACAGATTGCCCGGTGGTGCTTAACATTTAACATGTAAAGGAATAACATCAATAATAAAATCACAATTTTTGGCCTAAGTTACCAGGCGAATAACTTTTTTCACAAGCGTCGGATCACTTTGCGGTCTTCGGCAAAGTTTCTCGGCATATCCTAGGCTATACTTTAACGTCATTAGTTACATGGTATTGAACAAAAGAATTCAACTTAAGAGTAAAATGCAGAAAAGTACGTTTTCCCATACTAACTTCCATACAAATTTCAATCGCAATGCGGAATACGGGGACGCAACCAATCGCTCCCAAATTTTGCACAGTTGTTTTAGGCGCTAATACAGATTGAAAAAGCTTTGTTCCGGGATGATACAATCAAATTTAAAGTTTCTCCATACAACGTTGACCCACTCTAATGCATATTAATTCTGTTGGCTTGGCGTCGTCATCGCCGTCGCTGTCCTGGTGCCTACCATCCAGTGACACTTGTGAACTTGTCAACCCTCCTCGTTAGCATGCGTCACAGCTTAACTGCACTCACTATCAATTTGATAGTGAAACCAGTTCGGGGAGCATTAATACGCCGCACCAATCATGATCCGAAAAGACAAGCTGCTAGCTACAGGTTGGCTTCGATGTAATGAATTCGTGATATTGTAAAGCAATTAGGCATTCAGTGCAATGCTAACCGTAAATATCCTATTCCAAAACGCAAATATTTTGATGGATATGATTTTCTGGCGAAACAGGAAGAACGAAATATATTTCTAATACTGTTTTTCTTCGAAATTTTTCAAACTTTAGTATCGGATAATGTTTCTAATAATTTAAATATCCTGCCAAAATTTAAGGCCTAATAACACACATAAAAAATATTTAAAAAACATAAAAAAATGACTTTTTCTCAAAGCTTGCCTACAACCTTCTTTCAAGATTTCTCATGACTTCCTCACCGAGAATTCCTGATATTTTTAGTAGATGTTTTATACTATCTTGGCGTGTACTCAGCAGAATGAATCCCAAAATTTGTATCAAATTCCAAATACAGGTCATTGTAATGCTTCGGCAGATTACTGACAAGATGTGTGATAAGTTATTTCCAGTGCTGTCATGGCAAAATCAGAGCTAGTTAGTCAAGGTTCCCCGATTTTAGCGCCCCTTCACTGGTACATTCCCATGGATTAATTCCTGGAGGAATCTCTGACGGAACTTCTGAAAGAATCCATGGAACAACTATTGAAGAAGTCCCTGCTGAAATTTCTGAAGTACCTCTAGAAATATTGAAAAAGTCTCTAAAGATATTTCCGATAGTATCGCTGAAGATATTTCAGAAGGAATTTACAAAACAATCTGAAGTCAATTCTCAATGAATTCCTGAATAAATTTCTGAAAAACAGGAATATTTTAAGAATTCAAAGATGGATTTTTTGACGACATTTCAGGAGGAATACTTGAAGAAACACCTGGGAGCTTCTGATGGAATATCTAACAAAACCTCTTGAGATATATTTGGAAAAACGCTACAGAAATCCTTTAAAATCATAGACATTTTTTTATGAATTTAGAGGTAATCCTGGAGGATTTTTTAAGAAAATACATAGAACGGCGGAATTTCTGATAAAATCTCTGTGTGGCTTTCTATTTTTGAATCTTTGCAAGAATGTCTTCCAGCCTTTCCGTGAGATTCCTTATAAGAATCTCTGGAAGAAACTGTAGAAAAAATTCTGAAGGAATTCTTGGAGGATTTTCTAAGCCTTCCTAAAAAGAATATTGTAGCATTTTCTGGAAGAGAAATGACTTGAAGGAACATCTAAAGGAATGTGGAGAAGCCTTGGGAATTTCCTTAATAATTTCTTGATGAATTTCTGAAGACATCCTTGGAGATAATTCTTTAGAAAGTTTCTGAAAAAATTTCGAAGGACTTCTGATTTTCTGATTCTTAATATATTCATGAATCATTTAAAAAAAATCCATGGAGCATTTTTGAGAAAGTTCTTGGAAGGATTTCTACATGAAGGATTTGAAAAAATCCAGAGAAACCTTTTTGAAAAAAAAAATCTGAAGCAGTTCGTGGATGAATTTCGGAAATAATTTGCAAGATTTTTTGAAAGGGATTCTGGAAGTATATTCTTAAGGAATCCATGCTATATTTTTGGAAGATTTTCTTAAGAAGTTTTTAGAGAAATTTCTGGAGGACATTCTTAAGTCCAAATGAATCCCTAGAAGATTTTGTGAAAGAATTTCTGATTGTTTTTCTTTAGGATTTCCTGGGTGATTTTTTTCAAAGTAAATTTACGAGGAGTTTCCAAAGGAGTCTCTGGAAGAATTTCTTTAATAATCCCTGGGAGATTTTTTTTTCAGGAACTAGTGAAAGATTTTTTAAATGGATCATGGATGAATTTCAGCAAGGGCTCATGGAAGAATTATCGAAAAATCTGTGGAAGTTTTTTCAAAGTAATCCTTGAAGAAATTTGTAAAGAAATCTGTAAAGGAAATCTGGAGATATTTCTGAAGAATTTATTACGAAAAAATAATGAAGCACTACAAATGCACAAAAATATAACATATTGGAATGGAACATTACAAATGTGTTATAAACTAGGACAACACATTTGGACATGTACAACACAGAACATAAATTTTGCCCGGTTACCCTAGTGGATACCAATGTCCGATGTCGAGGATGTCGAGGTTTCATTAATGTTGTTGGTCCATCATGAATCCTGTAATCGTATTTCCTCTGGCAGGTTGCCTTTTGTTCGCAGCATTGGTTGCTTTCATAGCTTGAGTTTTGTCTAGGAATTTCTAATCCTAAGGGGCATCCTGAATCAGATTTTAATGTGAGACGTCTCCCTATTGATGTCTCTGTTAGGGAAGTCTTCTAGTTAATATCAGTGCCCGACATGACCTAAATGTAGGCCATCAATAAGAGACAGATGATATTTCAAGATGCTCTATCACTTCAGAGCATAACAAATATGCATTTCACTTGGGAAAATATAACGTAACACAAAAATAAAATTTGTAACAAATTTATGAGTCGAATTTATAGTCAACGCCATGAAAGATTTTCTAAAAGCACCCCTCGAAAAAATTGTGAAGGAACCTCTAGGGCAGCTTCTATAGGAATATCTACAGATAATTCCCGAAAAGATCTCACAATTTTTCAATCCCAAGAATATTTCTGACAGAAGTTTAAATAAATAGAATCCCAGAAGAAATCTTAAGCAAACACCAGAGAAAGTTTTGGAAAAATCCTTGCAAGATCGTTTGAGGGAATGCTCAAAGGAATTTCCGAAAAAAAATTCGAAAAAAAAAATCTAGAAAAGTTTCGAAAAAATAGGGAAAATCTCTTAATGGTTTTCTAAGAAAATTCCTGGAAGATTTGCTGCATAAACTCATACACAATTCTTTGTGAAACTTCTCAAGAAATCCTTAGTGGAATTTCTGGAGATATTGGAAGTTGCAATGAGAATTTCTGGTGAAATCCTTGGTGGAATTTCCAAAGAAACCTCAGTTCAAATTTTTGAAAGAACTTTTGAAACATTTTCTGAAAAGCTCAGGAATAGTTTCTGAAGGCATCGTTGAAAGTTTTATTAAAGGATTCACTGGGTATACTTTTGAATAAATGTCCAAACATTTTTCTCTCAACGAATTTTTGAAAGAATCCCCGTAGGTATCTCTGCTTGTACCTAAGAGACGAACCAGCTGAGGGCTGAAAATCGCTTGTATTCATGAAAATTTTTTGAATAAAAATTGAAGAATTTTAGAAGTAAATCATGTAAGATGCTTTGAAAGAATTCTATGTTGAATTTGTATAATGGGAGGAGTTCTAAACAAATCCCCGAAGAAAATTTTCGAATGTTTTCACGGAAGAGTTTTTGAAAGAATCGGTGAGGGAATTTTGGCCGAACAAAAATGTTTCCGAAATATTTTTTTTTAATTTTTTAAGAAGAATTTCTAAAGAAATTTTTGGAAAGTTTTCCAAAGGAACCTCCAATAGATTCTCCAAACGTATGCCTAGAGGAATTTCTAAATAAATATCCAGAGGAACTTCCGAAGCAATCCCTGGGAGAATTTCTCAAACAATCTCTGAAATGATTTGTAAGCAATCATGGAGGAATTGGTGAAGCAATTTATGCCAGATTTCGTAAAATAATTCTTTGTGACACTTTTGGAGGAACACATGGAAGATTTTCTGCAAAAATCTGTAACATGATAAATATAACACAACCAGTAACCACATTCTATCAAATGCTTGTCACGAATCTCCAAATTTCCAATGGAACCCCTGGAGGAGTTTCAGAAGGGATCTCTGGCGGAGTTTCTGAAGCAATTCGTAGAGGAACTTTTATGAAGCAATTCGCAAAGGAACTCCAGGGTAAATCCTCGGTGACGTTTTCAAAGAAATCCTGGAAAAGTTTCTGAAATTTTTGTTTTTTTTTGGAACATTTATGCAAATAACGTTATTGTGTATGTTCATTAGACCTGTTCACTTTGAAACTTTTTTTCTCCAATTCTCCGTGACACATCAAATTATCAACCCACATGCAAAAACAAGTCTTCAGTCCAAAATTTAGCCAAATTGATAAAGATTTAAAGGTGTATCAAATCGATTTTGTGTTTTTTTAACCGTTTTCACAGAAATTTACTCATAAATCCAGAAAATTGCTCCGAAAGGGTGCCGAAAATACCGTTAGGATATAGTTAGTACAATACTCTACAACTTTGTCGAAGATACTACGGTGTTTAAATTGCTTATTTCGAAGCTATTCAATAATTTTAGTTGAGAAATCACGAAAAAACACGATATTTTTACGATTTTACATATATAAGTCGTGTAATTTTACATTACTTTACGTGACTAAATAAATTAGCTATTTCTCCTTTGTGTAACGAACATTTCGTCCATACATCGTTTTTGTGTTGGAATTCGTTTTCAATGACTTATTATCAAAAGTATGTCACGTTGATACTAAAAATCGCGTAGAGTTGCCAGCACGAATTAAAACAAAGTTACCCATGATTAAGACGTCATGCCATCGTATTCTAATGTCTTTTGATTCAAGTATCAGAGATGGCGCAGATGATAAGACTCGAGCCTGCGGATCAGAAGGTCCCAGGTTCAAGCTCAAATACATAATAAACTTTTTTTCTTTCTTTGTAGCAGTTAGGATGATGAATCTGCCATGAGCCATGACCCATGACTTACACGCAATCTCCCAAATAATGATGATCGGGACCTACCAATTAAGCCCATTCCAGGACTAGCTAGATATTTAGTTTACTTGTTGACAAGAAATCGTGTCGACGAGATCAGCTGAACGAAATATTGGACATCTGTTTGATACCGATTATTTTAGCTAAAACAATACGATGATGGAACTGCTTCTGGATGCAAAATTTATCATACAACTGTGGAGATTACTTGCTTCTATCTAGCCACAAGCAAAACAACTACACGGTTTCGAAACAAGGCTATGATTCCGAATTGCAATGAGATGCAGAGCGTAGTCTCATTAACTTATAGCTGGATCGAGACGCAAAAAATCCTATTCCAGGGCTCGAACCTTGAATCTTCGAATCGGCAGTCTCATGCTCAACCATCTACACCAAATTGAAACTGATGCAGATGCGACAAAGAAATGTAATGACGTTTTAATCATGGGTAACTTTGTTTAATTTTGTACTGGCAACTCTTTGCGATTTTTAGTATCAACGTGACATACATTTGATAATTAGTCAATGAAAACGAATTCCTACACTAAAATGATGTATGGACGAAATGTTCGCAACACATAGGAGCAATAGCTAATTAGATTAGTCACTTAAAACAATGTAAAGTTAAATGACTTTTACATGAAAAACCGTAAAAATATTGTATTTTTTCGCGATTTTTTAACGAAAATTGTTGAATAACTTTGTAATAAGCAATTTAAACACCGTAGTGTCTTCGGCAAAGTTGTAGAGTATTGTTCCAACTATATTTTAATGGTGTTTTTGATACCTTTTCGGTGCAATTTTCTGGATATTGGAGTACATTTTCGTGAAAATGCTCGAAAAAAACACAAAATCGATTTGATACACCTCTAAACCTTTATCAATTTGGCTCATTTTTGGACTGAAGACTTGTTTTTGCATGTGGATTGATAATTTGATGTGACACGGGTAGGTCAAAAAAAGTGAACAGGTCTAATGTTAATTACTCAAAATATTGCCTTTTGAATTAACCATACATATTTTGGAGACAAAAGATTTCGATCATAACAAGCTAGCGAGGTAGTGGTAATATATGTCAAAAACGCCAAGCCTTTTATCAAAATAAAATAATATATAAAAATTCGTTTCGATTTTATAGACATTTTGAAAATTGAAATGCCCACTAAATCGAGGTACACTGCAACCTCTTTTTATGTACCTGACTGGGACTGCATAAATTAAAAATATCCATAAATTAAAAAGCCATAAAAAGAGAGAAATCTGTGTATAGTTCGTGACAACAGGTCTTGCTCCTGGGCATTTGAGGTGGGGCTAAGAGGGTTTCCAGAAAGTTCCCAAAAAGCCCGAAAAAGGGGGTTTCAAGGGGCTTCAGGGGCGTTTTAAGGGGTTGATTCAGGGGATTTGAGGAGCCTTTTGTGGGCGTTCTGTCACGATTTGTTGGCGTTTTGATGGGATTACAGAGCCTTCAGGGGCATTTCAATAGTATTGAGAGGGTTTCAGGGACGATTCAAGGAGCTTTAAGGGCAATTCAAGGGATCTCTGTGGGCATTGCAAGTGGTTTGAGGGACGTTTCAAGGTATTTCAGTGTACACACTTATTTTAGAGCCACTTATTCGGCTGTTCTATTTTCGGTAAAAGTTTGGATTACCGAAGTTCAGTACAGTTTTACAGAAGTTCGGCTATTTTTTACCGAACATTCGGTAAACATTACCGATGATTCAGTAGAGTTTACCGAAAGTTCGGTAATTTTTTGACGAACTTCGGTAATATGTTGCTGAACATTCGGTAATCGGAACTTTTACCGAAAATAGAACAGCTGAATACGGTACTTTATTTTAAGAGATTTTCGGGGTGTTTTAGGAACATGTAAAGGGTATTCCTAGTGGTTTTAGCGGCATTTTAGGGGCATTTAAAGGGGTTTTCAGGTGCGTTTTAGGGGGTTTGTAGACCCCATGCAAAGCGTACCGGGTTCCAGAGGCATTTCATTCCCAAATCCTCTTGAATCCCATGTAACGCACCGAAAAGTTCCGAAAACGTTTCCGTAGCGCCTCTGGAACCCGTCGAAAATGATCTGAAACTTCCTGAAAAGCCTCTAAAATCCCCCTGAACCCTTTGGATCCGGAGGGGTCAAATAAGAC
Source organism: Aedes albopictus (assembly GCF_035046485.1). Taxonomy (NCBI): domain Eukaryota; kingdom Metazoa; phylum Arthropoda; class Insecta; order Diptera; family Culicidae; genus Aedes; species Aedes albopictus. Next base: position 184,578,468 of record NC_085137.1, read on the forward strand.
CCCAACATAGAAAAGGCTGTAAAAATTCACATACTCATTAAAACAGAATACTGTCTTCGGCAAAGTTGTTGCAAATTAAGTCCTCTATTAGGGAAAAATAGAAATATTTTTATTTGAGACTTCATTGATAACCTAGAGTATCCTGAACACCTTGAAATTTGTAAAAACCAAATAATTGACATACCAGTTGTTCTAAAAGATGAACTTGGATATGGGTTACGATCATATGTATTAATATAACCTTCGTCAAGAATATCCAAACGTATTTTACACTCTGGGATGTTTTAGGTGTTCCAAACTGTACTGTAGTTAAGTCCTTCAAATCTACAAGAATAATTTTATGTATTTTCGCCATAAACAATAGAATTGCATAACCTACTGGGATCCGTGAAGCTCTTGACATCTAGAATGTCATTTATTAACACTATAGGGGTATTCTTGTTCAGCCAAAATACCTTAGAGTTCAGAACTTCAGGTCTACACTCGTAACAACAGCTATATCCACTATACTGAGTAACGTTGCATATTTATCCGTGGTTACAGGACCAATCTGAAGTCTTCTTGTTTATCATAAACCTTTAGGATATTCAGGGTCATTCAAACTGTTCTATAAGGAAGTCCTTCAAATGTACAAGTAAAGCTTTATGTGTTTTCACAATCTGCTGAGATCTGTTAAGCTCTTGAAATCTCAAATGCCATATAGAGACACCATGGGATTTTAGGTCAGACAAACTATCTTGGAGTTTAGAATTTCAAGTCTACACTCGTAACATCAGCCATATCTGGCATACTGAGAAGTTTAGCTCTTGACAGTAACAGTACTTATTCTCACAATGAACTATAACATTATACACCCAACTGTAATCTACAAATAATGCCGCTGGCATTTCATGAGTCATTCCAAGTTAGTTTTCAGCTATTCCAGATCAACCAAAACACTTCGGAGATCATTGCCTCAGGTCAACACTTGTGATAATAGCTTTTGTCTGTTTGTTAAGTAGTGCTATACCTACTGTATTCACCAAAGTATTTCGAGGTGTTGTTATACATTTTTGGGATATTATGGGCCATACTCACTGTTATGGAGCTTAGTTGATAAAAACAACCACTGGAACATGGGGTGGTTTCGTTTTAGATAGTAACGTTACATAACTAAATAAGATCCATGAACCTCTCAACTCTTAAGGGTCACTTCATGATAGATTTGAGATAATTTTGGTCAAAAAATCTTTCATGGAGTACACAACTTTATATCTACATTTGCAATGCTAGCCTGCTACACTAAATAATAATACATAATGAACGATGTTTACTTATAATCTTGAAAGACTAGTAGACATTGTTCCGTACCTTTGAAACATTTAAACATGTTCAAAGTTTTATAAAACTTGTTTTTTGAAATCTGCATTCGTTGCAATCGTTATTTGTTCTATAAAAAGTTACGATACCTAGTCTAGTCTAACCCTCCCAGATCTGTGAAGTTCTGTGTAACTCAGAGCCATTCCAAAATACCTTTGAGATATTTCAGGATTACTGAACTTCTTTACAACTAAGAAATTCCAGCTAAGCTGAAGATTTGACAAAGCCACATCTCGAGCACAAATCTGAAGACAAATGTGGGACGCGGCCGAGGATAAGAATTGCAGCCATCGGGTATTGTGGTGAAGAAATGTTGTTTCAGTTTCATTACAAATAAATAAAGTAGATACAATGTTGCATGTTGTCCATATTTCAGGGCAGTGCTGTAGTGTAGATGATAGATTTTAAACAATATAATGGTTTGGATAACCCTTGCCAATATGATTGTCATGATTGAACATACAGAAGAATTACTGGACATGATAGATTACATATCGTAGCTTTGTATAGTGAAAGAAGTTACCTTCACACTCGTAGACTTTAGGATCTGAACTCCAGAACAGTTTGGATGACCTAGGATATCCCGACTGATCTGATACTGTCTTTTGAACTTTCAGAAGACCTACTTGAGATGATAAATTACAAATCGTAACTTTGTATAGTGACAAAAGGTTACCTTTACACTCGTAGACTTTAGGATCTAAACACAGGAACTGTTTGGATGGGTTGGGTATCCGGACTGATATGATACCGTATATTGTACTTTCAGAAGACTTACTGGACATGATAGAATACAATTCGAAGCTTTATATAATAAAACAAAATACCGTTACACACGTAGACTTCAGCAACTGAACTCCAGAACAATTTGGATGACCTAGGATATTCCGACTGATCTGGTACTGTCTTTTAAACATTCAAGAAACTTACTGGACATGATAGATTATAAATCTTAGCTTTATATTATGAAAGAAGTTACCGTTACACACGTAGACATCAGGATCTGAACTCAAGAATTATTTGGATGACCTGGGAAATCCTGACTGTTATGATACTGTCTTTCAGAAGACTTACTGAACATGACAGATTACAAATAGTAGTTTTGTATAATTAAAGAAGTTACCGTTACACTTGTTGACTTTGGGGTAGAACAGTTTGGATGACCTAGGGTATCCGGACTAATATGATATTGACTTTTGTACTTTCAGAAGACTTACTGGACATGATAAAATACAAATCGTAGCTCTATATAATGATAGAAGTTATCGTTACACCCGTAGACTTTAGGAATGAAACTCAAGAACAGTTTTGAAGACCTAGGATTTCCAGAAAAAATATTCTGCATCGTATTCTACCCTTTCTATGCTGTTGAACACCAAAACTACAGAAAAACGTAGGAAAAAACTCTACAATAACGCTTGCATAAATTCCGGCTTCAAAGGGTTAAGCACCCTCGGACCCCATGTAACGCACCTAAGAGGCTCCGAAACCCCCGAAAACTCCACCGTAACGCCTCTGAATATCTGAATCTGAGAACTTCCTAAAATGCCTCTAAAATCCCCTAAACCCTGCTGTAACCTCTCGTGATACCTCAAAAGTCCCCTGTAACCTTCCTTTGCTTTCCTCTATAACACTCCCTGGCATAAATTAAAAGTGCATACAAATAACATGCATAAAAAGAGGTTTTATTGTATCTCGTACACACAATTCAATACCTACATCTCGTATGCATTTTGACAATCATTTTTTACAATATAGCATAGTTAACCTGTACTCCTTGAAAGCCCAATCAGTTCCTTGTTTTGAGCTTAATTTCAATCAGTAGTGGACGCCACCACCGTCACACCGTCCTAGTCGTCCCTCACCGTAAAACTCACCTGAAAGCAGAAACAAAGACGAAATGACATTGTTAGGTAGGTATCTAATGGAGATCTGGTCTATTCGAAACGAGGAGGCAGCTAGGTGTATGTGTTCACGAACGAAATTGTTGGATTAATTCTAAGACGTCGTCGTCGTGCAGTAGGAACCGGGAAGAGATTGGGAGGCTTATAAAATCTGGGTTCGATTTACGATTCCAGGCACGCACCGCATATTGTTTTGACTCAAATCAAGCAATTTACTTTCATTTCGGAATGCCTGGTGGTAAGATGAACTTGGTTACAGAGGATAACTGAAACGAAAATGAGTGTATTGAAAACAGTGGGTGGTAGGTGGAGGGAAGGAAATAGACAGGAATGGAGTTATTTGGATCTATTTGGATCGTTTTCATATTTTCTTAGATGATTTCTGGTGCTGGAGATATTTCTGAACGGTTATTAAATTCATTTCGAGGGATTATAAGATATGGAGATGTAACCTATATTACTATCAGAGTACCAGAAGAAAACACTTTTTGTGCTTCGGACATCATAACTTAAGGTTTTAGAAACGAGATTTCATATCAGCTTCAATCATATTCAATGCAGAAGATGGTAGCATGGTTGGTTAACCGCTAAAAGTATGAGATATAAGAATTTTTTGAAAATTTTTAGAAGTTGATTCTGATACTACTAGTCTCTGTCCTTGCTCTGATGTAAATGGAACGAAACCACTTTTCAGCAGCTCGACGATGAAAATTAAATGAATATCCTTTTGGCACGGAAACCAATCCATTTCAGCGTTTAGCACCCTTTCCCACAACCCTGAAGTGTTGAGAAAGAGCTTGAAGGTTTTTGGGGTTCTGCTTATCATTTCCCACAACAACCCCATCCGTTGAAGCATTTTAATAGAGCGTGGTGTAACGCAAGCGGCGGAAACTCAACAAATGGAAAATGACCTGAAACGCCTGTTCTGTTCGTCTGCCTGGTTCGGTGTGTGGGGAAAATTTTACGTTCGTGTTTATTTCAATGATGTCGTTTGCCGTTTTTTTTCTTCCTTCATTCCAAGGGGTTTCCTTTAACCGCATCGGAACCCCCACACAAACACACCTAACGACGATGCGATGCGAGGCGGTAAATTACCTTCCAAGGCTTCGTTCCTGCCCACCAGTAAACCGCTGCTGGCTCACCCTCTGATCCGACTTTATGCGATTGTTCGGTTGGATAAATAGTGGAAAGCGTCCGTTGTTCTGGCTATAGCTGCGGCAGTCAGTATAATTCCGTTGTTAGTCTGGCTGGCGCCAGTCAGTGGTGGACTCTGGGTCTGTTTCATTCACAAATTGACGATGGAGGTCTTGAGGTGGGGGTGAATGGGTGGGGATATGGTTCACAACAATGTGACCAAGTTATTGGTTCAGTACGATGCGTTATTCTTTTGGTGGAACTACACGCAAAACAAGAAAAGCTACCAAAAATTGAGATATGCCTTTTCTACCAATTTATGTATTAAAAACGTACAGAAAATGTGATAAATCATAATCCATTCGTTGTATTAAGATGCGCTACACGGTTTCAAAGCTTCCATACCACTACACACAAACACCTCCATTCAAACCCGAGAAGTTGAACCGGGTTGCGTCTAAAAATAACTTTCGCTTCGCTGCTGAGCTTCGCGTCCTATTGTCTACATGGAATTTTCCACTTGCAAACAGCAACCTGCTGGATGCGGGCTTTTCAGTGCACAATGGGTCTAGAGTCGTATTTACGAAGACAAAAATGTTTCTGCCAAGTTCTGCCATTTCTTTTTTTTTCATTATTGTGAAATGATTACGGTCAATCAAGTGTGACTTATCCAAAAATCTGCTGATTAACTATTCTCTATACAATATCAGAATGTTTTACAAAGTTATAGCAAATTTACAAAAATAAAACATTCGATTGATTTGATTGATTTGTCTTTATTAAAGAGACTTTCAGCCCTTGGATAAAACATTCGAATCATAACAACTTTTCGAAAAGTTTTCAATAAATTGCAACTTTTTTGCCTTTGGTCATATTTTAGTCGAGTCCAACGATACATGAAGACCAATACATTAGTCATAAACTTTCAAAATTTAATTTAATTCGGTTCGCTTAGTCCTAAGGTACAGTAATTTGATAAACGGAAGTCAAAAACTAGATATAGATAGAAGGGCTCTAATTTCGTGTAAAGTTGAATAATCAATCAAGCCCAAATTTGCACCAATTAAATCAAACTCGTTGAGGAATAAGTAATCAAAATAGTTTTGGTGGACTTTTTAAAAGGATACAACTTGCTAAAAATGTTTTAGGCAATTTTTAAAACTTAGCATGCTTTTGTATATACCACTAGGCGGTGCTAGAGGTCAAGCAAATTTTAAATTTAATATATCTCAGAATTCTGGTCACTTACAAAGTTGGTGTCTTTGACAATGTTGTTTGGTAGGTCAAGGGCTTACAGTTAATGGTCCACTTGTTTCGAAATTTTGCCACAAGGAAGCGCAAGTTACACATTTGCAAAATTATGGAAATGAATGTTTTTTTTCGTAAAGCAATCAAAAAGCTGTAATTTAGTTTTCTTTGAACATATTTAAGTCAAGTCAAAGGTTTTTCAAAGAGCTATATATTAGTCATAAATGTGCAAAATTTCATTTCATTCGGTTCACTTAATCCAGAGATATAGCACTTTAACGAACAACACTCAAATATGAAACATTTTACTAGAGTCGCTCCAACTTCATGTAAAACTAATCAATCGAGCTCAAATTTGTACCATTTATAGCTAATTAGTTGTGCAACTAGCAGATAAAATTTGAGAATATTCCCTACATATTATAGAAAGTTACAGGTTGCTGAATATATTCGAGATAATAAGTAAAAGATACATGCTTCTTCTAATTTGCAACTAGCGCCGTCTACTGGCAGAATCCTGAACCAATCAGCTAATCAACTGAAACGCCTTAATAAACCAAACAACATTGCCGAAGAAACAAATTTTCTAAGTAATCAGAGTTCTGAGATATATGGAATATAATAATTAATTTATCGTCAGCGTTACCTAGTGGTGGAATTTTGAATCCAACGGCCCATCACCAGTAAAACCTTGGCTGGCCTAACAACTTTGCCAAGTATACCGAATATTTAAGTAATCATGGTGCTAAGATGTACGGTACGTGATATCTGTCATACCAGAGACAAACAGACGTAACACTGATGAAATGTTTATACCAAATATCTCATCATCCTGGTTACTTAGAGAGTTGGTGTCTTCGGCAATATTATTTGGCTGGTCAAGAACTAACAAATGATGAGTCGTTTGATTCAAAATTCCACCACAAGGCAGCGCTAGTGAGCAAACAAATATTATATTCCATACATCTCAGGACTCAGATCACTTAGAAATTTGATGTCTTCGGCGATGTTGTTAGGTTGGTTACGGCCGCTCAGTTGATTGGCTGATTGGTTCAAGGTTCTGTCAGTTGGCGGCGCTAGTTACGAATTAATTGAAGCATGCAACTTTTATTTATTATTTCAAATATATTCAGCAAGCTATAACTTTTTCAAAAATGCACCAAACATTCTCAAATTTTTCCTGCCAGTTGCACAACTAGTAAGCTATAAACGGTACAAATTTTGGCTCGATTGGATAACTTTACATAAAATTGGAGCAACTCTAATAAAGTAGTTCATATTTGAGTGTTCTTCGTTTAATTGCTATATCTCTGGATCAAGTAAACCGAATGAAATGCGACATTGCACAATTATGACTAATACATAGCTATTTGAAAAACCTTTGACTTGACTTAGACACGTTCAAAGAAAACAAACTTACAGCTTGTTGATTACTTCACGAAAAAATATCAATCATTTGAATGATTTAGCAAATGTGCAACTAGCGCCGCCTAGTGGACCATTATAACTGTAAGCCCTTGACTCACTTAACAACGTTGTCGAAGACACCAACTTTCTAAGTGGTGAGAGTCCTGAGATATATGAAATTTAAAATTTGCCGTTTATTGTTGGAATTTCTAATTAAACGATCCATCACTATCCATCATGGCATCGCACATAAAATTATTAGAAAGCAGATTTTTGAATCAGTTTAACCAGACGAACCACCCAAACATAACAATAATAGGGAATAGGGTCAACAATTGAAAATAAACTTTCTAAAACACAATATGTGTCTTAAAACTTAAAGCTGAAGCTTAAACAGTTTTGTCTTCGCAAATGCGGCTCTGGACCCATTGTTCAGTGTGGCGGCTGTATCACTTCCATCACCAAGCCACGTTTGTGTTGATGATGATGGCTTTCAGCCTCGTGTCTATCCATGTGCAGTTGTAGCCGTGCTGGTTAGAGCGCAGGGTACTGTGAATCACCATTACAGTGCCTCGGTTCGATTCTCGCCGCCGCCCGTATTTCTTTTTAAACATGTATTGGTATTTGATGCCGCCGCTGCTGCCATGATCAGTCTAAAAATAGAACAAATAATGAGAAACCAGTGCGACAGAGCACACGCACACATGCGAAATTTTCCTTTTCCAGATTCTAGGAAGCCAATACAATTTTTGGTATACTGCCACCTACCAATTTTTGTATTTGCAAGGCCCTAATACAATATTTGTATATGTTTCATACCCAACTGTATTAGAATCTGCCAATCTCAGGTTGCGTGTAGAGTAAGTTTTTGGCTGAGGTTAGTTTAATTTTCTAATGGTGCAACAAACTGATTTTGACAAGAATCTCATTATTTATGGTAAGGGGGTGACCAAAATGTTTGGGATAGGCAACTTTTTTTCTCTCACAAAAAAAGTTCATCAGCTTTTCATAGAGTGCATCAAAAATTATCATATTTTGACTGTTTCATACTTTTATATGATGCACTGGTACAAATTTGAGCTCGATTGGTTAATCTTTTTTTTTATCTAGTTCATTTATTTGGGGCTCATTCACGTTTAACGCTTTGCGGAGCCAAAACTATTTTTTGTATTTTATGTACAAATGTATTTCTTGAACAACATAGTTAGTATGGAACGGGGCCAGGATACTCGTCGCAGCTCGAAATTAGTTGGTCACATATGCTTTTAGGATGGGCGTGGTAAGGACTGGGGGTTAGGGTTCTCTGAAGCTCATCCGGGAGGTATGACGTAATGGCGTATTCGTTGTCTTCGTATTGGTTAATCTTTCGCGAAGCATTCTCGTAAACACTATTTTTTAGACACCTTATTTTTGAACTACCATATCTTGAAAACCAGTGAACCGAATTGAATGAAATTTTGAACGTTTATCAACAATATATTAATGCTTCATAAAAACATAGGTCCTTTTTGAACGTAATCATTGATTGACACTTTTTGGATCTTTCTCGAAAAAATGTATTTTTTTACATCAATGTCATTAAATTTTAGTTTTGATATTCAAAGATTTTCTACTTCTGTTCTCAAGATATCTCTAAGAAGATATAATCATGGATTTGCCTATTTGAATTGAAGAAAAAAACACATTTAGTAATTTGTGTGTGGTGTTGTAAATTCGACTTATTTTTTACTTTATGGGTGAAATAGTCAAACCGGTATAATCGCATTCGTCGAGAGAAGATAATACATTTTATAGCATCGTATCAAGTATCAATATACTGTTGATAAATGTTCAAAATTTCATTCAATTCGGTTCACTTGTTTCCGAGATATGACAGTACAACCGTTCGCGAAAGATTAAATAATCAAGCTCAAATTTGTACCATTGATGCACATATAGTCGGCGTTAAGTCAGAGAGGACCCTGTGTCTTTTTCTTAATTTCGAGAAAAACGACTCTATGAATTTCGAGGTTTTCAAAAAATTTTCTTGTAATTTTCCGATAAATCTTGATAACTATTCATCGAAGCATCACTCTGTATTGATTGCGAAAAAAAGTAAAATGAAGTTTAAAACAAAGTAATTGCTAAGTAACTGATTGTACTTGGTCCACTCTGACTAAACCATTTTCGAAAAAAAAACTACAACCAACTACGTTATGCACTCAAGTTCTTCCATATATGATAAAAAAACCCACAAGGAGGACGAAAATTTACAGGAGTGTTGTATATGTAAACTGAGGGTTCAAAATTTTATATTTTTTCTTATAATGCTGAAGATTACATTTTACAATTTATATGTTCAGTCAGAGTGGTCCAAGTACAACTGTTCAATATCACATGAATGATAGTCAGCAAACGACGTATTTAAGAACTCTTGCTAGAATATGTAATGGATAACTAATTTTGAATGTATGTTCATAGTTCGGCAAGTTTTGTAATATTGTAGTTACATAGTACATAAAAATTCATTCAGAGCACTGGCGTTTTTCAAAACTTTGTTCAGATAGAGTGAACGAAGTAAAATTTTCAAAAACCAGTAAAATATATTTCTTTATAAAACGGGAATTGGTGCATTTCAAAATGATGCCCAACAGCTACTAAACAAAGATATTTTGATTTTGAAAGGATTACGAAGAATAAGGTAATTCCAACTATTTTTCTTAGAGACACATGGTCCACTCTGTCTGCACGGAAAAAGCCACAATATAGACTGTTTCAGAAATTATAAATACACTAACGATTAACTGCCATTTCAATTTGAGCATAATATCCAAAAAAGTTTCTTCTAGCTCTTATAGTAAACATGCTAACGAAGCAAATAATACCAATTTTGTTGATGATTCTGGTAAAAGGTCAAAAATAGGGCTCTGTAAAATAGATGATTAAAATTTGAAGTTGCACAAAGTGGTAAAAAATGTAACATAGTATAAAAGAAAAAAATCTCACAGATAAAATATTTAATTTCCAAACACAATCGATAATGTATCGATAATAAAAGATATTTCTCGATTAGTAAGAGTAATTTTCTCAAGAATCGAATAAGCTGAAAAAATAAGTATGTTTAGATTAAATGCGTTCAGGAAAGCTAAGAAACTGTGTGGTAGTTTTTATGTTCCGTAGAAAACCTTAAAAAATTAAAAACTTGATCTCCGAAAAAATGTTGTGGGAATGCTTTTATCGATTTTTCTCAAATTTTGATTAAGGCATTACTTAGACAACTTGTTGAGAGAGCGAATGTGATAAAAATTTAGATAATTTTTGGTATTTAGTGATAAATAATGTTGAAATCATTAAAAACACCTTTGTGCAAATGCAAATTTGAAAAATTAAGTTATTTGTTAGAGAACTCGAGTGTTCTTTAAAATATCAAGACAATTGAAAGGAAACATAAAAATATGGAGTACAATATGCTATACTCTGAAACAAGTTGGTAAAAAACATTAGAACAGCTCATTTAATTGAATTAACAAAGTGTATTTATAATTTCTGAAACAGTCTATATGCTTCAACACGGTGATCTTTCAAATACAATGTTTACTATTATAAAATGGATTTTAACGTGCTTCCTTGATTAATAATGATCAGAAAATGCGTTAGGGAGGCATATGATTTGGAAACGTATCACAGTTTGATGATAAACTATTTTGATTATTGGATTTTAACAAAAACATATTTTTTTTCAACTCTTTCGACATCAAGCATTTGTTCCACTCTGACTGCACACTATTATCGATTTTCGCAGTTCAATCAAAAGAAAATGTGAATGTTTCAAGTAGCTAATTGATCAAATGCCTTCAAAATCTCATTTTCGCCGATTCTGTCACATGGTCCCCTCTGACTTGACGCCGACTATAAGATAGGTTGACAAACCGGTGAAATTTAAGATTTTTCAATGCCCTCTATGGAAAGTTACAGTTTGTTGCACTTTTTTGTGAGAGAAAAAAAGTTGCCTATGGGTTTTTTTTTATTATCGTATAAATTGGGCCGAAGGGTCTCAGATTTTCAAAAAAACTTTTTTCACAGGCAGGGCTCATGGATATATGAACAAAACAAAAATTAGAAAAATCAGGGTCGCCTATTTTTCCGGAAAACTCAGTTGGATTTTTTTTGTTTTCCCCTGAGTAAGTGGTCTTTGAAAAATCATAACTCAAGAACAAATCACCGTAGAAGCAAGGTTGTTTCTAGAAAATGAAAGCAAATTTTCTCAGAAATCACAAAAAATATGAAATGGAAAAGTTTTCCACAAAATTTTCCACAGTTGGGAAAATTTGTAAAGAAATGCCGGAAAACTATGCCCGAACTCGTGAAAAATTTTCAAAAACATATTTTTGAGAAGGTTATTTCACAAGCTTTAATCGCTGAAATTTTTGGAATGCACTTTTTTTCGTTTTTGAGTTACAGCCAATTTTGTTGAAAAATCGACACCAACATTTCAAAAGGGCGTAACTGCTTTTGGAATCATCACCTTCTTTTAAAGCTGTGGATCATGTGTTATGATTTCCATGTTTTTCACAACAAGTACCAGATGGGAAAACCCAAGTAACACAGAAAACATCTTTGAAAATTAAATTTGAAAAAGATGTTGTAGTATGGTACTATAATCGAATTTGAACACATATTATGTTAAAATCACGTTTTAACTATGTTTGGCAATAACAAGTCACTGAAAAATCTTATCAACCTAACCATAAGTTAGAGTAACGTAAATTGAACGTTGATTGCACTAGCGTTTCGTATTATTGTCTGCTTTCAATTCAAGATGTTATAAGAAACATCAACACCACATAGTTATAACCTTTGCGCTGAAGTATGTTGAGAATACGTTAAGTTTACGTATTAAATACGTTGATGTATAAGTTTATCAATTCACTGTCTCTTCTCATTCGCTTGAACATTATTTATGAAAAATCGATTGCACTTGAAGCTTTCCAACTAATTCAACACTAATATTTTATGCTTTGCGATTGTTGATTGCCTGGACTTGATATTTTGTTGTCGTCTAGGCTTCAAATTTGCCTCACGGGTATAAGAATATTCACTTCTTGGCGATTGCGGAAGTCGATTTAGCCCTAATGGATTGGCACTTTGGGTACTTACGTGGCCGCTAAATCTCACTTATACATTCCCTGTTGTGCATTTGGACGAGTCGGACGTGTGCTCCGTATCTCACCACGCGATAGACCTCGTAGAAGTAGAGTTTTTTCCCCCGCAATTGCGGAAGGTTTTTTATATCGTGCATTCTCCTGCTTGTGCGAAGTGTAGTGTCGCAAGGTGGTATCCAGCGCAACGCGGAAGCGAGGTGCTTGCATCATCGTACATCAAGGTCAACGAATAATCGCATCCAAAAGTCATCATTATCGCCATCATCAGCCCCTCCGTCAAAAAAGAGGACGGCGGCGACGGGTGCGAAGGCAGACGCGACGGACAGCTTTACCATCTGCCTGCCTGTGATAAATATCTACCTGCTCCGGTCAGATAAGTATCACTCTTTCGATACACTCTTTTGTCCGCCCAATTTGTTTTGATCGCTTTTGTCTATTGTATCCCCAGTCCACATTCGACCACGTGCTTTTTTTTGACATCCATAACAGTGGTTCCCAAACTACTGTATACGGGTAAGGGTGTACAAACTGTAAATAACAGAACATTTTTTTTTTGTTTTTTTTTTTATTAGCTATTTTTTCTTTTTTTTCAATACCGTTTTTTTTTTGCATCCTACAGGGTGCGCTAAAATAAACATAAGAATTGAATTCGTATATTATTAGTACAAGTTTTTTTTTTTTTTTTTGCTTTATTTTTTTTCTATATATTATAAACATTGTTTGGTTTACAAACCAAACAGTTGTCGTCCTAAGGAAGAAAGTGCACTGTAAATACTTTAAGGTTTGTCTCTTCCTCTTTTGCACTTTTGAGTTATTTTCCATAAATTTGTTTCCACATGGACGATTCGATTGGAGGCGAAACGCCTCCCAATGATATCATTGCTCGTACGCGGTTTTATCAGCCATCTTCGCCTGGACCTTGGGTTGTCTATTTCCGGCGCAAATGCAAACCATTGAATATGCTTTTGATTTCTCGAGAGCTGACGCGTAAGTATCCTGGGACCGTTATTCACCAAGTGAAAGCATCCAAGCTGCGTGTTACCGCACCTAGCTACAAAGCAGCAAATGAAATTGCTCAACACGAAGCGTTTACTGTTGAATACGCGGTCTATGTGCCAGCACGAGAAGTGGAGGTGGAGGGGAAGATCCTCGACGAAATGCTGACATGTGAGGACATCAAGACCGGCTTTGGTCGATTCAAAAATAGGTCAATTCCTGATGTGGCTATCCTAGACTGTAAACGCTTATCTAAGGTTTCCATGGAAGGAAATAAAAAGGTGTACTCGCCTTCAGCGTTTTTTCGAGTGACTTTTCCAGGTTCCGTCCTCCCGGAATTTGTTGTAATTGATGGTGGTTTTTACCCAGTGCATCTTTTTAGGCCGAAGGTTTTTAATTGTACCAAATGCAAGCAGTTTGGTCACAGTGATAGCTTTTGCGACAACAAGCCCCGTTGTGGCAAATGCAACCAAGCTCACTTGGAGGACTCTTGCACACAGGAAGCGGAAAAATGTAGCTACTGTGGCGGAGATCCACACGACTTGCAAGTTTGCCCGGCTTACAAAAGACGCATTCGAAATGAGAGTCGCTCTATCATAAAGCGCTCCAAACAGACATATGCGGAGATGGTGAAATCTTTTAAAACACCAGATTCCGTGTCTGAATCAGCTGTCCCAGTTGAAAATCCCTATCAGGAGTTGTCTTCCGATGATCAGGACGATGGCGAAACTGATGAGGGTGGATCTCTTTCGGAGGTACACGCACCTGGAAAAAGGAAGTCATCATCTTCCCCGGGATTGCGCCGAAAGGTCTTTTTAAAGTCTTCCCTCAAAAGTTTGCCTAATGATAAAGGAGACGGGGTAAACTTAAAAACTCCGAAGAATCAGGTTCCTCTAGCTTCAGCTCCATGTTGTAGCAAGAACCTGTCACCCCCGTCTCCGCCTGTTAAATACACTTCAAAGAGAAATAATCGACAAGGTAGCAAGAAAAAAGCTACCAAAGTTCCTCGCAGTTCAAGCAAGCCTCCTAGACCCAAGCGAGGACTGTTTACTTTTAGGGTTCTCGTGGATCGCTTATATAATGCCCTCAGCCTTCCAGAAACATTAAGAGGCATTATTGATATGTTTATACCTACAGTAGAAGAATATTTTCGGAATCTGACACAATCATGGCCCCTCCTTGCTGCGATCATATCTTTCGATGGATAATTCATCAAGTGAGGTACAAGATATGATCACTGTGCTACAGTGGAACTGTCATAGTCTAAAACCTAAATTAGACCTGTTTAAGTTTTTGATTCACAACTCTGATTGTGATATTTTTGCCCTTTGTGAAACATGGCTTTCTTCTGAAGATGAACTCAACTTCCACGATTTTAACATTATACGCCAGGATAGAGATGACCATTATGGGGGAGTTCTTTTGGGGATCAAAAAGACTTACTCATTTTATAGAATTCCAATCGCGACTCATCCTGGCGTAGAAATCGTCGCTTGCCAAATAAACGTAAAGGGTAAAGAACTTTGCGTAGCTTCCGTTTACATTCCTCCAAGAATTTCAATTAACCGCCGTCATCTTTGGAATGCGGTTTCTGCACTATCACATCCAGTTTTAATTCTGGGTGATATGAACGCGCATGGTACAGGGTGGGGCGAACCATATGACGATAATAGAGCGGCCATTTTCTATGATTTGTGCGACGATTTCAATTTGAACATTTTAAATACAGGTGAAGTGACACGTATTGCATCTGACGGCAAAGAAAGTCGTCTCGACCTATCACTGGGGTCAAGCTCACTATCATTCGATTGCTTGTGGAAGGTAATCGAGGATCCTCATGATAGTGATCACTTACCCATTATAACCACCATAAAGCATAATAGTGAAAGGTCAGACCATCCAATTCAGGTTCCTTTTGACCTCACAAGGAATATCGATTGGCAAAAGTATGCAGAAGCGGTATCTTTTGGCATCGAATCATTCAATCCCCTCCCACCTTTGGATGAGTATCGATTCCTGTCTGAACTGATATATAAGAGTGCATTAGAATCACAAAAACGACGTGTTCCAAGTGCAACCTTCAAAAGAAGACCAGCCACACTAGGTTGGGATGATGATTGCACCCAGTTGTATCTTAAAAAATCTGATGCTTTCAAAACTTTTCGTAGGCACGGTACGTCAGATCTTTATCAAGAGTACGCAAAGCTCGAAAGACAGCTGAGAAACCTGCTGAAAGCGAAGAAGCGTAGTTATTGGCGACACTTCATTGAGGGTCTCTCAAGAGAAACTTCAATGACAACGCTTTGGAGAGTGGCTCGCAACATGCGAAACCGCTCTTCTTCTAATGAGAGTGACGAATACTCCAACCGTTGGATATTCAGCTTTGCGAAAAAGGTCTGCCCAGACTCAGTCCCAGCACAACCGATTTCTTGGGAAACATCCCCAAGAGACGGTTCTCTGGACAGACCCTTCACTATGCTGGAACTTTCTATGGCTCTTCTTTCATCAAACAATTCCGCTCCGGGATGCGATATGATCAAGTTCAATCTTCTAAAGAATCTCCCAGATATCGCGAAAAGACGATTACTGGACCTGTTCAACTCATTCATGGAGAACAACATCGTTCCGCATGAATGGAGACAGGTCAAAGTAATAGCTATTCAAAAGCCTGGTAAACCAGCGTCTGATCATAATTCATACCGCCCAATTGCTATGTTATCATGTTTAAGGAAATTGTTGGAAAAAATGATCCTATCACGACTCGATCATTGGGTCGAATCGAATAACTTGCTTTCAAATACACAGTTCGGGTTTCGCAAGGGCAAAGGAACAAACGATTGTCTAGCGTTGCTTTCAACAGATATTCAACTGGCCTTTGCGGAAAAGGAGCAACTGGCTTCAGTTTTCTTGGATATTAAGGGCGCCTTTGATTCAGTTTCCATAGGAATATTGTCAGAAAAACTGCACAATAGTGGACTTCCAGGAATTTTAAATAATTTCTTGTATAATTTGTTGTCAGAAAAACATATGAGCTTCAATCTCGGACAACTGACAACTTCCAGAATAAGTTACATGGGCTTACCCCAAGGCTCATGTTTAAGTCCCTTGCTTTATAATTTTTACGTGAAAGACATTGATAGTTGCTTGGAAGGACAATGCACGCTAAGACAACTTGCAGATGATGCTGTGGTTTCTCTAAAAGGCCCACATGCAGAAATGTTGCAAAGACCATTGCAAAATTCTCTAAATAATCTGTCAATCTGGGCAAGAGATTTAGGGATCGAGTTTGCTCCGCAAAAAACTCAATTGGTTGTGTTTTCTAGAAAGCGGAACCCAGCCCAACTGAAACTCAATCTTTTGGGAATAGAAATCGACCAGTCTTTGACTTCGAAATACCTTGGGGTCTGGTTTGATTCTAAAGGCACTTGGGGTACCCAAATCAAGTATTTGGTGCAAAAATGTCAACAAAGGATCAATTTTCTACGCGCAATTACCGGAACATGGTGGGGTGCTCACCCGGAAGACCTCATAAAACTTTACAAAACGACTATTCTCTCTGTTATTGAGTATGGCTCTTTCTGCTTCCACTCAGCAGCAAACTGCCACCTAATAAAGTTGGAACGAATTCAATACCGTTGTTTGCGTATTGCTCTCGGCTGTATGCACTCAACGCATAATGCGAGCCTTGAGGTCCTGGCAGGGGTGAAACCTCTCCAGAACCGATTCTGGGAGCTCTCGCTAAGGTTACTTATCAAGTGTGGAGTGAGCAACACACTTGTCATTGAAAATTTCGAAGAAATGCTCAGTCTGAACACTCAATCAAAATTCATGAGAATCTATCTGTTCTACATGTCATCTGATATAAGCCTACCAAGTTATAATCCTCCCCGTGTACACTTCACTAATGACAGTTCCTCTGTTAAATACGATCTGTCCATGAAACAAGCTATTCATGGAATACCAGATCAACTTCGATGTATATCTATTCCTCGCATTTTTAACGAAAAGTACCAAAATGTCAATTCCTGTAAGAGTTTCTTCACTGATGGGTCTCGCATAAATGGATCCACTGGTTTCGGTGTTTTCAATGAAAATTTCACCGCCTTCCGCAAACTTCAGGAACCTTGTTCGGTTTATGTTGCTGAGCTGGCAGCAATCAACTTCGCTTTGGGGATGATTTCCAACATGCCCGTAGACCATTTCTTCATCTTCTCGGATAGCCTTAGTTCGATTGAGGCACTCCGGTCGATGAAACCTGTAAAACATTCATCTTACTTTCTTACAAAAATAAGGGAGCAGATGGGTGCACTGGTCGAAAGATCATACAAGATTACCTTTGTATGGGTCCCCTCACATTGCTCAATTTATGGCAATGAGAAGGCGGACTCTCTCGCAAAGGTGGGCGCACAGGAAGGTGAGATCTATGATAGAAGAATTTCACATGATGAATTTTTCCATTTTGTTCGCCAGAGTTCTCTTCAAAGTTGGCAAAATGATTGGCGAGATGGCCAGCTGGGACGGTGGTTACATTCCATTATTCCTAATGTTTCTTTGCGAGTGTGGTGGTATGGTCTGGATGTAAGTCGCAATTTCATTCGCGTGATGTCAAGACTTATGTCCAACCATTACTCGCTAGACGCGCATTTACACAGGATTAACCTCGCGTTGAGCAATGTTTGTACTAAGTGCGGTTCCGGTTATGATGACATCGACCACGTTGTTTGGCAATGCCCGGATAATGACGCCTCCAGAGCGCTACTTTTGGATACCCTTGAGGCCCGAGGTAGACAACCCTTTGTTCTTGTGAGAGATGTGTTGGGGACCCGCGATGTCACATACA
Organism: Aedes albopictus; assembly: GCF_035046485.1. Classification (NCBI taxonomy): domain Eukaryota; kingdom Metazoa; phylum Arthropoda; class Insecta; order Diptera; family Culicidae; genus Aedes; species Aedes albopictus. The sequence continues at coordinate 184,596,497 of NC_085137.1, forward strand.
TGGGATGTATTTTCGACTTTCTTCGCTCTGCTGGTATAAAAGTTTAATTTGCTTGTGTTTTCTTCTCCAGTTTCTTTTTTCTCTGTTTTGTCCTCTTTGTGTTACCAAGCTGCTCCTGGCCATCCGGAAAACCAAGTCCCACAACAAGTTGGTACCAACACCACAAGGCACCGAATACGCTAGCAAGATGCGATTCACCCCCGGATGAGCAGCAGTGAAACCTTTGGCCCAATCCTTACCCTGTCCATCCCTCAAAATGTGACCTTCTAACCTCGAGCTGCCACGAGTACCCTGGCTTCCACCCATTACTAACAGATATCATTAAAAAGTTATTACTCTGTATAATGTATACTATTAAGTACAAAGAAAGATCCTCGGCTCCGTAAAGCGTTATACGCGATTGAGCCCCAAATAAACGAACTAGATAAAAAAAAAAATCTCACTTATAAACACTTATTTTAATTCCGCGAAACATTTAATATCAAAATAATTAGATTGAAGTCAGAAACTGCACTACAGATTTGTTATTGTTATACTTATGTTCAGAACAGGTATTCAAAAACAACAATCACATCGTTGTTTACTATTTGGAAAAGGATGTTGAAAAAACGTTATTATGATGTTATTTCAATGTATTTCATTCCATTCAAGAAGTATTTGACAAACATGTTGTTGTGATGTACAACCGATGTTATTTGAACATAATTCTAATATTCTGGATTCTTTCCTATCAGGACTGACAGATTACAGTGCCTGCTAAAAAGTTTCACACTTTTACACAAATATTAGCCGTTAGTTCATGTACAGATATCCATAAAAAAAAATTATTTAGCGCAGTTCAAACATTCAATGAAGTGATTAAATTTCCTTATTTATATGTAACGAATACAAGCACATGTTTAGTACTGTGATTAAAAATAGCATTTCAAAACTTCCAGACGGTGCTGTCTCAAGTAGCCACCATGTTGCATGTCTGATTTTTTTTTTAAATCTCACAAAAACCAGTGAGATAATCAAAATCTCCATTCTTACTATCGATCTGATGGAAAGCGAATGGATGCATGAGAGGTGAATGTATTTATTTCACCATAAATTTTGAATGGCACATGAAATTAAGTCATAGTGACCGAACATCGAGATGATAAATTACAAATGAAATGTAAGGCTGGAAAATTATTTTCAGCCATTACTAAATAGTACATAATAGGTGTCAAAATTATTTGCAGTGTTCATTTGGTAAATCGTGATGTTTCTGCTACCAAGTCTTTACGATATTGCTAAGAACATATTCGATACTTAATGTTATGTTATAAGAATGTATTGAAAAACATCTTTTGTAACATCATAAAGATGTTTTATAAGCCGCCATTTTTTGCGCTTTTTCGGTGATATAAGTGTACGAAAATAAGTTTTCCATATTTAGAACAAAACATTGACGTTTGTATGAGGCATGTATTATATACATTATTACAACAAGTTGTGTTACTTGGGAAACTCTCCTTTTTCCGACAACCACGGTGGTTTGAGTGTAAGGGAGGCAGTACGACCTACAGCTTTGAAATAAGGTATTACTTCCAAATGCAGTTACGCCCTTTTGAAATGTAGGTGCCGAAATGTCCAAATGTGCCATATAAGCCTTTTCTTTGAAAAATCATAACTCAAGAACGAAGCATCATAGAAACAAGGTTTTAATGGAAATAAAAGCAAATTTTCTCTGGAATCCAAAAAAAATATGAAGTGGAAAAAATTTTCCACAAAATTTTGGTGGGCTTCTTACAAATTTTTTACCTGGGATTCAATTTCCTTTAGAAATTTATTGCTAGGATTGCTCTAGGAATGATGCTGGGAAACATCCAAAAATTTCTGGTAGAATCTACCAGGATGTTTTGCTGAGAATTTTCAGCCAATTTCCGCTGTTAGTCCTCGAGGAAACCAAGGAGGACGCTCAAGAGGAAATTCTAGAGCAATCGCTGCTGAAAATATTTAAGAAATCTTTGCAAGAATTCCTCGATAAATTCTAGTAGAAATCTCTGCTGGCAGACTGAGTGTGCCAGTTATCGCCATAGTGGTTCCTTATTTGACCATAGTGGATATTTAAGATATTTCAAAATTTTGCTTCATTTCAAGAGTTCTAATGACAAGATACATTTAAATTCTTGCTACAAAACATTTATAATAGGTCAAAACTTTCTAAATTTCCACAATGGCCAAGTAGGGAACCACTACGGCCATAACTGGTGAATTTACCCTACTCTTAGAGAAAAATCTAAAGGAATCCTTGAAGAAATCTCTGGAGCAACCTTGAAGGTATCACAGAGGAATATATATATAAGAATAAGTATAAATACTTGGAGAATCATCTGAATCAATTCAATAAACATTTTTAGAAGAATCCCATCAGACATTTGTAGAGGAATTTCAAGAGGAATGCCTCCAGGAATATATGATGGGCTACTCTAAGGGATTCCTGCTGGGATTCCTGATGAAATACCTTCGAGGCACTTCTCCAAGCATTTTTTCATGAATTCCTCTTGAGATTTTTGCAAATATTTCCGCATTAATTCCTCCAGTGATATCTCCATGGATATATTCAGATTTTGCTCTCAAAAAAATTCCAAATTTGTCTGCTGGGGTTCCTATTAAAATTTCTCTATGAGCTCCTTCAGAAATTCCTAATATGATTCCTGCATATATTTTTAACAGGGGTTTTCTCAGGAATTTCTGTTGGGTTTCTTGCTGGGATTCCTTCAGTAATTCCTGCTGTAATTTATTCTTGGATTCCTCAAGCAATTCGGAATTCCTACTGGGAATGCTCTTGAGATTATTTTAGAAACTATAGCTGGAATTGCTCCAGGACTGCTACTGGAGTTTCACAAAACATTTTAGGTAGGAATCCTCCAGGGTTTTTTTTATGGGTTTTCTATGCAATATCTGCAGAGTAATGCCCAGGAATTCCTGAAGGACTCTCAAAATCAATATTTGGAGATATTCCCACTGAAAATACTTGAAAATTTCTGCAAGAATTTCCGAGGAAATGCTTGATGATATCTCTGAAGGAATCATAGCCGAAATTCCTGGAATAACTTCAATAATACTACCTTGAAGAATCCCAGGAAGAATTCCTGGAGCAATCCTAGGAGGAATTTTCGTAGGAACCCCAGCAGTCCACGGTGTGCTGCGTAGAACAAATTCAAAACAAAAAATTCGGCATGTCTGAAAATTTGACACAATTAAGCTGAGACTTCCTCCTTTCATTTACGATCAACCCCGAAATAAACTGTCGGGGGGTCTGGAGTATTTTTTTTCAAAAATTGTCTGTATATGACACATTTCACGCACTTCTACACCGCGGTTTTTGAACTTCATCGAGCGATATTTCCGGGTTCCTGCTATCGATTTTGATTCTTTTTGCACCAAAATGAAGATATTTACTTATATCCTTCTAATAATATTCGAAACTTTGAAAACTGCCTACAGAAAGTAGCAAATTTCTTGGCGTGTAGTTAAAATTTGACGGAATGTGTCATATAATGCACATAAGCGAGGACACAATTATATGAAAAATGTTAAGTCTCACTACCTGCACAACCTACTTTTTTAATTTCATTTAGGTCCCATATCAACTGTGCTAAAAATCAGCTTGATTTGAGAAACTGTATTTTCGCCGATCAAAGTTTACATAGAATTTTCTATGGGACTTTTTTGAAGAAAAGCTGCTGGAGGGCACCCAGTATACCCTCAAATCAAAACGCTGATGAATTCTCATATAAAATTTCACGATAAATTAGACCTCTGAAATACCATAATAAGTTTGTGGAAAAAGTTATTAAGCCATATCCGAACGAATAAATGACGAAATGTTCAGTATAACAAGCCAATTATAATATTCAATCGGTTTAATGTCAATACCTTTTTTAACAAGCATCATTACGCTTCGTAGTCTTGGAAAGTCTTGTTTCTTGTAAAAAATCCTTTAAACATGTATCAACGCCCACTTTTCCTTTTAAAACGAATTACAGATTTGGTACATAAAGAAGAGTAGTGATACTAAGATAAAAGGTATGATATAACGCATAAATATTTATTGCCATTAGAATTCAAACGGATATGTTAAAGAATTAATTGTGTATGTCTTTACAAATGGTTACTGTTATACAAAACAACTGAACGAAGCAAGTGATCGTCGTAGTGCTCTAATGACTCTGGAACTTTCAACTTGTCCCAAGTTAGACCAAAATCAAAATGGACGGTCTCACTAGCCTGTTCGCAATATCGTCCTAATCCTGATCCAACGGAATTACAAAATTCTGGGACATGGAATCGCAGGATGTGCAACTTGGAACTGTTCGGAAGTTTCGCCTCGATCCAGTGTGCTGTAAATTCTTCAAGGGAGTCTTGGTAGCCAACTTCACGTTTTTCTTGAAGGCAAGCCTTGAAAACGGCAGCGAAACTGTCGAGTACCTATACAAAATATATTATTAGTTACAGTTAGTATGATACATTCTTACAGATCGAAACATTCCGAGCGGCCCATCAAATTCCAACATGGTTCTTTTGTCCAGTAGTTTGTGACAATGTCTGCCAGTGAATCCATATTTGCTGTGTCGTTGACAAGAACTGGCTTTTACCCACTGCTCAGCAGTTGCTGGATCGGCAGTCTCAACCGCCTTATAGACTGCATTTATTATCCCAAGAACGATATGGAGCACGGGAGGTGGACACAGCATCACTGTTGTTTGATCGGGTGACCAACATAGCAAAGGGTATTGAACACAATTGTAAAAATTCTTTACTCGTTTGTCGTCGGCACCATCATCTTCCTATTTTTCGTAATTGGTTCTGATTAACCCAAGCGTTCTTGGAATCATGCACTCTTGGGATAACTTCGATTTACTTGTGCAGCAATATGGACAAGGATGGGAAGAGCTGTGTCCCATGAGTCCCAGCAAAAGATTGACAATTTTAAGGTCCCCTGCCACTACTGCCTCCAATTCGTTCAATTTGAGTAGTGTTGACCAAACTTTCGCAATATTGGTGTATTTTTCCGTTATGCCTGGTGCAACAGCGAGCAGTAACAATTTCTTGACTCCTGTGTCCTTTCCTCCTTTATCATTTCTTTGATTTTTTTCGACGATAGACAACGTGATTTTGAATGATCCTCCACCACCATCCGCTCCTATCTTGAAGAATACGTCTGCTAGAGACAACGATCGCACCGTCAGAACCCAAGTAACACACTTGTCACCGAAGAGTCACGGCGGCGCAGGTTTTTGTTGTGCAGAAGTCACTGTGACTTACTTCTAGCAAGTAAGTGTTTATTTGTAAGAAGTAAGTCACAGTGACTTCTGCGTAACAAAAACCTGCGCCGCCGTGACTCTTAGGTGACAAGTGTGTTACTTGGGAATAAACTGTATTAACGCCTTGACATCGTTACAATAAACTGCCGGTTTCGTTGACGCACATGCTTGCGGATTCTTCTTCTCTTTCTCCAAATCGAAAGAAATGCGAGTAATGGAGAAAAACTCTTTAAGCATCTGGTTCGCGTTTGTTATTTGCTGGGGTAAATTCGAGGGAACCTCGATATCCATACCCCGGAGGGCACTACTTAGTCGCAAGGTTTATCTGGTACTCAAATCGCATATGTTTTTGATAAGAAACATATCATCCATGGATAAAACTTTCGTACTGCGTGAAACTGCAGAACCCGTGACCCAGTGCGACGGTCGTCCTCTTATGTTTGCTAATGCAATAGATCCATCTGAATCACGGTTCTCCTTCAAATACGCAGCTACGACTGAATCGCCGGACCGTGGGTGGTCGCCAGTTACCATTTGCAGGAGGTTTTGCTGCCTCTCAACTCGGGTACACGAATGCCTTTTGCCCTTGGAAAGTTTGGAATAACAAATCGTACAAAGTTTTGCTGTTCGTACCTTTTTTGAATTCTCTGACACCGAAGGCCTCCCACGTTTCTTGGAGTTGTTGATCTGATAGCCGCCGAACTGAGTCAAGGTCACACGAGCAGCCACAGACACGTCACATTTACACAAGGGGAATGACATATCCTTTTCTAACCGAAACATCCGCATTTATCCGTTTCTAACCGTCGTTAACCGCGTCTAACTTCTGCTCACTTAGCTGCTCGCTTAGCAACGGTTAGCGACGGTTAGAAACGGATAAATGCGGATATTCCGGTTAGAAAAGGATATGTCATTCCCCTTGCATTTACACAACATTCCACTCCTTGTAGATACACGCTGAAAGTTTTTGTACTTGTGGACTTCCACGTTTTGATTTTCATTTATAGCAAATGAGCAACGATAGCAAATTTGCTTCGGGTAATACCTGCTTCTTACGTCAATGTCCGGCAGAAACCGATTTTTTACCAAGAGCACTGTTTTTTTGGATATTTTTCTTAAATTTGATTTCTTTAGACACAAAACACAAACTTTGCTTCGATTTTCCTCGTGAGTTCTAGGAGGCGTCATCTTTACGCAGCGCGATTACAGGTTAGATTCGAAAAAATTGCTTTCCAACAGATTTATAGAACGATTGTTTATATGAACCAACGAAACAACAACAATTATGCTAGCTATCCCTGGTAAACTCTATCCAGCCTACTGCGTTTTTGACGCTCCAAAATCCCAGTTCAAAATTTTCAAAAATCAATTTTCAAAAAATGTCTAATTCATCATGTGTTACCTTATAAACTAATTGATCAACTTTTCAGCGTGACTGACCATTCGGTTCGCTAGGTATGTGCTCATGAAATTTCATCGTGGCTTCGTTCTACTACCACCTTAAGAAGGCTTAGCCATTATAATAGCTAATATAACATCCTAATTAAATTAAGAAATTCACACTGCATTTTTTTTTTTGTTTCTTGGCTAAATTAACGTTAATTTGAATGAAAAAAAAACTTCAAAAAAAAAAGTTGCTCTAGACCCCCCGACTTGCTTCTGTCCAATTTTGAGACATGCCGAATTTTTTTTTATAAAGTTATACGAAAAAGACACCGTGAGTCATCTGAAGTTCCGTAGAAATTTCTTGAGAAATCCTTTTGGAATACCTCTAGGGATGTCTGGTGAAATTCTGCTAGAAACTTCTACTGGGAATCTTCCATTGATTTATCCAAGGATTCCTCCAGAATTTGTTCCGGAGATTGCTCTAGAAATTTCTCTCGGAATACCTACAAGAATTCTTGCTGAGATTCCTTCAGGAACCCCTACCAGGATTTCTCCAAGCATTCTTGCTTGATTTTCACAAGCACTTTCACATGGTATTTATGCAGTTATTGATCTTAGGAATCCTCCAGGAGTTGCAAGACTTCCTAGAGGATTCTTACCACGAATTTCTGGAATCCCATGAACGTTCCAGGAGAAATTTCCACATAAATTCACAAGACAATCCGAAGAGGATTTTCAGTAAGAAAACGAAGAAGAATTCCTAGAGATGTTGTGTTGGAATTCCTGAAAAAAATACTGACTTATCCCAACAAGTATATCTAGAGGTTATACCAGAAGAGTTCTTGGATGAATTCTAAACGTTATTATTGGAGGAACGACATGTGGCAGAAATATTTGGAGAAACTTAAAGGAATCATTTTAAAAATCCCAGTAAAATCATAAAAGGAAGTTATGCAGAAATCCCAGTGGGCGAGCATTCCGAGAGTATTTCCTGAAGAAACTCTTGGAGAAATCCACAAAGAAATGCCAATTGGAACTCTTGGAGGAACTTAAGGAAAAGTGTTTGGAGAAATCCTCTTGGAATTCCTCATCAAATTCGAGATGCGATTTCTCTAGAAATTCTTGCTGAGATTGCCCTAGAGGTTTCTTCAAGGATTCCTACACAAATCTTACCTGTAATTCCTCTAAGGATTCCTACAGTAGTTCTCTTCGGGATTTTTTTTATTCTTAACCGCTTCCTTACAGCTCTATTGTCCACTTGGGCACTACGTAAGCGAATACAACTAACAGCAGCGGTTAGATACACTTTCTAGGCAGCATCCATTTATTACGTAACGCTAAAATCGACATTTTTCGACCCCCCTCCCCCCTCCGTAACGCTTTTTTGCATGAAAACCCTATATTTTTGTATGGACCTTAACGCTCGGCCATACTCCCCCTCCCCCTAGAGCGTTACGTAATTTGTGGATGGCGCCCTACAGCGCGTAAATGTATTCTATTATAATTCTACTAGGGTATCGCGCCACTTTGGCGGTGGCTTCTATATTCGTCTGTTTTCCACTATAACTCAGTCAATTTTGAACCAATTGACTTGAAATGTTGTACACGGGTAGATACTATATCTATCTCACCACATTCCAAAAGTTGTGTCAATTGGTTCAAATTTGACTGAGTTATAGTGGAAAACAGACGAATATAGAAGCCACCGCCCAAGTAGCGCGATTCCCTATATCGAACTGTGCTGCTTTCACTTTTCTACCCTGTCCATGGTAGAATGATGAGCACGAGGATGGTGATGTTTGGCTCTTGTTCCTTTTTCCAGTCCGATTGGGGGCCCATTATGAGTTGTCGTTAGCCGATATCCAAGTTTTCGGGTCCGTTTGAGAAAATGCTTAGAAGAGGGTCAGATGTCAGCCGCTTTCGGGGAAAGAAGCAACTGACGAAACATTGCAATTGTGTGGCTTCGTGGTCATGCGGCTAGTGTCACCAAGCATTCAATCGTATCGTGCTGAGGAGCGTGGGTTCGATTCTCGCCGCAGCTGTCAGGAAAAGTTTTCGGCTGTGCCACTAGATGTTGCATGCAAGTCCGTTGTCTAGTGTCGTGCTTCCTTAAAAGAACGAATAGCTCACTGGAACATTGAACATGTCCGTGTCTTTTTAAGTGCCGGGGCTGGGATTGAACCGATGACCATCCACTTATGAAGTGAACGTGTGACAACTACGCCACGTGCCCGGGCATAACCTATTTTGTTATCATTTAGTTTTTTTTTTCGTTATCGCGATAAAGCAAAATTGTTGATAACCAAATTTGTTATCACCTGGATATCATAAATTTGACAAGATGATAACAAAAATAACAAAAGTGATAGTACTTGTTATACGCCTTTGCTTGGGTAATTAGCTGTGTAAGCCATGATTATTTATTTGCTTATTAAGTTTCATAAAACTGCGATTGAAAAAAGTCAAAGATTGCTGTTGTGGTGATTTTACTACTGTTTGGTGAAACTGGCAGCACTGGATAATAGTTGGCATAATGTCGGGTATAGAAAACCGGTAATAGTTTAAGAGGTAGTTGATAAGTTATGATGTTCAAATCATCGCGAATGTAAATACTAGAATGTAAGTTTCATATTATATTATAGTCAAATGTATTAATTGAAACAATAATAAAATTGCAGCGTTGAAGCTGATTGCAATGTAATCTGCTGTCGAGAGGTATTCAACGCGATATTTACACAGTATGGTGAATCCCTCCAATATTTTTATTAAAAATAATCAGAATCCACAATACTCTGGAAGTCTTCCAAGAAGTTTAAGGTACCCCGGGGCAAGTGGGACCTAAAAATATGCTAATTTGGTTTTGTCATGCCAAAAATTTCAGAACACATTTTTTTAATAATTCCAATGAACCCAAAAGACGTTGTTGGTATATTTGTACTTATTAACGTGCATTAAAACTGTTTCAAAATTTTAAAATTCCATATATTATGCATATAATAAAAAGTGAAGCAAATCTTCATTTACTGCGTTTTACGGGGCAAGTGGGACCTATTCAGAGTTTTTGTTCAAAGGGCTTAATATAAGTTGCAACAAATAAGGTAACATAAATCATAAATCTTTTATATGAATGACTATCTTTAGAGATTAAAATAAGAAGAGGTTTATGGTATCGTGCATAAATTACGTAACACATAAAAAATCGCTGGGGAAAAAAAATACTTGAATCAACTCTAGCAGCTCATGCAAAATTAATTGATTTTTTATACAAAAAGCGCCGTAAAGTGAAGAGACAAAAGATTTCGAAACTTGGTCTCTATATTATATAGTTGATGAATCTCGCCAAAAGTAAATCTGGGGTTTTGAGATTTTCAGTAATATCTTCTCCCTTACATAATCTTACGATCATTAAATAAAGTTTTTTTAAATCATGAATTTTGAAAAGGTCATTTCCCTATTTTAAATTTTTATGGACAGTTTCTGAATGCTCAAAAGAATTCATTATGCAGCGTTCAGTGAAAAAATAATGGAAGATATTTAATATAAACAATACATGCTTTTGATTTTTTTTGTTTTACCCAAGGTTTTACCATTTTTAACAAGAATTTCATCATCTAAATAGAGGTAATAAAGTATAATTCAATAGTAGATTACTTAACGCGTCAATTTTTATTGACTTTCGTGATTATTTCATCTTAGACTGGACAAGGCGAGATGAACCCATAAAATTGTGTTTGTTTATTCTCATAGGTCCCACTTACCCCAGATAGCGAAATGCACTGGGGCAAGTGAGAGCAGTAAACTAAAGGTAATAAATAAAAATAAAATACAGCCTTTTCGCTTGAAATCATTTGCAAGAACTCCAAATACTATCCTGAAACCGAAAAAGTATTTGTATAATGACAAATCTATTTTTAAACGACGAATGTAGTAGAGCACGTCAATCTCAATTTGTGAATTGAAAATTACATATGAACAACAATAACGTATATGGTCTCTTTATGGTTGAAACAATAACATTTTTTGTATTCAAAGTATCCGTAGGTGTGATACCTATGTTTTCCATGAAGAATGTTAGTCTTAAAAATAAATAATAATAAAAATACTAGCTATAGGTCTCCCTTGCCCCCGATTCTCACTTGCCCCGGGGTACCTTATTATAATCTTAGTTAAAAATCTAATAACTTCTTTTTTCTGATTTGGCTTAGTTTTGAGAAGTTTTGTAAACCCTAAATTATTTTATTTTAGTTTTTGGCAAACTTTGAGCCAATCTGATTTAAATATGTTACTTGAGATGTTATGCTGGACTTAACATTCAGAATACGCATTTGTTTAGGTCGTTGGCCTAAAATGTTCAGAATAACATAATCATTGACATTCTTGCACGCGGCAGAATAAATTCATTGACATTTGCAACCAACGCACAGGCCAGTCTCGCCTACCATTTCAGATAAGACTAACCGAATTTCAATTATTCACAGCATCGTTTCATTAGATGTCACCCAAATAGCGTCGTAGTCTTCGTTCAACGACTACGCGCGCCGGGAAGAACTTTATTTTCGCCTTTAGTTCAGAACGTACTGCACGACTTTTGTGTGTCACGTTCGTACCATCAAGTCAACAGAAAGGGAGATACTCGCTCGTGCAACATCGCACAATCCTTATGCTTCTCTCAACCAAAGATCAAAAACATCATCGGACGGTCTGTCGCTGGCTGGCTGGCTGCTGGAGGTTGTACCGCATGCTGTGCACAAATCGCCAGCGAAAGCGGCCGAAAAATGTAGGTATGGACCTCTTCAAGTTTCCTCGTGGATGTTTTCCGTTTCGACAGACAACGAACGAACGAACGATGGGGAACACTTTGATGTGATCTGATGTATTAGCATGCATGCAAGCTCGGGATACGTGGATTACGTGTGTGACGGCAGCAGCCAGGCTGAAGCTGCTCCCCTGAGGGTTATATCTGGAGCAGTGGTCCTCAGGCTTACTGTCTACGGGGGCCACAATTGAATTTTACAAGAAGGCTGCGGGCCGCAAGGCATTTAGGAATTTATTTTGATCAATTTTTCATAGTTTCAGGATTTAACTTCAACATACAAGTCATCCTTTATATCCTACAGAGTAATGCATCAGAGTCAAAATAAAAAGAGACATATTATTTGGGCAGATGAAAATGATTTTAGTTAACCATAATGAATTAAATTAGCTTTTTGTTTACTTGTATCTTTTGCTTGGGAATTATTTCTTTACTTCTTAAAAGGGCTTTGATAAAAATGTTTGATTTTAGTTTTTACTATCTTTCTACACACTTAAAACAGAATGCCGAGACGGCTGTGCAAATCTCGTTTAAAGTTCGTTTGCTGAAATGTCGGCTAAACGCTTGACGTTTTATGTTAGATGCTAGCGGTACCCATGGGCGCTGCTATGAATAAACTTGACTTTTAGCTGATATCTCAGTTAAATTGCGATTGCCGAGCGCTCGGCGGTGCGAATCTCGACAAAAGAATAAAAATTTGCCGAGCTTAACTTAGTGTGTAATATATTTCAAAATCAGATCGCGGGCCGCACTAAACCTTCTCGAGGGCCGCGGGCCGCAGTTTGGTGACCACTGATCTGGAGGAACGAATGAACGGAACGGACAAACGAATGCGAATGCTTCTCGGGCTGGAAGTTGTCTTCAATGGAAAATGGTGAAAAGTGGGAAGTGGAATCGATAGACTTCTCCCCAGTTACCGATAGTTGGAAAAATGAGTACGCCGAGTTGATTTGTATTCATGTGACAAGGACCTTTGATAGTGCTCCAGAGATGATATCTGTCGCGAGAAGGATTTCGACGTAGGACTATGTGATTAACATCTTTGGAAGTGCGAAGCATAGAAACTCAAAAAAAGCGTTTTTTATCATTTACATCTTGATCAAAATGGGATTCTGAGCAGCAATGCTTCTCCTGAACTAGATTTTTTTTCCAGGAAAAAAATTTAAAAAAACTTACACAGTAAAAACAGTTCACTCAGCATATGAGTTTGAATCCAGAAGTGGAACAAAAAGCAAAACTGTATATATGCATATTTTTCTCACTTATACCCAAGAAAACATAAAAAATGAGTAAAAGTGTATTCTTGACTTGTGCTTTGCGGTGTAAGCTAAAATAATTTAGACAGTGTTTTAGTGATGACCCCATAAAAATTAAAAATAAATACGAAAATCTCCAGAAAAACCAATTTTTTTTTACACATATTGACCATTACAAAAAAAGGAAAGTAATAACTTCTGCACAAAATGTTCAAGTTCAGATAAAAAACAATATGTTTTTGACACTTTGCTTCCTATCCCCCTGTGCAAAAGTATTGAAAGATATGTTTAAATTTGATTACCAAGCTAATTAGATTGCACAAAGTTATCCGAGCCTCTGTCTACCGAAAAATAGCTTTTGTTGTCTTTGCTCTAGTTCTCACACCACAATAGTTGCGCCAAAGAAATAATATAATCTTATCATAGCCAATGGGAATACCGAGAGAAACTGAACTCTAACTAAAACATTTGATTGTTCAAGTTTTACGTGTTCCTATAGACCCTTTTGCTTTTGCACGCATTGAACCCCACTCGTCTCAACCTATTCATAAGGGTTGCTTGACTGGTCTTTGTTCTTCTCAAGAAACTTATATGCGAAGATGTCACACTTCTTGAAGGAAGTTGATAACGCATGGAGAAGTTGCAGGGCGGAAAGGAAGGTCGGAAGGAAGCAATAAGGAAAATGAAATGCCGTTAGTTCCAGTTCATTGGCACAGTTGTGTAATCAAATATGTATGCATACGCAACGCATAGGACGACGACCATGATCCGTTATCGGACTATGCCACTGGAGCAATTGGAGCATGGTAGCTGAAATGTTTGAACTATTTCAATTTGCTGAAGGACGAGCGTAGTTTGTGGTGGTGAGCTGTGCGTAGTTCGCTGAATTGAGTGGTTCATACACAATGTTGGTGGATGACTTTGTTTCTGTTTTTATTTATATATTCCCATTTATGTTACAGATGGGATACAGGAAAATCATTCACCAAACAAGTGCATTTTTAAATCCCATTAATTTAAGAAAAATTTTTGGAACTAAGATTTTATTAAAAAAAAAAAAACTATTACTATTTCGTTCATAACTTCGCAAAGATGTTTCTAAAAGAAGAATAACAAGTTTTCCAAAACTTGCGAGATTCTCTAAAATCTAAATTATGTTGGATCAACATTAGTAATATTTATGCTACCAAATTATTCTTTTTCGAAAATAAAGCGATCACGGAACCGATTGTTTTCGTTCTTTTTGTTCAAATTCGTGCTTACTTCTAACAAACAAAAAAAAATCAGAAATATAAAACAAACAGTGCTTAATTTCTTTGGCACGGTAAAGGCTGGGTATGCTACGCAATTCAGATCACATTGTGGTCCACTAGCCTCTGCCCAGCAACTCCTATCCCTACCTCCTCGTGGTACCGGCCGGGAACTATGAGCAACCTTTGGAAAGATCGGGTAACCAACCTCGGTGGGAATTTGGTCGTAGGCTGACAGGGAAGGGAAGGGGGGTTTGCTTCGGCAAACCTGAGCGTCTGTTCTCCAGGAGGAGCGGCTCACAACAGCATCTGATCCCCATGTTAGGGGCGGCTGATGTACATCCGAGTGCCAGGGAAGGACTCTAAGCTCATCTGTGCACTATGGTCCTCCGAAAAGTAGGAGGTTCGTGTCAGGCCCTACGAGCCAGCCGTAAAAAAAAACCATTGTAACGGAAAATCAGCAACAGAATAATACGAACCGAGACCAACGGCAACGACCCCAGCGAACAAAAAGGACTTGCGATTGGAATCTCAGTACGTGGAACTGCCGATCTCTTAACTTCATTGGGAGCACCCGCATACTCGCCGATCTACTGAAGGACCGCGGGTTCAGCATCGTGGCGCTGCAGGAGGTATGTTGGACAGGATCCATGGTACGAACGTTTAGAGGTAATCATACCATTTACCAGAGCTGCGGCGACACACGCTGGCTGATGGGTGATATGCAGAGGCGCGTGATCGGTTGGTGGCCGATCGACGAAAGAATGTGCAGGTTGAAGATCAAGGGCCGATTCTTCAACTTCAGCATAATAAACGTGCACAGCCCACACTCCGGAAGTACTGATGATGACAAGGACGCATTTTACGCGCAGCTCGAACGCGAGTACGATCGCTGCCCAAGCCACGACGTCAAGATCATCATAGGAGATTTGAACGCTCAGGTAGGCCAGGAGGAGGAATTCAGACCGACGATTGGTAAGTTTAGCACCCACCAGCAGACGAACGAAAACGGCCTACGACTCATTAATTTCGCCGCCTCCAAAAATATGGCCATACGTAGCATCTTTTTCCAACACAGCCTCCCTTATCGTTACACCTGGAGATCACCACAGCAGGCGGAATCTCAAATCGACCACGTTCTGATTGACGGACGGCACTTCTCCGACATTGTCGACGTCAGGACCTATCGTGGTGCCAACATCGACTCCGACCACTATCTGGTGATGGTCAAACTGCGCCCAAAACAATGTACGGTACCGGCGACCGCCGCGGTACAACCTAGAGCGACTGAAGCAACCGGATGTCGCCTCAGCATACGCGCAGCATCTCGAGGCCGCATTGCCAGACGAGGGCGAGCTCGATGAGGCCTCTCTTGAGGACTGCTGGAGTACAGTGGAAGTAGCCATCAACGACGCAGCCGAGAGCACCATCGGGTACGTGGAACGGAATCGACGGAACGAATGGTTCGACGAAGAGTGCAGAACGGTTTTGGATGAGAAGAACGCAGCGAGGGTGGTAATGATGCAGCAAGGGACTCGACAGAACGTGGAGCGTTACAAACAGAAGCGGGAACAGCAGACCCGCCTCTTTCGGGAGAAAAGGCTCCGCCTGGAAGAAGCGGAGTGCGAGGAAATGGAACTGCTGTGCCGCTCCCAAGAAACACGAAAGTTCTATCAGAAGCTCAACGCATCTCGCAACGCCTTCGTGCCACAAGCCGAAATATGCAGGGATAAAGACGGAGGCCTCTTGACGGACGGACGTGAGGTGATTGAAAGGTGGAAGCAGCACTTCGATCAGCACCTGAATAACGTGTAAAACGTAGGCACGAGAGACCACGACAACGGTAGAAACGACGATGCCAGTGTAGCGGAGGACGGAAATGAACCAACCCCCACGCTGAGGGAAGTTAAGGATGCCATTCACCAGCTCAAAACCAACAAAGCAGCTGGTAAGGATGGTATCGCAGGCTGCGATTCGCAACTGAACTCATCAAGATGGGCCCAGAAAAGTTGTCCACCTGTTTGCACTGGCCGTTAGTTAAGATCTGGGAAACCGAACAGATACCGGAGGAGTGGAAGAAAGGGTTAAACTGCCCCATTCACAAGAAAGGCGACCATTTGGAATGTGAGAACTTCAGAGCGATCACCATTTTGAATGCTGCCTACAAAGTGCGATCCCAGATAATCTTCCTTCGTCTGTCACCTAAAACAAATGAGTTCGTGGGAAGTTATCAAACCGCCTTCATCGACGGCCGGTCGACAACGGACCAGATCTTCTCCGTACGGCAAATCCTCCAGAAATGCCATGAATACCAGGTCCCAACGCATCACCTGTTCATCGACTTCAAAGCGGCATACGATAGTATCGACCGCGCAGAGCTATGGAGAATCGTGGACGAAAATGGCTTTCCTGGGAAGCTGACTAGACTGATTAAAGAAACGATGGACGGTGTGCAGAACTGCGTAAGGGTTACTGGTGAATTATCCAGTTCATTTGTATCTCGCCGAGGACTGCGACAAGGTGATGAACTCTTATGCCTACTCTTCAACATCGCCCTTGAAGGTGTGATACAACGAGCCGGGCTCAACATCCGGGGAACGATATTCTCAAAATCCGGTCAATTTGTGTGTTTTGCGGGCGACATGGACATTATCTCCAGAACATTTGGAACAGTGACAGAACTGTACACCCGCCTGAAACACGAAGCAGCAAAGGTCGGACTGGCGGTGAATGCCTCAAAAACAAAGTACATACTGGTAGGCGGAACCGAACACGACCGGAACCGTCTAGGTAGTAATGTTACGATAAACGGGGATACCTTCGAGGTGGTGGAGGAATTCGTCTACCTCGGATCCTTACCGACGGCTGACAACAATGTGAGTCGTGAAACTCGAAGGCGTATAATCAGCGGAAGTCTACGGGATCCAGCTGCGGTCTAAAAAGATTCACCTACGCACCAAATGCACCATATACAATACGCTAATAAGACCGGTGGTGCTCTACGGACACGAGACATGGACCATGCTCGAGGAGTACCTGCAAGCACTCGGAGTTTTCGAGCTACGCGTGCTAAGAACGATATTCGGCGGTGTGCAGGAGAAGGATGAACCACGAGCTCGCTGCACTTTACGGCGAACCCTGCATCCAGAAGGTGGCCAAAGCCGGAAGGATACGATGGACAGGGTATGTTGCAAGAATGCTGGACAACAACCCTGCAAAGCTGGTGTTTGCAACTGATCCGGTTGGCACATGAAGGCGTGGAGCGCAGAGAGCACGATGGGCGGACCAGGTGGAGCGTGACTTGGCAAGCATTGTGCGAAACCGAGTATTGTGGCGTACTATTGTTGATTATGTCTTGTCTTAATTGTGATGTTGAGCAAATAAATGTATGTTGTATGTATGTATGTAGCATATCAAAGCCAGGTTACAATAAATCGCTTTGAGAAAATGTCCGAGTTGTTTATCTCACTTTCAAGTAGAATTAATTGAGTCACCGATAGTCTGACTCTGACCATCTAAAAAAAGCCATGGGAAACAATTTTGTCTCTTTGACATTCTTCCACCAATTGGCCGTTACGATATTTACAGTTCCTTTATTCAGAATGACAAACAGCAACAACGGAACGTCGGCTTAAGTAGGTCAATAAATTTTCATTCGTCCGCAGAATTTCCCTAGTTCACTGAAGTTTCGCATTTTCCGGGCCATTCTTTCAGCTGCTACCGACCGCGCCGCCTTGAAACGAGTGAACATAGAGCAAACAGTCGCGGGAAAAAAGTCGTAAAGTAATCTACACCACCACCGCCTTTTCTACAACGTTCCGGACCAAAGCATAGAAATGTTGCAGGACAACGCAATGGCGTGGAGGGTGACGGTTGTTGGTCGTTTGGGGTCGGAATGGCTAAAGCCAGCCGGTAATCCTGTTCCATGTTGAGATGAGCTGACTTTCCTATCTCGGTGGGGCGAGGGTTGGTTTGTTGGTGTGTAAATACTTTACAGGAAAAAAACGGTGAAACTCTTCGTCGTTTGTGGATTCACTCGGGAAGCCGATTCAAAGCAGCTGATTATGAGTGGGTTATCCTTTGATGATGTTTACCAACTGTTTATTGAGATAGAAGTGGATGAAACTAATGGGAGATAATTTGTTCTACTTTTTACTGGAGAAATGGAAATGAGCTTTCGTCTGGTTTATGTAAGGAAATAGCTTTTTCATGCTTTTTGTCATTTTTTATGTGCTCAAGAAACCCACATTTTCTGTAGGTATAGACGCCTTCTGCACTAAATCGTATTCTGAGTATTTCAACAAAACTTTCTGGACGTGTGTAGACTTTGGCACAAAAAGTTACAAAAGGAGAGATCGTTTCATACTATATTCTTCGAATCAACGAAAGTCTTTGCTTCTTCATTGATACCTGTTAAACTTAAATCAAATGTAGAAGGTGTATTTGCCATTGTGTACAAATTTTTATCTGCAATTATTTTGTCCTTCCCAATGGTTTTACCCGGTAGTCACTGTGACGTGTCTAACCTGGCACAATAGGTTGCATGCCCGACCACACCTGGGCCCAGGAGGAAATGAACGTAAATTGGTCTAATCTGTTTAGCAGGACCACCCAGTAAACATTTTGGGTTGTATAATGTGGGTTATACATCACCATATAGAAACCAATTCACTCGTATAAAGTGCACGAATCTACTATATACGCACCAAAGTGGAGGCCATATATATACTTGTGGCGACAAATCACGATTTCCCATAATCAGTAATACGATGTTCAATTCATCGATGAATAAGAAACAGATTCGGTGATTGTCACTACGATGTTTCAAACAAGGTTTCAAACTATCGACAAAAAAAAGTAACACCTAGACTCGAACACAGAACCTCGAGATCCTGAATCTGATACCATACCACTGATCTAGTTAGTTGTGCTTGAAGTGGCTGCGCATTATCGCCAATATAAACTTAAACTTCAGCCTGTCAAAGCAAATGCCACTTTTCCATATATGCAGGTATGAAGACTAGGTGGCAATTCTCCTAAGTCCTTACGATTCCGTTTAATATTCATTTGCTCTGATATATCATATTGTGATCTGTCAGTTTATACAACTTTCAGCGAATTTCAATTGGCAGTATTTACGGCTAGCATTGTTTACAACATTCACATCGCGCGTTCGTCGTCGTCGTCGTCGCCGTCGCGGAAAAATGTTCTCAAAATTATTTCGTTTAGGCCTAGATGCTCTGGATTGAAAACCAGCGTTTTGGTGAAATAAGTGCTTGTGCTTAAATCAGTGCTTCGTTTGACGTTCATCGATTACAAAAAAGCCAATGGATGGGTTACGAATCCAGGCACAACGACTCGCGCTAGCCGTGATGAGAAGATCCTTCGGATTAGGTGGGCAGTTTGGATACTGTGCAAAGTGAGAATCTGGTGCTGGAGAATTCCATTCCAAAACGTTCGGTGTCGATTCGGAGCAAGTTTCAATAATTGACCGAGTACAACGGGTAATTGGGATATTTCCGGGTTGAGCCACAGTTCGTACCGCGATTCAGCTGCAATTTAATAGCAACAACGCAAAGGGGACGTGAGCAATCCAGTGTTTAAAGTGTGTTGAAATCGTGTGATAAGGGTTGAAGCAGTGAAATGTAAGTTGAGCAATTTTGTGGGTGGTTTGCCGCCCCCCCCCCCATTCTAGTTGCAGACTTTATAAACTGTAAGTACTGGCATTGTAATTAAAATAATGTTCACAACGCACTGATAATTTGGTGGAGTTTGGGTGACTATTTTACTGTGATTTCTTTCGATATTTTATACATCGATTTTATATTCCGTTTGAAAGTGATTTCAAATTGCGTTATATACGGCTTGTTGTGATGTTAATTTTGGACGTCGTAAATCAATCGCAATGATGATTTATATACAATGCGATTTGTCGTTTTTGCTACGAGATTCAGCATTTTTTACGATTATGATTTTATATCTAAGAAAATGCGATTTCATATAGTCAAATTTATACGATGTATGGTTTACTGGGCATCCTGTCCGACCGACAACAATATGACTAGTGGCATTCGGGTGACTGAACAGCTTCAGCCCCAACCGGAATAGATTTCCCCACAGCCATTGACCGACTGACTGTGCGGTACGTAGGTGTAAATGTGCACCCAATGTCGGTTTGATCCTTTGACAATCTCATTAACATCACATGCCTGCCTACATCTACATCACAGAACACACCGTAGGTACCTACATGTAGGTACTCGGAGCGGTTGCTGCGGAGGGCTCGGCCGCAATGATGACCTCCAGGCTTGGACAGACATACGGACGCAGAGAGACTGAAAGCCTAAGCCCCAGAAGCCATTGAATGTGCGTTGTGGTGGTGATACTTCATTATAAGATCCATCTTCCGTTCCGTTCGTCGGACCACCACCGGTCGGAGTGATGTCTCATGGCACAACGCTTCCTCCCCTGGTCCTTCTTGAAACGAGCGTGGCTTCAATCTACCAGTACTACGTAGGCAGGCAGTTGTGTAGCTTGACAGAGATGCGACTAATAACGTACGACTCTTCCCGATCAGAAAGGCATAACAAAATTATAACCGATTGAGTTATTTATTTCAAAGATTTTTCATAACAGAATAAGTTATAAAATTCGCCGGTTAGGTGTTAAAATAACAAAAAATATAACTAAAATTGCTCTAGCCATAACATAATCATAACAGGTGTTGATACAATATTAACAAATTTATAACAACGTGAGATATAATAAATATTGGAATGGTCAAAAAATTATAACACATGTTGTTATAAATTTGATATAAATATATTGGGTAAAAATTGAGTTGGGTAAATTTTAACTCATTTTTGGGTAATTTTTATTAAGAGTGTTATTTATTTTTAGCGAAATATTTTTTGTATAAAAAACTTGCTCCACGTAGTATATAAAAAACCCTCACCCAGACGGGAATCGAACCAAGGACGACAGACTTCAATTGCAATCCGGCGCCTTTATCAATGAGGCCATTGCAGCACTTGAAGTGAGCGGCGGTATATGATCAAGTGGTTCTTCGTTTTGGCGGCAGGTCTATAAATAGACTCACTTGTCCAACGTACAGGGGAGAGAAAATATGACGTCACATAAAAGTGTTGTTGATACAATTGATCGCAATTACGTCATCTTAGGATGTAATAACAAAAGTGGGTACAATTTAGTTATAATTGTATCTCAAGAATTTGCTCTGCATTTTCGCATGCTTTATCTCATGATTCAGAGAAGAAATAAAAACCGTATTTTCATCAAAGTTGTAGAGATAATTAATGGCTCTTAAACAGTGAACAGAGTGGTATACAATTTCACCTTCTCTTGGTGCTAGCGAGTAATTAAATTAGAACATTTTGACATCTTCTTCTTCTTCTTCTTTATGGCTCTACGTACCCACTGGGACTTGGCCTGCCTCGCTTCAACTTATTGTTCTTTAAGCACTTCCCTAGTTATTAATTGAAGGGCGTTCTTTGCCTGCCATTGCATGAATTTGTATATTGTGAGGCAAGTACAATGATACACTACGCCCAGGGAGTCGAGAAAATTTTCCCGACTGGAACGGGAATCGAACCCGCCGTTTCCGGATTGGCGATCCATAGCCTTAACCACTTGGCTAACTGGAGACCCCAACACATATGACATATGTTATTAAATAATTATCTAATGCTCCTCACTCACCATCTAGGAAGTTTCTGCCTGTGGCAAAGTTATGCAGTAGTCTTGTTGATGGAAATTTCACCGCTTCGGGTCGTTAGCACTTCTGGCGAAATGCACTTCTGGAGATTGTCAGATTTAGATGGCTTGTGAAATAAAAAATGAAGTGTTTAATGCACAATTTTAACATTACATGGTACAACAATTGACATACTAAAGCAATTCTGTGACGTTCGCTTTGCATCGTGATCTCATATAATGTTTTTATTTTCAGCAAACAATAGTTTAAACAAGTTCCCCCCCTAGTCGAAAGCACCTATTTGGCATTTGCTCCGGCATTTGCTCAAAATGCATGACGATGTCATGATGCTGCGCGTTTTGAACGCAGCTGGTTGAGAATCCAAGATAAGAGCGACAACATCTATCTAAGCTTTCTTAAACTAATGCAGTATTTCTTAAAATACTGCATTAGTTTATTTAAGGTTTGATTTATGTTAGTGAATTTGAACCTAGATAATCAAGAAATCGATTGTGAACTTCCAATAACGGATAACCCTCAATCTACAAGTATGTCAATAAATTAAACGTATAACCTGAACTTTCTTAAGGGTCTGGATCATGATACAAACTTGTCAAAAATACTGTATTTTACAAGCACAATAGCACCACACAGCGGCGTAACTGCGTACCAAACACCACCAGTGAAATGTTCATTTGACATAAACTGTATTTTCAAAACTATAACTATGTTTGTTATAATGTTCATATAAAGATGACCAAAATGAATTTATTTGTATTATAACTGACCTTGTTATAATTCTGATATAATTATATCAGGTTTTCAAATCATTTTTGTCAAATATATCTAAATATAACAGACGTTGATATATCTATCAACCGTTGATATAATTTTGTTACATTTTTGTTATGCCTTTCTGATCGGGTTGTGAGAGCTTTTCGATGTAAATAGGCTTGTTTTGTTCGTTTATCTGGCGTATTATAATCGTTTACCTCGAGGGGACACACAGCTTATGATGGGCTCCGAGTGCAAGCTGCTGTGGAGGCCGAGTTCGGGATCAATGAAATATGAAACGATGGGGAAACTAATCAATGAGTAATGTACTTATTTACGGGAAAAGTACTCTCGGTTGGCTCGCAAAGCAGATCAGAGGGGATTGTGTAACGAATGTTCAGGTGACATTGGCTTCGTCGTTGTTTGGATAACATCTTATACTGGGACAAAGTCAGTTCTGCAGATTAGTATTTATTATGAATTTTCATAATTGATCAAGAATGTTTACATTATGCGTTATCTATAAACTACTATGTAGAAATAATATTAAAAATCTGACACATATACTATTTTAATACCCTCACTACGATGAAATAAGATAAAAACATCAATACTTAGTAACAAATTCCCTCTTATTGAAATACTAACTAACAATTGCTCGATGAACAATTGGGAGTCATGAGTTCGAGTCTCGCCGGAGTACGTGGATTTCTTTTCATATTTCAAATCTCAATTTGTTCATCGAGCAATTGGATGTCAAAGCATTTTCAACGGTGTAATTTCCCACATGGCTTGGTCAACCAAAGCAAAAATCAAGAAATTGACATCAACAAAAATGTTTAAATTAAATGTGATGTAATCATGTCCCTGATCCGCATCAGCAAATTACTAAAGGGGCTTCAGTTTCGGTCGTCCCATTATTCCATGGAAATTAAAACACACATATACAAAGTGTGTTAAATTTCACAACCCTTGGCTTTATGGATCAACAGGTCTGAGCTAGTAAAAAGAGAGAGAAGGGAAGGGAAGTAAAGCGTGGGTCCCGAGATGAACTAGCCTAGGGCTAAACATCTCGTTAATTCAGATATAAAAGACAGAGAGAAAAAAAACTATGTCATCTCAAACCCCCTCCCTCATCGTAGACTTTTGTGCATACACAATTAAATTTATGAAATATATATGAACCGTTAGCTATGGCCAATCACCTCCCCCCCCCACCTAATAGTGTATGTAGTTTACGGACATACCCTTATTGAGGCTTTTTTCAAATGTTATTATCAATCATGGCGGTTAGTCATTGTTATGGGCTTGTTTTTACTTGAAATATCAGATATTAATTTTAAGAAATGAATTTTGATGAAATGGGTGTACATGTTTACATCTTCTTGAAGTATCTGTTCTTCGAACATTAGTCTCACTAAGCATATGGTCAAAGGATTAGACTAACAAAAGTTACCCAATAATCTTGGGCTTCATACCGTATTGCTATTGGTGGCATTGGCGACCATTTAAAGTTTGTGTACCTGTAAAGAGAGAGAAAAAAAACTTTATTAGTACCTTCTTTTGGAAAAGATATGATAAAGCGCAATTCATTAACCACGTATAGCATAGCTAAGCAATCTCAGACCTCTTCCTTTTCCCTCGATGCATTTTTTCTTACATCCCTTTCCAACAAATCTACATGGCTTTCAGATGGTCCCTAATTCAATTGCAGTGTTGTTAGGTGTGAATAAAGTTAGTCTTTTTTGAACATGGTCAGCAAGGTGCGGTATAGTTTTCAAAATTTGTTCAAAATGGAAATAAGGGTGCTCTTTTGATTCAAATCACATACAACAAGACACCTCCAAAGTGGAACCTAAAAAATAAGGGGATTCACTGAACTGCGTAAGTCGCAGTGAACTCATAAGATCTAAAAAAGATTCTTAAACTTTACATCAAACTAGTGCACGGTGGGACGAATGGAATGGAATGGACTGAACCTTTTTCAGTAGCGTCTTTAAGGACAGACTTGTTAGAATTCCAAAATGGCCGCCACAATGGCCGACTTTGGAACCTACTCACGATTTCGAGCGCACAATTCTCTTCGTAAACAAAACCTGATCTCTTTATTTGAAGCTTATTACAAGTGAGCAAGAATAGAATAATAAAATGCACTGTTGTTTGGAGCTTGTTTCTTGAGATTTGTGCGTCTGAAGTTCTGATGCACTGTTAAATCGGGATTTCAAGACGTTTGTCCTTAAACGTGATTTTATCGGCATGGTGTTTTCGGAAGACAATTTTCTAATAAATGGCGCGTCCGATGGCGTTTGATTTTTGTGCGCAACTTTGCCACAGGCGTCGATGCAAATTCCAACTTTTTTTATTTTACGTTTTATTTTTAATATGGAATCTTCGGCAAAGTTGTAGATATCCTCAATACGAATATCTTTGCCGAAGACGCCGACCCTCTATACATCCATTGTTTCAAGATACAGACGTAGTTTTTGAATGTACCCGTCGTTTATTTCATATATTTCAAAATCGTCCCAGGTAACAATTTGATGCTGCACAAACGTTTCTCCAACT
The DNA here is from genome assembly GCF_035046485.1 of Aedes albopictus. Classification (NCBI taxonomy): domain Eukaryota; kingdom Metazoa; phylum Arthropoda; class Insecta; order Diptera; family Culicidae; genus Aedes; species Aedes albopictus. Next base: position 184,621,552 of record NC_085137.1, read on the forward strand.
ATTTTAAATCAGGCTTCATTTGAACAAAAGCTAACAGAAGAGGTATCCTTTACTTAGCTCCTAAACATACAATTTTGGTGATTTTATTCAACTTATAGCTGATTTAAGGTTCATTGGAAGGCTGATTTAAGGCTTAATATGCGCTTAATCACCCAAGTAACCAGTAAGCATTTAAAATAGCATTCCTTCAGCATTATAGTAGCCTTTAAGACAAGGCGTTTAATGCTAATTAGCCGTATATGCGCCTATAGTGCTACCTCACAGCAGGTTTTGGCAAAAAAACGGGCTGTCTTAGTGCTATCCCTTCAGGAACGTCGTGACGAAATGTCAAATAAGCGTAACGCCTCGTCGAGCAAAAAAAAAAACAAAAATAGATTGACGTCTGCTTCTCGTTCTCTCAGCCTGCTTCCCCGCTTCATCGTTCTTCCATATTCCAGCCGGTGCTAGGTGGTACTTTTTTGCTGATTTTTGTAGTGATGTATAGGTTTGAACTTACGATCCGGAGATTGATTAATCATATCTGCTTCGGATTCTGTTGCTCCTGATCCACGATGCTAAAGCTGTCCCGGTGGCGTGCGTTGATTTAATCGCCAATATAAAGAATGATTCGATAACAGCTTCAGATTCAACATCCAAAACATGTTTTAATTGAGATATTTCATTGTGGTAGAGCATTGGGTAATTCTCGCTGAGATCGGCCCACTATTTACACCTTGTCTTCAAAAATATTTAAGGTGTCGATTTTCTGAAAGCCCTCGCCTAAAAAGTAAGAAAAATGCATTTGGTTACTCAAATTGATGGACCCCCCGTTAGTTAGAGCCACAACAATTTTTGCAGACCCCTCGATTTTGGTCAAATGGTGGCTCATTTAAACCGTTATAACTCAAAAGTTTCTCAAACAATCACCTCAAAACGAATTGTTGTTGAAAAGAGGAAAGATAGAGCTACTATTTACAATAATAAAAAGTTGGGTCGGCCATATTGATTTTGGCCGCCATATTGGATTTTTATACCAAAACATTTTTTTCACCATGAGGGCAACCACCGATTTTCAAAATTTTTGCATCAATTGAAAGCTGGGACATTTATACATAACATATCAAAAAATTAGAGATGTCTTTTTCTTCTTTCAAAAGTTATCTGCAGTTTTGTAAATTAAGCCTCATTTTCTCCATACATTTCCTTGCGCACCGGCAAAGACATGCAACAGCATCCGAGTTTACGCCTGCATGTATACACAAAGGCGCCTGCCGCAAAATTTGGCCAAATCGGAGGTTCGTTTCCGTTTTTGACTGTTTCTCAATGATGGGGGCATTGTTTTTATAACTTTTTTTGTGTTTTGAAATGCTTAAACCTTCAGCTTTCCATTAGCGGGTTCAGAATTTGAATTCATGTTCGTAAACACTGCGAAATATCGCTGCATTTATGTAAACGGTCGGCACCGGGCCCAGTGCGCAAAAGTGGCATGATTTACAAAACGTCAAATAACTTTTGAAAGAAGAAAAAGACATCTCTAATTTTTTGATATGTTATGTATAAATGTCCCAGCTTTCAATTGATGCAAAAATTTTGAAAATTGGTGGTTGCCCTCATGGTGAAAAAAATGTTTTTGTATGAAAATCCAAGATGGCGGCCAAATTCAATATGGCCGACCCAACTTTTTATTATTGTAAATAGTAGCTCTATCTTTCCTCTTTTCAACAACAATTCGTTTTGAGGTGGTTGTTCGAGAAACTTTCGAGTTATAACGGTTTAAATGAGCCACCATTTGACCAAAATCGAGGGGTCTGCAAAAATTGTTGTGGCTCTAACTAACGAGGGGACCATCAATTTGAGTAACCAAATGCATTTTTCTTACTTTTTAGGCGAGGGCTTTCAGAAAATCGGCACCTTGAACATTTTTGAAGACAAGGTGTAAATAGTGGGCCGGTCTCAGCGAGAATTACCCATTACTATCCCTTCTTTTAAATATCTGTGGAATATGATTGTTTCTTCCCTCTTTCAAACAATCCTATGATCCACCAAAGCATCCACCTATTCGGCACATATTTTCCGACGAAATGATAAATAATTGGTGATTTTTTGATGGACAAGTTCCCAATCCAATCCAGCTGCAGTAATTTTTTCTTTGGTGCTTTTGTATGAGTAGGGGAAAATGAAGAAACAAATAAGATGCACAAATTTGTAAACAGAAGCATAGGCTCTGTAAGAGAGAGACAAAATGTGTTGCCAAATGCGTAACATATCTCCCAACCTGTTTGCTCCTAGCATTTAAAGAGCAGTTGAAAAGCATTCTGTATGCTCCCAAGTGAAACCACTTCAAGCAGTTGAAATGCTAATTAACAGCCGAAAGCTTTTGAGCAGCACAGCTTATGCTAACTCAAGGCAGCTATGCATTCGAACTGCTTATGTAGGGCAGCAAGCAGTTTAAATGCGTAATACGGGCTGATACACGGCTTATTCAAATGCTTAATGGTTACCTGGGCAGTAATCAATTAAATTTATTAATTGTGTAAAATTAAATAAAAACACTTTCGTGAGCCTCTATTTTTGGAGAGATGCTTAGGAATGTATACATTAATCTGTGGGAAAACTGGGAATTGAACTAGGACCTCCTGATTTATAGTCACTCACCTTAGCACCTACACTAGGGTGGGGCTAATTTCAAAAAATCTCTCCGATATATAATTTCCCGAGTGGAAAGTGATCTACTAAACGAAATAAGTGAGCTTTACAAAAATGAGCGATTTCGGTTGATTTTAGCGGTGGCGCAAAGGGTTCAAGTGATATTTTTGCTAGAACAAACTTTCAAAAAACATTTCAAATTTAATTTTCAAACTTAATTTTTCTAGACTAAATCGGTGATTCTAAAACCCAATTGGACCAAATTTGTGCTCAAAATTGCGATATCTCTACTGTTTTCTGAGATGTTTGAAAAAAAATGTCATTTTTCAGTATTTTTTGAGTTGGATACCAAAATACGAAATTTTTTTAAAATATCTCGGAAACCAGTGAAGGTATCGCAATTGTGAGCATATGATATATGATGTTCTTTTCGACTGTAGAATTTGTCTTCGTTATCAATAGGGAGATTATATTATTTCATTACATATTTGAACTGTTCCAGATGGATAATTATTGGCAGAAACATCAGTAGATGAATTAACGGCCAAATATATAAATAATAGGGTGAAACTTTTTAGCAGGCACTATAATTGGTCTGGCCTGATATACGGAAGAGCTCAAAATTTTAGAAATACGTTTAAATTACGACTGCTATACATCTTAACAACATGTTTGTCGAATACCACTTGAGTCGAATGAAATACATTGAAAAAACATCATAGCAACGTATTTTGAACATCTACTACTCAATAGCATACGACGATGTCATTTTTGGTTTTGGATTACCTGTTTTGAACATAGGTATAACAATAACAAAGTTAGAGTGCGTTTCCTAGAACAAATACCAATTAATTGTTTTCGTTTGCTTCACGGGATAAACATAGTGTAAAAACTTTGCTGGTAAGGGAGATTTAGCCGCTAGGTAAGTATCCCCAGTGATTTTTAGATGACGGGAGGCCTACCATGTAAATAAAGTTGAATGGTGGCGTCCATCTTTCGAGCCATGGTGACTGTGATCTGCTGATTGGTCTGCGCCAAGTTTTTAGAGACTATTAACATACCCATTGGTTACCTCGTTCAGCATACTTGTAGCAGGATCAATCCACAAACCATAAAATTAAAGTTGCTATCGTATTTGGATTGCCTTGTATTTTTAAGTGAAAGAGATGTTTCTTAAATAATGATCAAATCAGTGCGAAGAGATAGCAAACTAATAATGTTGTACATTAACGTATTTAGTACGTAAAAACAACGTTTTAATAACATGTTTGATCTCAAAGGTTAATACTATGTGCTGCTGATGTTATACATCTTCAATTGAAGGAAAACGGTGATATAAATATCTTGTGTAACCAACGTTAAATTTACGATATTTTTACTTGTAGTGAGGATGATAATATGTTTTAGTAACTTGTTATTGCCAAACAGAGTTAAAACATGATTTCAACATAATATGTGTACAAATACGATTATAGTAGGGGAGACTGAGGAGACTTGATCCCTGGGGAGACTTGTTCCCCCCATATTTGCTCGGAATCAAAAACATTTTTCTTCTAGAATATTTTTTCCAAAACTACTCCTGGACAAGCGACTATGTTTTGCCTACAAGTGATTTCGATTGTACATTGCATTATTTTTTAACGGCTGATGGTTTATTTTCAGTCCTTCAGAAATCTTTGAGGCGATTTCGAAAAATCTCAATAACTTTGTGAAAATTGAACCAAATCGTGTCAAAATTTTACAGCACATAGTTTAAATAAAATACTCTAAAACTTATTTATCCATATAAGGCTGTTGTTGACATATTTTAATTAATTCAGCTTAGTATACACAACAGTGACATGGGGAGACTTGATCCCTCGAGGATTACACACACATTATACATGTGAAAAATAAAATTCTATTCGGAAACCTCTACTTACTTGGAATTCTAGTCAATTCAACGATAAAATGTGTCAGATAATTATAACTTTAGTACAAACCAAGAAAAGGGGGATCAAGTCTCCCCATTTTGAAAATACGGCATATCCTAAAAAATTTAAGGAAATCTTACAATTTCAAACACTTCATATTCATGGAAAATACAAGAAAACTCGAAAAGAGAATTAATAGGAAGACTCTGGAATTATTTTCCCCTTAAATAAGCCATGTGCTCAAAGGGGGATCAAGTGTCACCCATTTTTGAAAAATACATCATAAGACATGCCTCCATAAAAACACAGTTTTGAAAACTTTAACAATAATTTAAAGGCCTTCTGTTGTGTATTAACTTGCAATAGAAGTTTACCTGCCATTTTTTACGGAAATCGGATCTAGTTTTGTGTTTTTTCTTAAAGTTTCAGGTAAGTTAAGAAAAAGGGATCAAGTCTCCCCGGTCTCCCCTACTATACTACAACGTCTTTTTTAAAGTTTATTTTCAAAGATGTTTTCTGTGTTACTTGGGAACTTTGTAGAGGTAAAAAGGGGTTCTAAAATGTCAATAAGGTTGGTTATGGGTATTATAGAGCAAAAAATAGCCCTTTTTCAAGGCTCAATAACTGTCTTGGATAAAAGTAGATGCAAAGTAAACCCCACTAGGTTCAATATGTATTATAATTAGTTGATTATCCTGGTGCTTTCGTCTGTATCCTCGAGTATCTTTACCAGGGGTTCTCAATCTAACTACACTCTATTTTTAACGTTAAAAGGATGATATCAGTTTTAAATGTCATTCAGAACCCTATTATCTTTTGCGAAGGGATAACTATTAAACATGCTCATAATTTTATAAATTACTAGCTGTCCTGGAAAACGTCGTACTGCCTGCGTACTGTATTTTTTGACATGCAACTTTTTGGAGATGTCACCCGCCAAATAATTTGTATGGGAGCTCCCTTTTCAGAGATGGAAGAAGTCTCACACTATGCCAAGAACCTTCCCCGCTAATCGGTTCTGTAATTTCCGACGAATCCATAAGGTCAGACAGACAGACTGACATATAGAATTTTATTGTTGGGTCAACAAAGTCGATTTTTTGGAACAAAGCAGTTTCGATTCGCTTTGGCGTCCAAAACAACTGTGCAAAATTTGGGAGCGATTGGTTGCGTCCCCATATTTCGCATTGCGATTGAAATTTGTATGGAAAAACGTGCTTTTTTGAATTTTTCTTCTTAATTGATTTTTTTTGTCTGAAACGATAAAACTAAAGACGTTGAAGTATAGCCTAGGATATGCCGAAAAACTTTGCTGAAGACCGCAAACTTATCCGACACTTGTGAAACGTCATAAGCTACATGATAAATATTAGACAAAACAATTCATCTTATGAAGAAAATGCAAAAAAGTACGTTTTCCCATATTAAATTCCTTACAAATTTCAATCGCAATGCGGAATACGGGGAATCAACCAATCGCTTCTAAATTTTGCACAGTGGTTTAAGACGCTAAAAAAGATTGAATAAGCTTTGTTCCGGGTTGATGCGATCAACTTTAAATTTTCTCCATACAACGTTGACCCACTCTAAATACATATATAGATAGTGCCTACCAAAACCAACTATACGAGTTACTAAAACACGGTGGAGAAGCACTGATGAGAGCACCACACTGGGTCATTACCAAGATTTGGGAGAAGGAAGTATTACAGGAGAAATGGATGGAAGGTATCATGTGTCCCATCTACAAAAAGGGCGACAAGTTGGATTGCGGGAACTACCGCGCGATCACACTACTGAGTGCTGCCTACAAGATACTCTCTCAAATTTTATGCTGCCGTCTATCACCGATTGCAAGAGAGTTCGTAGGGCAATATCAGGCTGGATTCATGGGTGAACGCGCTACGACGAACCAGATGTTCGCCATCCGCCAGGTGTTGCAGAGATGCCGCGAATACAACGTGCCCACCCATCACTTGTTCATCGATTTCAAATCGGCATATGATACAATCGATCGAGAACAGCTATGGCAGATTATGCACGAATCCGTATTCCCGGATAAACTGATACGATTAATCAAGGCGACGATGAATCGAGTGATGTGCGTAGTTCGAGTATCAGGGATACTCTCGAGTCCATTCGCATCTCGCAGAGGGTAACGACAAGGTGATGGTTTTTCGTGCTTGCTGTTTAACATTGCTTTAGAGGATGTAATAAGGAGAAGGGGATAAACACGAGTGGAACGATTTTTACGAAGTCTGTTCAGCTGCTTGCTTTTGCTGATTATATTGATATTATTGATCGCAAATTTGAGACGATGGCGGAAACGTACATCCGACTAAAAAATGAAGCCAGGTGAATCGGATTAGTCATTAATGTGAAGACAAATTACATGATGGCAAAAGGCTCCAGGGAGCATTCACCGCGCCGCCACTCCTAATTTCTATCGACGGTGATGAAATCGAGGCGGTTGAAGAATTCGTGTACTTGGGCTCTGTGGTGACCGCCGACAACGACACCAGCAGAGAAGTTCAGAGACGTATGGTGGCGGGAGATCGAGCTAACTTTGGACTCCGCAGAACTCTACGATCGAACCGTGAACGGAGTTACTTAACTATCTACAAACCACTGATTAGACCGATAGTCCTCTATGGGCACGAAGCATGGACCCTACGTGCAGAGGACCAACGCGCCAGAGTTTTCGAACGGAAGGTGTTACGTACTATCTACGGCGGAGTGCAGATGGAATACGGGACTTGGAGAAGGCGAATGAACCACGAGCTGCATCAGCTGCTGCGAGAACCAACCATCGTCCATACCGCGAAAATCGGGAGGCTACGGTGGGCGGGTCACGTCATCAGGATGTCGGATAGCAACCCGACTAAAATGGTTCTCGAGAGTCATCCGACCGGTACAAGAAGACGTGGAGCGCAGCGAGCTAGGTGCGTCGATCAAGTGGAGGACGATCTGCGGACACTTCGCAGAATACGGAACTGGAGCCATGGATCGAGTAGAATGGAGATAACTCCTACGTACAGCAGAGGACACTCAGGCCTTAGTCTGACTGGTAAGGTGAGGTAAGAAAAAATTTAATGGGGCACTTGAGGCACTTAAAACGAGTCTATTTATATGTTCTGTCAAATATTTGGCACTTTCTTGCGGACTGGCATTACATGCTCTCTTTCAACACATAAGACGTGTCTTATCCAACTATTTGCATCCCTTCCCTCCATAAGGACAAAGGACCATCGGACTTAACAACGCTAGCAACTCTAGACTCTATTTCAATATGAATAATTCAGTGAAATCGTTTCCAAAATACCACCGAAACGATGTTGTTTTGAGTTTGAACTGCACAACCAAGAAGAAAAAAAAAAATCCGCCAGCTAAGCACCACAACCGCCCGGTTCCTTCTCAGAATTACATTTTATTCTACTTATTGTGACCGGTGCCTCCGGCAGCAGAAACCGAAACTTTGATTGCATTTTTATTCAATAGTAAGGAATCAAAGCTGGTTTTTCTCAGAGATGGCGCCACCACATTAAAAGTAAAATCATTTTTCTTGTATGGAGAAATCGCTGACTTGCACTTGTTCCGCATCGCAGCGATTTGTGCCTTGGGGCAAAAAGTTGCAAATTAGAAACAAAATCATTATCCCTACGCGTTTCTTCTGGATCCATTGCAGTAACAGAGAATTGATTACATCACCATACAAATTTCAAGTTGTTTACTTCTTTTTTTCTGACTGGCATTTTGCACCCGTGTTGCGCATGATGTTTCGAGTGGATAGTAGAGTCCCTATAATTAGAGTCTGGCGGACTGTCACTTTCGACCGGAGCCAATCGAGCATGACGTCATAGTGTCCTCACCGATAAATGCTACACCGTGACGTCATGCTCGATTGGCTCCGATCGAAAGTGACAGTCCGCCAGACTCTAACTAGACTGACTCTAGTGGATAGGTGCCAGGCGGCGCCGCTGTATATGTGAAAAACACATGGAACACGAGCGCCGTCTATGATTCCGTAGCGCAAGCTTTTCTGCTTGTTTACACTGCTATCACGTTTACCGCATTTATCAGAAAAGCGCCACTATCGGCACTTTAGCAAAACCGCAGCTGCTTGCTTCCTATTCCTGATGCACTTCGTTCCGTCCGACGACGATCGGGGGGTGGTTCGAGGGAGAAGAAGCTTTTATAAAAGCGGCGAAACTATAAAAGTGATTCGTCCCCTGTACTAGGGGGGTCTATGGTGATTAGGGCAGTTCAGACTTTAAACATGTTAAAAACTCAAAGCTCCCATATGTTCATTACAATCCTTGGTGCAAAACTAGAGTCCTGTCAAATTTTCAGCCATTTCGGTGGTGATTAAATGGTGGCCCAAAACCAAAATAGGTTTATATGGGGATTACTATGGAGAATTTTTGAAAAAGGTTCTCCGCGCTGTAGAGCATCACCACATGGATGAAGGCGTTGGGTCAAAGTCAAATTGAATTCTTCAGATCTCAATGATGAATGTTGCCGAAGACCGCAACTCGTTTCGACTCACGAGACAGAAGTTATTAATCAATATTCATTCATGCATGCTTGAACAGAAGACCACAGCTCGATCGACACGCTTGACACGCAATCATAGTATGCGTGCTACCTACTTGCACACCTTGCAGGACATCGTGTATAAAGATGCGCATGCGAGTGAGAATTTGTTTAATAACTTTTTCCCCGATTGTCGAAATAAGTTCCGGTCTTCGGCAACATTCATCATTGAGATCTGAAGAATTCAATTTGGCCTTGACCCTATGACTTCATCCATGTGGTAATGCTCTACAGCGCGGAGAGCCTTTTTCGAAAATTCTCCATAGTAATTCCCATATAAACCTATTTTGCTCTTGGGCCACCATTAAATCACCACAGAAATGGCTGAAAATTTGACAAGACTCTAGTTTTACACCAATGATTGTAACGAATATATGGGAGCTTTGGATTTTTGACATGTTTAAAGTCTGAACTGCCCTAATGGTGATACAGCAAAGCACTTGATTTCGATGATGCAGGCAGCAGCAGCAGCAGCAGCCTCAAAAGCAGTGGCAGCACAGGATAAACAAACTATTGCTAAAGGGCCTTCAATCCTGTCCCTGGCTGCTTTGGAGCAGTAGTGGGCGGCATATTGCTTTGAGAATGACATCAGCTGGAAAATGTGTACACAGACAAATTTGAATTTTTCGTCAGAATGTCGTCTGAAACCGGCTGGTTTGGTTTATGCGATTAGACGGAGGTTTTCAAGGGAACAGAAGTGTCCGAAGTTGACCCAGGAGCAGAAAATGATTTTTTTCTTTTTATCTATGAACTTGTTATCCCTATACTAATTCTTCACCAAAGTGAAAATGTTTCAAGGTTAAGGACATTGAAAACAATAATAATAAAGTATCTGCTCGCATTCCTATTACCGGGAATAGTAATTTTCACTCGCAAAAACTTACTGTATTCTTCTTCTTCTGCTGTATGGCTCTACGCTCCCACTGAAACTTGGCCTGCCTTTCTCCAACTTAGTGATCTTTGAACACTTCCACAGTTATTGATTGGAGGGCTTTCTTTGCCAGTCATTGCATGAATTACAATATTGTGAGGCAAGCACAATGATACACTATGCCCAGGGAGTAGAGAGAATTTTCCCGACCGGAACGGGAATTGAACCCACCGTCTCCGGATTGGCGATTTAAAGCCATAACCACCAGGCTAACTGAAGACTGCATTCTTCTGCTCTTAACTCAGATGCATTAGACCAAGCCCACTGGTGGGCTTCATATTACACACGCAACAGCACGTCGTTAACGATTTTTAATTCCGTTATCCACCCATTTTCGCACCGGTTGTTCGTTTCCATGTGAATAAAATAATGATCGGTCGCCTTTGCGCACCGGTGGTCTCTATTCTATCCGTACCATCGGTTTTTTTGCACTTCTGTAAATCATCGCAATATTTCGTGATTTCTATGGTGTTATTGCAAATCTTATTCAGTATAATAATCTGTGCTCATATTTTGAAAGAAGGGGTTTTGGATAAGACTGAAAACAGTTAGTAAAAATTGAACTCAAATAAATAATTCCCTTGGAGATTTGTACCAGTTTTGGTGCGTTTAAAGATATTATTTTCTCAATAATGTATGATTGTATTTGATTATGTTTGGCTACGCAGTCATTTATTGATCAAACGACGTTCTTTATTTGCCCGACGTTTCGACACGGGGATTGTGTCTTCGGGCAAATAAAGAACGTCGTTTGTTCAATAAATGACTGCGTAGCCAAACATAATCAATTCCACCAAATCAGTCGATTTATCATCAGTATGATTGTATTTAATCTCAGAATTCAAGCAATCTTTTTTTAAATTATGTGTTTGTTGCTTACTGTATGACTTGTAGGTTGAATTTTTATCTTAAATAATATCCATCTCTTCGATACTCATGTTGCCTTTCTCGCAAGAAATTTATCTGAATTTGAGATTTTGAGCATCTTTTTAATAATTAGGTTTATTGAATAATTACATCCCTTGCATTTCCAACACATTTATAACGTAGTTGTCTCCTTTACAACGTAGGTCAAGATTTTTGAATCCTGGTCATAGTAGAAGCTGTCTTCCAACAGTCTGCGATAAGTTTGCGCAACCTTTTTTCATTAATGTGTATTTTAACTTCAGCTTATTCTATATTCAGTCACAACCTTTTAGTTACAAAGCATCAATCGGAAATCTTAATATATATTGCGATCCTTTGGATGCTGGTATATGAATATTTTGTTGGAAGCAGATTCAAGATGATTCTTCGAAATACTTGGAGTACAGAATATTTTCTTTTGGCAAGGTACTTCTCGAATTTACAGGGGAGGAAGAATGCGTGGACATATTGTACCAAACGATCCAGATAGCATGTTGATGAATATGTTTTAAATATATGAAAATATGGATAAAAGAGCTGTGAATAAATGTGTAATATTGGAAAGATCTCCCCAATTGTTGGGTTGTTTTTATAGATCTAATGTCGAACCTCCTATTCTGTATGATCGGTGTTATTCGCATGGGGTCTTCGCAGATTTTTTTCTGCTTTGCCTTATTGTTTCTACAAGGGGGAAGTTACCCTTTTCGCACACTTTCTTCCTAATGTCTCGTTTATTTAATTTATATTTTTAAATTTATATTTAATAAACCACCCACTGACGACCACCATTTTCAAAAACAGCAATCAAACCAAAACTCCTTTGCCTTTTTCGAAATATTCACGACAAATCGAAAGGCGAGGCACAGCTCTTTCAAAGCGAGGGATCTCAGCCCGGAAAGTGAAGAAAGAAAACCTTGTGGTCACTTATTACCGTCAAATGGTATTTTTCCGGGTTAGAAAATACGCACATCTTCTCACCGGAATCTGCGACGGATGACGATAATTTTGGAACTTGTCGGAACGAACTTCGCGAGCTATTTATTTGGACATTTTTCTAAATGTGCGAAACCAAACTTTACTTGCTGCGTAGCAACCCCGGCTCAAACATGTACGTGTTAAAATAGCAAAACTCACTGAATCACTATACATTTCTTCAAATATTAGTTTCGAAACGATCGACGGAACCAAAAACTGAAGGTGTGATTATGAACAATCGTAACTATTTTTATAAGAAAATCAATACATTTTCGTTATGCATGATCCTAAAATTTGCGAAGAAGGGAAAACTTTATTCATAACATACTTAAGCAAAGCTTGTCAATTTAAACCTATTATTTTTCTGCGTTTGTATTGTCACTCTATCACAATTGTATGTCAGACAATTTGTTGTGTTATTCGTGTAACGATCTATGATATTGTTTGGTTGAAAATTTAAAAGCAAGTAAAAATAAAAATTTTAAATATTTGATGCAAACTAAAATAAATTCCTACATATACAAAACAAGAAAATCATTCTCTAGAAACTATATACCTGGCTACAAATCCATACTCATGTTCTTTCGTCTCCTCTTTACGCTACCCAGAGAGCTAAACGCGAGAGAGCGCACGAGCCTACGGATAGAGACCGTACTTTGCGTGTCTCTACACGGAGAAACGAAAGTACCCAAAAGTGAGTTCATTCCACCCAACTTCGAGGTTGCGTGCGGGAAGCCAATTTTGAGTTGATAGAGTCGATGTAGGTAGGTAGTTTGCATTTAGGCGTATACGGCCAAAGTACCTAGCGTCGAAGTTCTTTTTACGCAACCGTCAGTTAAAATTACTCAACTTTCGGTACTATGTCACTAACTCAATTTTGGCTTCCCGCATCGAACTCTCAAAGTTGGGTTGTTTTGCTATTCACTCTTTGACAACAATAAAGAGAGCGAATGAAAGAGGATGCAAAAAAGAACTCAAAAGTGAGTTTAAAAATACTCAAACTTGGGTTTTCTTGTTTTTCAGTGTATATTCTCAGCCCTGCTACGAACCGTACGTAAACTTTTCGCTTTCGAGCCCTCCTTAGCAGCGACCGGTGCGGTTCGCTTCTTTGTTCGGGGCTCTACTTAACGTTAAAACGCTTGATTGAGCCCATGAGTGGGCTTGGTCTTATGAATGAGTGTAATCAGTTTCGTACCTTTTAATTCCGCCCTATGTTGCTTATCCTTTGACAGATACGCGTATTTCGACTACCACTTGTAATCTTCCTCAGTGTCAGTGGATAACTGACACTGCGGAAGATTACAAGTGGTAGTCGAAATACGCGTATCTGTCAAAGGATAAGCAACATAGGGCGGAATTAAAAGGTACGAAACTGATTACACTCATTCATAGAGGGTATTCTGCTTAGAGGGTTCGAAAAGTCGGTACAAGATCAGATGCATTCATAAATGGAAATGGAAATGGAGCTGAAAAAATGTCATGACATTTTTCCATGACATTCCGTTCATCTCTGAGATATACAGTATGAAGGATATTTTGTGGATAATACATTTTAATGGTCAAAAAGAAAAAGATCTTAATGCGATGCAGTTAGATAGAATATTCTTGAACAGTCAGTGTTTGTAGCGAAGTTTAAAGTGATTTTTTCCATTCCTCTCTATCACTATTGTCCTTGAAAGCATGAATCACAAATTGATTCACGAATTTTCCATCCCAATCGAAAATTTTTACCCAACCACACCGATTTTCGGATTTGCGTTGCAACTAGCAGTACAGCCACATTGTCCTATGATACAGTTTGAAACTGAATAAATACGCCTCAGGGACTCTGAGCTGGCAGAACGGAACGACCGTTTCACTTGGGTGTCTGCCCGCTGCTTGTTTTGTGGACTTCGAAAAAGCAAAATCTTGTTCCTCCATCCTGTCCTCCCATGTAGATAGCTCTTGATCCATCGTCGGTGTTGCCTTCCAGCAGTTCTACACAATATTGACACGCAAACGTCCGATGACAACGACGACAGCCACCACCATCACCGCTACGCGTGCTTGGGGCCATGGTTCGACACTGCAGCAGCACTGAGCTTTATAGTGCTGCATATTGTTTCACTCTAAAATGGTTATTTTTTTTTGGTGGTAGGTGAGTGTTGAGATGATGGAACATCCTGCTTCGGGCATGACGGTGCTTCCCCATACCGTATCATTGAAGTACCAAAAATCGTCTCAAAAAATGATATAACTAACAAATGTTGTTGGTTCGGTGTCAGCCGAGGCATGGGCTATCAAGGAAAAGTTCTACTAGAGCAAACGTGAAGAACTTTTATGAACATAGAGATATACGATTTTACGTAGAACATTTCAAGTCAAAATCACGAAAATATTTGCAATTTTTGACTCGATAATGAATTTCATGAAATACCACACTTTTGCATCAACATATTACCATTTTGAAATGGGCGTATGAAACTATTGTTTATTTTGAGCATCTACCAAGATGTTACCTATTTTATTTTGAGAAACTAGTCTAGGCCACTTTTGAGGAATTTCTTCGCATTAATTGAAATATTTCTTTCAGGCCTTTAGAAAATCAGGAAGTTATCTAGGGGAAATTACCTATTCTCGGCCGTTTTGTTCTCTTCGTCTTTGGGGGTTTTTCGAAACCTATTGACCTCAGAGTTGGTCTCGAATCCTTCCCAACTAAGCTGAATCATATGGCCAAGTTTCAGGCTGAGAAAAAAACCCCATGACGAAGAGAACAAACCTGCCGATAATACCCATTGTCACCCTATGTTTTTTTATCTGTATTAACGAGATTTTTAGCCCTGGGCTAGTTCATCTCGGGACCCACGCTTTACTTCCCTTCCGAAGGAAGAACTCACATTTTGCGTGTTTGTCGGGAGTGGGATTCGATCCCAGGTCCTCGGCGTGATAGTCAAGTGTTCTAACCATCACACCAGGTCCGCTGCACTAAGTTACCTACCTTGATAGCCAACAAAGTAACTTTGCTCCAATGCCGAGCGTATAGTATAGCACCATCTTCGTCGGTCTTGGGCGATGTTCCTCCAGTTTCCCCGAACGTGTAGGGATCGTAGATCTTCTTCAACCGCGTGCAGCCAGCGAGTTCGCGGCCGCCCACGAAGTCGCCTACCTCTACCGGGTTCTCTGCTGAATATTGTTTTCGCTATTCTTTCTTCCGACATTCGCACTACGTGTCCAGCCCACTGAAGTCTGCCGTATTTTATACGTTTCACAATATTCGCATCTTCGTACACTTGGTACAACTCATGATTCATGCGTCTGCGCCACACTCCATTTTCTTGTTTCCCACCGAGAATTGTCCGCAGCACTTTGCGCTCAAAAACTTCAAAAGCTTTTCGGTCTACCTCCTTTAACGTCCACGCTTCGTGACCGTAGAGGGCAACCGGAAGAATCAGCGTCTTATACAGAGCGAATTTTGTTTGCGTTTGCAAGTTACGGGACCTAAGCTGGCTACGCAATCCGTAAAAGGCCCTATTCGCAGCTGCAATACGCCTTTTCACTTCACGGGAAACGTTATTGTCACATGTCACAAGTGTTCCAAGATAAACAAATTCTTCAACAACTTCAAACACTTCCCCATCAATCACTACCTCAGCACTAACACCACTAGGCCTGCTTCTGTCTCTACCCGCTATCATGTACTTCGTCTTGGTAGAGTTAATCGTCAAGCCTATCCTCGCTGTCTCTCTCTTCAGAGGAGCATAAGCTTCCTCCACTGCCCTACGATCGATGCCGATGAGATCAATATCGTCCGCAAAACCGAGGAGCATGTGCGACCGTGTGATGATAGAGCCATTCCTCTGCACGCCTGACCTCCTAATCGCTCCTTCGAGTGCAATGTTGAACAATAAATTTGAAAGAGCATCTCCCTGCTTCAATCCATCCAAGGTCACAAACGACGTAGACACTTCGTCCGCGATCCGAATACTTGATTTTGATCCATCCAGCGTTGCGCGTATCAGCCTAATTAGTTTCGCCGGAAAACCATGTTCTGACATTATCTGCCAAAGCTCATTTCTTTTCACTGAATCGTACGCTGCTTTAAAATCAATGAACAGATGGTGAGTCTGCAAGTTATATTCCCGAAATTTATCTAGGATCATCAGCAGGATAAACATTCGATCCGTCGTTGATCGGCCCTCACGAAAACCAGCCTGGTATTCGCCGACGAAGGACTCCTCAAGAGGTCGCAGTCTGTTGAACAGGACACGCGACAGTATCTTATACGCCGAATTTAAAAGGGTAATCCCTCTGTAATTGGCACACTCCAGTCTGTGCCCTTTCTTGTAGATTGGGCATATGAGGCCATCCAACCAACTGGTGGGCAATTCTTCATCCTCCCAAATCTTTATAATAATCTAATGGATTGATTGATGTAGCTGCTCGCTTCCGTGCTTAAGAAGTTCGACCGGGATCTCGTCCTTCCCAGCAGCCTTGCTGTTTTTCAGCTCCTTAAAAGCCTTTTTAACCTCATCCAGTGTTGGTGGTTCCACTGCTTGACTGTCATCCATTATGTTAATCCTGTTCCTGGGTGCTCCTTCGCTGCTACCATTCAACAAATCTTCGAAGTGCTCCTTCCACCTGGCTGCCACCATTGTTTTGTCTGTCAGCAAATTTCCTTCCCGGTCATTGCACATGGCGGGCACTGGCGCAGTCTTGTGCCGCGCGCCATTGACAGTTGCATAAAACCTCCGCATATCGTTCCTGTCCATACTTTCCTGCGCTTCAGCAATAACACTCTCTTCGTGTTGCCGTTTTTTCCTGCGGTGCATTCGTTTCTCTTCTGCTCTTGCAACCCTGTACCGCTCTCTGTTCTGCCGGGTACCGGCCACTAGCATTCGACTTCTGGCGGCATTCTTTTCGTTCGTCGCTCGTTGGCAGTCCTCGTCAAACCAACCATTACGTTGGCGTCGCTGAGCGGTACCAATCACCTCTTGCGCTGTTGTTGTGACTGCTTCGTGGATACTTCCCCATAAGCTGTTGACATCTCCAGATCCGTTGGTCTCTCCTATCCTCTCGTCTAGCTTCTGATGGTACTGTGCAGCAACCCCTTCGGTTGACAAGCGCTGGATATTGAAACGCATCGTCCTGTCGAGTCGATGTTCGGGCCTCTGTAGGACCTCACATCTATGACGTCCGAGAAATGGCGCCCGTCGACCAGCACGTGGTCTATCTGGGAATCAATCCGTTTACTCTACTATTGCTTTTCTGGGTGTTTGAAGGTTTTCAGCAGGCTACCTTACCGGGGCTGCGCTGCCTACATTGCGTTGAAGGGGCTGCCTTCTTAGGTATAGCTGACGCAATACAGCATTTCATACTCAGCCGCTGGATGCCAGAACAGACGCTGTTTGAGCCGCACCTCCTTGGTGAACAGACGCTCGGGACGTACCTCCTCAATCTAGCTGAAGTCAGAAGGACAACAGTGCCCAGGCTGCGCTACCAGCTAAGCACACAACTCTTAGCTGGCGGTCTTTGTCATCGTTTGACCCGTGGAAGCATGAGGTAGGAACTTGTGAGGACCAGAGCTATGTTGGATGCTCTCCTTATCGACTCACCGTTTTGCAGCCCGCTCCACTAAGTTATCGATGTATTTATCCTGAAATTAGTAAATTAATTCTTCCTCATCCCAAGTAACAAAATTAATTTTATAATGCTTTTGAAGTATTCTTCAACACCTGTTCTTTTAAACCATGCATAAACCAAATTGCTCTACAACACGACATCAACTCAACCATAAACCCGCCATAAGATCAAAGAGGCCCATCCTAAGATGCTCTTGTAGAGTTGTTTTTAAATTTATCATAAAACTTGTTGTACTTCCCAAGTTGTCCTCAAGGCGAATTGCTCTCTCCTTGTAGAATTCTTCAAGTGCATGATAAAACGATAATAAATTTGTCAGTGTTGTTGCTGATGCAGCTTTTATGTCGACAGAAAAGTTTGGTGAATTAAATTGAAATTAAAAACACAATGAAAATGACACATTATTATAATCGGGATTAATTTATTACACAATTTGGAAATATTTCCGGGATGTAGCAAGGATGATAAATGCCAAGCAAAATTCATCGTATATATGTTGCAAGATACTTCCAAAAATTGCAACGCGCTTCCATTATAACGCACTAATAAAATATTTAAAAATATTATTCCTGGTCATGCGAACATTGCTCATGAGTTTTCTCAACATGGCTTCCATTGAAATCTAGGCCGGTGGTCGGTCCATCATCGATGGTTTTAATCAAAATCACCATAAGATCGTCTTAAATTTCTTTCAACTCATGCCAGAGCTAAAAGGATAACTCAAGAATACTAGGATTTATAACGTTCTCAATGCAGCCTGGTTGGCCTCCATCAAGAACGCCTTAAATTTATTTCATCTTATGCAAGGGTAAGAAGTATTACTCAAGAGTACTCAGGTTTATAACGTTCTGGATGTACAGTGTATCAAACAATTGTCCGTACAGAAAATTTTTTGTCAAAATAGTTTTTCATTCAAATGTTAATAACTTTTTTATGCGTCAATCAAAAACGCTGAAATTTTGACCAATCATGATTAATATATTAAAGCTCCATTAGTAAAATTTTGAGCGAGATCGAATAAGTTTTCTGAATGTTATTGAACTTTTAGTAAAACTTATAAGATTTTTGAACACATTTTTAAAACATTATATCTCAATATGAACTCGATGAATTTTTTTTTTAATTTTTTTGTGTTACATCTTATACCTAAGGCTTTCATATGCAGCCATGTTTGGGGTTTTATATTCACTACAAAAAATATGAAAAATGTGCGTATGTGGTTGACGATGTTTTAAAATTTACCATATGTTGCACATATAATCTGCCAAACGTTTTCCACCAATAAAAGTGCATTAACTGAACGAAAAATCCATAGGACCTATTCTTCATATGTAGTTTAGTAGGTCCTGTATAAAAATATATCATGAGGAGAGTTTAAAAAAGTTGAAAACACTTGGCAATTTTATTGATCAAAATATGATAAATTTTCAAATGACACTCTGAACATATACAGATTTTTCATATTTTTTGTAGTGAATATAAAACCTTAAACGAAGCTGCATACGAAAGCCTTAGGTATAAGCTGTAACACGAAAAATATTGAAAAAGTTTCATCAAGTACATATTGAGATATAATGTTTTGAAAATGTATTCAAAAATTTTATAAGTTTTACTGAAGCTTCTATAATTTTCAGGAAACTTATTCGATCTCGCTCAAAATTTAACCAATGGAGCTTTAATATATGGGTTATAATTGGTCAGAATTTCAGCGTTTTTGATTGACGTATAAAAAAGTTATAATCATTTAAATGAAAAATTATTTTGACCAATCAATTGTTGTACGGACAATTGTTTGATACACTGTAGATTTATGCAAACTCCGCCGAGAACGTCATAAATCATGTACGCCAAATTGTAAACAAACAATAAATTATCGCACCGCGGTGGATTTTGTGAACTTCGTGCGATAAATTTAATCGTCAGTCCGGTACCGTTGCCAACCAGGCAGACTTTTTTCGGGAACCGGCCTTGATGTGGTGCAGCGCCTTATTCCTCCGGTCAGCATTTCCAACAGGTAAGTGATTTTGCAGGTCGATTATTTGACCTCCGATTACAAGGGAATCGACGTCCTGGATGACCAAACCAATCTCATTTTGGATGCTGCAACCGGAGGAACTTGGCACTGCACCGCGTCGCGGTTGGGATTCCGGGTAGGTGTTATTGATTGGCAGCAATAATGAAACGATGAGAATCAAAATGTGATGCTTGAGTTTTTTCTTGTATTTTTCATGTACCAAACTGTTCTCATGCGAGAACAGTTGCTCTTGATCGAGAACGGATGGTTGAAGAAAACTACAAGAACCTTATAAAACTGAAAATAAGTTCAACAGTTCTTGTTGTGTTTATGGTTTTATGAACTGAATCTCAAGTATTCTTGGAGGTGTTTTTAAAACCACATATTGATGAAGAATAGTTATGCTCAGCTGAAACTCCGATAAGATCAACTAGAATATGCAATATTTCGATAAAACTATCATAAAAACAAATAAAACCAAATAGAATTAGGATTGTTACTTGGGATATTTCTCTAAGGATTCTAGTAGATAATCTTCTATAGCATTGTCAAGGAATTTTGGCAGATATTCTTTCAAAAAAAAAACCTTTCAGTGATAAATTTTCTATAAGAATACCTTTAGAATTACCTCCACTGATTCCTTCAAAATTCTTTATGTTTCTATTTCTCAATACTTCTATTCAACATTTTTTCCTGAGTTTATCCTGGAAAATTTTCAAAATTTTGAGAATTCAGTTTCTTATAGAGATTCTTTGATGATAACTTTTAAACCCTTTAATAGATTACCTCGGTAATTTCTGCAAGGATTCCTACAAAATAGACAATCCTACATTGATTTATTTTTTCGAAATTGTCCCATGTTCACTTGAAATTGCTCCATACATTTCTGCTACAATTCCCCGAGAAAACCAACCTCATGATTCCTCCAGAAAACCAAAAATTTGAAACTCCTTCAGATTTTTCTCTATGTATACCGTTGGAAAGGATTTCTAGTTAAACCTTCCAGGTTTTTTTTAAGAATATCCTCAAGAGATTCCTTAAGCAACTTTTGCAAGTATTCCTTCTTAAATCTTCCAAGTATTCTTTCAGAAATTCTTCCAGTAGTACCAATTCGTTAGGCATTTCTACACATGAACTACTCCAGGAGTTCCTGCAAGAATTACTGCATGAATTCCATTGGAATCCCGGATTTTCATATGAAGCGGATATTCCAGCAGAATTCCTTCAGAGATTCTCACATAATTTCTTTTAGAAATTCCGGAAGGAAATCTTCCCGAGATTACAACAAAAAACTCATATCGATTTTTTTCAGGAATTCCTCCTGATATTTATCTATGTCCATTTTTCGTCTATGGATCACTGATTTTTTTTACAAATCTTCTGAAAAATATTTGTATTTACCTTCAAAAGAAACCTTTGGTAAAGTTATTGGAAAATTCTAGTAATACCATATCGGGTTTAACGACTGGAAATTTGATGGAAAGGGTGGTGGCTTTCTCAGACATCGAATCAAGAACGATTTTTATCTACATTGCCGACGTTTCGGCCTAGGCCTTTTTCAAGGGTTGTAGTGTCTATCGTCTATCGTTTACGTGTTGTTATTTTATTTTTTTTTTAATTTTGTGCAATTCACTGTGCACAGGTAACGACTGTATTCGAAACAGACGTTACCAGTGCACAGTGACTTACACAAAATTAAAAAAAAAACGACACGTATACATGAAAAGCAACCCAGAAGAGCATTTCTTATGCAACTCAAAAACGATAGACGGTAGACACTACGACCCTTGAAAAAGGCCAAATCCCTAGGCCGAAACGTCGTGAATGGAGATAAAAATCGTTCTTTATTTCTTTCCATCTAGTAATACCAAATGAACCGATCGCCAAAAATTGGTAAAATAGATAATTTGAAGTTTCCAGAAAACCCCTAATACTTAATTAGGTGTTTAAAAAAATCTGTTGAAAAAAAAAGAAAAAAAAAGAAAACAATATTTCAACAGAGATGTCTTGAATAAATTGATGTATTATTTATGTAAGGAATCTCAAATGTTATTTCTAATTATTATGCTGATCTTAGTGAGATTCGTGAAATGCAAAATGTGTTCGAACTTATACTCGTATAAAAGAAATAAATTTTGGAACATTTTTGGCGACTAATTCTTAGAGAAAAACACGAATAAAAAACACTGTAAGAAAATAACCCAAGTAACATTCAGCATGCCTTGAAGGTTTATTCTTGTTTTATCCTGGTTTTATACGAGCATGTGAAAAAGCTAGTTCTATATTAGTTTTATGTGGTAGTTTTTTACTTTGCACCTTTGGCATTCCATAAAACTGTCATATAACTTCTGCTATAAACATCTTCAGTTGAAGACTAGCAAGTAGTCATGGATTGGTTTTATCACTTATTATATACCATTTCAATAAAACTTTCATTTGCGGTTGTTGTCGGAGAGTTTTTTTTGTAAACAAATACACAAAACTCTGAGGCAATGCATTAAACCAACAAAAGATTTCGTGGCCGTAACATAGACCAAAAAATGCTGTGATAAAACCGCTAGTTCTGTCATGAGCTCAGATATAACCACCTCAGGAGGGTTAATTTATGTAAATACAGAAAAATCTTTACTAAATATTATGATTTTACGTACAGCTTGAGATCAAACTTAACGATTCAACACGTTTCCGTCATGCTTATTTTCAGAAAAATTACTTAATGTCCTTGAAAAACCCGCTATGTTGAAAAACCCTTTTTAGCATCCATTTTCATAGAGTAAATTAAATGAATTTAACTTTCAATTAATGCACAGTTTGAGTGGCACACTTATTTCTGTCATTATCACAGTCACATTCACCACAAATTTTCCGTGGCATGTCTCCTAACACGTATTAAATAGGAAAACAAATCTGAATTCCAGATCGACATCTTTCGAATTGATGGCTGTATAAAAAACAGCATAATTTATTCTGAAGATCGAACATTAGTGAGAAATAAACAAAACAAATGTTTGACAAGTCAGAGATAGTTTTATTTAGAAGGTTGTATCGGGGATACGATAAAACTATGATACAACCCGAAATCCTAAGCCGGTTTGCATACGAAAGTCCTGTAGATCGTAATAAGACTGGGCCAACTAGCCAGAACGAGGGCTTATGGAGGCATATTAGAACTCAAGATGACTTCAAAAGGACAAGGTATTTAGAGTACATTGCTCAAAATTTCTAAAGCACCGTTTTTAGAACCGTTGAACGGATTTGGATTAAAATGCATCACGCTGTTGACAACCACTGAACAATTAGAGTGATGCATTTTCTTCCAAATCCGTTCAACGGTTCTAAAAAACGGTGCTCTAGAAATTCTGAGCTATGTACTCCAAATACCTTGTCCTTAAAGTCGGTATCAATGGTTTTATGTTTAGAGTTTTTGAATCGCTACAAAACTTCGATATAATCAAAATTGTTACTTAGAAAATGATATCATATCCATTTTTTTTTTCTTTTTTTTTATATTTTAAATTCGCTGTAAATTAAGTATAATGAGATGTGGAAAAAATGTTTGTATAATTGCGCCAGTGAGACACACAGTGGAATGGATTCCGACATTATATTTTTAAACTAGTTTCACTCAAGTAAAAAATATTTTTTTGCAACTTGTTGCATAAATAACTATTAAGCGTCGAAAATGCAATTTACAATTTTCCCATCAAAACTGTTTGGAGTCCGTTTATCGCACCGATAAACCTGCAACCATCTGATAGGTTGTAATTTTTTTTGTGGCTTACTTGGTTAGTGTCGAACTAGGAATACGAAGCAGTGTGTTCGAATCCCACTAAAACAAGAGGTATTTTTCACAAATTTTTCTTTAAATTTGTCAACCTAACGCACTTTGCTTTCAAATGCTTCAATTTCACGATTTCGTTTTATTTTGGAAACTAGAGTTATTTGAACATTTCTAACGCTCAGTCTAAACTGTGCTGAGCGTTTGGATTTTACGTCATGAATTGCATGTTTCATTATTTGATGAATTTTCAATAGATCATATTACTTTTCCGCAAAGAAAAATATAAACATACACGGTAAAAATTCTGCACGCTAGATGTAAGGGAAAAATCCCTTAACTATACAATGTCGTAATCCACATGATCAGAAGTGCTTTTCCTTTGAGATCGCAATGCTGTCAGTGTTGATTTGAGGACCAAAACAAACCCACCAGAGAAATCAACAGAAAATCCCTTCGATTTGCACTTCTGTAAAAAGCAATACGATCCAAAGTGAAAAGTTGTTGATTTGGTAATGACTGTTTTGGGCATGAAAGTAAATATAGATGACAGGCGGTAGAAAGTGCTTCGCTTCAATTCGCACCTCTCTAACAGATGTGAAGCAGTGTAGTGGTAAAATAGTTGATCGTGACTCTAAAGGTCCCTGGTATCGAATCTGGGTGCGGCTGTACACATTTTTTTTAATTTTAGTTTGTAAATCAAAACATTGTCGACAACGAATTGATGTGAAGTTACATTAAAATTGAAGAGGCATTGGATGTTCTTTGTCAAATGATATGTAATTGATAACAAACTGATTGAACAGTAGTGCGAATTCAAGTGCCAATCAGTTTATATCACAGTGCAGATTTTTTACCGTGTACAGTTTTCATGCAATTCCCAGAGCAAATAACAACATCAACAGCAGTAGTGGAAAGTGGATAAAAATCGGTCCAATTGGAAAAATGACACAAACTCACGTCACGCATTTCATTCGGTTGGTGGTGTTGTGGCGGTTTATCATGTTATTTTTCATTTTTTTATCCTCTACATATCTCTCACACTCTTCAATGAGACTGGCCATTGGCCACAGCCCGACACCGTTGACGTACCATATTTTTTTTCACACGCGTCACGTTAGCCTTCGAAAATAATTATAATTGATTTGATTACCATGATCCACATTCGACGACAACCGAGGCGACACACATTTCGAGCATCACGCAGTGGCAGTAGTGCAGCAGCGCGGTTGCGGTGGTATTTATCGGTGAAAATTGAATGAAAATAATAACGACCTCTCGGTTTGAGATCACACGTTTTCATTTTCACAACAACGCAACTCAACTGGATTGGGGGGTGGATTTGTGATGATTAATTTTACTTTTTTCCTGGGAACAGGAAACTGCAATCATATCGTGATGGGATTGATTGATGACAAGGCCAAGGGGATATTTTGAACGATTATTGTTGGATCATATGTGTCATATTGGTTTGTGCTTTTTAAATGATCACGCTCGTGTTCATTATTATACTATTCAGAGTATTTATGATTATTTTAAAATCTACCTATGATTAAAATAAAAACATCACACCTTTCTTGTTAGTGCTTTGCTTTAATCCAGGTAACGCCTATTCAACATTACAGTAAGACTTCATTTAAACCAGCCTCTGGCGGAAACTCTTTAATAAAGAAAATAAAATCAGCATAAAAATGAACTTATACCGACTTTTCTAACCCTCTTAGCAGAATACCCTCTTTGAATAAGTGTAATCACTTTTGTTTCTTTTGATTCCGCACAAAAAAAAAAAAAAACAAAAAACAAAACTGATTTTACTGATATTTGGAGAAAAAATAGGATGTACATTTTTTTTTTCAACAGGTACCTACCTTGATACCTTGTTGGCTACAAAGTAACTTTACTCCAATGCCGAGCGTATAGTAGAGCACCATCTTCGTCGGTCTTGGGCGATGTTCCTCCAGTTTCCCCGAACGTGTAGGGATCGTAGATCTTCTTCAACCGCGTGCAGCCAGCGAGTTCGCGGCCGCCCACGAAGCCGCCTACCTCTACCGGGTTCTCTGCTTTTCAACAGGTATCAAATTTAAAATTTCAATAAAAAATAGAAAAATAGTTTTTTTCACTGCATTTCCAGTCTCACTCTTAGTATGCTTCTATACTTAAAACGAATTCCAACTCATGGAGTTCAAAAATGTTAAAAACTGGTGCAATGATTATTATTTTTCTTCATTATCGAGATTTTCAAATTTTAAATTATATCGATGGATTGGATTGAATCTGAACCGTAATAGAAAGATTTTAGGTGGAATTTGGAAATCATTTATTTAGTAATTAAAAATGAAACTATTATCTGTATTCAGTTAGAAACAAGGGCTTCTCTTTACAAATCAATCATACAGTGTATCAAACAACTGTCCGTACAGCAATTTTTTGGTCAAAATAATTTTTCATTCAAATGATCATAATTTTTAGATAGGGTAAACAGGTATAGTATGCCCCCCCCCCCCCCTAAGCAGAAATGGCAATATATCTAAAACTGGCGCCTTATTCCATCTATTGTCCACTGCAAATCGTTGTTTCTAAAGTCAGTGAAGTGTTGCATGAGAACTTTACCTCTGGAGGGGCGGCTATGGAAGCTTAGAAACGTTTTCCGAAAACGTTCCAAAATTTACCTTATCAAAACAAACGGGGCAATACGCCCCATCAAAAGAAAAACGTCCAGCCCCGTGATAAAACTGTACCAGTGGATAATTCTATCACATGCTTATCCTAGGAGGGCCTTTTAACAAGTGTTTAACTGCATAAAAGTTGCAAAATAACATAAGCGAACAGAACTGACTTCGTTTACAATGAAGCCAGCTTGCAAGAGGTAAAATATTACGCCAAAAGCCTCGATTTCAGACTTTTTGATATTTTTATTGCTTTTCTATACCAATCAACTAACGGATCAGCTTGATGGCAATTAATCATCAATATTTAAGATTTCCAATCGATCCCGCATGCAAAAAGCGCTTGAATCGCTAGAAAATGAAGGGGGCGTTTTACCCCGGTGGGGCGTATTATACCCTTTTACCCTACATCAATCAAATACGCTGAAATTTTGACCAATCATGAACCATATATTGAAGCTCCATTGGTAACATTTTGAGTGAGATCGAATAAGTTTTCTGAAAGTTATAGAACTTTTAGTAAAACTTATAAGGTTTTTGAACACATTTTTAAAACATTATATCTCAATATGTACTCGATGAAACTTTTTCATTTTTTTTGGTGATACAGCTTATATCTAAGGCTTTCATATGCAACTTCGTTTGAGGTTTCATATTCACTACAGAAAATATGAAAAATCTGTATATTTTCAGAGTGTCATTTGGAAATTTATCATATTTTGATCAATTAAAGTGCCAAGTGTTTTCAACGTTTTGAAACTCTCTTAATGTAATATTTTTATACAGGACCTACTAAACTACATATGAAGAGTAGGTCCTATGTATTTTTCGTTCAGTTAATGCACTTTTATTGGTGGAAAACGTTTGGCAGATTATATGTGCAAAATATGGTAAATTTTTAAAAATCGTCAACTACATAAGCACATTTTTCATATTTTTTGTAGTGAATTTAAAACCTCAAAAGCAGCTGCATATGGAAGCCTTAGGTATCAGCTGTAACACACTAAAAATTGAAAAAGATTCATCGCGTACATACTGAGATATAATGTTTTAAAAATGTGTTCAAAAATCTTATAAGTTTTTCTGAAAGTTCTATAACTTTCAGAAAATTTATTCGATCTCGCTCAAAATTTTACCAATGGAGCTTTAATATATGGTTCATGATTGGTCAAAATTCAGCGTTTTTGACTGACAAATAAAAAAGTTATGAACATTTGAATGAAAAATTATTTTGACCAAAAAATTGCTGTACGGACAATTGTTTGATACACTGTATATCAACTATAAATCAAAGCTAAACAAAATAAATACTAATATACAGGGGATGGCCAAAATGTTTGGGATAGGCAACTTTTTTTCTCTCACAAAAAAGTTCAACATGGTGTAACTTTTCATAGAGTGCATCGAATATTCACAAATTTTGACTGTTTGTCAACCTATTACATGTGCATCAGTGGTACAAATTTGAGCTCGATTGGTTGATCTTTCGCGAAGTTATAACTGATCTGGTAAAACACTATTTTCAAGACTATCAATTTTTGAACTGTCATATCTCGGAGACCAGTGAACCGAATTGAATGAAATTTTGAGCGATTATCAACAATATAATAGTGCTTGAAAATTCATCAGAACATAGATACTTTTTAAACGTTGAAAAAAAGTTATGATGGTTTGACATTTTCACCCTTTTAGAGGAAAATGAGTCAAATTTACAATACTGCACAAAAGCTACTAAATGTGTTTTTCCTTTAATCCAAATAGGCTCTTATATATCTTTTTATAGATATCTTATGAACAGAAGTGGAAAATCTTTGTATATCGAAGATAAAATTTAATGACATTGATGTAAAAAAACTACATTTTTTCGAAAAAGATCCAAAAAGTGTCAATCCATCATAACTTTTTTCAACGTTTAAAAAGTATCCATGTTTTAAATGATTTTCAAGCATTAATATATTGTGAGTAAAAGTTTAAAATTTCATTCAATTCGGTTCAATGGTCTCCGAGATATGACAGCTCAAAAATTAGTAGTCTAAAAAATAGTGTTTTACAAGAACGGTTATAACTTCGCGAAAGATCAACCAATCGAGCTCAAATTTGTACCAATAATGCACATATAATAGGTTGACAAACAGTCAAAATTTGAGAATATTCGATGCACTCTATGAAAAGTTACACCATGTTGAACTTTTTTGTGAGAGAAAAAAGTTGCCTATCCCAAACATTTTGGCCATCCCCTGTACAACCACAAAATTATCCACCCGAACTCCCGAAAATGGACCCGAAAATGAAAACTCATCCACCCATAACGGAAAAGGCAGCAGCAACTTCACCGCCTGCACATTTGCATTGGAAAGTGCGAATCAAAAGCATCACGCGCTCAATTATTAATGCATCGTCGTCACAGTACAGTGTACGGTTTCCATACGTGAGAATTGACCCACACTTGGGAGTGGAGTTGATTCTGGTTTAGGGGATTCGAATGAAATGCATCATGGGAAAATTGTTTTTCAATACAGAAGTTTTAAAACTGGTGGCAACTAGTCAGGTAAACCTACGCCATAGAGGTGTCGAAGAATCCTGAGGTTTTTTGCTGGATTAATTTAACCCTCCTTTGGCATTAGGGTCATTTTTTACCCAAACCGTACACTACGTCAGCGAGCTGCTGCCAACGTGATGCAAAAGGAATGTTAAAACCGAGTGTTTACTTGTATGTGAAAATGGAATTCTTTGGTTTTTCCAGAATTTCGTAGGTAAAAGTTTCCAGGTCCATGTTAAATCTACTTAATAATGCAGATTGACGAATTTACCAACACATTCTGCAGAAAACTTTTTATGATTATCTGACGACATCGTCAGAGGAGATTCTGAGCGAGCTTTTGAAAGAAATCGATTGGATTCCAAAATATATTCAAGTAGATTTTCGAGATAAATTTTTATTTTACTAGAAAACTTGGGATCAGATTTTCAGATTCTGACAGACTTTTTTTATAAAAAGTTTTAAACAGAGCTCTTTCCAAATTTTTTTTCCTAATAACCAAACAAAAAATTCTTAATGGTAAGTGAGGTGGTCAGGTGGAAATAGCTTAACAATATATTAGTAAAGATCATGATCTTCAAAAACATAGAATGTTTAAATTTCTGGCAAACTTAATCAAGAACATCTATACATCTATACAGCATCTCCGATAATTCTGCAAAATAATTTCTAATTTATGTGCAATTTTCTTTCAAGAAGCTTACCATAAGAACCTGTATCTCCTTTTTAGAAAGTTCTTCAAACGCACTGTCAAAAATCAC
Organism: Aedes albopictus; assembly: GCF_035046485.1. Lineage (NCBI taxonomy): Eukaryota > Metazoa > Arthropoda > Insecta > Diptera > Culicidae > Aedes > Aedes albopictus. The sequence goes on from NC_085137.1 coordinate 184,650,869, forward strand.
ACAGAAGTCTTACCTATGATTATTCTACTCTTAACGGGGTTTATTAAAATCTGTCTTCAGAATCCCACCGACACTTTTTGGGATTTGGAAGACAAAACCACCTACACAAATTGTCAGAACTCTTTCACAGATTCCACTGAGAGCACGCTTACTGCTGGAATATTTAATCGATTTTATCATGGCGACATTGTAACGACAGAATTATTCCAGTTATTTCTGTAATACATAATACTGCACCGCAATACAACAACTGCCACAAACGTGTGGGCAAGGTAAACAATTGATTTTTGCTGAACGAGTTTGGTGTTTAGCTGTTCTAATTTTGTGGAAGTATTACCACTTTGTATGTATTCATAACTGGTTAATTATGATTGTTCCTAGGAAATTTCGCACAAACTACTAAAAATATCTTAAACATTCCATCAGAAATCCAGCATTTTTTTTAAGAGGCTTTACCGCAATGCGGCATTCGCCTAAATCCGGCATTCCAGCATGAAATTCTCACCTCTTAAATTTTAGATTTTTTCCCATAAAGCTTTGCTTTCAACTTTTTCAGATGTTCAATTCAAAATAAACTTCTGTAGCAATTCTGAATTGTTTTCTTTCTATGAAAAAAATATATTGAAAATCCAGGGAAAATTTTTGAACACATCCACTAAAATGCCGTATTCCATCAGGAACTGCTTCAAATAACTTAAATGATTCACCAGACATTTTTCGTTTCATCCAAATCTCTTTTGGAATAAATGAATTTTGACTCCAACATGAAATTTCTTTAGGAATCTTCAGTAGAAGTCAAATATTCAGAAATATTGAATGCTAAATGTCCTGGAATTTCTCCAGCTCTTCCAGTAAACTGTAAACAGTAAATGATCTTTTTCCAGAATTACAGCCCAAAACCCTTCCAAAAAGTGCTTCACATACTAGTTCACATCTCAATACCAACTCCAGCAATCTGAAAATATTACTTGAACGAATTTCCAAAAGAACATTTAAAAGAATTCCCTGATGAACTCTTAGAGGAACGTTTGGAGAAACTCCTGGAAGAAATCCGGAAACAAATCTTAGAAGAACTATTAGATAAATTGCCGGAGGCACTCTTAGAGGAATTTCCGGAGAATTTCTCAGTGGAATTCACGGAGGAACCTATAGAAGAATTCTCGGAGGAAACACCGGGCATTCTTTGTGAAACACCCAGAAATAGTAGTAAAGTAATTGCCGGAGGATCTTTCGGAGGAATTTCCGGAGGAACTCCTAGAGAAATTGTCGAAGAAATTCGGAAAGTAATTCAAGGAGGAACTCGTAGAGAAATTACCAGAGGTTTTCCTAGATGAGTTCCCGGATGAACCCTTAAAGGAATTCCCGGGACAATTTTTAGAGCAATTCCCGAAGAAATGCGTATAGAAATTCCCTGAGGAACTCATAGAGGAACTCGTAGAGGAATTCCCGGAGGTATTCCTAAAGAAATTCCCGGATGAACTCCCACATAAATTCCTGAGCGAAGGTCTAGAGAAATTCTTGATGGAACTCCTAGAAGAATTCCCAAGAATTTCGTGAAGAAAAATCCGGAAGAAATCGTAGAGGAATTCCCGGATGAACCCAAATACTTCTAGAAAAATTCCTGGGAGAACTCCTAGAGGAACGTTTAGGAAAACTCCAGGATATATTCCCGGAACTTTAGAGGAATTTCCGGAAGAACTTCTGGGGGAATTCTAAAAGGAATTCTCGGAGGAAATTCCTGGCATACCCAGTGCAACTTCTAGAAAAAAAAAATGATAAAGCAGCTCGTACAGGGTGCGGCAGGAAGAAATGCGAAAATTGCAAGGTGCTATCACAGGCTTAGTATGAGATTTATTTGACTGTTTTTTCATGATAGTGTATCCGTCAATGTCTATATTCTAGCACAATAAAATAAATATGATCTTATTTGATTTTCAGCTTGTGATAATGTAAGCCTGAAACGTGAGTATCAAAAATCTGCGCACCCAATGACCATAAGACAAAATGGCTGCTATAGTAAATATTTTAACTGTATAACGAAATAAAAAACCAAGGCATACTAAATAATCCAGAGCCATGTAATATCACATACTAGATAAAAGCAGAACACATATATTATGATATGCAGAGAAAATTAAATTATTTATTTTATCAGATATGAAATTTAGCGGCCTATTAACTTTTCAGTGGTTTGAAAATGCTAAATGCCTTCAGTTTCAGGCGCTGTCTTGTATAGGCTAGTGACCAAATTAGAAAAATCTTTAAACAACTTATCAGAATATAGCCCTGTTAGAGATCACGGAACGTTAAATCATAGATTTGTTAACGTTAAATGGACGAAAATGAGGTTTGAAGTTGAAAAATACTTTCGCATTTTTTCCTGCCGCATATTGTAGTGAAATTGCCTGGATAACTTATTCCCGGTGAAACTCGTGAAGGTGTCCTCGAAGATATTCGAATTCCCGGAAGTACTCCTAGATGAATTCCCGGAAGAACTTTTAGAGAAAGTCACGGTGAAACTCTTAGTGTAATTCCCGGAAAAAATCAGTGAGGTATTCCCGAAAGAACTCGTAGAGAAATTCCCGGAGGAAATCCTAGAGAAATTCTCACGGGAACTTCTAGTGGAATGTTCGGAGAAACTTCTGGAAGAATTTCCGGAAGAACTCTTAAAGAAACTCCTGGAAGAAATCCAGGAGGAACTGCTACAGAAATTGCCGGAGAACCCTCAGAAGAATTCCCGGAAGAACTTCCAGAGGAATTACCGGAGAAACTCCTAGAGAAATTATCGGAGAAAACTTCTGGTGTTTCCAGTGCAATTTCTATGATCTCTTGAAGGCATTCCCGTAAAAATTCGTTAAGGAATTCCCGGATGAATTCGTTGACGAACTCGTGGAGAAATCCTGGAGGTGCTCCTAGAGGAATTGCAGGACGAACTCCTAAAGGAATTACCAGGAGGAACTTCTAGAGGAATTCCCGGAGGATCTCATGAAAGAATACCCGGAGTAACTCTTATAGAGGAATTTCTTGGGGAAGTACTACAAAATGTCTCAGTGAAACTTCTGTAGCAATGCCCGGAGAAACTCCTAGAGGATGTCTCCTAGGAAACCCTCGGAATTTCCGAAATACCTTCTAGAGTTCCCGGAGGAACTCCTAGCGGAATTCTTGGTGAAACTGCTGGAAGAATCTTCAAAAGAGTTGCTGGAGAAATTTCATCTCTTCTGGGGATGAACACGACAAATACATTTTCTTTAGAATGACTAGCATAAGCATTTTCTTCAATCTTCGGAATCCCTAGATTGTTTCTTCAGCCATCGATTATCTTCAGGGATCCCCGGTATTTTTGTGAACTCGATTCAATTCAAAGGGCTTTCACTTTGAAAACATCGTTGACGCGACGAGCGAAGTTTAGAATTTGAAACAACTACTGGTGGAACTGAACGTAATTTAATCTATTTTAGTGTTCCAAATTTTTAGAACTGTTATATGCAGTATATGCTTTGTATGCAGATGACTCCAATGAAATATTTTAATGAAATAAATCAAGAAATAATATAATTTATCAATGCGTTTTTGAGATCGGCGTAGAAAAGTAGGAGTTCGGCGGCGTAAGCAAAATCGGCGAAAAATAATCGGCAGCGGCGGCGTGAACCGAAAATCGGCGGCGGCGCACACCTCTAACTGGCGATTTTTTAGTAATTTTTAACTCAGTCTAGAAATTTTTGAAGGTCTGAAAGGATTTTTCAGTAGGATTTATACGAATTTTAAATTCATAGGTGGAATTATTTTTAGGATGAATTTTTGGGGAAATGTACCAAAAAGAAGTTTATATTGGAATTTAAATTGAACAAAAATAAAACTTTTGGTATGATCCATGTCGAAATTACAACACATATTCTTTCACTGACATCTATACAGAATTTATTGTAGCTTTTGTAAATCATTGAGAGGCATTATCTGTAGAAGTATTAATGTCATTTCTGTTGACGTTTTTGTCAAGCTCCGAAAACAGTTATTAAGAAAATACGTAAAATTTCTTTGAACAATAGGAAACTTTTGATTTTTCAAGTATTTTTTGTAGAACTTTGAAAATCATTTTAAGCAAACTGCTAAAGCGTATCAAATCCAAGTAAAATTTTAGCATCATCATTTCTTGTAACGAGCACCATCATGAAAATGTTTGCAGAATTATTTTAGAAATTTTTTTATCGAAATTTCCACAGACATCGCAAGGGAAGCAAAATTATTGAAGATATTCATGGAAAATTTCCTGAAGTATGCGAGTAAGCTTTCTCGAAATTACAGATTTCACGTTCGAGTTGAAAATTTAGATTTTGGTGCGTCGACTGTTGTTTTTCCATACATTTCTTAAACTCGCAAAAGCAGCGCTCGCCTTCTCGATCCGTGCACCTATGTCGATCTTGGTGCCGCCATCGGCCGCCATTGGGCTTACCAAGATATTGGAAGCTTTCAACATTCTCCACAGATTGCCCGGCTTCCGTAAAGCTGGAAGAGTTGACCGTGTTTACATCCAACGATTTGGTATTGTTGACGTTGATGGTAAGACCTGCCGCTCAGGAGCGATTGGCAAGATCATCGAGCTTGCTCTGCATATCAGAGCGCAGTTGAGCTAGGAGAGCAACGTCATCAGCCAATTTGAAGTCATTTAGGTGCTCCATGGTAATGGGCTACCACGATCAATCGCACCTACCAGGATCTCGTCGATTACGATGAGGAACAATAGCGATGATAGGATACATCCTTGCCTCACTCCAGCAACGATCTGGATGGGATCGGACAAAATACCGTTGTGCAGTACTCTGCAAGAAAATGCCCTGAACTGTGCTTCAATGAGGCCGATGATTTTCTCAGGGAGACCCTTGCGCGTGAGGGCTTCCCACATGTTTCCGTGATTGAGACAGTCGAAAGCTTTATCATAATCTATGAACACCAGGTAGAGAGACTCTTGGAATTCATTGACTTGCTCCAGAATGATACGAAGCGTGACAATATGGTCCACACAAGATCGTCCGGCACGGAATCTTGCTTGCTGCCGTCGGAGAGTTACGTCAATCTTCTCCTCTATCCGGTTAAGGATCGCTTTGCAGAGGACTTTGAAATTGACACACAGTAACAGGATGCTCCGCCAATTATCGCATACAGTCAGGTCACCCTTCTTGGGTACCTTTACCAAGACGCCTTCGATCCAGTCGGCCGGAAATGTCGCGGTTTCCCATATGTTGCGGAATAATTGATTGAGGTTGTTGATGGCGTGACCGACACTTCAAAAAAGTTTCCAAAGTGCTCGAACCAGCGTTTCAACTGGTCAGCCGGGTCGGTCAGTAACTGTCCAGACGTGTCTTTCAAGGGCATCGTAGCATTCATCTTGGTCCCACTAAGGACTAAGGCGACGTGAAACATCGTAGAGGAGACGGATGTCGCCGGTGTTTGCGGCTTTCTCGCCTTCGTCGGCTAGGGAATCCGCCCACACTCTATTGTCCCGTCTACATGAGCGATTCATTTCCTTTTCGAGAGCCGAATTGCACTGACGGGCTACGACTTTGGCTCCTCGTGTTTTCGCTCGCTCTATCGCGGCTTTAGCGTAATGTCCTTTTCATAGTTTCCTTAAAATATACATTTCGCCACGGCTTCCCCTTCTGGGGAAGCATCGGAGTGCAACCTCGACTCCCAATCGGTTCATCTACAAAAGGGTGATTTTAAATACACGGAACCCAAACATATGCAGGATGCAAGTTGTGCTCATTAAACATTTATCAGCCAGGCTCCGCATACACATGGTTCGGTCCAGTGACAACCCTGAGGCTGTTTGCAGAATGTACCGGTTCGGTACCTGTTCGTGTGTACATGGTCATGTCGCAAAAATGTTTATTGGCAGCTGATGGCTGCTGCGGGAACTCATTTGACGGGAACCGAAGCTGACAATTTTCATATTTTATTTATGAGAGTTCGCCTGGTCTGATTGATTCACAATTATTCCAATCCCCCCGGTGCGGTGTGGTGCGGCGTTGTTGGGGAATGGGATTGACATTTTGTGATTGAATTGTCGGTAGGATTGCCAATGCACCCTTTTTGTGTGTGGGCGCTGACCGGAAGTTCTAAAAATAGGAAAATTAATTGCATTATCAATCAGAGCATGGTTTTAATTAGGTTGATTCTCTAAAGGTGTGTATTGTGGGAGGGTGGGAGGTAAATTTATTCCAATGGTGCAGTTTTCAATGGGAATGACGAACAACGAATACAAAAGTGATAATCCAATGATGACTAACATGTGTGGAATTTATTGTTCTGTTGGTATACGAGTAATATAATTGCAGTAGTTTGGCGAAGGCTAATGATACTGCTCGTTGTTTTATGTTGCATTGAGGTTAGTGCTTCCTTTTTTTTACGGAAAGCTATTCTGTTGATTTTCACAAGACTTCACAGCAGCTCTTGTCTGTTCCTTTCATAACGCAGATACATCAGAATGAACGAGGCCAACAGACATAAAATTGTGTCATAAAACATCGTCGTTCGGGCCCAAAAATGATGCAAGGATCTTTGTCTCAAAGATGAGTTTTGGAATATCTTTGCCGAAATGATTCGTGAGGGGTAGTTCTTTTATTTAGAATATTTGAACACTTTTTTGTCGTTTAACAATTGGAAAACAGTGTTGCCTCGTTTCCACTAGTATTATTTGATTATGTACAACAAAACCGACTTTTCAAAGCAATACAATTGCTTCTTAATTAGTTTCTTATAATAAATGTCGCTTGAAGTCGAATGATAGTGCAACAGTGAACAGTGTTGCAAGAGTAAAAGAGAAACGAATCTACCGCAGCAAAAAACGGCAAAGGTACGAATAGAGTGTTATTGTTGAAGTACAGTAAAGCATGGATCGGAGCGACATGAATAGGTTTTATATGTATCCATCAGTGATGCACGATGCAAGACTGTGGCATTGCTGCCTGAAAAGGAAATTTTGAAGATATGTAGAATCATACCAAAGAAGCTGTACATACAAGCAGGATTAACACAATTGAGGACGGTCAAGCGGTGGAATTACCAACCATAAAGCAGTGGTGAATGAATGAACTAAAAATTAGTTGTTTTTAATTTATCAAGGTACTTGTACATCTAACTCTCCACTCCGTTTGAAGTTCTCAAACCCTCGAATCGTTCTGACACAGTTTTCGCACAAAACGTGATCGCGTGCAATGCATGCATTTTTCAGATGAAGTAGCCCTTCTTCCATGCATGCAAGTGGCGTCTCAGTCAACTTTTACGACCATTTACCATCGTAAATTTTCCTTTCTTCCGGTGTTCTACTCCTTTGCTGAAAACCTACACATGTATTCACATCTGAAGAAAGCCGCGTTGGACATAAACATATTGAGCTGTTGGTGGAAACACATGTGTCCTGTTTTCCGGCTGCTACTTCTCTTCTCTGAAGGTCGTTGAATTGTTATCACAGGATGTTTCCGCTGGGGGATCTCTTTTGTATTTTCGCGATAACATCTACCGCCGTGGGTGTGTTGTACTATGTTCCCTTCTGCCAAACTTATTGTCTCAACTCGTGGAATTATGGTGGCAATATGTAGTAGTGTCAGTAGACGTCTCTAGACTATCAAGTCTACTTCTTTCTTTGCTGGGTGTCAGCTGTCACATATGGGTGGCGGCATTCATTGACACAGTTTCGAGGTTTTCCTTCCCCAATAATCGCAGTGATTTGAAGGGACGGGAGCCATGTCATATACAGTCGTAACGAACAATTCTTCCGATTTGATTGTGGCTTGTTTAGCTGCCAAAGCCAACTGCTGCCGTCGCCGCCGTCACGCTCCAGGAACAACGCGATAAATTTGGAGCTACGCGTTATTTATAGGAGAATGTAGTTGATAGTGAGGCAGACATTCTATGATTTTCTAAAACATATATTTTGTTATTGTTCTTAATGCATTGTGAAATAATTTCTTATACTACGAGGTCGATTCTAACCTCAAATGTATTCGAAGGGTCCTCTCACGGTCGCCATGTACAGTATCGGACAATAAAAATGCACTAAAGCCGTTTTCCCATACAAACTAGTCAACTTTAGATTACCATAGCTCAGTTATTTCTCTACCGATTGTTTTCATTTTTCTGTGGCGAACTACAAAACACTTCAATTTTCCAAAACTATTGAAAAAGTTCGGAGATAGCTATTGATACAAAAGTTACAGATAGGTTGAATTTTGACAATAAAAATGCACCAAGACAAAAAGTTTTATAACAAATAATGGTTACGTCATATCATCATGGCGTCTTCGGCAAATTTGCGTCTTGTGTGATGACGAATATATTTGCTGAAGAGACCAACATGATTTGCCTTTAGAATTGTTTGCTATTACATTTTTTGACTTGGTGCATTTTTATTGTCAAAATTCAACCTATCTGTAACTTTTGTATCAATAGCTATCTCCGAACTTTTTCAATAGTTTTGGAAAATTGAAGTGTTTTGTAGTTCGTCACAGAAAAATGAAAACAATCGGTTGAGAAATAACTGAGATATGGTAATCTAAAGTTGACTAGTTTGTATGGGAAAACGGCTTTGGTGCATTTTTATTGTCCGATACTGTAGTTTACGTGACAGGGACTCTGTCAAAGAGGCTATTCAACTCGTTTGATTTGAAGAAAAAGAAAGAGTTGGTTTCTCGCAGGTGAAAAAAGTTATAGAGGTACATATGTTAACTATCCAGGTTCAAAAAAAAATAAAATCGGAACACATTCGCTTAAGAAATTCCATAAGAAATTATCCTTCTTTCACGTTTTTTAAATCCCTAGAGATTTTTTGAAGAATTCAGATAAGCTTGAAGGTTCCATTATCCCCTCAACAATTTATTTCGTACCTACACACTCAGTTGAGCTCGGCTAATTTTCATTCTTTTGCCGAGATCCGCACAGCCGAGCGCTCGGCAATCGCATTTTAACTGAGATATCAGCAAAAATTAAAGTTTATTCATAGCAGCACCCATGAGTGCCGCTACAATCAAACATCAAACGTCAAGCGTTTAGCCGAGATTTCAGCAAATCAACATTAACCGAGATCCGCACAGCCGATCTCGGCATTCTGTTTTAAGTGTGTAGATCTTGACATAACTTTAAAAGTAATCCTTTGCATGTTTCTAAAATGAATATTGTGTTTATTTCTTGATTTTTCTTTGAAAACTCACCTGAAACTCTCTGAAAACCCTTGAGGCCTATCTGCACGCTCCTGAAACCCCATGAATATCAACAGACCCCTTGAGACACTCTATAGCACAACACCAACAAAAGTACTTCTAATACCCTTGAAATCTACTGAAGTTCCTTGATACTTCTTTTAAGAGCTACCTTGAACGCTGCTGAAACTCCAACAAATATTTCTAAAACTTGTGAAACTTCTTTATACGCTCTAGAACACCTACAAAAACCTTCTTGAAATCAGAGTTGCCCATTGCTCATGTGTACATAAATGTGACAGCGAGCCTCCCACCAAATTGTCTCCCAGCTCTTCAAAATCGCAGTGTGCTGCGCTGCTAGGAGGCTCACGAAAATTTGGTGGGTGCGAGCTAGGCACATAGCTCCCGGGGAGCTCGTCTCATGCGCTGCGTGAGCTGTTGGTATCTAAGGTGCAAAACACCTTCTTGGTAACGAAGAACCTCAACAACTTTTTTCCGTACACAACACAAGTGTCTGGTTGGTCTATGCGATACGACTAGGCACTCCCAATGCAAAGGTTAAGGTTTCAATACTCGTTCGTTTAGGAAGTTTTTGTCGTGAAATTTTCTAATTTAACCAGCGCATGAGACGAAGCTCATGAGACACATCTTGAGAAAAATGAGGCACACAACTTTCGGTCTCAAAATGTACTGTGCTCCTGGGAGCTTGCTTGTAATGTGGCTCCCGTACATGGGACTACAGCACGTGTACATCAACTCTGCAGAAGGGGCGATGAAACCAAGCATAGCAAACGTTTCCAGACCAGTGAGGTTGTGGCAGTAGCAGCAACATAAACTTAAACACACACCGGCCCTAAAAGACTAGAGGTCTCCCTAAAGTCCCCCTTTTGACCCTCTTTGAGACCCCTACTTCGTCCATTGATTGAATCTACGTTTACTATATTCCCTTAGAGAGTACTCATTAGGTACGTCACGCTAAAATTAGAAGTTTTAATCTCTAATTTTAACATGACGCCAAGAGGGTTGCCAAGAAGTTCCCAAAAAGAGAGCTTGAAGGGCGCTTCAGGGCGTTTTCAGAAATTTTTAAAGAGTGTTCAGAGGGTTAAAGGGTCATTTAAAGACATTTCAGAGACAATTCAGAGAGTTTCAGGGGACTTCAGGAAGGTTTTGAAAGCGTTCCTAAAAGTGAGGTTTCTGGAGCCTTTTAAAGGTCTTCCGAGAGGTTTCAGGGGGCAAATAGATTGCGGAGATTTCAAGAATAGTTCAATGAGTTTATGGAAGTTACAGATTCAGAGACGTTTCAAGGTATTTCAGGAGCATTTCAAGGGGTTTCAAGGGTTTTAAAACCTTCTAGGGGTCCAAAAACCCCTAGAACTCCCTAGCACTAAATGTTACGAACCTAAAACCATCCGAAACCCCCGAAAACTGCGTAACGCCTCCTTAATCTTCTGGATCTTTCTGAAATACCTCTGAAGTCCTCCTGAAACCCTCTCGAACCTTATGTAACGTGTCCAAAACCATTGAAAACGCCTCAATAACGCTGAAACCCGCCAAAAATCCACCAAAGCTTCCTGAAATGTCTCCGAAATCCCCCTTAAACATCTAAGGAGGGACCATGTAACGCACCTGAGCCCTCCTTAACCTCCGAAAAAATATGTGTAACGCCTCTGAAACCCTCCAAAAGTTCTCTGAAGTTTCCTGAAATGCCTCGTAACGCCTCTAAAATCCTCCAAATCTGCCTGAAATGCTTCCGAAGTCCCCATAAAACCCCTCGGACCCCATGTAACGCACCTGACACCCTATGAAACCCCCACGCTACCGACGCTTATGTAACGCCACAGTAATGTCTTGGGAACCCGCCGAAAATACTCTGAAACATCCTGGAATGCGTCAGAAACCCCCCGACAACCCCCATTAGACCCCATGTAACGTACCTTAAACCCTCCGCAACCTCTGAAAACGTTCATGTAACATCTCAAAGATTTCTGAAACTCATCGAGACTCCTCTGAAGCTTCTTGAAATGCCTCCGAAATCCGCCGAAAACCCCCTCGGAATCTATGTAACGCATCTGAGACCTTCCAAAACCCCGAAAAAGCTTTATTTACTGGTTTTGCTGGCAATGCTGCCAGTGATTCCATCGGATTTTTCGCCATAATAGTTCTCTAGCAAGTTTACTACTAATTTCTTCCTCCTAGCTTTCTTCACATAACTCCAAACTCTTGATTGAAAATATATTCTAAACGGTTAAGACATTTGCAGTACTTCTAAGACCAAGCCCACTCATGGGCTCAATCAAGCGTTTTAACGTTAAGTAGAGCTCCGAACAAAGAAGCGACCCGCACCGGTCGCTGCTAAGTAGGACTCGAAAGCGAAAAGTTTACGTACGGTTCGTAGCGGGGCTTAGAATATAGAGACACGCAAAGTACGGTCTCTATCCGTAGGCTCGTGCGCTCTCTCGCGTTTAGCTCTCTGGGTAGCGTAAAGAGGAGACGAAAGAACATGAGTATGGATTTGTTGCCAGGTATGTATATAGTTTCTAGAGAATGATTTTCTTGTCTTGTTTTATTTTAGTTTGCATCAAATATTTAAAAATTTTATTTTTACTTGCTTTGAAATTTTCAACCAAAACATAGATCGTTACACGAATAATACAACAAATTGTCTGACATACAATTGTGATAGAGTGACAATACAAACGCAGAAAAATAATAGGTTTAAATTGACAAGCTTTGCTTAAGTATGTTATGAATAAAGTTTTCCCTTCTTCGCCAATTTTACGATCATGCATAACGAAAATGTATTGATTTTCTTATAAAAATAGTTACGATTGTTCATAATCACACCTTTAGTTTTTGATTCGGCCGATCGTTTCGAAACTAATATTTGAAGAAATGTATAGTGATTCAGTGAGTTTTGCTATTTTAACACGTACATGTTTGAGCCGGGGTTGCTATGCAGCAAGTAAAGTTTGGTTTCGCACATTTAGAAAAATGTCCAAATAAATAACTCGCGAAGTTTGTTCCGACAAGCTTCAAAATTATCGTCATCCGTCGCAGATTCCGGTGAGAAGATGTGCGTATTTTCTAACCCGGAAAGATACCATTTGACGGTAATAAGTGACCACAAGGTTTTCTTTCTTTACTTTGCGGGCTGAGATCCCCCGTTTTGAAAGAGCTGTGCCTCGCGTTTCGTTTTGTCGTGAATATTTCGAAAAAGGCAAAGGTGTTTTGGTTTGATTGCTGTTTTTGAAAATGGTGGTCGTCAATGGGTGGTTTATTAATATAAATTTAAAAATATAAATTAAACAAACGAGGCATTAGGAAGAAAGTGTGCGAAATGGGTAACTTCACCCTTGTAGAAACAATAAGGCAAAGCAGAAAAAAGTAATTCAGTAATTTTTGTTTGTAAAAACAAACTTTAATCATACCGATAAAAATCTAAAAAAAATGTAGCCGAGCTGCCAAGTTTCATCAATTAAAATAGGCGGTGTGCAGGACTGCCATATTGTAGGTTCCTCGTTATAGAAAAAGCAAGGTGTTGGATGTTAAAATACAACAATTGTTGTATGAAGTGCAAAAAAGGAGAGTGTATTATGTACTTTAACAAATACGCAGTCTACTTCAAGCGCATAGAATCTGCTTCCAACAAAATATTCATATACCAGCATCCAAAGGAGCGCAATATATATATATATATATATATATATATATATATATATATATATATATATATATTAAGATTTCCGATTGATGCTTTGTAACTAAAAGGTTGTGACTGAGTATAGAATAAGCTGAAGTTAAAATACACGTTAATTAAAAAGGTTGCGCAAACTTATCGCAGACTGTTAGAAGACAGCTTCTACTATGACCAGGATTCAAAAATCTTGACCTACGTTGTAAAGGAGACAACTACGTTATAAATGTGTTGGAAATGCAAGGTATGTAATTATTCAATAAACCTAATTATTAAAAAGATGCTCAAAATCTCAAATTCAGATAAATTTCTTGCGAGAAAGGAAACATGGATATCGAAGAGATGGATATTATTTTAGATCAAAATTCAACCTACAAGTCATACAGTAAGCAACAAACACATAATTTAAAAAAAGATTGCTTGAATTCCGAGATTAAATACAATCATACATTATTGAGAAAATAATATCTTTAAACGCACCAAAACTGGTACAAATCTCCAAGGGAATTATTTATTTGAGTTCAATTTTTACTAACTGTTTTCAGTCTTATCCAAAACCCCTTCTTTCAAAATATGAGAACAGATTATTATACTGAATAAGATTTGCAATAACACCATAGAAATACACAAAATATTGCGATGATTTACAGAAGTGCAAAAACCGATGGTACGGATAGAATAGAGACCACCGGTGCGCAAAGGCGACCGATCATTATTTTACTCACATGGAAACGAACGACCGGTGCGAAAGTGGGTGGATAACGAAATTAAAAATCGTTAACGACGTGCTTTTGCGTGTGTAGTGTTAAGCCCACGAGTGGGCTTGGTCTAACAGCGGATTTCAAATTCAAACTCGACCAAATCGTTTCACAGTTCCCATTGGGTACCTATATCATATTGTGGTGGTAATTAAAAGTTTATAAGAATTTAGCTCCGTTATGCTTTATGATGCATGAACCTTCAAATAAATGATTGAGGATAAATCTGTCCAGTCTTTAAAAGTTCTTAAGATCTACAGACAGATAAACAGAGGATTGAGCCGACCAATTGTGTGAATCGTATCCAGAGTATCTCGTGCTGCTATTTTACTACCACAGCACTCCTACTTGAACCCGGTAGACATAAGGATGTGAACGACACCAAACCTGTACGTGAAGCGACAACTTTAAATAACTCAAGAAACCCTAGTGTTTTATTTTGGATGACAGCCTTACTGCCCCTATTCGCATAACAGTCCTATCCTTGCTGGGTTTCCTATTCACCTTTGACAGTTATGCAAATGAGAGAAGGATAGTCTTAGCCAGATGATAACGAGTTCGATTCTCGGTCGGTCCAGGAACTTTTTGTAAAGGAAATCTTCGTGCTTGAAACATGATATACATGAGCAAAATGGACCTTGTAAGAGAAAGCTCTGAGTTGATAACTGTGGAAGTGTTCACAGCACACTATAAGCTGAGAATCAGGTGTTGTCCGATTTATGCTAAAAAGAACAAGAAGCTTTAGTCTTACTGTTCATATGTATCCTTACTATTGACAACTCTCCCCTAAACAATCCGCACTGCGCAGAGCGGGTGTTAATTTTTATGACACCATCATCATTATTGGCTGACCCAAATATTTGGAGAACAACCCATGTCGGACGGTATGTGTGTGTGTGGCGTGACAGTCATCTTCGTTCCGTGGCGTCGTCGGTAGTCATCCAGCTTCCGTCGTCGGTGCCGAAGGGATTAGATCATCGGAACCATTCACAGCAGCTGCTGGTGTAATCCGTCTGTCGATTCCGTCGTCGATTTATACATGCCACTATTATTGGCTCATATGGACTTGTAGTAGCAGCGTACACAGTGGTGAGTGAGTCAGCTGCTCAAAGTCGAATCACATCGGCAATAAAGCATCCAAGTGGGACATGGCGGGCTTCTGTCTGTATATGATGCACGTGAGTTGCCAGCCGGTCCCAATCCGGTACTAGACCCAGAAACGAGAAGCGTGGAAAAGCGTGAGATAAATTGTGCCATAAGGATTACAGTGGCTTAGTTACTGTGGGAGAGTTACTACCCTAGATGTTCATTAGGCCTGTCCAGCTTTTCAAAAATGTTCTCTGATTCTCAAGTCCACCCCCATATTTTGATTGGCATCCTGAAAGAAGTAACTGGTCAAAATTTCAGCCAAATCCATTGAAATTAAGAGGTGCATCAAATCAATTTTGTGTTTTTCGATTATTTTTGAACTTCAAAAAATCATAACTACACTAAAACTTGTCAAAACTTAATTCTTTTGACAGAAATTGAAAGCTATACTTGTTTGCTACAACTTCTCCGAACAACGTGTGCCTATAAAATTGAAGGAAACATGTGTAATTATCACATTTGTAATCAGAAAAACCTTAAAAAGTTGATTTTTTGATAGATTTCGTTCTGGAACACCCTAATATACTTAATAAGTTGGATTTTTCAAAACGGCATCATATTCTCCAATGTTTT
Organism: Aedes albopictus; assembly: GCF_035046485.1. NCBI lineage: Eukaryota > Metazoa > Arthropoda > Insecta > Diptera > Culicidae > Aedes > Aedes albopictus. The sequence goes on from NC_085137.1 coordinate 184,666,234, forward strand.
TTGGTTATTTGCTTCTTTGACACTAATGCAGTAGGAGTTGAGCAAAAATTACTAAAATTCGTGAAAGCCAAATGTGGCCTAAAAACTAGCTTTTCGGGTGCAATCACGCTTTGGCGCGCAAAAAGTGGCATCGCATCAGCACTGATATGATAGCCAACACCTGTCATCACGCTTGTTTGTTATCACCCGTAGTAGGGGGTAGCCTAGGCAAACTACAAGGAAGCAAAGCTACTACGTTCAGTACAATTTCGCGCCACAACGTGATTGCCTCCGAAAAGCTAGTTTTAAGGCCACATTTGGCTTTCCCGAATTTTAATATTTTTTGCTCAACTCCTACAGCATTAGTGTCAAAGAAGCAAATAACCCAAAAATATGAGAGAATATGATGCCGTTTTAAAATATCAAACTTATTACGTATATTAGGGTATTCCAGAACGAAATCTATTAAAAAATCAACTTTTTAAGGTTTTTCTGATCACAAATGTGATAATTACACATGTCTCCTTCAATTTTATTGGTACACATTGTTTGGAGAAGTTGTAGCCAACAAGTATAGCTTTCAATTTCTGCCAAAGAATAAAGTTTTGACATGTTTTAGCGTAGTTATGATTTTTTGAAGTTCAAAAATAGTCGAAAAACACAAAATTGATTTGATGCACCTCTTAATTTCAATGGATTTGGCTGAAATTTTGACCAGTTGCTTCTTTCAGGATGCCAATCAAAATATGGGGGTGGACTTGAGAATCAGAGAACATTTTTGAAAAGCTGGACAGGCCTAATGTTCATAGTGTATGGGAAGGAGTGGTAACGAAATATGGAAGAATCATTGTATGACAAATGGTGACCTTACGGTATCTAAAACTGCAATTTTTATAACACTATTGCAGAGGAATTGAAGGAGGCAGAACGTGTGATGGCGTCATTTTTCAATTTTTACTAGATATTTTCAATTGGATTTGCAAATTACATTTTCACATTCGTGAAGAAAATCGATTCGAAAGGTCTACGACGAATATGACGCCGAGAGCTTTCCTCAATGACACACATTTGCAGACACCACATTCAGATGTTTCCGTCAATCATGCGTTTGTCAACGGTTGACATTGTGACGAATAATAATTTCACACGGGGGTCCATATCTGTCAGATTGATTGACGGATGCTACTGCTGCTGATGAAACTGTTTTATTGAGAGGCACCGTATTTCCCTTGGCAGTAAGCACCGAAGGGCCCATATAGCCACAGCTGTAAAGGTGTAAGTATTCAGCATGATCATGCTGAGGGTGCCGAGTTCGATTCCCGATCGGTCCAGGAACTTGTCGTAATGGAAATTTCGTTCGTAGAGCATATTCGTGCCAACCATACGATATGCACATCAAAAATGGTCATTGGCAAAGGAAGCTTTCAGCTAAAAACTGAGGAAGTAGGCTTAGAACATTGAGAAGCTGAAAGCAGGCTTCTCCCAATGGGGACTATTCGCCAAGATGAAAAAGAAGAAGAAGAAGTATCATACAGCAAGTTTGCTGGTATATATGGTACACATTATAAAACTTGAAGTCAAGAGACACTGCGTTAAATGATTGACAAATAAAGAGAAAAATTTGCAAAAAAAATGTTTTTGCTCTGGTGCGATTAGAATACATGACTCCGTATTAGTTTGACCGACGCTTCAATCATCTGAGAGAGCCACAATGCAGTTTTTCGGAGAAATTTTCTAGGATTGTTTTCGATAATCTCTCCAGTGTGGTATCCTGACATGGGTGTTGAGCGGATGAATGAGTAGAGAGGTAAGCAGTTCTTGATGTGGCTGGAGTTGTATGCATCAGACGAGGTGTTGAAGAATGTTTGATAAATGTATGAAGTACTACAAATGTGAGGATTTGGAACGTGCCATCACAGGACATCACATCCAGGAACTGCATAGGGAATTCCTCCGGAAGTTTCATTGGATATCGCTTCAGGAATGTGTGTGTGTGTGTATACAATTCAACTCCCACTGTCCGGCAGTGGTATTATGGAAGAAAGATGTCTGCAGTTTTCTGTGCGATTTTTAATGAATGTCACATTCAAAACTGAAACCATCTTTAGCCCGGGAGTTGAAAGGTGATAGCTCTGTTGGGATCCAGTGACCCGTTTCAGAATGCCTGGTTACTCACGTCCATTCCGAGGTCACTTTCACTTACAACAAGCCCCGTATGTGTACATTACCGTTATCAAATGGATAATGATATTGCAAACACACTTCCTGCTTCAAAGATAATC